>NC_137619.1:41148877-41798877 GCF_963280865.1 Gymnoscopelus braueri
GGAGTAAAAGTACAATATTTGCCTCTGAGATGTAGTGGAGTAGAAGTAAAAGTATTGAACATTGGAAATACTCCAGTAAAGTACAAATACCTCAACATTTTACTTAAGTAAATGTACTTAGTTACTTTACACCACTGCTCTGGGCGCTACTCTCCCTCTGCCAACCAAGTGTTTGCCCCCCGCAAACACTCGGTTGTGTAATTAGGAATTTTGGCTCTTGTCCAATAGGTTAAAAGTTGCGAGGATGGTCTGGCATATTGAATAAATCTCATGTCATGTGTTCCACTGCACCGTGGCGTGCATGCACACCGATTTGGTATCGTGGCTTGTGATCTCAAGATGGTTTTGTTATTCTTGGCATCACGGTAGTTTAATTTCATAATGTATAGTAAGTGTGACCTGAACAGCACATACAGTGCGTGCATCAAAGTTTCTCTGCTTCCTCTTTTCCTCTTTCACTCTGCCGTTCTGTAGGATAGAGGCTACAGTATAGCGTCAGTATGTACTATCATTTAAGGTGTGTGTGTGTGTGTGTGTGTGTGTGTACGCGGTATTGGATAAGTTAGTTAACTATACCAGTCCATACCCGTGGGGGGATGTGCGCACATGATCTGGCAACCCGGGAGGCAGTTCGTCCCATAGATGGGCAGCCCCGTAACCATGGCGACAGTGTTTTACACAAAAACGCTAATAAACAGCTGAGATTTGTTGATATCGAAAAACGGGCCTCGCAGTTCCGTGGGCATGGTAATGGTCAATGGATGTGTGCAAATTCAGATCAATTGCTCCAGCCACTGACGAGAACCGGGCAGAACCAATTTTGGCCTCACCACTACACACACCACTACAGAGGTTTGTGAAATTATTGGAGGATAACTAGCCTGACTGATTTTGACTATATTAACCCATTCTTTACACTTTTGTAAAGATGCATCACCTTTTTAATGTGAGCTGGCGCAGGTGTGTACATTAATGCATGTGCGCATCCAGTAAAGGACCCCAAGGTTATGAAGTGAACTACTGCACAGGGTGGCTGCAGTGACCAAGGACTTTAATGCGTTTGTAATGACCTGCTGCTGAGAATACAGAGCACATTTATAAAACATGGCAAGAGGGGACAGGAGGGAAGCGGAACAAAAAAACAACACTTTCCCTCAAACTTAACTTAGCTGTAAAATCACAAACAAAGAAAACACAAGCGGCCTAAGTGCAACCACAACAGAAAGATGAGGACAAGGCAATTTATTAAAGCCTAGTAAAGGTGACCTTTTGATGGATGCGGGCTGTCAGAGATGAATCGCTGCATATCGAGCTTTGTTGAATGTTCTTGCACCGTATTGTGAACACGCTGATAAAGCTCAGATTATTCTACAGACTCATCTCTGCTTATATTTTACAATTTTTGTCAAAGAAGCAAACCGTAAAATGGCCCCTTTATCCTGCTGAGGCATTTTTTGGGGTCTTGCCTGTACGTTTAAAGAAAAGTGTCCTCCCAGAACAGAGGTCAATGCATGGTATCTCCTGTATGACCACAGATGTGTCCATCAATAGACAATATTTGTCCCAAAAGCTGAAAGTCAGAGGGTCAAGTCTGCAGTTTGTAATGGCGTCCTGAGACACCTGGTGCCTCATCGACAATGAATAGGAGAATGGGTTCCAGGGGACAGTGGCGTGTCCAGTGGTGGTAAAAGTACTCACATTTTTTACTTAAATAAAAGTATCAATACTGCAATGTAGACGTACTCTGTTACAAGTAAATGTCCAGAATTAAACATTTATATACTTGAGTAAAAGTATAAAAGTATTGCCAAAATGTACCAAAAGTAAAAGTGCTCATTTTGCAGAATGTCCCGTTTCACAAGGTATCCTATATAAAATGTAAATTTTAAAATAGCAGATCTACAAGCCCACAACACATCGCATCGCGACGCGTTGTGAGCTTAGATCTGCTATTTTCAAATGGCCAAAGTTGAAGTGAAGTGGTTAATGTATGTTTTGTAATAATAATTCAAATCTACTAAGTAACTAGCAACTAAAGTTTTCAAATAATTGTAGTGGAGTAAAAGTACAATATTTGCCTCTGAGATGTAGTGGAGTAGAAGTAAAAATATTGGAAATACTCTAGTAAAGTAAAAATGCCTCAACATTTTACTTAAGTACAGTACTTGAGTACATGTACTTAGTTACTTTACACCACTGGGCGTGTCCGGACTTTTTGACTGTGCTGGCCCTATTGGGATGCGCACGTATGCATGGACGTGCACGCACACACACACGTGCGTCGGAATGGCATTAATTACAGTTTTACCGTCTCCACTGCTACCCATAGGTTCCATTTGTACACTCTCTGGGCGCTTTCACACTCAGGTCCCGGGTGCGCATTCCAGACCGCTTGGCTAGTGTGAATGTAGCGAATCGACCCGCGAAACGGGTAACCGTTCCGTTCCCGAAACCACCTCGGGAGGCAGTCTCGGATCCGAATCATGCGTTTTCGGGTACGGTAGCTGCAATGTGAAAGCAAGCGTACCGTTAGACGGAAGTGGCCCGCTATTTGGAATAGGTGACGGTATATAAACTCCACAAAAACAGCCAACAAAAACACGTCGCAGATCGATCCACAGGGGTTCAACCATGGCTGGATCCGCGAAAGGATCCCTCTGGTCTAATGAAGAAATTTCATGCTTGCTGGACATTTGGTCAAACGAGGACATACAAGCACAATTGGACAATACACACAAAAATTCAGAAATATATGGAGGAATTAGTGAGTATTTGAGGGCTCGTGGGTACAACAGAACAATAGAACAGTGCCGTGTGAAGGTAAAACGAATTAGATTGCTTTATCACAAAGTGAAGGATGCGGTGAACAAATCTGGCAGCTCAACTGACGAGAAGGACAAATTTATATGGTTTGATAGGGTGGACAGTATACTTGGCCACAAACCATCAAGTGCGCCTGATGTTCTGGAGTCACAACAACCCATCTCACGTCCATTAACTCCATTAACACCATCGGCATCGTCAGCATCAGCATCTCCACCTCCACCTCCCGACTTCAATGTATCCGAGGAGAGCAGCACAGGACTGTTTAGTCCATCCGTGAGCCTGACAAGCGGTATGTAATAGTATTTAACATTAGCATTAAAATATTCTCAGTACAAGTGCGGGACTTGTGTGTGCGGGTCTTGTGGTGAAATGTGTTTAAATGCATCTGAACTATAGGAATACTAGCAATACTGCAATAAGCAGATGTCCTTATCCTTAATTTTACTTGAGTTAAAATACAAATGTATTGGCATCAAAAAGTACTTAACCAACTAGCCATGGTTCACATGATGCTTGTCTGGCACAAGCGTCACCTGTTCCTGGTTTGGTAAATGGTGCACGTACATATACATAAACGTTCAGATTTCAAATATAAAGTGCTTACTTCTAAGCCACGGATGTAACAAGTTAAAGCGCCCTGGTCTAAGTACCCGTATTTTCCGTATTGTTCAATAAAAAGCATTTTTATCCGATCGGTGGCCATTTGCTTAGAATTTCCTCCATTATGCTTTCAACTATGCGACTCTATCGGTTGGGAGGTGTATTGCACTGTTATACATTATAACTACATTATAAACATGGCGGCCGATCGGATTAAAATGCTTTTTATTGAACAATACGGAAGATACGGGAACTTAGACCCGGGCGCTTTAACTTGTTACATCCGTGGCTTTGGGTTAAGCATTTTATATTTGAAATCTGAACGTACAATCCGAACGCACACATGCATGAGATCCTATGACAGTTATGTTTCAGGGCTATTAGCCAACGTACAAGTACTCATTCTGCAGAATCATTAGTGATGCATTAATGTATTAATTAATAATGTTGCAGCTGATAAAGCTGGGGATGATTTAAATTACTTTATTTGCTGCTGGGTATATTAACGTATAATAATGCATAATTATTGATCAGCTAATGTATGTTTAGTATTACTAAATTCATATATTTCAATAAATACCAAATAAATACATACATGTACCAATGTATGAATAATTAAAATCTGAATTAAAACATTTAAAATCTAAAACTAAAGCTGTCAAATAATTGTAGTGGATTACAACTATAAATAAAAACACTGCAATACTTTAGTAAATGCATTAGTACTTTACACCACTGGCTGAAAGAGATTATGAAGATTCATCCAAGATCCACACACAATTTCTGGTTGCCTGTTATTACTGTGAGAATATTTTGATCAAGAGTTTGTTAATTTGTGCAAGTACTTCATACCATCAAAAATGCTATTGCAGTTGAAGCCTGTAATGTTTTTGCTTTTTCATACTTTTATGCTGACAGGCACTTCAGATGAGACACGCAGTAACATATCCACACCAAGCAGTAGCACAACTGAACAGACAACAGAAGGAAGAGGAAAGCCAAGAGCAGCATGTCCAGCCTAATGACTGACTTTATGGAAATGCAAAATAGCCAACATAATGCTTTCATGGAGGCAGAGCAGCTTCGTCAGCAGCAGGAAAAGGAAAGTCTGGATGCCTGGATGAAGACCCAGATGGAGATGGAGGAGCGCCGGTTACAGGCACAGAGGGAGGAACGGCAAGAGTCAAACAATATGTTCATGCAGATGATGGGCAGACTGCTTGACAGGATGCCTTCCTCCCAGCAGCAGCAGACCTCCTCACAGCAACAACCTCCTTACCAGGGTCCAGGATCTTCCACCATGCAATACACTGCCCCACCAACCTTCAGAAATGCAGAGCTGCTGCCCAATGCCCCTCACACCCAGTCTGCTGCTTACCATCATGCTACTCCCACTATTCTCCCTGCACAACCTGCTCAGTCTTTTTATACACCGACATCTCCTCCGACATCAGCATCAGCAGGCGAGAGCACTGCGAGCAGCATCCCATTCAAGTGCCCTCACTGCCAGCGAGGCTGTCGTTCACGCCTTGGACTGTTGAGCCACACCAAGTCCTGCTCCCTCAGTCAGAAGCACCTCCCATTTTGAGTTGTTTACTTTGAGTTTTTTTTTTTTTTTACAAATTTAAAAATCTGGTACTGTATTGACTCTTGCCGTTCCTCCCTCTGTGCCTGTAACCGGCGCTCCTCCATCTCCATCTGTGTCCTTATGTTGTCTTTTTATTTTACTCCTACTATTACATACCGCTTGTCAGGCTCACGGATGGACTAAACAGTCCTGTGCTGCTCTCCTTGGATACATTGAAGTCGGGAGGTGGAGGTGGAGATGCTGATGCTGACGATGCCGATGGTGTTAATGGAGTTAATGGACGTGAGATGGGTTGTTGTTGTTGTGACTCCAGAACATCAGGCGCACCTATCAAACCATACGAATTTGTCCTTCTCGTCAGTTGACGAGAAGGACAAATTTCCAGCAAGCATGACATTTCTGAATTAGACCAGAGGGAAAAGTAAATTTGAAGTAGAAATGTAAATGGCAAATAGCCAAATTTCACATGAACATTTTGTTCATGCTATTATGATTTGTTACAATATTTTGTTCAAATGTTTATTTTCTTTTGAAGGACATGATATGTTTTGGCTGACTTGGCTGTTTATTGGTAATAAAACGGAGTCATTAACCAGTATTTCTCTATACTAAGTTTTTTATCAAATGTTATTTGTGTGAAATCACAAGAGGTTCTCTGGAAACACTACATATCTTTGCTGTTAGGAAGAAACCCTGTATCGCCATATTGCAACTTTTAATGCTTTTTCATCATAAATGAATGCCCTATTGTCATACAGTGTCACACAAAAGTAGCAAAAATAGCCAAGCTACAAGCTGAAAATGCGGCGCAATGCGACACATTGAGCTTGTTGATCTGCTATTTTTGATATTACAATATAGAGCAGATAACCACACTGATCTTGCATTGGAAAATATATTTTTTATTTTAAATATGAACAAAGGCAGTTCTTTTTTACACACAGTGCTGGACCCACAAATCATAAATAAAAAAATAAAAAAAGGTGAGTCTGCACACAAACTGCTAGTCTTTTTAAATTATAACCAAACGCTCTGAAGTTGACGTTTCTCCCATGTAGGGCTAATAAATTAATACATAAAATAAGGAGACTCTTTTTAAAGAAATAATATTGTTTGTATTACTTTGGAGACTATGCCAAGAGCGATCCTATCGCCCACCTTCCTATATGACCAGCTATACCTTTGCAGTCCAGAGGATGAGATCCGCGCGTAATGCGCGGATGCGCAGATTAAACAACAGACAGGCAGCGTTGCGGAATGCGTTTGTGTCAACTGTATACTCTTCATTGAGAAAAAGAAGAGCGCAGGGCATCCCTTGTGGCGTTGGCCACTGTGTTCGCCTGAGGGCGATGGAATTCATCCTCAGTGTCCGCAGACTCTGCGCTAAGGTCCAACTCCTCTCCGTCATAAGCCTCATGGTGTACTTCACAGAAATTATGAAGTACACAGCAGGCTGTGATGGTGGCATTGATATTCTGCATATGACTGTCATATCTGTTCATGAGACAGAGCCATCGTCCTTTCAGACGGCCAAATGCCCTCTCCACAGTGATCCGTGCCCTGCTGAGCCTGTAATTGAAATTTCTCTCTGCAGGAGTTGCTCCGGTTTCGGGGAATGGTTTCATCAACCAAGGGAGGAGTGGGTAGGCAGCATCACCCAGCATCACCACTGGCACATCTACTCCCGCAATTCTCTCTGTGACATTGGGGAACAGTGTGCCACTCTGACCCCTGTCATACACACTGGAATTACCAAACACCCTCGCGTCATGCACCCGACCTGGCCATCCCACATTAATGTCCCAGAATCGGAGCCGATGGTCGACTACAGCTTGTAGTATGACGGAATAAAACCCTTTCCGATTGTAGTAGTCTGCAGGGGCGTTTGGTGGAGCTACTATGGGAAGGTGGGTCCCATCAATAGCCCCTCCACATTGTGGGAAACCATGACGGTCACGGAAACCTGCGATGATTGCGTGGAACTCTTGCTCGGAGGGGACTGAAATGTATCTTGACAGTAACGTGTCCACAATGACCGTTATGACCTCATTGGTTATTTCACAGGCTGTCGAAATGCCAACACCAAATAAATGGGAGATGAGTCTATAGAGTGTGTTGGTCGACAGTCTGATGAGGCATATGGCCACACGTTTCTCCACTGACACTGGACTTCGGAGTTGTGTTGCCTCTCTCTCGAGATGTGGGCGAAGAAAATCACACAGCTGCATGAAGGTGGCCCTCCTCATTCTGAAGTTTGCGTGCCACTGCTGATCTCCCCAGGATGCGAGGACAAGCTGCCACCATGCCCCAGACCTCTCTTCAACCCACATTGTCCTGAAGAAGAATAGAAACTACTTAATATATGTACATGTAGTATACTTATTTATATTATTTTGAATAGTGTACAAGTAGTTTTCTAGTTTAATTGAGAATAATGAAAGTACACTAGCTGATGATTCAGATGGTTATCACAACAATATATCACCAAGTTACATCTGAAGGGATATTACTAATAACATAACTTAACACTTCTTCAAAAGCATTGTGGAAATGAAAATAAACGTTCTGGTCAACAACTCGTATGTTTCTCACCTTGGTGACAAGCGCGAGTAGTAGTCAGCGAGTACAGTTGACACAAACGCATTTCTCAACGACGCCTGTCTGTTGTGGAATCTGCGGATCCGCGCAAAGGGGCATTGAACTGCTTCTTCCCTGAATTTATGGCGTTTTCCCCACGCAGATGAAGCGGAAATGCACTCCGGAAATGCAAAAAGCAGTTTACGACCATATTTCGATCCTATATATATATATATATATATATATATATATATATATATATATATATCTTGTGGAGTTTCAGCTACTATGCATCCCAGAAATATATAGCTTATAAGGCTTTGTAATTAATAATAATAAGTAAATATGGTAACTCATAGGCCTAGTAGGTTTATGGTTTCCCAAGGACTATAGCCGTTTCACTCATGATACAATTTCTCTTTCATAACAGATACATACATGTGCCAGATAATCCCCACACCAAGAGAGTAAAAAAAGAAAAGACGTTTGATTGATTGATCGATGTACTTTATTTAGTAAGACATGAGAAACAGTACATGGAAGTACAATTCACAATACAAGGTTTCTGTCATTCAGTCCGACTTCACTGTATAGGCTGCTACTATAGTTGCCTTTTCATAAATGATATATTTTTGTACTGAAGCTGTCGTGAAAGTTTATCATATTTAGAGCAATTTAAAGTTTCAAATACAAAAGTAGCCTAGTAGTAGTTGTGACGGTTAGCAAACTGGACATTTAGACTGAATGTTTCCTTTATCCTCATCTTGCGCTAATGCACACAAGTGTTTCACCAGGTTTTATTTATGTCGTTTCTCATAAGCGTGCATCCGTTGTCCGTCAACAACACAGCCTTCTGACTTCTGTGCGCTTATTGCCCTCAGTGCGCTCAGACTCTCTCACCAGCCGCAACTCCGCCCCCTTGCTTTCAACATATTTAAACGCATATTTGTGCGAGACCAGCACAAACATTGTTGCATAGTTGATGACGTCTGTGTCCACAGGGGAAACACTATGTGCATGCCGCCACCTGTAGGATCGGGGGTGTATATGCATGTGTTCTGTGGTGCGATAGGATCTATGCCCAATGTGAATGCAGGCCAGCATTCGAACTGGGAAACGTTTTCAATGAAAACGGATCCAGTGTGAAACCGCCCTCTGAGTTATGGGTGCCCGTGGCCTCATGCATACCAAAACACACTTTTTGCTTCTCCTGCAGATTCGTCCGAACGCAGTGTCCGATTTTTTTGTGAAACTTTACACGCACACTCCCAGTAGGCGCTATAACAGGTCACATTATAGCCCTGGGCGGGTAAACCCAGTCTGGTGGGGATCTGCGCTCCAGTTTATATTGAATTTGTCATTAAAAGAATAAATAATAAATCTTATTTGAACAGCTGGCAGTATAAATCAGACCAGCAGCACGCTCTCTATTCCGGTTCCCAGTAAATCCTTTTCCATCTATGAGGAATTCTCTCTCACATACTGCATACATAGGCCCATGTCAAAACCAAACATCCTACACTCTGAAGTGATTATCTGTGTATCCGTCTCACCTGGCTTTCAAGAAATACTGGAAACTTCATAAAGCCTTTCTTGGTTTTGTCGTTGTCGGGTAGAAACCTTGTATAACCGCTACTTTTCTGTAACTGTAAAAAAAGTACCTCTGTTCCAATGAATCCAATGTGTTTGATTAATTGATTGAATACTTTATTAGCGGTTTGCAAAAAAAAGCACAGGAAAGTACAGGTCAATACAAGATCTGTATAAGAGAGGATTTTAAACCCAAGAAAGCCTATGGCTTGTTTCCATTGGGGTCCTTTGTACTCAATTCATCGAAACATTTAATGACAGACAAATATACAATACTATGCAAAACATCATATAAACAGTTAGAAAAATATGTATAGTAAACAACTCATTCACTGCCTGAATTATTTCTGGCCGCGTTTGCCCACTGCCAGAGATTTTTCATTGAAAAAAAAAGTACTCAGGAGCCGAGATACAGAATTTTTTAAGTTAACAAGGAAGTGGATAGGAGTCTAGATCTTCGAAAAATCATATCTCCTTGGTCTTTGGGTCAAATAAAAAAATATATATATAAAAAAACAAAAACATTAAAATTACCTTTATTACGTCAGTGGCAGTATTGGTAAACGGGAATAATTACGTTTATTACGTCATTGGCAGTGAATGGATTAATAGTAATTATTATTTAGTCAAGCTCACAAGCTCTTATTACATGTATATTATTATACATTTCATTGGTTATTTACTAAAACCCACAGATAGACTGGGTTTTTAGATAGACAGAAAAAATAGCAAAAGTAGTAGATCTACAAGCTCACAAGGCGTCGCTGTGCTGCACGTTGTAAGCTTGTTGATCGTTTAGTTTTGCTAGTTTTGCTACTTTTATGCAACACTCTTTTATGACTATAGGACATTAATTTAAGAAAAAAAAACATTAAAAGTTGAAATACGGTGATACAAGGTTTCTGCCCGACAGCAACGGTTTGGTAATCAGTGCTTATTATGGTTCACTGCTGTTTTATGATTATAGTTTTGTGACTCATGAAAGATTATTTATCATGACTCCCTGCAACAGTCAATACCATTTAGAATCCTCAAGCGTGGAAAGCAGCGATGGTTGGGACAAATAACGCACATTAGTATGCAGCACCTACCTAATGCTAACAAAACACAGGACAGGGGAAGGTGTCTAAGTTAATACTACCCTGAGGGGAAGTGTCTATTTGCATTAAAGTAGGTCACCAGAGTGACGTTTATCTTGCTCTTTTCCCCTTACGTTCTTTTACCTCCAAATAAAGATATGGTAATCACACTCAAAGTGATTCATCATGTCACTGAGATGTTCCAGAAGTTACATTTCTCTACCTCTATTAGAATGAAAATCTGACATGAAATAAAATGTTCACAGATTTGAAACGACCAAGTATAGGAACTGTAATATTTCATGATAACTTATCTCGACTACAAAACTCCTCAGTTGATCCAAAACAAATTTTGTTTTCCGAGGCCCATCTATATGGTTTCAAAGTGTCTGGAAATTTCAGGACATTTTCCAAGGGAAGTTACGCTCGGGAATTTGGAGAGTTGGGGAAATTTGCATAATTTCAATATAAAAATGGTACTGTACCTTTTTTAAAGCAATAGGTCTTATGACAAGTTTTGGTTTAAAGCATGCAATTTAACTGAATTGTAACCATGCACTGCCGCAGCAGAGCACTCTTCCATCGTTAATGGATAATTTGTTCGCATGCCATTACATAGGAATCCAGTACAATCCTCTGCATGTACGGTGCATTTTTCTCATCACATTTGCAGCCCACACTACTGCCAACACTACAACACTGCTGTGGCTCGCTTTGCCACCTTTGGCCTTGATGAAAGCAAGGTTCTTGGCATTCTGGTGAGGTACTCTACCAAGCAAGAGCTTTGGGAATGAGACGGATTATGGCAGTCTTGCCAACATATCTCATCAGCCACCTGGTGGAAGGGACTTTGGGGATGTGATGCACTTTCTCCTGTTGCATCCATCATCCTCCAGATCCCACCAACATAATAGATCAACAGATGCCTCCTAGTGCAACTGGTCCCTATTCGGGGACGCTCGCATCGAGGCACGCAACAGGCTGACCAATTTTAGAGTTGAAAACTCTAGTTGCCAACAGGGCAAACTAAAGAATGACACAAAGTCCTGCTCAACAGGCTTGGATGGTGAACTGGAGAAATCATACATTAATCTTGACATGGGGCTTTATCCGTTTCCACAGGGTAACCTTTGAGTTTGGGCTGACCTCGCTACAGAACAATGTAATTATTTTCCCTTTCCTAAGCTTTCAAATGGCAACGTAAGACTCGGGGACATGCACAGGCCTACGTCAGTCTCTCCAAGTGCCTCAGTATGATCTTGCTCCTCTTACGACAAAGATCAGTTTTATTTGAAATATTCAACCGTCTCTTCCATCATTAATTAATTTAAACTTTAGGCAAAACGTTGAAAGGGATTAAATAGAGAGAAACCATGAATGGGAAATGGCCATAGTTTGTGTAAGGACAAAAGAAAGTAAACAGCTCTGTTGATAATTTGAATTATCTTTTATTTCTCATAAATAGTGTAATTTGTGTTTGACAAAGCACCTATTCACTTAATGCATAGGAAACCACAGAGACGGAGTGCGTGCCTTTTCCTGTCACCCTGTATCTCTCTTTTATTTAATCCAGTGGTTCTCAAAGTGGGGTCCAGGGATCCTCAGGTTTCCTTGAAGGGGGTTCAAATGGACCCATACAGGTCTGTAACTCTCAGAGTTGGGGGTCGTTGAAATTAAAACGATTGAGAAACCACTGGTTTAATCTATATCAAAATAATTCGAGAGACAACCGCCATCCACAACAGCCAAGGAAGAAATATGGCACTACTTATCTCTTGACGGTATGGGCTCTCAATGTTGTTAGGCTGACTCAATTAGATGTTTCTGTTTCTTAAAGGATTAGAACCGGGGTGAAAATAAAGCAATAACAGACACCTACAAAGGACATTATTATCCTGACATTGTCTTTAATTGAACTGTTTAATGGTTGAGCAGGGCTGTGATTTCACCAGGTCTCCAATCAGCAAGACATGGCTGCTCAAAAGTTGGAAGCTCTAAATATTTCGTTCAAATAATGAATAAAATACCCTTCTTCTTTCTATAACCAGAAAGAACTTTATAGATAAAAATTATAATAATTAAAATGGAAGACAAAGAGAAATGCATATACTTTTTTATAATCAAGAAATATGTGAAACTAATACTTTACAGAATTCATTTCAGGGGATTTTGCTGTTTATAAACCTTTCGTAGATGAGAAAAAAGGAAAAGTATGACATAGTTGCCAGCCCTTCGAGGTTTACCAGATTAGACTGCAGTACCTAGTCTAAGGCAAGGCCACCATTTGGAATGCATGGCTGTTTGGATTCAGAGTGGGCCGGTTCTGGAAAACTGCTCATCCAATTGACACACTCGACACTGCACTGCCTTCGGTCCTCAGCAATACACCCTATTTGATTGGATGAATGGTTCTCGAGATATGTGGACATACATACATGTATACATATTGTATACATACCATACTTTGTGTAAATGTAAGGAGATTCCTGGAAGTTATTGATAGAGGACAACTTAAAGTCATCCAAAACTGTGTTTCAGTAGCTGAACCATGTACATTAATGAGAAGTAAACATCACCCTCTGTTAACCTCTCTGGTTAGGCAACTATCCAGCACCGGATATGAGCTTACAAATTGAGTTGGAATTGATTGTCTTCTTGGGTAGTTTTACATGTGCCCCTCCCTGGGGTTGGCAGCCAGCTGGAGAGAAATGTGAGCCATTGATTTATTCATTCACTTGAATTTTTTTTGCTGTGATTCAATAAATCAATCGCTGGCCCAAGGATGACCTACATCATTTTAGTGCTCTTCAGACCTTTTATCTTTTCTCTCGCAGAAACCTGTATGTGCCAAATAACCAAACATGGGAACGCATAGCAAGTGAACTATCTAAACGGCATCTATAGCATTAAAGTCTAGGGTCATTTTAAGTGATTATGATATCAGGTCCTAGCTGTCGCTTAACAGTCTATAAATCTTTATACATTGTCATTTACATCTTTATAAACTAACTTAAGACAAAAACTGAGCAAAAACTGAGATTGTCTTTGTGCCAAGAGAGAAAGGTTGACACACACACACACACACACACACACACACACACACACACACACACACACACACACACACACACACACACACACACACACACACACACACACACACACACACACACACACACACACACTGTTATTAGTAGTGGCTGTAGCTGAGCAACCATATCCAAGAAGGAAATTGGAGGAAGTGCACGTGCTTTATATTTAGTTTGAATGTTAATACTCACGTTGACTCCCTGTCTTTGAAGACTAAAAACCAAGCCAGGAATCTTGTTGTAATTATGGATTCAGTTATACATTTTAAATAGCCACATCAAGTCAATAACAAAATCAGTTATTTCTGTTCTCCTTGGAAAAGCTCTCAGAAGGCTACAGCTTCAAAATAATGCAGCTGCTAGTTCTAATAAGAACTAGAAAGCTGAATACATAATGCCAATACAACAGATCTCTGCACTGGAAATAGAATTTAAAATACCACTGCTGCTCATCTTAAAATCGCAACATGATTTAGGGCCAAAGTACACCTGTGACTTTGCTTTTACATTATGAACCCTCATTGCCCCGGGAACTGTTCTCAGAGTTCAAACGAAACATGGTGAAGCATTGTTTAGTTATCATGCCACACGCAGTTAAAACAAACTCTCAATGGATCTGAGGTTTATACTAACAACGACTACTTTCATATCGAGGTTCAACACTTTAATGTAATCCATTGATTTTTATTCTCTCCACTAGGCCGGACGGCTGAAGGCCAGGGACTATGTTTTCTCCCGTAGGCTACTGTTGTACCGATCAGCGTGAAACCGATCGGAAGTGCACGCACACCTCAGTAGACCGAGGAGGAACCTCTGCCCCAAATGTTTCACATCTGCCCGTTATACAGTAGCACCACTAGGAGGGCGATTAAAAAAAATAAATAAACTGTCGATTTGTCCAAACAAGTCCATTTGTCCACCTCACGCAAATCGTTACACATTTTCTCTATAGTCAGGTCCGGATTAACCCTTTGTGGTGACCGGTGCTACGACCCGTTTCGGTGCCCCCCCCGGGACTGTTTTATCAGCGGGGTGGGGTGCGGCGCGGAAAATGTACTCTTCACCGGCGTGTTTTAGTGCTCCTTCAGCAGAAAAACTTTGCACGCACATTCTCGCTAGACCAAGGAAGAGAATTACACCCTACATTTTCCAAATCAGCCTCATGGTGGTGCTGTAACGATTCACGTTTTGGCCTATTGGCCTTGAACCGTACATAGGTCAAGGTCTGTCTTGTCCTTCATTTGTTTTTTTACAGTTAACAAGGAAGGGTTTTCAAAGTATGGGATTTGATACTATAAGGAAGGCATCGGTGCAGGTGCAAAGAATAAAATGAACATAGACTGATTAATACTACTCAACATAGAGACTGATATACGACACAGCAGCTTGCATACACACCAATGTATTTCGATAACATTACCAGAATGAATTGGTTTGTACACAAGCTGCCGTGTCGCATTAGTCACTCCATTCCAAAGTGCTGGATCCGAAATAGCAAATATTTGCCTCATGCTGGTCAGAACGGGCCATCAATTTTCAAAGACAGAAGTACAGTACATCATTCCACCGATTGAGCAAGCCAAGGAGTGAGAGATTAGAGAGTTTTGCCATTTTAGCATCAGTGGTAGCGACTGTCGTCTGCCTGGCCAAAATATACAGACTACAGCTGTGACTGGTTGACGACAGCAGGAGTCAATCTGCTTTTGGCAAGCCAAGGAAGGAGAGCTAAGCTAGTGTTGCCATTTGTATGCTCAAACATTAGTGATAGCAACAGATGCCCGATGTGCCAAAAATTCTATTTGAGACTTAGGGATAATTTATACTCCCTCGCACGGCCATGCCACTCGACGAAGATCAGTTATTTTTGTGGAGCTACAGAGTATAAATTCGCCCTCGCAGAGATAGCAGTTGGGGGGGAAGTTGAGTTTGCAATGCTGAATTGCAAAAATATTTCTGGAAGGATGAGTGGAGCACCTGCATCCATCATCGCTCACTTGCTTCACCATGGTGAAGAGGTAATAGGCAAGGCAAGTTTATTTGTATAGCGCATTTCAACAAGGCAATTCAAAGTACTTTACACAAAGCATTCAGACGGTGTAAAAGAAACACATTATAAAAGGGCATTTGAATACAATTAAAAACATGTTTTTAAAATAAGATACATTATTTAAAAACATCTGTAAACTATGCAGCAAACAGAAAGGTCTTCAGCTTTGACCCAAAACAATTGAGAGTTGTAGCAGACCTGCTGTTTTCATGGAGAAATGTGGTGCATGAAACCTGTACACTGCTTCTCCACATTTAGTTCTGACTATGGGTTCAGAAAGCAGACCTTCCCAGGTGACCTGAGTGGTCTGGATGGTTCATAATGTAGCACAAGAACAGAAATGTACTTGGGCCATAAACCATTCAGTGCTTTATAAACCAACAGTAGCATTTTGAAATACATTCTTTGACAGACCGGGAGCCAATGTCGTGATCTGAGATCTGCAGTGATTTGATCCACTTTCATGGTAATAACAGACTAAGCCAGAGGTTTTCATGGCTCCTCTATTCCAAAGCCCTATTCCCATTGCAAAACATTCACATATAGACCTATTCCCACTCCCATATTAAAACGTTCACATACAGTACATACCTATTCCCACTCCCATATTAAAACGTTCACATACAGTACATACCTATTCCCACTCCCATATTAAAACATTCACATACAGTACAGTACATACCTATTCCCCTTCCGAAACATTCACATACCTATTCCCAGTCCCATTCCAAAACATTCGCATACAGAGAGCAAGGGAAATACTGCATTATCATATTATCTCCATTTGAAGGTCAGGCCACGGGGCAGAGCATTTGGGCTATTAATTCTCACATGTGTCACACAAAGCTGCAGGATGTGCACGCACAGAATTATAACCCTTGGCTGCGGTCTCTAAAATATCCATCACAACATTCATAAACGACGTTCTGAAGTCGGGGTGCCTGGTGGCTCCGCCAGCTACTGCACGGACCACAAGCTCCTTATGAGCTGCAAGGACCCGAGTTCGAATAATAATAATAATAATAATAATCTTTATTTGTATAGCGCCTTTTAAAAACAAGTTTACAAAGTGCTTCACAACACAACCCACAACAGACAGTGTGGGGAAAGCAAAACAAAAAACTGAAAAACAAGACACAGACAGTTCATTTAACAAATACAACAGCAAAAAAGCAGAAAACAACAATAGAGGCCATACAATGGAGTCCTCAGATGGGTATAGTGCTCTAGTTAAACGCCATTCTAAAAAAGTGGGTCTTTAGACAAGTTTTAAAAATGGCCAGTGAGGTAGCTTGTCTAACTTCCAGAGGAAGATAATTCCATAAAAGTGGAGCCCTAACAGCAAATGCTCTACCCCCTTCTGTGACCATATTAGATGTTTGAACTGCTGGTCTGATGATCTAAGGTTGCGGGAAGGGATGTAAGGGGGCAAAAGGTCTGAGATATAGGCAGGTGCAAGACTGTTTCGTGATTTAAAAACAAACAATGATATTTTAAAATCAATTCTTAAAACCACAGGTAGCCAGTGTAGTGAGGCCAGAACAGGGGTGATTTGGTAACATTTTCGGGTTCTAGTAAGCACCCTAGCTGCAGTATTTTGGACCAGTTGAAGGCGGTTGATGTTTTTTTGAGGGAGACCGGAAAAAAGGGAGTTACAATAGTCCAGGTGATTTGTGAATCTGACTCTCGTTATGCGCTCTAACCATTCGTGAATCTGGTCACCATCACCGAATGTCTTTGTCGAAAAATAGACGATCTACAAGTTCACAAAGCATAACGTCGCGATATGTTGTGAGCTTGTGGATTTGCTATTTTCTTCAAATGTTCGCCCCAAAATTAGCACGCGAGGAAGTGGTAAAAAAAAAAGAAAGCTTCTGAAGGCATGCAGTCAAGTTTCATGCGTTCTCCGAAGACTATACTGTATACCTGTAGATGGATCGTTGCGCCTTGAAATTGTGATCTTTGATTCAGAGAGTGGTTTTAGTCAACAGACACAGTAAAACTAGAAAAAGTGCTCCTCGGAGCACAGGTCTCCGCCAGGTCAGGTAGGTTATTGTGGCCTCCTGGTGGCGCTATAATAGGCCAATGTTTAAAGGGTACCATTTGTTCTTAGGCCTTGCCAAAAATGGTTTGAGGCATTTTGTGCAACATTTTTTTTTGCTAAATTAGACCTGCTGGTGGCGCTATAACAGGCCAATGTTAAAAGGGTGGCATTTGTTCCTCAACATAGTGTGAATGTACGTGCAAAGTTTGACCGCAATCGGACTGTGTGTTCATGATTTGCGGAATTTTGTTCAAAACAAGCCACTACTGCAAACTTTAGATGTCAATCTTAGCCATTTTTAATATGAAAAATCAAACACCGTCTTGATCACATGACTATGGAGATCATGTGTACCGATTTGCGCGAAATTTGGAAAAAATCGGAAGGAGTAATATAAATAAATGTGTTTTACATAAGTCGGCCTCCTGGTGGCGCTATAAAAGGCAGATGGGAAAAATGCAGGGCAAAGGTTTTTCCTTGACCTCTAGGGAGTGCGCATACAAAGTTTTACACAGATCGGTGCAGTTATAGGTAAAAACATGAATCGGCCTGTTATAGCGCCACCATGAGGCTGATTTGAAAATTTCACCGAAATTGCATGCTGTATTCATGATTTGAGGCATTTTGTTGAAAATGGAGCACTCCTGCAAACTTTGGAAGCCATTTTTAGCCAATCAGGATGGAATATGAAAAATCTGAAAGACAAGTTTTGTTTAATGACTATAGAGATACTGTGTACCGATTTGCGAGATTTTTGGACAAAATCTGTAGGAGTACTGTCAAAAAATATGTTTTGCACAAATCGGCCTCCTGGTGGCGCTATAAAAGGCCCATGTGAAAAATTTGGGGCAGAAGTTCGGAATTGGCATCCAGGGAGTGTGTGTGCACAGTTTCGCTGCGATCCAGCCAACGGTGGCGGAGATTAGCTGGTGACAGACGGACACACGGACGGACGGACGGACGGAGGGTAAAACATACTCTCTCGCCATGCCTTTCGGCCTGGCGGAGACAATAATTATTTATCCATTGTGTATAAATGAACACTGAGGATTTTATTGTAGGCTCTGATCCTTTGGGCAACGAGCACAATTCTCCAATCAATGATCATCTGTGGTGCCTCACTATTCTACTCTCTTAGCTTACATAAAAGGGGTGTGGGGTCTTTTTCTTTAAAGGGGATACACCATGAATTTAAAAAATAATAATAATATTTAATATCATATTGTTTATGTCCCTGAAACGTTTTTGAAAAGGTTTGAGCCTAAATCAAGCCTCAGATATACTCATTCCAACTAACTTCTCTCTGGTTTATAAAGCACTTTCACCTGCAATACCACATTGTCCTGTTTGGCACAGGGCGCTATTGAGCCAGTTTGTATGCATGTTATCTCCTGGTTCTTTGTGGAAAAAGTAAAAAAATAAATAAGGCCTGTTTTGAGACAAATTTACAGAAAACCCCAGATTTGCTGTGAAAGCCTGAGTGTTCAAACTGGGGTATTTTTGGGGATGGAAGAGAGGTAGGGGAGACCAAAAACACACAAAAAAGAAGAAACATTTAAAATTCATGGTGTAGTCCCTTTAATCACTTGTCTTAAACCCTTTATGCTTAGTTTTTCTGTGTACACCAAATATCTTCGCCAAAAATATCTGATCTTGTAGATCTGCTATTTTTTGGCAAATGTCCCCCAGAAATAATAGGCATGCTTGGGTTCAAGTGGTTGAAGGTGCGTGTGTGGGGAATATCTCTCTCCGGGGGGATGTATATTTATATATACATTGTGTCTCTGTGTATGTAGTATTAAACCACTTCCACACGACCCTACTTGGAGCTGAGACTGACAGGGATCCTTCTAAATACACACACAACAGATGTAGTGGTGGTTGTATACAGCTGCCAGGGGAATAAGCCTGTCATCTAAACTAGTCGCAATCCAGCATGACATTTCTTCTAAAAGATTGGCCCCCGAGTCAACATGTCATGTTTGTTTACACATGAATAATCCATCAGTCCTTATATGTGTTTATACTATGTCAGTGGGAGCTGCTCCAGCTGTTGTAGCATGAGTACTGTCTGTGTGTGCAGATTAACGCAAGAGCAATTTACTGCACATCCAGTCTTCCACTTGTACACTAAGCAGTGGTGGAAAGTAACCACTGGAAGTACTATTATAGGTACTACTATAATATAATATACTATAAGTACAGTTTTGAGGTACTTTAATTGATTATTTAACGGTTATATATAAAATATAAAATGACAGATGCTTACCCGGTCTTAATGGGTTAAATTTTAACCCATTAAGACCGGGTATCACTATCAGCATCTGTCATTTTATATTATAACCACTTTAACCATTATTTTATACTTTGGCTATCCAAAAATAGCTATGAGCTTGTAGATCTGCTATTTTTGAAAAATCATGCAAATTTGTGCAAATCTTTGAATATATACTGTATATAATATTTTTAAGCGAACATTTGTAACTCAAATCTTTGCTTCTGGGGTGTCCCTGAAACCAAATATTTTGAGATGGGGGTCCACGTTATTGATGCGAGATCAGAAGATATTCCTGCCTATGCAGAGAGAGTTATTATGTTCATATACTGTAGGTAGATGATGAATAACTAAATGATTGCGTTGTCTCTGTACATCATGAGTGTACAGTATGAGGTAATGTCACCTGTTGTGTGCAAGCCCCCAGAACCCAGTGGTTGCATTGAAGCGAAATGGACATGCTGGCCATTCGTAGGTACTGCAGCTTAAACGGACGGGGCCACTGCACAATGTACGAGTGAAAACTGTTTCGACCAATGGGCTCGACTCACGAGCTTGCGCACAAGCTTGCGCACGGGGCGCACACCTCTGTGACGTAAAACGCGTCACTTCTGTGACGCAGAACGTATCACAGTGGCCCCAAATAGGCTACGCCCATCACACTTTCCAACCCGGAAGAAGGGGTGAATTCGCTTCATGCGCTGAGTGAGCAACTCAATGCAAGTGGATGGGAGGGGATTTCGGGTGCCCTCTCTATTATTTTTAACTCTATGGTTGTGTGGTACAGTAGCTATCCAGGCCAGAACGGTAATACTTTGTTGAATTGCTGCTGCTGTGTTGATACAGTACCAAGATTTGGGGTCATCGAAGTTGAAAGTCTATCAGGTTTAATTGATGGAGAACCTCCAGAATCAATGAGGCTAGGAAAGCAGGACAGCCCCTCTCTTTGGCAGAGCATGGGGGCCATCAGTAGGGTGTGTGTGTGTGATGTATGTGTGTGTGTGTGTGTGCTGTGTGTGTGTGCGTGCGCGCGTGCGTGCGTGCGTGCGATGCTCCTGCAGGGACCCAGGGTTGCAGTGTAATGGTGTGTGCCTACCCGAGTGCCACGCTGCATAAACTTAGGACCTCCCTGTCAGATCCAGACTCAGTGCCCAGGGCAATGACATGGGGGGGGGTAGGGGGTTGGGGTGATCGGTATGCAGAGAACAAACTGAACATCTCAAATGGTTCTCTGTGTCCCATGGGGGTGGCAATTAGAGAGGTGGCTGGGCAATGTTTTCGTGGTTTAGATACAGTACAGATACAGTACAAAGTATGCAATCATTGTTTTTGTTACTAATTCTTTGTTTACAGTGTGTGCCCGTGCACACACTGTTGTGTGTATAAGGTACAATAAATAGAGAGATGATGGCAAAATCATATATATAATACTCCTGTAGGTACACATACCGTAGTTAAAGATTTCCTACACTGGCATTCCAAAGACGTGTAAAGGAATAACCAAAAAAAGGAATGGGAGTAGGTGCCATTTTGACAGTTGGTAAATTGAGAGAATTGCAGAAAGACCAGACAGGATGGCTGGCACAGTATTCCGCTATGGCTAGAGGGCCAGCATGCAGAACTGGCAGTGTCCACAGAGCCTCTCATTGCAGCATCAGCAGAGTCAATGGACTGAGCCCACTTCCAACATGGAGCATCTGGACAGTCAGTCACACTACATCAGAATGATCAATGGCCAGGCTCAAGGAACCACAAAACTGACCTGTATCAAGGAAGATTATCAATCAAGCAATGGAGTTAAATTATTTATCTCTCTGTCTGACACCCTGGAGCAGAAATAGTTGAAGACATTGTTAGAAATCACTCCCTCACTGCTTTGGTCGAAATGCTATCCTTCAAAAACCACACCGTTGAATGAACTTGATTTGTAACGGGGCTGTTTATCATGTTGTCAGGGACTAGACACTGACTGGAGAGAGATTCAAGAACCCCAAACATCACCTATAACCCTAGCTCACCTGAATAAGCAGTACTTTTTTAAACCTAGGTTTTTGATAATACACTTGTGATAAAGTAGTTTAGTTTTTTGACTGAAGCTCAACAGTCCACAACATGGAGGTTGGCAAAAAAGATAATTTCCCTTCATGAAAATGATATGATGATATGAGCATGATGAATATCACAAAGGGAATGGTGTCTGTCTATAAAAAAGGTTTAAAGGTTCAATCCACAAGTTACTGGGATTTGAACCCTGGTGTAAAGCAAGAGACCACCAAACCTAATACTGCTCTTCCAAGAGGGAATCCCTGCTTGGCAGTGGTGCAACGTAGTAATAGTGGGCCCCGGTGCAAGCGATTTAGGACGGGTCCCCCAATCCCTGTAAACGCTAATCTGCATGCAGGACGTTAACTTCCACACACAACGCCACGCTGGCAAGCCGTTCAGGCTCATAAATGTGAGCTGAGCAATGGCATACAGTCATCATGATTAGCTTATAGTGGATATCTGATCAAAATAACGGCCATACTTTTTTTTATATGCATTAATGACAAGCAGGTGCGTAAATGCACCTGTTAGCCTAACCCAAAGCATTACATTTTGGATTGAAAACTATTTGAACATAAAGGAGTAATATGCAAATATAATAGCCTTCATCTTGCACAAATACATTAATTGGCTACAATTTGTGCATTGTTTGTGCGTGCTGCATGCACGGTTTCTCAATAATCATCAGTTTATGAGAACACATTTTCTTCAGAATAACAAACAAATGGTACTACTACTCCACAAAAATGGAAACTTATGAATAATCCTTTATAACATTGCTCAGCTGACCTGTTCAGGCAATACATCTAAATAGAGGCTACTCACAGGTTGTACTGTAATCTGTGGTGGGTGCCTTGCGTGCGTCTGTGGTTGGCACAACTTCGGAAAAGTGTCTGTCGCTCCACAATAAAGTGTCTCCCATTTAACTCCCAATACACAACGTTTTACACAGGTTATTATTAACAGGAAATAGATGTAACTTGAGAGAGAGAGAGAGAGAGAGAGAGAGAGAGAGAGAGAGAGAGAGAGAGAGAGAGAGAGAGAGAGAGAGAGAGAGAGAGAGAGAGAGAGATCAACACCACGGGCAGGAGTGGGCCCCGGTGTGTGCCTGCACCGCCTATAGACAAATCCACAGACGCGGAGCGTTGACACCGCAGCAATGGCTGCGCGCAGGGCAGCGCTCCGTGGATTCGTCTATAGTTAAGCCAGTGCCGCTTGGCCAGGGGAGATATTGCACTTATTGTATGAGCTTGAGGCAGTACTACTTGTCAGCCAGTAGGTGTCCTACCCGACACCAGGGTCAGCATTTCTCCATAGACCACCGCTTATGTTCAGATTGTTGAAATGTTTTATTCATTCAAATAAGTTCCGGATTGCAGCTGTATACTGTAGAATCTGGATGGCACTGTAGCCATATCGTGCAATGGATATGATGGAGCAATGCAATATCAAAAAAGATCACTGATTACTGCGGTCAGGTCCTTGAACAGATGCAATAGAAATCACATTCTTTTCCAGCCAAAGGGAATCCAGGAAATGCGGCTGAAATAGGCTGAAACGCTGACTTGTAATCAGGAATAAATCAGCTATTTGCGTCCCCCTTCCCTTGAACCCTGCATGCCTGATCAACAACCACGAAGCAACAATCAATCACACATCCACTGAATCAGAGTAGATAATAGAACAAGCCTGGGAGCAGCAATGAAACTTTCGTAACTTTAATTGTCCTTGACGTGGAATGTTCTAATGTTTTGCTTTCCTTCGCTTTTAACACAAGAAGAGTTACAGCACAGTCAACATGGCATCAGCTATTTTAAGAAAACACACACTGCACACACAAAAGAATATATCATTTATATATATATTTTTTACATGACAGCGATTACATTTCCATAAAAGTGAAATGCCTGATACCTTCTACTGCCTCTTTGTCTGGACATCCAAATATACCCAACCTCTGCATTGCCCGCGGTGTTCCTGAGGTTGATCTTAATGTGTAAAGAAGGGGCGATGTGGAGAGCATGTAGGATGAGAGCTTCCTGAGCTGCACTAGCCACATAAATTAGGCAGCAGCACAGAGTTATCCCCCGGGACCGCTGTCAGTTGGCATCTTAACACTCTGGAGCCTAATGAGAAACAATGCAGCCTCATGCACCTTATGCAACACCCACATTAAACACTCGCAGGAAAAAATCCTCTCCGTTCATTTAACTCTCAGAGTGTACAAATGGAAATTGATTAATTCTCTGTTAATTTAACTCTGAGAGAGTGTATGTAACCAAATGGACCCTTAGTACACTCTCAGAGTTAGCCGTGACTCTGGGTAATGAGGAACGAATGGATAAAAGAACACACAGGACTTTACTGTATAGTAGGAGATCTAAAGCATAATATTTAAAACACACAGTAAAGTGGTAGTATGCCATAATCTATTGCTGTATATAAATGCATAAAGTAATCAATATGTCTTAAAACAAAGGTTTTTATTGTTTATCAGATGTCTAGAGGGTGCTATAGATAGCTACTCTACTGTCGTTTATTATAAGTAATGTCAGTAATGCAAGATCAAAAGAAATAGAGGAAGAGCTGTTTTTGCAAATCACTTTTCTTTCACTAGGAGTACTTCTAAATAACTGGAGGTCTTTTCCAAAGGCTAAAAGGGAACCCGTAAAAGTGCACTTTTTTGCTTGTACCTGAGAAATCGGAAACGGTAACGTGTAAACACATTGGAGGCTAATATTGTATAACATCCAGAGTATAAGGCTCTGTGTACAGACAACAGTAATCCCACGCCGATCATCTTCCAACAAATAATATAGAAGTGTGGAACAGGAGTACTGAGACACTTCCTTCTCTCCGCCTCCGAGAGCAAATTAAATAGATCAAACAGAACTAGTGAAATCGCGCCAAGTACAGAAAGCCTTCGCAAACAGCTGAGCGACAGCAGAGACAATAACAGATCAAGAATAATGTCGTTTGAACAGAGAGCTGGCG
Organism: Gymnoscopelus braueri; assembly: GCF_963280865.1. Taxonomy (NCBI): domain Eukaryota; kingdom Metazoa; phylum Chordata; class Actinopteri; order Myctophiformes; family Myctophidae; genus Gymnoscopelus; species Gymnoscopelus braueri. Next base: position 41,173,633 of record NC_137619.1, read on the forward strand.
TTGATGCAATTAGCATAAACGTAAAACTCACTGTTTGTGGCGTTCTCAAAGGTACTCAATCTGTTTTCGCGTCTTTATTATTTGTCACGAGTCAGGCTCAAGCACTGGAAGAGTAACAGCTGCTGTTTTGAGCTTCAGATCAGTGAAGCTGTGACATGTAATGCTTAAGTAATTTATACTAGCTTGTAGATCGGTTATTGTCACTTAGCAATACAGTCATATATCCGTCTAAGAATAAATCGGGCTTTAGGCAGAGGTTAAAGGTTTCTCTAGAAAACCAGAGACTGATGAATTATGTTTGAGACTTAAGTGAGTTATCTGAAAGTGAGGTTTAGATCAGGCTCTGTGTCAAGGCACCATGAATGATAAGAAATGACCACAGAATTCTTAAGATAGTTAGGCAGGTTTATACAACAAATTTTTTTTGCCACTTAATTAAAATTCCTTATGACATCATCATGAAATTCATAATTTCAGTTTTATTTGTTCACGTTGTACCTTTATTACTAATACATTACATCAATATGCACTTTGTGACACTGTCTTTTTTTGGATGCAAACTGGTGACCTTTTTTGAGTCTTTAAAGTTGGTGACACAGAGCAATGGAGCTAATGGCAAAGAGCAGCTTTTGCAAAGTGAGAGTTACTGGAGTGTGCAGAGTGCAAACACTAAGGCTACACTACATGTGCAACCATGTGGAATAAAGACATGCCAGGAGAACTAAACATTACGTGTTCTCACCAAATTCTCACACTGACGCTGTTCTATAAATTACATAAACAAGAAGTCCAGCTATAGCAGCCCCTAGACTAGAGTCTGTGCTGCTCCTACACCCAACTGTAAATTGGCTATAGTGTGGCGCTATAGAGGAAAGGTTATGTGGTCAGACTTGACCATGACTTGAGCTTGAATGTGCTTGGCAAGTTTCATGGCATTCTGCACATTAGATTTTGAGATATCTTATGAAAGTGGAAATGCTGGCAATTGGGCCACCAACATCAGTAGGGTTCATTCTCCAGGGAGTAAAATGAGTGCATGAATGCCCTTTTTGTGACCTTTTGGGACCTTCTTTGGTTACATGAATGCTTAGTAATTAAATTGTGAATTAATAGCAAGTATGTTGTAATTGTTAGTTTCTTTCATGGTCATAGCTATAGTCATAAGTCCACTCTCTACAAAGACTAGTTTGCACTTATAGTACTTGAATGTAGCCGCTACCCATTTAACTTATTGTCTCCGCCAGCCGAAAAGCCTGGCGAGAGAGTATGTTTTACCCCCTGTACGTCCGTCCGTGTGTGTGTCCGTGTGTGTGTCCGTGTGTCCGTCCATCCGTCTGTGAACAGCTAATCTCCCGCACTGTTGGCTTGATCGCAGCAAAACTGCACACACACTCCCTGGATGCCAATTCAGAACCTCTGCCCCAATTTTTTCACATGGCCCTGTTATAGCGCCACCAGGAGGCCGCTTTTTGCAAAACCCATTTTTTCACAGTACTCCTACAGATTTTGTCCAAACATCACGCAAATCGGTACACAGTATCTCTATAGTCACTAAACGAAACTAGTCTTTCAGATTTTTCATATTCCATCCTGATTAGCTAAAAATGTCTTCCAAAGTTTGCAGGACTGCTCCGTTTTGAACAAAACGCCTCAAATTATGCACACAGCATGCAATTTCTGTGAAACTTTGCACGCACATTCCCACTAGGCCGAGGAAGAAATGCCACTTGTTCTAATCAGCCTCATGGTGGCGCTATAACAGGCCAATTCGTGTTTTTACCTATAACTGCACCGATCTGTGTAAAACTTTGTAAGGAAGGAAAAACCTTTGCCCTGCATTTTTCACATCTGCCTTTTATAGCGCCACCAAGAGGCCGACTTATGTAAAACATATTTCTTTATATTACTCCTTCCGATTTTATCCAAATTTCACGCAAATCGGTACACATGATCTCTATAGTCATCATGTGATCAAGACGGATCTGTTTCATTTTTTATATTCCATCCTGATTGGCTAAGATTCACATCTAAAGTTTGCAGTAGTGGCTTGTTTTGAACAAAATGCTGCAAATCATGAACGCAGCGTCCGATTGCGGTCAAACTTTGCACGCACATTCACGCTATGTTGAGGAACAAATGCTACCCTTTTAACATTGGTTATAGCGCCACCAGCAGGTCTTATTTAGCAAAACAATTAACCATTTTTCATTCTCATTCATTTTCATTCATGAATGCAATGTCCGATTGCCGTGCAAGGCCTAAGAAGAAATCGCACCCTTTTCACATTGGCCTATTATAGCGCCACCAGGAGGCCACAATAACCTACCTGACCTGGCGGAGACCTGTGCTCCGAGGAGCACTTTTTCTAGTTTCATTTTGTTTTTGTTGCATGCAATTACAGTACTGTACATATTCTAGTGTTATCAGACATTAACCTAGCATCAACTTCTCAGGCATTTGACCACTCTGGGAAATACAATGTTTTCCTGAATAGTTGTCAAAGCAGAAGAAAAATGAGCACAACTCGGTACTTTAAAACAATATAGTTTACTGGGTGCACGGCTCAACAAGACTCAATGTATAAGACAAATAATTGCCAGCACTCCAACGTCCTTCTGGTGCTTTTCAATTCATGACAAGGCACGGGCAAACACGGACGAGGTTTCGGCATCAAGCCTTCTTCAACGTGAATGAATAGTTCTAGTGCCTAATGTTCGCCCAACTTGTCTTTTCCTTTGATTATGCATTGCAGCATCCTCACCTGTTGAACTGTTGGAGAAAGCCTCAGGTGGTGTAACACTTTAAACACTGTTGCATATTTCATTGTAAACCATATCGTGCAGCGAAAATAGCTGCCGTACAAGCTCACAACGCGTCGGATAGCAAGGTGTTGTGAGCTTGTAGTTCTGATATTTTCTGATATTTTTCAAAGAAATTGACATTTTTGGAAAATTGACACCTATAAATGACATGCCTAGAATATGGACGTCAGGTTGAAAGTGGTTAAAGGTCCATCGTAGTGACATTACTGTCTGTGAGGCTAAAGCTTTTGGATCGCTTTTAGATAACATCATAGAGTACGAATTGTGACTGTGTGATTCTTGAAATGTCATGTGAGAATATATAAAAGAGAATAAAGATCACTGTCCCCGTCACTGTGAGTTAACTTCAACTATTGGACTTTTCTCCATGACACTAAGATCAGTTTTGATTGAATAACAATGTCTCATCCTGATCGGTATAGGATAGGGCGTAACGTACCATCGAAGAAGCTTAGAAGTCATACCCGTCGTTGACGGAGCTTGACAAACATCAGTAGCAAACTTGAACTTGAAGTTGCGTCATAACCCGTGAACTGGTGAGACCTGATATGCTGAACCGCCATGTTGTGGACACCTTTGATCAGCCCCGCTGCGTCCCTGACAAGTCATACGAGTGAGTGGGCACTGAGGCAGAGCAGCCCTTTGAAGATCTCCATCATCTGTTACTGATAAGGTTATTATGTTGTTGCTCTCTCCCTTCAAGACCATAATTAAATGTGACAGAGAATGAGACCGCTGCTCTCTCAAAGAGAGACACAGGGGTATGAAGATGTAGTTTGTCTTTGGCAGTTTGGGGGAAGAATTGAATCATGTCCCTCTCGGGATCCACATGGAGATCTGGCCGGACTTTGACGCCACATATGATGCCACATTTGGGCAAGGTTTCATGCAAAAATATTTACAATATATACAAGAACTTTGACACTGCTCTGTCCAGCGGTTTGCAAGATTAGCTACAGACAGGCAGACAGGCAGACAGACAGACACCGTCATATAGACTGCAAGACTCCTGCAGAACCATGCAGAGAAAAAAAGAAGAACATTTAACGGTTCCTTTAGTGCTACAATGAGATGCAGTCGTTGTGTCATTTCTAAGCCTGATAATCGTATATTCAATTTGTAGGCCGGCATTTATTTTCATACTCTAAGGATACATTTGTAATTTTTCAGTTCATCATCAGTTATTAATTAATTAATATTTCTTTCTTAGGCCTATATATTTTATTTTGTATTATATATTTTTCTTATATACTTTCTTATCTTATATCTTAAATCTTTTGTACTTTTTTGAATGGGATAAACACTTCCATGACCCAGGGGTCGTGGTCTTTTTTTATGACACTGATTGATAATCTTCCATAAATGTCATTTTATTTCATTTCCTTTCATTCTTTTAACTGTGTCCCTTTATGACTCTGATTTTTTTAGTGTATATTAGTTATGCAACATATTTTTGAGCGTTCATTGAATTCATGTGCTCTGAGACTCCATAAAGGTTGACTGAATATCAAGGAGCTTGCATTCAGGAGCTTGCATTCAGGTATTTTGAAGGAAGTTTTCAAGAGAAAGACATTAGCTGTAATTCTATTCGATTCCTATACAACCATGACATGCATATGAATAGGAATAATGTCAATATGCTCTGCACTGAAAGAGTGCTGTGAATTTAATTGATAGGCGATGAGTGGCTGCGCTCAGTTCAGTGTCAGGTGACGCATGCAGATTCCTGGCAGTATGTAGTGCTGGCACAAGTTGATGCGCAAGTTCTACTGTCCTAATAAAATAAACCACCTTCCATATCTCTGCTGTCGGGCAGAAACCAGCTAACTCCAAAATGTTCATTTTTCAGGAAATGACAAAAACAAAAAAGTGGAGTTAGGAGTTATTGTTCATCATTGATAAGAACAGCTGAATGGACCTCCAAGCTCACAATGAGGTTGGAGCCTGGAGGTCAAAAGGGGAACCAGCTAACTCCACCCCCCTTTGGTGGAGTTGCCTGGTTTAGCAGAAAGTTTGAGGATCCAATGGAGTTAGCTTTTTACTAACACACAGACGTAAAGGGTGTTCAATAGCACTGATTTATGGAAAGAAATGCAAAAGCGTCAAAATGGAGTTAGCTGGTTTCTGCCCGACAGCAACGATATGTATTTTGATTGAAATATGATACATTTCTTTCTGTTTGAGACACAATGAACCTCATAGGATGAACATGAAGCAGAATCCAACAGATGATTCCCAACTACTTGCTGTCAGTATTTTTGGACAGTACTGTCTAATAGTAAATATTAACCCAGTGGTGTTATAGGTGTTTAGTGAGTCCGGTCCACACCTTCATGTAGTTCTCTATGATTTCAAACCAACATCATCTTCCTTTAATCTCTTTTAACCACTTGAATTGTAGTGTCCCTATTCTGGGGGCGAACATTCCGTGAAAATAGCCGATCTACAAGCTCACAACACAGCATAGTGTAGAGCAAAAACTTGAGTATAGAGTCCTGGGGGAGTGGGACTCCGGTCAACTAAGTATTGGGTTTAAGTGGTTAAATTAGATCAAGTCAAGGCTGCTGACACGACAAGCCGTTTCAAGAAAAACAAATCATGAATTTCAAATATGGGGAAGACAAATGGAAAGATGCACCCATTGCAGTGTTGATTTTTTTTTTTCTAAAATGTTTATCCCACGATTTTGTAACCCCTATTTTTTCACCCTAGTGCCAATGCCGAAGCGTGTAATCCTGGGCACTACCTTCCCTCTACCAACCTACGGAGGCCAGGGCCGAGCTCATGCCTCCTTCAATGCATGAGAGCCGTCTGACCTTCTTATCACCTGACAGGGGAGAGTTTCCCTGGTTGGACGTAGCGCGTGGAAGGAACACGTTATTCCAACCAGTTCCCTTCCCCTCCATCAGGCGCCCCGGCTGGCCAGGGGGAGGCAGTATAGTGACCAGGATTACTGCATGTTTTTTGTGAGGGTACCTACCCTAGGAGACACGGGGAGAACATGCAAACTCCACACAGTGTTGATTTTGACAACAGATTTTGATTTAGTTTTAGTCATCGTCTTTTGAATAAAATTATTTTAGTCATATTTTAGTCACCTGAAATGTTTGAGTTTTTGTCTAGTTTCGTCGACTAAATATCATAAGATTATAGTAAATCTACAGTTGATTTAGTCGACTAAAATGTATTTTGTCGGTGCCTTGATGGCGTCGTAATGACTGATTTTACACTTGGTTGCATGCTGAAAATAGCCGATCTACAAGCTCACGACGCGTTGTGAGCCCAACCAACCATAAAATGACTTGTCTTTTAGTTCTACTGGATCTCTTCTCCACCAGTCCCTCCTTAACATTTTAGGCTAGTTTTTATTTGTTGACGAAATTGTCAATATATTTAGTCTTAGTTTTAATCATCATAGCTTAGTTTTTATTTAGTTTTTGTCAGTGAAAAAAGGTAGTCGACGACGAAATCAACACTTGACCCATTGTCTCTCCAATCTTTTCCATCATCAAACACCTAAAATCCAGTGAATTAAATTAAACCTGAATCCCTGGGCCCACTGATGCATAGATATCTCTAAAGGGTCATCTACACTAAGGTTCACAGCGTGTTGTTGTGCACCGAGAATTGCCGATCTGCAAGCTCACAGCCGTCACGTCGTGCTGTCACGGGTTGTGAGGTTGTATATCGACTAGTTTCGGTGTGCGAAATTAAGGGTAAATGCCTTTATTTTACCTTCACAACTGTCTCCATGTATTTGGCTCCTTGGTCTGTTTTTAGGTGATACGCAGGTACTATAATATTACCAAGCATATTTTTGGGGGGTATTTTGACCCTAAGCACTTGCATCCGCAAGGAGAATCTCTCAAGGTGTCTCGTATAGGCTAACACTCCATGGAAGAGGTAGTACATAATAATCTCTTTTGACAGCAGTTTCTGCAAAACATGGGTAATGACGAGACAGGTCTATATGTTTATTGATTTAAAGAGGGTCAGCACACAGTCATGAAATACCAAACATTAGAACAAGGGAGACAACCTGCCAGAGAGGGCAGTTTGGCAGCTGAAGGTCACTAATCCATCATGTGCTTGTTAAACAACTGGAATGAAATCAAAGAACAATAGAACTAGAACTTGATCGGCTGAAACCCAAAGACTCTGGCTTTTAAATCAGGGGTTCTTAAACGTTTTAGCTAGAGAACCAAAAGATAAATACATGAATTAACCACTTAAAACCCTATTAAAAAAATAGTGAAAAAAGCTAACGACGCGTTGCGATGTAACGTGTTGTTATCTTGTAGATCAGCTAACTATTTTTGATTATATGTTTTATTCTGGAATTTTTTTTAATTTTTTTTTTTAAGTTTTTACTTACATTTCTGTTTTTTTCATTACGTTTTTTTTATTTTATTTATGGAGATCTTTTGAAAACAATTGGAAAAGATAGAGAGAAACATAAAAAGGGTCCATGACCCAAAAATGGGTCACTACCCTACGTTTGGGAAACACTGTTTGAAAGGGCAACAGCTCAGTCAGTAATTCACCCAGCTCCTGCTGTTTCATGCCCATTTTCCCATTGACCTTTGCAGAAAATATTTCCATAGACCTGCTGTTAAGGACAGGGCTGACATGCTACATGTAGTATGTGCGTAGTATGCTTTAATATGTTTGACATCAAGGATTATATAGCATTCTTGGTCATTCACAAATGTTTGTATGGAAATTGTTTCTGTCCCCCATTATGTGAGTATAAATCTTGTTCTCGGACATTCATTTCCTTTCTTTACTAGACCCATGCAATGCTCACAAATGCCATACTATAAGTAGAAATACCACATTGTGGTTGTATGCCACCTCTAGCCTTTTGCCGCTTACCTCCATCCGTCATATACTTAATCCATTCAAACCGGGAACGCATCGGTGTAACCACTTTAACCATTATTCTATACTTTACGCGCTACGAGCTTGTAGATCTGCTATTTTTGAAAAATCGTGAAGATTTGTGCAAATCTTTGAATACATTTATTTTTTAAATGGATTTCTTTTTACTCAAATCTTTGCTTCTGGGGGGTCCCTGGAACAACATATTTTGAGATGGGGGTCCGCGGCTAAATACATAGCCTATCATTTTGGGGGTCCTTGACATGAAAAAGTTGGAGAACCACTGATTATAGCAGCATAAGTTATTTTTTTAAGCTGTTGGGATTTAGAAGACATTTGTAGAATCCCCCAGTAGCAAAGATTTAACGATTTAAAAAAACATCTACAAGCTCATAGCGCTCGGTGCCGCGCTATGAGCTTCTATATCTGCTGTTTTTGAATAGCCAAAGAAATCTAAAAATGACACCGATTCTTTCCCGTTCTAAATGGGTTAATGATAATTGTAAGCGTCCATAAAGCCTTCTCCAGCTTACAACTTCTGGCTGAACACCAGCCAAGACCAAAGTCATGTGATACGAGCTCTGTGCCCTCTAAAGCCCCAGGTATTTCCACCCTTGACAGGTCTAGAATCAGATTACTGAACATAAGTATTTGGGTATATCTGGCTAGACAGCACTCTATCCTTCTCACACCATATTGACGGGTTACAGCAACAATTTGTTTCCTTTACAGAATGTGCTCCACTTTCACTTCCTCTGCTAAAATAACTCTTGTGCAAATGGCCATCCTTATACCATGGTCGATTACAGGGGATGTCATTTAAAGATCGGCATGCAAGGGCTCACTGCAGATGCTTTGTTGTTCTTTATCTCTCTGCCATCTAGTTTGCTACAAATGCTCCCTTTAGAAATCTCCCTTTTATGTACTACTTTAGAACTCACCACAGCACTCTATTATTCCTCTCTAAACTGGCCATCTTTTTACATCAGTCATGAATCAATCCTTTATTTAGTTAAATGTGTGTTCATGTGTGTAATATGCTGTAACTTTAACACTTCCACCTGCCACTCGGCGGTGCTATTGTGCATGTTGGCTCACTGGCATCTGTCAGACAGAGCATTTGCTGATTGGTATGATAATTTGTGACACCTGTGTAATTAGTCTTGCACACCTGTATTCTAATTGAGTTTGTATAAATACCCATGCCTTGTCAATGCAGTTATTTTAGTTTGAAGCACATTTGTAACCAGATCCAGCTACTTCCTAGCCTCGTAAACCACCCCCCCTCAAAAAAAAAATTTGCATTGCAATTTGATTTCACGAGGGAGTCTGGCCCCTACCCGTTTTGCCGTGGGCGGAAGCTGGGCAGGAGTAGTAGCGGTGACGGACAACCCCTTCAGCCAATCAGTGTAACAAAACAAGTGACGTCATCTCAACGCGCTGTTCTGTTTCCAGCCACTAGTAGCAACATTAGCAACTGCAAACAAACTATCAAAGTACCATATGTATCCATTATTCGTTATGACTGAATTTGAATTGTTTAATTGCTGTTATTGGTTCTATTTCTGCAATAACTTCACTTATGGCTGTTTTTATGCTAACGTTAATGTTTCCGCTAGTTAGTTAGCTGGTATGTTTGCCATACCAGTTAGCATGTTTGTTATGGTAAAGGGTCGCCCAGTAGTCAGGTCATCAACTACACCAGTCGGACCCTGATTGGCCAACATGCGCTGTCAATCACAGAGCCCTGAGCGGGGACGCTGATAAGCTCTGCAACGTTTTGGAGACGGCGGAACATATTGTGTATTGTAGACATGACACTCTATTCACTCTATTATTCATTAAATCCTGGATTTTAGCTGCTGGATATATGTATGCTACAACTACGTATACATAGACGCAGAATGTCTTTGTGGGGAAGGCCTAGAAACGTCATGGTAGGCTCCCCAAGATTCTATCTACTAGTGTCTAATGCTAATAACAGCTACTCCACTGAGTTCTCTATAGTTCATCTAACACAGGGATGGGCACATTTTTTTTTCTTCTTCACTTTTGAAATCAAAGAAAAACAAAGTAATCTAAACATATCCGAATGGTGAAAGAAAAAAAAAAAAACACCAGCACAATGTTTAAAATCTTGTCAATATTTTCCATCATAGATATGTCATGACTGACTGACATCATAGACTGGTCGCCTGTCCTGGTGGAGATATGCGCTTTGCAATATACTTTGTGTAGTTGTTTCAAACTGTTTACACGCATGACATCTATATAAGCATGTTCATTATAGGTCAACAATAGGCTCATGATAAGTCCATGTGTTGGTTGTGAAAAAGTTCACTTTTAACTGATAACGTTTACAATTAAATTAGCAGTTAGTAGCCTACTTACCTATTTGAAGTATTTGTACACTTTTTTAGGCTAGATGTTTGTGTTCAAAATATGTTGTTACTTCTGTTTGCTTGAATTTAATACAATTTCAATTGAGACCCATCATTGGTGGGTGTTGTTGTCAATTAGGGCCTACTTACTGAGATAATTGTAAAATGCATGATATAACCTGGATACATCTAGGTCTATTTGATCATATATATATATATATATATATATATATATATATATATATATATATATATATATATATATATATATATATATCGGCTACTTTAAACTTTACATCAAAGTATCATGATAATTAAGAGGTGTTGATCAAATGACTGTAATGTCAACAGCACATTTTGATATACAATCTACGTTAATGTATGGTGTCTTACTTTAGTTTAAGCCAAATACTGTACAAGTACAGGCTGTTGGAGGCTGAGCTGGACTGTTGAACATAATGTGACATACACAAATGCATAGTCACATTTTTGTTTTATTATGTATGTGTTCTTTGTATTTTTAAGAGCCTTATTGTGTAATGGAATGAGCAGGGAACTTATATTTTAGGAACAGACCTATCCCACTTTTCGCCACAAGGTGGCAAATCCGCCTGTGAGAGACAGGTAGTTTTAGGTGGTCAGGTGACCAGTCTTTCTTCAGATGAACAAGGAAGAGAGAAAAGACCAAACTGACTCTGTCTCCCGTTTGTCCCTGTTTATTCAGGTAAATGAAGTATTAGAACATTAAACATGTTCAATATGAGCACTTTGTAATGTAAAACAAAGCTTGTCTTGATTTTATGACAGAAATGTAGTGGTTTTGTAGTAGTTTGTTGTGTGTAGTGAAATGTGGGTCTAAGCAGTCAGATTCATGGCAGCCATTACTGCTGCTCACAAACATGTCCTGTAGTGTGTTTCACTAACAGTATGTTTGCTGCTCCCTTTAGTGTTAAAAGCTCCTGTTGTATTGTTTAATGTGTGATTGTACTTTAGTGTTAAAAGCTCCTGTTGTATTGTTTAATGTGTGATTGTACTTTAGTGTTAAAAGCGCCTGTTGTATTGTTTAATGTGTGATTGTACTTTTTGCATTGAGAAATGTTTATATTCGTTTTGATACAGTTAGTTAATCCTCTCCAGTAATGCCTTGCAATCAGTGGTGTAAAGTAACTTAGTACATGATATAACCTGGAGTCTATTTGATAATATATATATATATCGGCTACTTTAAACGTTACATCAAAGTATCATGATAATTAGGAGGTGTTGATCAAATGACTGTAATGTCAACAGCACATTTTCGTATACAATCTACTTTAATTTATGGTGTCTTACTTTAGTTTAAGCCAAATACTGTACAAGTACAGGCTATTGGAGGCTGAGCTGGACTGCTGAACATAATGTGACATACACAAATGTATAGTCACATTTTTGTTTCATTATGTATGTGTTCTTTGTATTTTTAAGAGCCTTATTGTCTCCGCCAGGCCGAAAGGCATGGCGAGAGAGTATGTTTTGCCCCCTGTCCGTCCGTTTGTGTGTCCGTCCGTCCGTCCGTCCGTCCGTCCGTCCGTCCGTGTGTCCGTCATTCTGTCATTTTGTGTACAGCTAATCTCCGGCACCGTTGGCTTGATCGCAGTGAAACTGTGCACACACACTCCCTGGATGCCAGAGCAGAACCTCTGCCCCAAATTTTTCAAATTAGCCTTTTATAGCGCCACCAGGAGGCCGCTTTTTGCAAAACACATTTCTTGACAGTACTCCTACAGATTTTATCCAAACATCACGCAAATCAGTACACAGTATCTCTATAGTCATGTGATCAACACGGATCTGTCCAATTTTCCATATTTCATCCTGATTGGCTAAGGTTGGCTTCCAAAGTTTGCAGGATTGCTCCGTTTTCAACAAAATGCCTCAAATCATGAACGCAGCTTGCGATTTCCGTGAGATTCCACACGCACATTCCCACTAGGCCGAGGAAGAAATGCCACTTGAAAATGTTCAAATCAACCTCATGGTGGCGCTATAAATGGACAATTTGTGTTTTTAACTATAACTGCACAGATCTGCATGAAACTTTGCACGCACACTCCCTAGAGGCCAAGGAAAAACAACTGACCAGCATTTATCACATTTGCCTTTCATAGCGCCACCAGCAGGCCGACTTATGTAAAACACATTTTTTGATATTAAGCCTTCAGAATGTATCCAAATTTCACGCACATCGGTACACTTGATCTCTATAGTCATGTGATCACGATGGATCTTTTAAAATTTTCATATTCCATCCTGATTGGCTAACATCAGAGTCCTGCAACGGGCCGGGTACCCGCGGATACCCGACGGGTACCCGCGTTTGACGGGTGAAAACGGGTGAAAATGTTACTTTTATAAGATCACGGGTACGGGGACGGGCGGTACTGAACTAATCGCGGGCGGGTATCATTTTATTGTGAAAATCAGAGAGCACTGTTTCCGCCCAAACAACGTAACTTGTATAACTTAACAGCACAACTGCATGGAGCATGCTGGACAGTTATCTTAACTCACAAAAACACATTGAACATCCTGTTAAACCTTCAAATTAAAAGTATATGATGACATAAACAACGACACATGTTTGCTGCGTAGATGCGCGTTCGCGCGTGGCTTAGCTCGCTCCTCCGTCTTCACTTGCTTTCTGTACAAACCTGACCACTGAATGTAGCGCTGTTGTTGAAGGCTGCTATCTTTTTCAACACACTTTTCAATAGGATTTACATTTTACACGGGTAAACGGGCGGACAACGGGTCGTTTATTTGACGGGCGGGGCGGGTCTGGTTCGTATTTTGAAATTATCACGGGTGACGGGTCGGTCTACGGATCTGAGTATTGACGGGCGGGGCGGGCGCGGGTTCTCAAAATTGGACCCGTGCAGGACTCTGGCTAACATTGACATCTAAAGTTTGCAGGAGTGGCCCGTTTTGAACAAAATGCCACAAATCATGAATGCAGCGTCCGATTGTGGTGACACTTTGCATGCACATTCCTACTACATTGAAGAACAAAATTCACCCTTTTAACATTGCCCTATTATAGCGCCACCAGGAGGCCAATTTTGCAACACTTTTCTTTTTTATATTACTCCTACAAATGATTCAAGTGATCAAGATGGTTCCGTCCAATTTTTCATATTCCATCCTGATTGGCTAATTCCGAACATTGCTGCCCCACAATAACCTACCTGACCTGGCGGAGACCTGTGCTCCGAGGAGCACTTTTTCTAGTTGTGTAATGGAATGAGCAGGGAACTTTTAGGAACAGACCTATCCCACTTTTCGCCACAAGGTGGCAAATCCGCCTGTGAGAGACAGGTAGTTTTAGGTGGTCAGGTGACCAGTCTGTTTTCAGATGAACAAGGAAGAGAGAAAAGACCAAACTGACTCTGTCTCCCGTTTTTCCCTGTTTATTCAGGTAAATGAAGTATTAGAACATTAAACATGTTCAATATGAGCACTTTGTAATGTAAAACAAAGCTCGTCTTGGTTTTATGCCAGAAATGTAGTGGTTTTGTAGTAGTTTGGTGTGTGTAGTGAAATGTGGGTCTAAGCAGTCAGATTCATGGCAGCCATTACTGCTGCTCACAAACATGTCCTTTAGTGTGTTTCACTAACAGTATGTTTGCTGCTCCCTTTAGTGTTAAAATATCCTGTTGTATTGTTTAATGTGTGATTGTACTTTAGTGTTAAAAGCTCCTGTTGTATTGTTTAATGTGTGATTGTACTTTAGTGTTAAAAGCTCCTGTTTTATTGTTTAATGTGTGATTGTACTTTAGTGTTAAAAGCTCCTGTTGTATTGTTTAATGTGTGATTGTACTTTAGTGTTAAAAGCTCCTGTTTTATTGTTTAATGTGTGATTGTACTTTAGTGTTAAAAGCTCCTGTTGTATTGTTTAATGTGTGATTGTACTTTAGTGTTAAAAGCTCCTGTTGTATTGTTTAATGTGTGATTGTACTTTAGTGTTAAAAGCTTCTGTTGTATTGTTTAATGTGTGATTGTACTTTTTGCATTGAGAAATGTTTATATTCGTTTTGATACAGTTAGTTAATCCTCTCCAGTAATGCCTTGCAATCGGTGGTGTAAAGTAACTTAGTACATGTACTCAAGTACTGTACTTAAGTACAATTTTGAGGTATATGTTCCAATTGTTTCCAATACCTTTACTTCTACTCCATTACATCTCAGAGGCAAATATTGCTCCTCTACAATTATTTGAAAACTTTAGTTACTTTGAATTTACTGACATAGTCACTGGCTATTTGATTTATTTCATATATTCAACATATCTAAGAAGTAAGTAAGAAAAATACACCAGCACAATGTTTAAAATATTGTCAAATTATTCCTTCATATGTCATAGATATGTAGACTGGCCGCCCAGCCTTGTGGAGATATGCACTGTATTTAGAGACTATTTCTAGTTGTTTAGTAAGCCTGCAAAGTAATCCTTCATTTTAATGATGTAACCATATCCGTTTAGACTTTGATTGTGTGTGTGTGTGTGTGTGTGTGTGTGTGTGTGTGTGTGTGTGTGTGTGTGTGTGTGTGTGTGTGTGTGTGTGTGTGTGTGTGTGTGTGTGTGTGTGTGGTAGGCTTACTTTGTACTGCACAAGCACAAGCATTTCCATGACTTCTAGTTGAACATGTTAGACATAATCCAGGTTATTTATGTACATGTTTATCTCTTTGTTAGACGTGTGTCTAGGAGCTCAGAACTAGAGCCCTGCCAGTGTGTGTTTACACACAGGTCTGGAGGTAGGCTTGCTTTTGTATTGTCACAGCACAAGCGTTTCTTTATGAATGAAATGAATATGAGTTCTCACCATGGTGTGTTTTATCATGCAGGCGGTGCTATGACCGAGTGACAAACTGTTTGCACCAACAACCTGGACATTCCCTGATCACCTGTTAACAGGGTACGTGTTCACTGTTATGAAAAACATTGTGTCATTGAATGCCTTTTACTGCTACTTGTGCTGATGTATTGTGCATGTTTGGCTGATGTGGAAGTAGTAGTCACAATGTGATTCTGGTTGGAACCAGACATCAGCAAAACATCTATAGCAACAGGGTTTATAAGAGTACTTTATATTTATTGTACTTTGAGTTCATCACATAGAAGATGCTTTAATGTTAGAACCCATAACATTGTTCTCGGACATAATGAAATGCTGTGGTGTACAATCACAAGCTATAAACACAGTCTGATGAGCAGTTGTTCCTTCACCACCATGTTCTATTGTTATGAAGGAATGTGCATAGATAGACCAGTCAAGTCCCTATAGAAACCTAATTTGCACATGAAAGACCAATTGGAAGGCCATAACGGATCTTGTAACGTTAGACCACATCATATTTGTTGTCAGATTAAATTAGATGCTGTATTGTACAATCACATGCTTGTTTCTTCTCCAAACCAGGTCCTATACATGTGGTATATATTTTATATACAGTTTAAGTGGTAAATTGTTCCTGTAATGTGATGCTCAAACAGAGAAGGCTGTTTGTGCAAATTGTTTCTGTCTGTATTGTACAACACAGTCCTCTTTGGTAGTTTTCCTTGATGCATATATATATATATATATATATATATATATATATATATATATATATATATATATATATATATATATTTTTTTTTTATATATATATATATAGCGTGTATGTGTGTGAATTGTGTGTGGAACATGTATGGGGGAGGGAGGGGTGGAGCACATGTGTGGACGTGTAAGATAAGATGTTAGGTTGTGATTGGTTTGTGAGATGGTTCTATTGTTCTCCTCTTTGGCCAATCATTCAAGCAGTTGGTTGTTCCACCTCAGGCTCTCTAGTATAAGAAGAGTGTGTAGTTGTCATGTTTTCACAGCTCCTCCAGGATATCAATCATTTCAACCAGAACTGACTGTGGACTCCAGACTTCAGGTGAAGATGAACTCTCTCCAGGAGGAACCCAAAGACCATCAAGACCTCAGTAAGTTACTTGTTTTCACTCATGTATTTCCCCTTCTGTTCTTTTCCCCCCTTCATTCTCTAAGAACATCCTCATTTTATTCTCAAACCTGCACCTTTTGTTTGGTTTTAATTTAAATTCAGATAATTTATATTTTGTGTCCTGTGTTTTTCCTCCAGTTTATGCTTTGTTTCACTTAGAACCCTAGTGCTTTTAGTTACTTAAAGTTGTACAATGCAGAATCACTAACGATTTTTAGCAACCTCTGCTGGTCACTACCGTCACTGCATACAATTTCCCTAGTCCTCGATTACCCAGAATTCCATTCGTTTTCACCGGAAGCCGGAAGCGTTTCAAAAAGCGATCTTTTAATTGTTTTATACTATCTACGGATCGTTTCTCTTAGCCAGTGGAGCATTAGTTACCATGAGCTGTGCTTTCTTTTTCTGTTCTTTTTCGATCTTCCAATCCTACATTATCTTAAAATCAGCGTGAGGTTCCTTTTTGTTAATAGCGCGGTAGTTCCTGGCCAAACAGGAAACCGTTGCGGTAGTTCCTGAGGACGTCGTCCACGACGTCATGACGTTGGCCAGGAACGTCATTTTCCCGGGAAAGTCCCCCCCGTACACGTTCAATAGAAAATATATAAATAAAAGGCTTCCGGGGGTGAAATTCACGGAGTGGGTGTTGTGAAACTTTTGCCACTCGCAAAAGATATACAATTAAACTTTAGTTTTGTTGAAAACGTTACCTAGTATTACTTTAAGTCACCTTTTCCTCATTATATTATGATAGATATATAGATATAGAAATGATGTCTGTCTGTCATTGTTGTCATGTTTAGTCATGCATTAAAAAGGCAACTAAATTAAATTGCATTGTAGTATTTACAAAGGTTTAAGTTTGAAATAAATGTGTATTTGTCAAATTCAACCATGTTAGTCAAGTTTAGGAAGTTATCAATTGGGGATGCATAACTTCAAATAGATAAATTGTTGTATCTTTCTGCCTCTCAACTATCTTGTCTTTGTTTTCAGTGTTGCATCTTCAGTCTGGCTTCCTTGCCTTACCAGCTGTAAATAAACAGAAAAGAAGCTTGGCTAAACCAAAAAAACACAGCTGTGACCAGTGTGGAAAACACTTCACTGGAATGGACAGCCTTAAAATACACCAGAGGATTCATACTGGAGAAAAGCCATACCACTGTGACCAGTGTGGGAGCAGATTCACTACATCAGCCAACTTAAAAGCACACCAGAGAATTCACACTGGAGAAACACCACACCACTGTGACCAATGTGGGAGCAAGTTTAAGACCAAGAGCAAGTTAATACAACACATGAGAATTCACACTGGTGAGAAACCCTATGGTTGTGACCAGTGTGGGAAACACTTCTCTCAATTGTCCGCCCTTAAATCTCACCAGAGGATTCACACTGGAGAAAAGCCATACCACTGTGACCAGTGTGGAAAGGCTTTCACTCAGTCCCATCACTTACAAAGTCACAAGCTTGTACACACAGGATTTAAACCCTTTCCTTGCAGTCAATGTGGAATGGTTTTTACTCAATTGGCACACCTTAAAACACACCAGAAAATTCACACAGGAGAAAAACCATATCAATGTGACCAGTGTGGAAAGGCTTTCAGCCAGTCCAATAACTTACAAAGTCACAAGCTTGTGCACACAGGATTTAAACCCTTTCCTTGTAGTCAATGTGGAAAGGGTTTTACTACTTCAAGCCATCTAAAACGCCATGAGCGCACACATATGTAAGGAAAACCCTATCATTGTGAACAGTGTGACAAGACGTCAGTGGAAACGAAGAAAAAATACACCAGGACAATGTTTGATTTTCAAATTATGCTGTCATATGTCATAGATATGTCATGACTCATGACTGACTGACATCATAGACTGACCACCCAGCCTGGTGGAGATATCAGCATCCGGCCTGTACTGAGAGACAATTTCTAGTTGTTTATTAAGCCTGTTAAAATGTTTACACCCATGACATATATATAAGCATGTTCATTATAGACGACCACGGCTCAGGATGAATACATTTGGTTGTTGTCAAATTCTAATCCAGGTCCACTTTTAACTGATCATTTTCACAATGATCAGTTGATTTGAAACATTTGTGTACTTTTTGGCTAGATGTTCATGTTCCAAATGTTTAACTTACTTTGTAGTGAATGTCCCTGAATGCCTTGTTCCTCTATACTCTTAATGTGTTTGTGATGACTGTTGTTAACGGCTGGTGTTAGGAACGGTTGAGAGAAGAGGGAGAGTTTTTTCCCCCCATTTCACTGCTTTACTTTTAGCTGTTTTGATGTATTTCTATACTGTTTTTTGTTCAAAAATATATTATGTTACTTTTGTTTGCTTGAATTTAATAAACGCTCCATTGAGACGCATCATTTGTTGTGAACATTAATGCAAAAAGTAAGCCTTAATTAATAACAACAACAACATACAAAGAGTATAAAGTATGTGTTGAAGGTCAAGTTATGCAGACTGCTGCAGCAGACGTTGTCATTGATTGGTCTATAGCTTCACTATTCACATGTAATTCAGTCAGTAAAGTGCATAATGATGATGGTTCATTGTCATTAAAGGTGGGACATTTGCATTGGCTTATCTTGTAAAGAACATAATGGTGGCTCATTGGTCATTACCATTGATTAGTAATTCAGTCAGTAAGTGAATCATTTTGATTGATTGATTTAATATGTTATTAGGAAAAAAAATGTACACAGCACAATTACATGTATAATACTGTAATTGTCTAAAAGGTCCGTCCAAAAAAGTCCATGCGGTCTTGTTTCCATTGGGGTCCTTGGTATTCAATTCAAGTACAATTGCTCTGCCAGTCATAGAAAAGATGCAAATGACAAAAACATCAATATTCATAAACCACCAAAACTCTGTCGCATGTCAAGCATTTATTGGATATATTTTAACCTTGTAATACCTTGACATGATTCACACCTCCATTGAAAGTACATTAAGTTTATATGTGTGCTTGAATGCTCAAGGCATTTAACTTTCAAGTACTGTTTGGAGATGTCCATGTTTAGAACAGATGTATTATCTCAATTGCCAATTGCCTCCAGACTTCAGGTGAAGATGAACTCTCTCCAGGAGGAACCCAAAGACCATCAAGACCTCAGTAAGTTACTTGTTTTCACTCATGTATTTCCCCTTCTGTTCTTTTTCCCCCTTCATTCTCTAAGAACATCCTCATTTTATTCTCAAACCTGCACCTTTTGTTTGGTTTTAATTTAAATTCAGATAATTTATATTTTGTGTCCTGTGTTTTTCCTCCAGTTTATGCTTTGTTTCACTTAGAACCCTAGTGCTTTTAGTTACTTAAGTCACCTTTTCCTCATTATATTATGATAGATATATAGATATAGAAATGATGTCTGTCTGTCATTGTTGTCATGTTTAGTCATGCATTAAAAAGGCAACTAAATTAAATTGCATTGTAGTATTTACAAAGGTTTAAGTTTGAAATAAATGTGTATTTGTCAAATTCAACCATGTTAGCCAAGTTTAGGAAGTTATCAATTGGGGATGCATAACTTCAAATAGATAAATTGTTGTATCTTTCTGCCTCTCAACTATCTTGTCTTTGTTTTCAGTGTTGCATCTTCAGTCTGGCTTCCTTGCCTTACCAGCTGTAAATAAACAGAAAAGAAGCTTGGCTAAACCAAAAAACCACAGCTGTGACCAGTGTGGAAAACACTTCACTGGAATGGACAGCCTTAAAATACACCAGAGGATTCATACTGGAGAAAAGCCATACCACTGTGACCAGTGTGGGAGCAGATTCACTACATCAGCCAACTTAAAAGCACACCAGAGAATTCACACTGGAGAAACACCACACCACTGTGACCAATGTGGGAGCAAGTTTAAGACCAAGAGCAAGTTAATACAACACATGAGAATTCACACTGGTGAGAAACCCTATGGTTGTGACCAGTGTGGGAAACACTTCTCTCAATTGTCCGCCCTTAAATCTCACCAGAGGATTCACACTGGAGAAAAGCCATACCACTGTGACCAGTGTGGAAAGGCTTTCACTCAGTCCCATCACTTACAAAGTCACAAGCTTGTACACACAGGATTTAAACCCTTTCCTTGCAGTCAATGTGGAATGGTTTTTACTCAATTGGCACACCTTAAAACACACCAGAAAATTCACACAGGAGAAAAACCATATCAATGTGACCAGTGTGGAAAGGCTTTCAGCCAGTCCAATAACTTACAAAGTCACAAGCTTGTGCACACAGGATTTAAACCCTTTCCTTGTAGTCAATGTGGAAAGGGTTTTACTACTTCAAGCCATCTAAAACGCCATGAGCGCACACATATGTAAGGAAAACCCTATCATTGTGAACAGTGTGACAAGACGTCAGTGGAAACGAAGAAAAAATACACCAGGACAATGTTTGATTTTCAAATTATGCTGTCATATGTCATAGATATGTCATGACTCATGACTGACTGACATCATAGACTGACCACCCAGCCTGGTGGAGATATCAGCATCCGGCCTGTACTGAGAGACAATTTCTAGTTGTTTATTAAAGGGATATTTCACTTTCAAAAAAACTTTTGGTGATTTTATCATCTACTCAAGCCTTTGTGAGCCCCCCAGACAGTTTTTAAGTTGCTCGATTCAGTATTTAGATATTTGATATTCATTTTATCAGACACGCCCCCTTCCTATACAAACCCATTGTAACTTCAAACTCCATTTTAACCATGTTAGATTCATCAAAAACACCAGTCCTTGGTTCTGGTGACTCACCCTGCCTTCCTAATGCGTGAGGGGGCCGTGTTTTTTTTCATTTATTTTATAATTTTTTTTATTGTATTTTATTTTTTTCATTTTCCAAAAAAAATATTAAAAATAAATGAAAAAATTTATTGAAAAAACACGGCCCCCTCGCGTATTAGGGTGGCGGTATGAGTCACCAGAACCAAGGACGGGTGTTTTCAATGAATTTAACATGGTTAAAATGGAGTTTGAAGTTACAATGGGTTTGTATAGGAAGGGGGCGTGTCTGATAAAATGAATATCAAATAACTAAATATTGAATAAAGCATCTTAAAAACTGTCTGGGGGGCTCACAAAGGCCTGAGTAGACAATAAAATGACCAAAAGTTTTTTGGAAAGTGAAATATCCCTTTAAGCCTGTTAAAATGTTTACACCCATGACATATATATAAGCATGTTCATTATAGACGACCACGGCTCAGGATGAATACATTTGGTTGTTGTCAAATTCTAATCCAGGTCCACTTTTAACTGATCATTTTCACAATGATCAGTTGATTTGAAACATTTGTGTACTTTTTTGGCTAGATGTTCATGTTCCAAATGTTTACTTACTTTGTAGTGAATGTCCCTGAATGCCTTGTTCCTCTATACTCTTAATGTGTTTGTGATGACTGTTGTTAACGGCTGGTGTTAGGAACGGTTGAGAGAAGAGGGAGAGTTTTTTTTCCCCATTTCACTGCTTTACTTTTAGCTGTTTTGATGTATTTCTATACTGTTTTTTGTTCAAAAATATATTATGTTACTTTTGTTTGCTTGAATTTAATAAACGCTCCATTGAGACGCATCATTTGTTGTGAACATTAATGCAAAAAGTAAGCCTTAATTAATAACAACAACAACATACAAAGAGTATAAAGTATGTGTTGAAGGTCAAGTTATGCAGACTGCTGCAGCAGACGTTGTCATTGATTCACATGTAATTCAGTCAGTAAAGTAGTGCATAATGATGATGGTTCATTGTCATTAAAGGTGGGTCATTTGCATTGGCTTATCTTGTAAAGAACATAATGGTGGCTCATTGGTCATTACCATTGATTAGTAATTCAGTCAGTAAGTGAATCATTTTGATTGATTGATTTAATATGTTATTAGGAAAAAAATGTACACAGCACAATTACATGTATAATACTGTAATTGTCTAAAAGGTCCGTCCAAAAAAGTCCATGCGGTCTTGTTTCCATTGGGGTCCTTGGTATTCAATTCAAGTACAATTGCTCTGCCAGTCATAGAAAAGATGCAAATGACAAAAACATCAATATTCATAAACCACCAAAACTCTGTCGCATGTCAAGCATTTATTGGATATATTTTAACCTTGTAATACCTTGACATGATTCACACCTCCATTGAAAGTACATTAAGTTTATATGTGTGCTTGAATGCTCAAGGCATTTAACTTTCAAGTACTGTTTGGAGATGTCCATGTTTAGAACAGATGTATTATCTCAATTGCCTTTATTTACACATTATATTATTCAAATTATGTCCTTCCTCTCTCCAGGTGTGCACATCAGCTATGTGTCGTTTTGCTGAAAAAACATTTACCTTTCAAGTCCTGTATGGAGATTCATGTTCCATGTTTAGAACAGCTGTCATGTGTTGACTTTATTTACAAATTATAATAATTCACAGAATTAGAGAAATGAAGAAACATCTACAACTAGTATATTTGATAAGAGCCTTATTGTGTATTGGAATGAGCAGGGAACTTATATTTTAGGCTATCCCACCTTTCGCCACAAGGTGGCAAATCCGCCTGAGACAGGTAGTTTTAGGTGGTCAGGTGACGTCTGTCTGATGAACAAGGAAGAGAGAAAAGACCAAACTGACTCTGTCTCCTGTTTGTCCCTGTTTATTCAGGTAAATGAAGTATTATAACATGTTCAATATGAGCACTTTGTAATGTAGAACAAAACTTGTCTTGGTTTGATGCCAGAAATGTAGTGGTTTTGTAGTAGTTTGTTGTGTGTAGTGAAATGTGGGTCTAAGCAGTCAGATTCATGGCAGCCATTACTGCTGCTCACTGTAGTGTGTTTCACTAACAGTATGTTTGCTGCTCCCTTTAGTGTTAAAAGCTCCTGTTGTATTGTTTAATGTGTGATTGTACTTTGATACATGCATGCAAACAACTCAGATTGTGTGTCATAGACTGCAGCATGTCATTGTGGACCTGGGCAAATAACTTAAACACAGTTTGTCCTGGTATTTCAAAGCAATTGTGGAGACTTTTCATGATTATCAGATATTAATATCACCTTGATATACAAACATGTTTACATGCAACCTACAGTAGTTGCTGGTGTCTTACTTTAGTTTAAGCGACATTTTCAATCACCTGTTATGAACAAAGTATACATGACAACTAAGGTCCTGGACCATAACTAGATATGCTAAACTAAAACAAGTACAGGCTGTTGGAGGCTGAGCTGGACTGTTGAACATAACATTAATCAAATAGACTATGTCAGTAATTTCACCAGTGTTTCACACTAGTTAGTCTGATTCATTGTTGGGTGGATGTGAGACTTTGTCATTGATTGGTCTATAGCTTCACTATTCACATGTAATTCAGTCAGTAAAGTAGTGCATAATGATGATGGTTCATTGCCATTAAAGGTTGCTCTGCCAGTCATACACAATATGCAAATGACAAAAAAACGTCATCAATATTCATGAAGCACATGTACTGAAGACCTTTTTAAATTGTAATACCTTGAAATGATTTAAACCTCCATTTAAAGTGCATTAATTTTAGCTGTGTGCTTTATCATGCAGGCGGTGCTCTGACCATCTGACCAAGTGACAAACTGGTCAAACCAACAACCTGGACATTCCCTGATCATTGATTGATTGAAATTTGTATTAGGCAAAAGAATGTAAAACAACACAGTTACATTTATAATGCTTTTGTCTAAAAGGTCCGGCCAAAAAAGTCCTTGCGGACTTGTTTCCGTTGGGGTCCTTGAGTTAATTTCATAGACATATATAGTAGCAACCAAACAGTTCAAAAATCAACATGAAAATACAGATAATACAGAAAAAATACCACTATGTACAAAAAAAGCATTTAAAAAATATATGTACAAAAAAAGGGGGGGGGGGGGCATGGAAAAATAAAAATTATATACAAAAAAAAGCATGAGGAAATACAAAATATGTACAAAAAGAGGAGGGGGGGGGTCGTCTGTCTACAGGGAAACTGGTACTAGCTCCTTTTTCGGCCTCCAAAAAGATGGGTTTTTAGGGCTGTTTTGAATGAGCCCAGCGAACTGCATTTTTTGAGGGATGGGGTTAGACTATTCCATTCCTTGGTGGCTGTGCTATAGAAGGAGAATTTGCCCATGTTTGTTTTATGGGTGGGTGGTACCAGATTGTTGTTTACGCTCCCTCTAGTTTCGTGGCTGTGGGTGTCACTAACTTTTTCGAGGTATTTATACAGATATGCGGGTATAGGGGGCATATCGGGCAAATCTGCATTTACAATTTTGAAGACCAGACCCATTTTTTGTTGTTTAACCCTGTCTTCCACCCTGAGCCAGCCTAGGCTGGCAAAGTGAGTGGGAGAGAGGTGGGTCATGGGCCCCAGTCCGAGAAGTAGTCGGATCAGTTTGTTTTGGGAGGTTTGAAGCTTAGTCTGCAGTGACACTGAGGTGTTGGAGTACCAAGAGGAGCTAGCATAGTCAAAAAGGGGCTGAATCAGGGCCCCTGAGAGGGTCCTGAGGGCCTGAGGGTTGACAAAAGAGGAAACTCTGCCCATAAATCTGGTTCTCTGGTTTACTCCTTTGACCACCTTTGTTGCCATGCTTTCACCTGACAGGTATTTGTCAAGAATACATCCCAAATAGGTAATCTCTTCTTTGCTAGTGATGATTGTGTCATCGACTTTGACCTTGAAGTCATTTACCTTCATTTTACTGAGGGAATGTTTGGTCCCAAATAGGATGGATTCAGTGTTCCCAAGGTGTAGAGACAGTTTGTTATCGGTAAGCCAGGTACGGATTTTTGAGAGTTCAGAGCTGAGAGCTTCCTCAACTTGCAACTTGTCCTCACCCGAGATCAGGAGTGCCGAGTCATCAGCGAACAGGAACAGTTTGCAGTTACAGGCAGCATTCATGTCGTTAATGTATAGAAGGAACAGTAACGGCCCTAGAATGCTGCCTTGAGGAACCCCGCAGCTCACCGGGAGGGATGAGGACATGGTTCCGTTGATGTCAACCACTTGTTCTCTACCCTCCAAGTAAGATCTCATCCAATTTAGTGATGTGCAATCAAAACCAATCGCCCTCAGCTTATCAAGTAGAATTGCGTGGTTTACAGTGTCAAACGCCTCTACAGTTGTACTTAACAGGCATCCGTCAAGGTTCTATACACCCTACTAGTCCATGTGAAGTGCACTAGAGTCAAAGCCAGAGTCAGTAATCCAAATGAACAGACGGTGACAGAGCCAAAGCAAAGGTCAGTAATTCAAAAGAACAGACAGTGCCAGAGTCAAAGCAAGCCATTGTCACTAGTTTTGAAAATTAAAAAAATATTAAATGTTTTATATTCAGGGTGGCCCAACTACTACAATACACTTGCATAGATGTTTGAACCTAGTGAGATGGTACCATTATAAAACAAGACTGACATTAATAGTAGTTTTGAGAATTGGTGTTTTCATGAGCCAAGACCCGTTTGACTTTTTTTTTAACTTAAAATCCCAAGTTGAATTAAAGCGGGACTATGTAACTTTTTTTAATGAGCTTTAATTAGCTTGCTGTTAGAATTAGAACCGTTTTGGCATGCAATGCCAAATTCAGGACATGCCTGCGCAAATCCCCGTGGTTAAGCAACAGATTGTGTAACGTCAGACCAGAGCTCAGTCAGCGTATATAAGGTAAAGATCACTTCAACCTACAAACAACCTACCGTCGGCTGCCAATCCTCTAGCGTTATGTTTACTCGCCCCACCACATCTCAGAACTGCTACACCACCACCTACTCAAGTGATTATAAATACTATCGCTTAGCCCAGACCCATAAAGTCACCCCATCCTCCGCACGCTACTCTGCCGCCAGCTACCCTAGCGGATATGCTGAAGAGCGCAAGTCGTTGAAGAGTGCCCATGGACTGGTGGGGTTAAGGAACCTGGGAAACACTTGTTTCATGAACAGCATCCTGCAGTGCCTCAGCAACACAGAAAGCCTACGAGACTACTGCATGGACAACTCGTACAGCACGGACCTTAACAACAACGGTCGCACCAAAGCAGCCCTCATGGAGGAATTCGCCAAGCTGATTCAGTCCATGTGGTCGTCATATGGCAGAGAGGCTGTTAGCGCCTTCAAGTTCAAAACTCAGATCGACAGATCCGCCCCCATATTTGTGGGATACAAGCAACAGGATGCACATGAGCTGCTGCATTACTTGCTGGATGGTCTGCACAAAGAGGTCAGGGTCACAGATGGGCCAAGTGGCACTGTGGAGGCATTTAGCCACCTGGCGGATGAGGAGAAAGGAAAGGAGATGTGGAATCAATACCTGGAGAGAGAGAACAGTAAGATTGTTGACCTTTTCGGGGGCCAACTGAAGAGCTCTCTGACCTGCCACCACTGTGGTTTCGTTTCCACTGTCTTTGACCCCTTCTGGACTCTCTCTCTACCCATCACCAAGGGCCCTGTGAGCAGCCTGATGGACTGCATGCGGCTCTTCACCAAAGACGACATCCTTGATGGGAGTGAGAAGGTGACATGTTGCAGGTGTAAAGTCAAGAGACTATGCACAAAGAAGTTCACCATACAGAAATTCCCCAAGATATTAGTGCTTCATCTGAAACGGTTCTCTCAGGCCCCTAGAGCCAAACTGTTCACTAACGTCAGCTTCCCTGCGAGAAACCTCGACCTGAAGCCGTTTGCCTCTGAAAACAACGTAAATGCTGTGTACAACCTGTATGCAGTGTCCAACCACTCAGGCATCAGCACCAAAACCGGCCACTATACAGCCTACTGTCGCAACCCAGTCTCAGGAGAATGGTACACTTTCGATGACTCCAGAGTAACACCAATATGCTCCAGCAAAGTGCGCAGTGATAATGCCTACATATTGTTCTATGAGTTGTCCTCCTAGGATGGAGATGGATGTTTGGATGTATGGATTGATTGATGGGTGGAGATTGATTGTTGGAGAACTGGAAGTAGAGCGTCGATGGAGGAGGGGCCTCATCTGGACTTGTATATCACAGGCTGTGTTTTCCACAACCCCTTAGCGTAGCTTGTCTTCAAGCCTCTCTAAATTATGAGGAAATAAATACTACTGCTAACCCTACCCCTACATACCTGTTCCAGATGCCAAGGTGACTGACCTGACTGGACAGCTTAGACTTTAAGATTTGCGTTAAGACTGACTGGTGGAATGGTGTATCGAACTCATTCACAAAACTATTGCAGTAACGTCATTTAAAATTATAAAGCATTGTTAAATAAATCACCATATTTCATCACTTTTAATTTGGAATACTTCCGCATATCAAACCTGCTATCATGATTACATTTCCTTTTTTGTCCCCAGTGTCAACACCGAATTAGGTAAGACAGCCTTCAGTTTTAGCGCTCCCTATTCATGGAATGAGTTACAACACAACAGCAATTTAGAAATGTTCTTATTAATCTTGTTGTTTTTAGTTGAAATTATTTTTGTTTTGATTAAGGTGTCTTATTGTTTTTGTTTTTTATACTCTGTTCTTTGTTTTTATCATGTTTATAATATTATGACTCTTTTGTGCTATGCCTTTTGCAATCTGGGCATCATTGAAAATGAGGGTACTGCCCTCAATGTATTTCCGAGAAAATAAATTGTTGAATCAATATGCGAGCGGCTGCTGTCATTCGTGGACAGTACCTGTTATTAGAGAACTCGGAGGTCAGTCTGTGACCTCAGTCATCTATGAAGTCCGTACTTTGATGTCAATCGTCAACTAGACTATGGAATAAGAACAATCGTGGGTTGGGCAACAGTCGGGACACATGAGAAAGAAGAGAAAGAGAACAAAAGGAGAGAAGAATCAGAGTAATAACAGCAGTAATCCACTGCAAATTAGTAATCCCAGGTAATCTCATCCGACTCTGCCTAAATTGACGTTTTTTGTTTTTTGTTCATTATCAGAAGCTGCCCCATCAAGAACCAAGACTATCACCTATAGAATCTATTGACTGCATTGCGTTGCTTCCCAACCTCACCTGAACATCAAATATTTTGTTCTAACCGAATACTCTGAAGTAACTGCTGCCAGCCCATTAATCTAGAACGCATTCTATCCTATATTTTTTAAATTCTATCCTAACAATTCTATTCTAACATCTCAAGTAAGATTTGAAACGTGCCTTTATAGCATTTTCTTCATTATTCATTATCCTCATATCTCATCCTCATCAAAATAATTTGAGCTTGTGACCTTTGTGACCTCCATCACTACAGCTTCTCTTGTCATCCTCTATCGGCCTGTGTGTTCTTAATGTGATATCAATCCAGCACCGCCTACAACATCTGTTTTCCTGTTACTAACCTAGCTGACTCCCACTCATACTGTGCAGTACAGTTGCATCATTGTGAAGAACTGTAGCCTTATACATTTGTTAGATGTAAACAAACAGAAAGGAGTTGTTTATCCTTAGTCTGAGCACACAAAAGAGAAATTACTGTAGGTCTGTTTCTTGATTTGAGAGCTAGCTTCACTTTGGTTTTATATAGAATATAATCTGTATGGTATTAACATCAGAATGGCCAAGTCAAGCTTTGTGGGTGCATTTTATTCTAATATCGTTATTTTTTAAGTTGACTACAATTACAAAACACACGATTATTTACCGTGAACGGTCATAACATGTCATGTTGACTGTTCATTATTTGTATAGTGTATCATTTCAGCGTTTGCTCCCCCCCTCCCCCCCACTGTTGTTATTTTTGAAAAACAATTTATGTGCTTCCCCCAATCACTGCCAATTATTCCCCCATGGTTCCTGTTGCAGCCAAAGCCAGCTGTTGGTCTGGGAAGTGTGTAAACAACCACACGCGTCCTCTTCTTTTTCACCTGACAGTGAGAAGTTACACTGCGAGAGTGTAACACGAGCTGAGGTTCATGCTGTCTCTCCCAGTTCTCCTTCCCACCGAACAGGTGCCTTTACCAGTAGGAGTCAAGAGCAGTGATAACCAGTGGTGGACAGTTATTACTAAGTACATTTACTTAAGTATTTTTTTTTAGTATCTTTACTGAGTATTTGCATTGCAACGCAGCATTAATATTTGTTTTTTGATGCTGTTATAAAACCAGGGTTGCAAGAACGTTTCCTCGCCTGAATCCAAATTGAAAGAATAGCAGACTAGCAATACATTTGAATAACAAACACAACAGAACTGAGAATGCAGAAATGAATAAATGAGGTCTATTAGAAGAAACGGAACTGAGGAATCAGAAAAAAATCCACAACTACAAGAATGTCAGAGGCTGGTGAATGTGTTTGAGGTGTGGGGTAGTGACAGTGATCCATCCTGGATGAATTAACCAATTTTCACATTCATTAGAATTACAGTTTAATGTCCTTGTGTTTCTTATTACTATCCTTACATTACAGGATAATACATTTTTTGATTTTAGATTGATTATGGAAATTATTATTCAAATCATTTGTGAACAGAATGACTGCTTGTGGCCATATTAGTAGTTATGCAATTTAGGTCATTCGCTGGCTGGCTGTAGTCTTGGGATCACAGCACAACTGAAGGATTTAGGCTACTTTAGGCAAACAAACATGCAAAGTAGCGGCCAAAACATGGACACACAAACGCTTTATGGGAATATCTATCAGGATAACACAGACCATCAGAAAGCTATAGAAGTAAGTTTTTGGGCCACTGGTCCATGAGCCGTTTAATGAGGATTCGGATAACCCTCCCTCACCCGTTCAAAGTGCCATATGGCTTAGAGCAGCTGTTAGCTTCCACTGCAGATCGTATGTGGCACTCATAGCTCACGGCATTCACAATTACGGTAAACACATTCTGGTAGCTATGCAGCAAAGTGTTTGGTGGGTAGGAGAGCCTACCCACCTCTCTGCTGTAGAATCCTCTGTCTCTGGAACAACTTGACGGAACACCTGAAAGAATGTATGCAAGAAGTGATTTTAAAGGACTTGAAAAGCTTTTTGTCAAAAAGATCTCAATAATTAGATTGTTGTCTTTTGTCTCAACCTCCTTTTATTATTGTTGTTCTTTATTGTCACAGGACAAACAGATTTTCTCTTTTTTTAGCGGAGGTCTTCGTATAAGCCTGACATTTCAAATACTGTTTGTAATTATTTTGTCTATTTCATTGTGTGTGCAAACAATGAACATGAATATAAATACAGCTATACTTTCATTAAGAGGAAGAAATCCACCACTTTATTTTCGCTGTGTGTGTGTGTAATGGACAAAATAACATGTTTCTGTCCTGATCACCCCTGGCATCATGGGTCACACAGGGAGACACATTCCATTAACATCACGATCACTTACGGAGAAACCATAGCCACTGCCGGCCTCATTTACAACGCAATCAGCCATGACAATTATTTTGACGTTATCCAAACTGAATGCAGGTTTATGTTTCCCATTACACATCGCCGCTGTCGGGTGGAAACCTCATATGTCCAGAACTGTTACTTTTCTGGAAATGGGTAAAAAGAAATCGCATGTATTCCAATGGATCCAATGTAGTTATTTAGTCACAACCTCTTCATTGGTTCAATATTTGAACATTGTGTCACATTGTGACTCGTTGTGAGCTTGTAGATTGGCTATTTTCACTACTTTAGCTCTTGTACAACGAAGTTGGGCACTCATTTGTGAAAAGAAAAACAAAATTGAGGGGTTTCTGCCCGACAGGGATTTGTTTCTGTAGAATCACAATAAAACTCAAAAGGCAATAGCAATTGCCATATGAATCACGTTTCATTAGTTGCAACATCTATTGTTAGAGCAGGAGAAATATGCAGCTTTACTGATGCTGGTATATGAGTTGAAGCAGTCATTATGCAAATGAGATGTGTGATGGAAATAAGTTGTGTGTTTTGATACGGGCTTGTATTGTTTTCACATAAACATATACTGTAGCTTAATAACACTGTTTCATGCTGCAGACAAAATGGAGGTGTAAGTTTCAGCATATGTAAACATGTCTATATTCCTCAATCTTGTTAAAATTAGGGTTAAATAGCACTGTATTCTGATAATAATCATTGTAATGGGGTTTATTGTTCTGTAACGGAGGTATCCCTGTCTCTCCAGCTCTTTAGTAAACAGAAAATACATTGTCAGGTCATTTTCAGCACTTTTAACTGAACTGCTGCAAACAACCAAGCTTGAAGATCTGCTATTTTCATTTTGTTTGAAATAGGGCTTCAGTGGTTAATTCATAATATATTGTTTTAAGTTTGGATGTAGTGGAATCAAATACTACAATATTTCTATTTGAAATGTAGCGTGTGAGTGAAAGTCATGTGCTTGCAAAAGAAAAACAAATACTCAAAAAATGTACTCAAGTAAATATACTTATTTACTGTCCACCACCGCTCTTGAGCAACTCCAGCACAGAACACAGGCTATCACGTAGAAGCAGAAAGTCACATTTTTGTCAGCTAACTGTGGTATTCTGAGAAATGAAATGAGCACCCCCCCCCCTCCCCCCCATCGCATCAATAAAGTGCAATTATTGGCTACAGAGAAATTACTCATGCAGTGAGGTAATCCATACTACTGTCAAAGATAGAATAGATCAGACTAGATGCTCGCTGGCTCATTGTTTCTTCGTCAAACTGAACACCCAAATATGAAATGGATTCAAAAGGCCACATGACCTCAAGTTCATTACAGACAACCAACAGCTATATTGCAGTACAAAGCACAGTTATTGACATTGATATAGCATACAGTACAAATCCATGGTTTCTGCTGTATAAAATAGCATATTGTTTTTAGACAGATGCAAATTTTTGCTGTTGTATCCTATAGTTACTTTACCATTTACCCTGTCATTTGCTGTCTAACACTCAGGCTATTTAGCCTACTCTGGTCTTGCACTTTGTAAGTCGCTCTGGATAAGAGGCAAGAGCATCTGCTAAATGGCTAAATTGTAAATCATAAAAATCATATTGTTGCTGTCAGGTGCAAAGCTTGTAACTTTGTAACTAAGCCATTTTTTGCTACTTTTGAGTCACTCTTTTACGACGAAGTAGGACATTCAAAAACATAAGAAGTTGTAATATGGAGATATAAGGTTTCTGCCCGACAGGCAGCTATGATATGTATTTAAGGTCTTGATTGAAGTTGTCTGTAACTAAGCGTCTGGAAACTCCTCACAACCACAGAGTAGAGCAGAGTTTCTCTTGGTCTCTCTTGGAGAAACAATGATGAATGATTAATATCTGCCATTTAAATAGCAGTCTGTTTTTTTTCTCTCTCTCTTGGTAAAGACATTAAAACAAGGTATTAAACAGAAGAGCAGTTGATCTGGGTGGGTTTAACAAAGATGCTCAATTATTTTAGGAACATATTATGCCTTAGTTCCTACGCTTTGCCACTATAGGTGCGAACATGGTACACAATGGTATCTTTAACCCATTAAGACCGGGAACGCATCTGTCATTTTAGATTTCTTTGGCTAGTCAAAAATAGCATGAGCTTGTAGATCTGCTATTTTTGAAAAATCATGTGCAAATCTTTGAATATATATATATTTTTAAAGTGAACATCTGTAAAATATTTTGTTCCAGGGACCCCCAGAAGCAAAGATTTGAGTTACAAATGTTTGCTTAAAAAAAGAAAAATCTAATATTTGCACAAATTGTCCACGATAAAAAAAAAAAAAGCAGATCTAGCTTGTATATCTGCTATGTTTGAATAGCCAAAGAAATCTTATAATGACACAGATGTGTTCCCGTTCGTAATGGGTTAAGTGGGCGCCGTCTGACGTCAGATCTTGCGAATGTCCCGTGATTCGCTAGGTCTGGCGAGATTGCGTTTCTGGGACTGAAAAAAAGGTCGATAACAAAGTAGATTTTCTCCTGACTTGTCTCTTTGAAAAAATGCCGTTTTTAGTTTCAGAATGTTCAGAAAATGTGAGGCTTGTGAAGAATGGGTACAATATTTAGTTCAATGACCATGGGGGCAAAAAAAATGGGTCAGAACAGAAGCTGTGCTGTTACGTTCACTTCTACCATTGGAATTAATACTCACAACCTACTTCTGGTCTCCAAAGAGGCGGCCGTCTACGTCACACAGATAAAGGAAGTAAGACGGAGATGGCGGGTCCTAGGCTTGTCACAATTGTTACATAATCGTCTAATCACAAGCATTAGACGATTAGACGATAATCTACGAGCATACGACGCGTTGTAAGCTTGTAGATCAGCTATTTCTGCTATTTTTAAATGTATACAATTAGTAAATATGTCAATAATTTCTTATCATATTTAAGTTATCTGGCCTGTGCAATTTTTTGATGACGAAGCCTAAAAGACAAACGCAAATTAAGTTTGTATTCATATGTTCCAATGTTTCAATGCCAAACACACAATTAAATTGTTAATCGCAATTATTTGAGTGAGAAGTCAACTTAAATTTGTAATGTTGACAGCCCTAGGCGTGGCCTTGCTTTTCTATTGTTTATCTTGGGTTATTATCGATGTTGTGTCCGTTCGCTCGTTGGCTTCCTGAACCGACTTTTGCGTTTACGGGGGTTATACTAGTTTGTGACAAACACTAGTCAGCATTTAGCATTCATGACCTCCTACTGTAGGCACCCTATGTGGATGATGGATCGTTCATCAGTGATCATTTGCTAGGTTAATCCATCTTCAGTATTAAAACAACAATTTAGCACTAATGTGTGAGCCATCATCAACATGATCCATAGTGGTACTATAGTGATAGCTGTGGGCTGCTTTGATTACTTGTGACCTGGACATCACATCAATCCTTCAAAGCTTTAAAGCTGCAATCCTGATCTCATTGCAATGAATTAAATGCTATTTTATCCAATCTGTATGTTAGTTTGAATGCAGACAATATATATATTTTTTTAATCAACTAATGTCTTAAGAAAAGAAGGGGAAATAAATTGTAGGATAAGAGAAGACGAAAGAAGAAAATATTGGATTTGTGTAAGAGAAATAATAATAAAAAAAAATCAGTCATTTGTCTGGAAAATAATTTTGTGTGTGAAAAATCGTATAGTGAACCGAGTATCGTGATTCGAATCGTATCGTGAGTTGAGTGAATCGTTACATGCCTAGTATACATACATTATTTCACACTAAACGGCCCGAGCAACACAGCTGGAGGAGGTTATTCACGTACGTGCCACACTGGGGACATGGTGTTAGTTCTTGTTTAATTCTTTTGAAGTATGATATGTATTTATAGCCTGCTGGTGTCTCACACACTGTCCCTTTGCACTGTTTGTGAGGTCCAGTTGTCCTTGTACACTGTGAGCTGACACTATGCCTCTTCCCCGAGAGCTTCCGCCACATTCTTTTTAGCTGGGGCAGCAGAAACCCATGAGACTAGTAGCCCCCCCCGCCCCCAACACACACACAGACACACAAACACACACATTTGTATGACTACACTTGTGAGGATGTCAACAGTTTAGGACAGTGATTTCATTGAATGGCATTATGAAAACGATTGGCAATTTCTAACCTTAACTCTAAAAAAGAACATAGCTCACAATGTGTTGAGCTGTGAGTGACGCATTGTGAGCTTGTAGATCGGCTACGGTGCACGACACCAGCAAGGAAAATTGTCCTATTTCTCAAATTTGACTATAATGCAGTACTTGTGGGGACATTTGGCCTTCACAATTATAGCCACACACACACACACGCACGCGCACACACACACGCACACGCACACACAGGAATAAAAGGAAATGAAGCAAATCCATTTCGATGGCAACTAATGGGTGAAGGGGTTCCCAAACCTTCGTTTAAATCATTTAAACATTTGTTTAATTCATGCATTATGAGTCAATCACCTAAGCCCTATTTCAAAAACAGTGAAAATAGCTGATCTACAAGCTCACAACTTGACAATATGCTATTTTCACTATATTTGAAAATAAAATTGTCACGGGGCAGCCCGTGCCCTATACATAGACACACTAAGAGGGAAGGGACTATTTGTAGCATATGATTTTTACCTGTATTCAATGTAGAAATGACACAGACTGCAGGGGTTCAAACTTTGTTTATTTAAACACTGTGTATTGGAACTGATCTGAAATGTTTGTTTGTCACCTGGTCTTTCCTCTGCAGTACTGGCACCCTCTAAATCTGACTGGTAACTGCCGAAACAGAGCAGGCTAGTCAATTGGGTTTAAGAAGGGGTGGAACGTGCCATGTACTGTAGAGGAGGAGGGGTGTTTGACAATGTTAATGAGCAAAGTATTTCTGTCTTTTTGAGGTAAATGCAAACCCAAAATGGTGTTTAGTTTAAAGTACAACATCTATTTATGTGGTAGGTTATTTATTCATCAGATAGTTGTAAGCTTGTAGATAAGCTAATCTTGAGGTTAATTGTGTCTGTGCTTGTGGTAGGATCCACTCCCTATTTAAGGGAGGCTGCAAGTGACAGTCAGTTAGTTGAACTTGGCAAGCAAAGCGTTAACAGCCGTGAGACAGAGCTGCCAGGGCCCTTAGTTAAGGGATAGCCTGTTTATGCAGTCACTGTATGGTTTGTTGTCTTTAGTTATGCTTTAAGTAATTCTATAATTTGTGTAAGTCTATTTTTCCACGTTTTATTTATTTTTCATTATCTACCTGCTGCAATATTCATTTTCCGGAGAATAAAACTCAACGATCTGCAAATTCTGAACTTGTTCGTTTTTGGAGCCTTGGCCGCTTGGTCAACCTTTACAAAAATTATTTTAGAATTTGTAATGGGATATTTACTTGCGAACCCATAAAAACTGTGTGGGGAAACATTGGAGTAGTGTAGTGGTTTTCAAATGTTTTAATTTCAAGGACCTCCAGATTTATATGCTCTCAGAGTTACAGACCTGTAAATGTCCATTTCGTTCCATTTTTACACCCTCAAAGCTACAGTCCTTTAAGGGTCCATTTGGTACCCAACTATCAATCATTCTCTTGGGGGCCCCCTGGCCTGGAACCCCTTCAAGGACCCCGAGGGCCTAGGGGTCCTTGGACCCCATTTTGAGAAACGCCGGAGTAGTGAATAAGACACTCACATCTAGAATCCTATGTACTGTACATCTGATAGATAGGGTGGAATCCCTCCAGAGCCTTTCTACTGTGACCCTCAGAACATTCCTACTGTCTTTCAAATGAAAGAAAGGAACATGAAACAGCGGGGACCGTCCATTTTCCTCCAGACATGCTTCTGTAGTCGTGACTCCAGCTTTAAAGAATAAGAGAAACCATGCTCTGCGTAAATGTCACCCAGACACACATTCCTGTACATTTATACTCATTAAAGGACATGCCAGTGGTCTGGTCACCGCATACTTGACATTACAGCAGACCTTTAAGCCAGTATCTTCCTTTCATTTCACTATGGTTTGAAAATCAACTTGCAAGGACTTGAAACTTGCTTGAGATGAGTAATGCTGTGCACTGAATAACTGTGTAGTTTTTTATTTTATTTTTTGTTTTTGTTACTTAGTCATTGCATTTTAATGCTTTTTAAAGCACGGATTGATTTGACGAAGTATAGCCAAAAATAGACTGTGGAGAAAATGATTCACCAAATTTTATGTCAGTGACTTATTAACCATGCAGTTTTGTTCAGCTCTAACGTTGACCCAATTAATCAGGTGAGTGTGATAAATAAACATACGACAACCACAACCTCTAAAATGTACAAATTAACTGCAGAACTTACATATCAAGGAAAGGTAAATTCTCTCTCCTTTGGGGGCATATAGGCTGAGTGTGCCTGTATCTGTGCGTTTGGAAAGAATGCATCCAACAATGTCAACTCTGTCATTGCCATCTGTGTGGATGGAACATTCCATAAGTTTGTGTTCACCCTGGATAGAAACTGCAACCTCGAAGCCTTTGGTGTTTATTTGGACCTATGTGATGATGATGACTTCTAAGTAAACTAGAAAATGTGCTCCTCGGAGCACAGGTCTCCGCCAGGCGAGTACTGTTCCTGATTAATCCTGTCTTACCTATTTATATTACATATTGTCACGTGTCACGTGAAGCTTGACCAATGTTAGCTTGGCTGAGACGGACACACACACGGAGGGTAAAACTCTCCTGGCGGAGACAAAAATCTCTCCACCATGCCTTCGGCCTGGCGGAGACAAAAAGTGAAAGCCTGAAATACTAGCAAATAAAATGAATTAAGGAAAACATTAGAAAATGCGTGTCAATGTTTCCCCCGCATATACAAGAATGCACTCTCTGACGATGTCAGTACCGTGATGTCATGTCGATGACATCACAGATCTCCATATATGGGCATTAAAGGAACATGGGTAGACAGACAGATACAGAGATATCCATATATGGGCATATATGGGACACAGACAAACAGAGGGGTACAACGGCTTTGACAACGGGTACAACGGGTATTGTATTAACTGGTGGGGCATGCGTTCCCAAATATGCCTATATATTATATCATCATACTATAGCCACCTAATCTCTGTCTGGGGTGTAACTCGGCCAAAAGGGCGCCGTCCTTATATCCATAAATCCACAAATCTCTGTCAACGGGTACTCTCACAGCAGGCTTTGCATAACCGAGGAGTCATGCATTGCCAATGGGCGTCGGCCTAGTATGATAGAGACGCTGATAATCAATGATGATGATGATGATGATTGAGTTTCTGCCAGGCCTCCCAGACTGGGATGCGGAGATTCTGTTTTTGCCCCCGTGTGTGTCTGTGCGCAGCTGATCACCGTCAAACTTTACATGCACACTTCCAGTAGCACACCGTGGTTTTCATATTGGCCTCATGGTGGCGCTATACCAGGCCCAAGGCGCCTCTCTCTCTCTCACACAAATATACATAAGTGCATATGTTTGTATTACCATAACCATACTAGTGAGGACATCAATATTTAGGACAGCGATTTTATGAATGACATTTTTACAGCTCTTTGCCATTTTTAACCCTAAAGCCGAAAATAGCCGATCTCTAAGCTCAGTTGTGAGCTTGTAGACACTTTTGATCTTGTAGATGTGCGGTCTTCGTTAAATATACTTTAAGTCAGGCATACCTTAACTAACCCATACACCTAACATCTAAATACCTGATCCTAACCTGAATATTTTCATACTAAACTCTAAAATCTTGGCCCTCAAGAGTATAGTAATACCGACACACACACACACACACACACACACACACACACACACACACACACACACACACACACACACAGCTCCAGCTGTTCTCCCATCCCCGTCTCACCCCATTTCAAAGACGTACATCGTCAGCTCATCCCACGAACAGCTCCACATCCGAACTAAACATCGCACCTGTTGGTGATGAGAACACAGTCAACACATGCAACCGCACCACGCTTCCACGCTCAATCTGCTTGTCATCCATTCTCTCCCTGTATGGCTAGGCCTGTTACTATGATAAATAGGCTACATCCTCCTGATACAGTATATCACCTACATACAGTATATTCCTATTTCTTACTTTTGTTTATCTCTTTCTCCCAGTGTGTGAAAATAAACCAACCCTTTCCTCTAGTCTATAAGCAATAACAGCCTACAGGAATTGTGGTCATTTTGTATTAAATCTGGGCTAGAGAAGTAATTTATGTAGAGAAGTGTATATCTTGTGTTAATGGTTAGACATTAAGTCGTTTAAAAAACGGTGTGACTACTGTATGAGATGGGAATTTTATGGCTGCTAATAAACGGGTTTTATATGGCCTGGCCCATTGACAGGTGAAACACCACAACAACCATAAGTGGGACTGTGGAATATAGGGGCTGGCATCACTAGGGCTGTCACCATTACACATTTAAGTTGACTATTAATTGTCACACAAATAATTGCGATTAACGATTTAATTGTGTTTTTGGCATTGAATATTGTTGCGAACGCGGGAGGAGGCGCGGCTTCGCCGCGCCTCCGACCAAGTGGAGCTTACTATATCATCGTGCTTGCGGTGTGTGTGTGTGTGTCTGTCCCATATTTATGGTCTCTTTCCGTCTGTGTTCACGCTCTCATTCTCTCATTGGCTCGCCGGCGAGAGATTGCGCCTGATCCCATTGCTTCACCGATCTGTCCGTCAACCCCCGCCCCGTTAACACAACATTACGAGCGACGCCCACTGCACTCTGGTTGGTTGCGAAATGAAACACTTCCTCATACCGAGTAACCTCGCATCACCAGTCTTTCCACCTCCGAGTACACCGACCCGCTGGGCCAGGCTTTTATTTTTTAGCAAAACTAAGCAATAAAAGCCTGGAGATCGAGGCGAATCTGCGTTCGCCTCCAGCGTTCGCGCGTCTTACTTGTGGAACATATGAATGCAAGCTTAATTTATGTTTGCCTTTTAGGCGACATTTTTTATATTTTCAAAATAGTCGAAATAGCTGATTTACAAGCTTACGATGCATTGTAAGCTTGTAGATCAACTATTTCTGCTATTTTGGGAAAATTTAAATTTTCAACATGGATACGATTATGACGATTATGAAAAAAGAATTGCGATTATCTCAAATAATTGCGATTAGGCGATTATGTAATAAATGTGACAGGCCCTAAGCATAACGCAGCCAAGCAAGTGTCTGTCTCTCTCTCTCTCTCTCTCTATCTCAACCCCCCTCTCTCTCTATGCTAATGTGTGACTGTCGTAATGTTAAATATTAAATCAATCACTCATGAATCATGAGTGATGGGTTTAATATTTTACATGTGTCATGATGTCCTCTGTGCAGATACTGTGGGAAAACACTTCAGCCGCTCAAGATGCCTCTTCAACGTCACCACAATAGCTGACTGACTTTACTGAGGCCATTCCTGTCACTGAATACAATTAAAAAGCCCTGAATCGTGAGGGCATAATTTCAACTTTAGTTCTCAGAATTCTGCATACTAGGCCTACTCTGGATAGACGTCATCCAGTAATGCCCATGGACACTAGCCTGGGACCAGTGGTGGAAAGTAACTAAGTACATTTACTTAAGTACTGTACTTAAGTACAATTTTGAGGTATTTGTACTTTACTTGAGTATTTCCAATTTCCAATACTTTTACTTCTACTCCACTACATCTCAGAGGCAAATATTGTACTTTTACTCCACTGCAATTATTTGAAAACTTTAGTTACTAGTTACTTTGTAGATATAAATTATTACATTATAAAACATACATTAACCATTTTAGCCTTATTTTATACCTAGGCTATTTGAAAATAGCCGATCTACAAGCTCACAACGCGTCGCTTTGCGACGCGTTGTGAGCTTGTAGATCGGCTATTTTCAAACATTTTTGTACTTTTACTTTTGGTACTTTAAGTACATTTTGAAACCAATACTTTTGTACTTTTATTCAAGTAAATTCTGAATTCCGAACTTTTACTTGTAATGGAGTACTTCTACATAGCACTATTGATACTTTTACTTAAGTACAACATTTGAGTACTTTTTCCACCACTGCGACCAGACTATCCGTTGTGAATCCATTTCCTGCTCCCGAAGTCTGGGGTGACCAATCAGGGCCCAGTATTCAAATATGGGAGACTGTAATTGGTAGTTGGTTGTAGGTCCGTCTAACCAATTGCGTCCAGACTAGAGCCATTGTTTTGATCCCGCCCCCCCTTGGGAAAAAAACTTCCTCATAGAAGCACCAGACTCATATCCACGCTACATGGACACGTGTGTGTGTGTGTGTGTGTGTGTGTGTGTTACCATCTGCTCTTATTTAATGGACGCAAAACTAGTAGTGCATTTGGTACTATTTGATCTTTGTTATAGTCTCACCCATTCATTTGCTAGTATTTTTTAGAAGTACAAATACCACAGTCTACAGTAGAAATACCGGTATGCATATATTTACTTGAGTAAAAGCACAAAGGCATTGTCATCAAAATATAGTACCAAACGTAAAAGTACCCATTATGCAGAATTGACATTTCTCAACCATATTATAACGGGTTGTAATTAGTATTGCAGTAGTGTGTTCATCACTTTAATGTATGCAGCTGGTAAAGGTGGGGCTGTTTTGAATTACTTTCTGCTGCCGGGTAGAGCTTAACCTATAAGGATACATCATAATCTATTCATGCATGCTTTCTATTAATAATCTGAATCTGCAAAGTAACTACTTAAGTAACTAAAGCTGTCAAATTGTTGTGGAGTAAAAAGTACAATATTTGCCTGGAAGTAGCTATAAATTATTAAGAGATGGAAATACTCAATTAAAGTAAAAGTATCCCAAATTGTACTTACAATACTTACAGCATTGGGTGGAATGTTTATATTGTATTTGATCGTAACACAATAAGAGGGTTAGATGTTGTGTTATGATGTTGCTGATGTTGTTTGTAGTTATTGGTTAATCAAACTAATCAAACTATTCAATTTGACATATTAAAAAATAGCAAAAAAATATTTTGTAATTATAAAAAACAGCAAAAATCTACTTGGTCACAACGCGTCGCATCACAAGCTTGTAGATGTAGCTATTTTCGCTATCCTTGTGCAACACTGTTGTACCACAGCATATAATAGGGTTTAAGTGATTAATCACATTAAACAATGTAGTTGATTTAAACATTTTATTAGAATTTCTTTCTGTCAATTATAAAAAACAAAATAATAAACAATAGTTGCAGCCTAGCTACAATAAATGTTACGTTCACTATCAGGCATTGAGACATAATTGTTAATTCCAGCTACATGCTGGATGCTGTAAAACATCTCTGCAAGCAGGAAAGCCCAGCAGATTTCTGTCAATATCAAGTAATTTACGTTGAAGTGTTGGATGTTTTGATGGGTTGCCTGCCTGCTGTGGCTGGTTGCCCACTCCACCAGCACTGAAGTGCCCCTCTGCACTTGCAGTACACACAGTATATGCTGAGTAAGTGATAATATACACCACACTACTTAATCTTAACGCATTTGGACCGGGGAAAGAATCTGTGTCATTTTTTGATTTCTTTGGCTATTCAAAAATAGCAGATATACAAGCTCATAGCGTGGCACTGAGTGCCACGCTATGAGCTTGTAGATGTGCTATTTGTTTTTTTTTATCGTGAAAATGTGTGCAAATCTTTGAATATATATATATTTAAAGCGAACATTTGTAACTCAAATCTTTGCTTCTGGGGGATTCTACAAATGTCTTCTAATTCCGAACAGTTTTTTGAAAAAAACCTATGTTGCTATAATCAGTGGTTCTCAAACTTTTTCATGTCAAGGACCCCTAAAATGATACGTATTTGGCCACGGACCCCCATCTCAAAATATGTTGTTCCAGGTACCCCCCAGAAGCAAAGCTTTGAGAAAAACTGATCGCTTTGAAAAAAATACATGTATTCAAAGATTTGCAAAAATTTTCACGATTTTTCAAAAATAGCAGATCTGCAAGCTCATAGTGCGGCACTCTGTGCCACGCTGTGAGCTTGTATATCTGCAATTTTTTAATAGCCAAAGAATAAAATAATGGTTAATAAGTGGTTACACAGATGCGTTCCCGGTTCGAATGGGTTAATTGAAAAAAAGCGCGAGGCTTTTAAAGTTGCGCACACCCTCATTGACCTGCAGAGACGATGGGGAACCTCCCACAGATGTGAGCCTGTTCTCTGCCCCCGCAGTTCTCTGGGCCATGGAGGACTTTCTAATGGTGTACGGCCCAGCGCTCGTGTGTCTTCCCTGGCCTCCCTGCCTGTGGGGGGGGGGGGGGGGGGTCCCTCTGTTGACAGTGACAGAGGTGAGAGCAGCATTGCTCTAATTGTCTCCATTTTTCCTCCTTTATATATATTTAGGATATTAATTAGAATGTCTGGCCTCATTTGCAGAAAGGTTATCACTGG
Source organism: Gymnoscopelus braueri (assembly GCF_963280865.1). Taxonomy (NCBI): domain Eukaryota; kingdom Metazoa; phylum Chordata; class Actinopteri; order Myctophiformes; family Myctophidae; genus Gymnoscopelus; species Gymnoscopelus braueri. The sequence continues at coordinate 41,216,612 of NC_137619.1, forward strand.
AACAGCGATGGCTTAATTAGCACGGGGAGAACAGAAACGCAGGACTGGTCCCCGTTTGCTTTCATCTTGGTTTTTTCTTCCTCTCTTACTTACAAATGCATATCGGTAATTGGTGTTTTTGCTTCTGCCACGTTTTGGGAGAAGCTGTTTTTAAAAAACTGTTTAAACAGGGACTTTTAACTTACATCAAGCAGCACACGCACTAGGCTCAGTAGAGTCACACCATGAACATGTTTTTCTTTTCCTTTTTATACAGAAACATTTTGTCGTCCTTATTTGCATGATGTTACTTCATGAGGTTTTTGCTGTCTGCGGCACCACTCACAGCTAATCTTAACCACTTAAACCCTCTATTCTTAGTAAAACGGACCTGAGTTACAGCCGTATTTGGACAGCTTTTTTTGTCTACACCAAATCTCTTCGCCAAAAAAGGCCGATCTACAAGCTCACAGCACGTCGCAATGTGGCTATTTTTTGGTGAATGTTCCCCCCAGAATAGGCATGCTGGGGTTTAACTGGTTAAAGAAAAGTTCACATACTGCCTGCACATTATGCTAATGCTCCCCTTGCTTGTAGATCTGTTGTTGTTGTTAAAACGAAAATGACAGATGCTTTCCCGGTCTTAATGGGTTAAACCCTAGACTTAGTGAACTGGACCTGAGTTGGCTCTGTACTTGGACAGTCTACAACAAATCTCTCCACCAGAAATATCAGATATACAAGCTCAAGGAGTTTGTCTTGTAGATTGGCTATTTTTGGCTAATGTTCCCCGTAGAATATGGATGCTGGGGTTCAAGTGGTTATCTTCTAGGATGCTGTATGTATCATGAGTGCTTGGCTGACTTCTGGGTTGTACCTTTTTTCCTCTCGTAATTTTATGATCTAAATTAATCACAGATTAATCAAAATAATCGATTCCGGAAAAAAGGTGTTCCATTGGGTATACATTTGGGGTAGATTTGGGTAAATACGGTATTTAAGGTTTGTACACAGACATCCCTGATGATCGTCAAATTAATTGCCAAGAATCCAGACCTCTGTGTCAACTGATATATTAGTCTGTCATTACACACTGTCTGAACGGGAGGAGCCAGACGAAGGAGAGATATTACAAAGGATGAACTATGAGATCAGTTTAAATTGAACTTGAAGGAGGTCTGGTGGTGTGACATCATAGTCTGTCTGGCAGGGCCACAGAACCAAGGCGCTTCTATAAATCTGCTGAAAGGCTAGTAAAAAAAGAAAAAGAAGAAGGAAAAAAAATACGAGGCCATAGCACAAGCCCGTCAGTGCATTTAAGTGTTAATTATTCATTTTCCTTCCCTCATAAATTTTAACTGCAGGCCTTTGTGATTAACCCATTAAGACCGGGAACGTATCTGTGTCATTTTAGATTTAAAAGGCTATTCAAAAATAGCAGATATACAAGCTCATTGCACCAAACGTGCCACTCTACAAGCTTGTAGATCTGCTATTTTTGGATCAAATCTTTGAATATATATATGCATTTTTAACTCAAATCTTTGCTTCTGGGGTCCCTGGAACAAAATGTTTTGAGGTCCGCGGACAAATGCATATCATTTTGGGGGTCCTTGACATAAACCACTAAGCAACATAAGTTTTTTTCCAAAAACATTTTAGGATTTAGAAGATATTTGTAGAATCCCCAGAAGCCAATATTTTAGTTGAATAAATGTTCGCTTAAAAAAAAAAGATTTTCAAAAATGGCAGATCTACAAACTCATAGCGCGGCACTCGGTGCCGCGCCATGAGCTTGCAGATCTGCTATTTTTGAATAGCCAAAGAAATATAAAATGACACAGATGTGTCCCGGTCTTTAATGGGTTAAAACAAAATATCTCTACACGAATATCCTTTGGGAGCTAGCATCCTTTAAGCCGTATAAAGAATGGTGAATAATGATGGTGCGCTCATAAAAATGATCCCTGGAGGATCGTGCCTATTTTTCACTCTTCGTTGCCCTCCACAAATGAGCTGTTGTGTTTCCCTGCCGTCTGAAGGAAAGAACAACATTCGCCGGGGTCATAAAAACACAACGGTGTGGTCATAAAATGAGCTATATGGACCACCTAATTACCTAATGATCAAGGTACTGTAGCGTGTACATTATGGTCTATCAAAAGGAACCGTTTAGGCGGCAATTTGTTGGAAGGTTGGTTAGCTTGAGGAAGGTTGGAAGACAACTAATTATCTGTATGAAACAGCTGACATACATGTTAATAATTATGCCATAAACAAAGTGAAAGGGTTAACCACTTAAACACACTCTTTTTTCCCCCCCACTCCGCGTGAAATCGCTGCCGAAAATAGCCAATACATAAGCTCACAACGCGTCGCAAAGTAATATTATATTAAACCTACCCACAAAAGAATCTTATTTGTGGGTAGATTGTTCATGACCGGGTAATGCTTCCTGCCATCAGCTCCCTGTCTCTGTCCTATCTAAATACAGCCAAAACCCCCTCCCCTAGATCCAGTGTTGATTTTGACAGCAAATTTTTATTTAGATTTAGTCATATTCTTTTGAATACAATTCCATTTAGTTTGTCATATTTTAGTCATCTGAAATGTTTTAGTTTTTGTCTAGTTTTAGTCGACTAAATATAAGATTATAGTCGTTTGATCTACAGTTGATTTAGTCGACTAAAATGTATTTTGGCGATGCCTTGATGGCGTCGTAATGGCTGATTTTACACTTGGTTGCATGAAAATAGCCGATCTACAAGCTCACAACACGTCGCAGTGCGACGCGTTGTGAGCTTGTAGATCTGCCATTTTCAGAGCGCAACACCCGAGCGCAACCAATCATAAAATGACTTGTCTTTTAGTTCTACTGGATCTCTTGTTTTTATTTGCTGACGAAATTGTCAATATATTTAGTATTATTTTTTAGTCATCATAGCTTAGTTTTTATTTAGTTTTCGTCAGTGAAAAAAGGTAGTCGACGAAAAATTTTCGTCATAGTTTTAGTCGACGAAATCAACACTGCCTCAATCAATCAATCCATCAATCCATCAATCCATCAATCCATCAATCCATCAATCCATCAATCCATCAATCCAACCCCCCACTAAAAGGTGGATTTGTCTCTCTGTCCATTAGCAGCTGCCACTAGAGGTCACAATATTAACACCCAGCAGCAATGCCCCTCATCTAATCTAAATAACCCCATACAGTGAGAATCCTCAGTGTTAATTTAACTCTGAGTGCACAAAATTAATGGATAAATGAACACTGGGGATTTTACTGTGTAACCTGGCAAAGGCTGAATCATCAGAAGCATTATTAAATGCAGCCGAAGATAAAACTCTTGCTATCGTTCTTCAAGGTATACACCTTACCCTTTCATTTGAGCCAACAGGATTACTTAAACGCCTAAACATGAGATATGGTTGCGTGTCTGTGACCTTTATGAAGATATGGCGGATTATTATAATGTTTTTATGTGACTAAAATCAGTATTGGCCAGGCGCATTTGAAGAAATTATAGTCTGATCTAAGAAAGAAAAAAAGAAAAAAAAAGCATTTAATAATAATTATATAAAAATAAAAATAATAATGATATAAATTGTGTTACATGTGTACAGTATGTATAGTATATATGGTGTAACCCCATCCTTTCGGCTGGAGGATGTACTTTAAGTATTACAACTTGGCAGAGGCACGACATTACAACAGTGAGACAGATATTTAGCGATCAAATCTTAAAAATCACATTGGCCTTTTTAACCCATTCAATGAATCCGGGAACGTGTCTGTGTCATTTTAGGTTTCTTTGGGCTATTCAAAAATAGCAGATATACAGTACAAGCTCGTAGCGCTATGAGCTTGTATATCTGCTATTTTTGGAAAATTCTTGAAATTTTAATTTTTGCAAATCTTTGAATATATCTATTTTTAAAGCGAATATTTGTCAAATATTTTGTTCCAGGGACCCCCAGAAGCAAAGATTTTAGTTAAAAATGTTTGCTTAAAAAATATATATATATATTCAAAGATTTGCACACATTTTCACGATTTACTAGCAGATCTACAAGCTCATAGCACGGCACCGAGTACCGCGCTATGAGCTTGTAGATCTGCTATTTTTGAATAGCCAAAGTATAAAATAATGGTTTAAGTGGTTACACAGATGCGTTCCCGGTCTTAATGGGGTTAACACATGCACAGGTATTGTCTGTTGTAGGAAACGTAAAGAGTGAGTTGTGCCAGCCTCATGCTCAGAGTGAGATCAGCTCTTAGGAGGTACTAGGTAGCCTACCTTGTCAAGAGGTGTGGTCTCAAATATTTAAGTGGAATGTTTAGGGCCTGTATAGGGCACAATGCATTATTTTCTTGTCCAGGTGGCTTGGGAGGATGATGACCTTAGAATATCTCAGTGGAATACAATTTGGAGGTCGGCTTTGAGCTCATCTACAGTAAATGTGTGAGATTTAGGATTATACGGTGCATGATACTGAATAGAGCTTGTATTACCCTGGTTAGGTGATCCAGCATGGACAACAAACATTACCTCTATGTTGGTACTATCGTGGCAATGGTGGCTCATTTCTCCATCTGCTTTGGGACTGTCCAGCTGTTAAATCACTCTGTTTAGAACTTAATAAAGAAAGTAATATACTAATATCCCTAATGTCAGAGGGGTTTTTATGTTAATTTCCCATAACCTGCTGAGTCATAAACAATATTGATGGAGTCCCTGATCTGGACATTGGGCTGATTATCTACTAAAAGACTACCGCTATTAAACTGGAAGGAGTGTAAACCAGCCTGTTTCTCCAGGGATTCTTGCCTGGAGGAATACCTGAACTTGCTGAACACGGAATGGGCAGACTGCCTGTTAATAGACTTTGATAAGGGCCTGGATGGCTATTGGGATACTGTCTGGATGTGTGTGTGTGTGTGTGTGTGTGTGTGTGTGTGTGTGTGTGTGTGTGTGTGTGTGTGTGCGTGTGCGCGCGTTTATATATATATCACTCAAATAAGCAGGTCAGGGTGAGGACTATGATGAATACCATGTGATAACCATAGCCTTATTCACAAGGACAATGAGTAAATAGCATTAAACCAACACAACACAAGTTAATGGTTGAACATTTCTATCAACCAGGTACTCCCATTGGTGAACAAAATGGTATAGTTTCACTGAAATTCCTCCACAGTGTGTGGGGAGAGAGTTGGCTTAGAATACAGAAGGTGTGTTGCTGGCGTCCCTCATTACTGTACACACTACACAGCTATTCTGTGAATTGTGTTTTGGTTCTGTTGTGCCTGCATGGAAGAATTCCCACCATGAGTTTCAATCCCCCCAATCCCCCACTGTTCACTCCCACACAAACATGCACACGTGTACACATACTTATAAAGGCATAGCCACATAGGAACATAGTGTACTGATACACACACACACACACACACACACACACACACACACACACACACACACACACACACACACACACACACACACACACACACACACACACACACACACACACACACACACACACTGCATATAATGATCAAAATTAGGATTCACTGGGGTCCCATTAAGATGTGCTGTTGTTCAGTTAATGCCTTTGATAAATCCCCTCAGCAATTTGAAGTATGTGTTTGTGTATGACATTAATGTTGACATTCTTTCTGTTTGAGGGTATACAATAGCAGTCCAGTGAAAATGAATAGTTTCTTATGGAATAATGGCTTGTGGTTTAAAGTTATGCCAACAGTATATCTGACAAGGGAGATTCCTTTCCCTGTTCAGCATAACATAAATAGTGCTACCCTTGGCAGAATTCCATATGGACATTATGGCCCTTTTCACAGAACGTGAGTACATTTCCATAGCTTTTATTTTCCCTGCTTTGTGCCAGGGTTTGCGCTGACCCCCCCGTGTGCTCTGGGGATCTTTGATTATTCTAAAGCTGAGCACCAAGACCTGAATGCAAAGAGATTTACTTTTGATTGAGAGACTACAGTTCTGTGTGTGGAAGGCATAGACAGACAGACAGACAGACAGACAGCCTCAAGGTCCTCTTGGAAGATGTTGATGTAATCCTATCACCTGTCCAATACATGAAAACCAGAGATGACAGCTTTGAAGAGACGATCAGTGTCGGATAGAAATCTCAATCTTCTTAACCCATTAAGACCTGAGGCCGATTTGACAAAATGGCTTCTAAATCATGTTGTTCTCACTCAAGATTTTTCAAAAATGTTCAAAAATAGCAGATCTATGTACAAGCTTGCAGCAGCTGCACAAATCTTTTAAATCATCCACTGCCAGAGTAAATGAATAAATAAAGCCCAGACTTTATTTTCTTACCTTTTTCAAGTAGTCACAGAATATTTATCTCCAGTATGATCGATCCCCTGATGGTTGCTAATTACGGAGGGTTTCACTATTTGCTTCCGCGAAAAAAAGTCATTGCGACCTCCCGTTCGCTTGTCATACGCCGTTGAAAATAGCATGTCTCGCCAAAAATGCATAGTAAAATACAGGAGCCGAGATACAGAATATTTCCCAAATACTTTAACCAGGAAGTGAATGGAGCAGTACATCTTTGGATCACGTTATCTCCTGGTTCTGTGTGCAAAATTAAAACAAAAAGTTAAAAAAAATAAGAAAATGTCAAAAGACGTCATTGGCAGTGAATGAGTTAATAGCCAACACAAAAAACTAAAATGACACAGAGGCTTTCCCGGTTTTAATGGGTTAATCATGACATGCATGCATATAAGATTTTTTTAATGTAACTAGTGCATGCAAAATACTTGCCGGCGAATATTTCACATCAAAACTATTCATATACAGTAAATGATGCCTCATTCATACAGCTTTTATTCACAGCGCGGAAGCTCCGAAAAATCGACCTGGTTCTGAATAACAAATTATGTCCCTTTATGGCCCCGTAATATTCACAGTCTAGGTGAATATACTCATGACACAAACATTTCCAAAAATATGTGTTCACACACACACACACACACACACACACACACACACACACACACACACACACACACACACACACACACACACACACACACACACACACACACACACACACACACACACACACACACACACACACACACACACTCTCTCTAATTTAGAGAGAGCAAACTCAATCAAATCTACAGTATACTCTCTGAGCTAGATTTGACTGTGTACTGAAAAGTAGTGCAACAACACTAGCATGTAAGTGCAATACAAATTCAGTAATTTCACGGAATTCAAAGCAATAATGCTCCACATGTGGAATCAGCTGTGTATTTATTCAGACGGTTTTAAGAGGGATCACACGTCACAGATTTGCTGGACCTGTCTACAATGAGCGAGCATAAACATTTTGGCCAATAACAACTACAGCACTATACTGTAACAGTGAATGATCTCTTTACGGTTCAGTTAGCTGTTCAGGTCACCTGCACTTTCTCTAATTTTAATGTCTTTGTCACTAATGGAAAGGTATTCTTCAAGATAGAGCATTTTAAATTGACCTGACTGAATAGTGAATGAACTACATCCATCTTTGTGACACTGCATCGCGGTCTACTTTTCTAGTAGAATAAGATTTTCTTTTCATCTCTACTGTAGATGACCTTGTTCTCTGAAGTTTTTATGTTGACTGTTACATCCGAGGGTTCTTTCTGTATGTCTATTATTATATGTATTACTTAAATGGCAGTTATATGGCAGTCCCACTGACTCCTGCTCATCCAGTTCAGGGCCTACGTGGGAGGAGACCTGTTTGAGGAGGAGGTGACCATCCATCAGACCATGGACCAATCGGGAGGACGCCTGGCCATTATAAAAGAGCTGTCAACAGCTGTGCACATTGTCAGTGTGTAACATGCGATCAGTGCGGTTACATGCTGTCCTACTGAAATGTATCAACAGTAAATACTCTGGGGACTGAACGTTTGGTAACCCCTCTGTATTATGTGTTCCTGCTTGAGTGCACCCTGTCTTGAGTGGATCTTGCTAAAGTAGCATTGAGTAGAAGATAAGTGTTACAAGTGTTATCACACAACTCTGTTGTCTTTGTGTTGGACCACCAGTGCCTGCTTTTTGTACCTCCGTTTTCTTCAGTTTAGCTTAGGGAAGTTAGATTAGATTAGGGATTTGATGTAATTTTGATTTAATAGAGATTAGGTTAGATAGGGGTTAAAAAGAATAGGTAAGCATCTTATATTTATTTGTTGATTTTCTGCACTGTGGTCCCTTTACAAAGTTTATATAAGTTAAAGTTAAAGGGATACTTCACTTTCGGGTCGGGGAAACATTTAAAAAATATATTAAAAATAAATGAAAAAAGTAATGGAAAATTCATGGCCCCCTCACGCATTAGTGTCCTACTAATGTGTGAGGGGGCCTTAATTTTGCCATAACTTCTTTCATTTTTTTTTATATATATTTTTTATGTTTATTTTATGTGAAAGTGAAGTATCCCTTTAAGTGTCATATCATTGTTTGTGTTAAATTCTGTGTCACTCTGTCAGCAACAAACCATAAAAGGTCAAAACCAAATAAAGCTTATTTCACTCACCAACTTTATGTCGCAATCCTTCACTCCTAGACTAGGGATTGTAACTCAGTCTTCAGTGATTTCTACAGCAAAAAAAGTCCCAGCTATAGCAGACAGTGGTCTTATTTTGTAGCTCCCCCATGACACTGCAATGTGGATTAAGCCAATACAATAATTAAAATGTGTATAGGCCTACTGTGCAAATGTAACACTGAACATCGACTGCAGCTTTACATGGTGTACTGGCATGGGCATCATCCAGTGGTGGAAAGTAACTAATTACATTTACTTAAGTACTGTACTTAAGTACATTTTTGAGGTATTTGTACTTTACTTGAGTATTTCCAGTTTCCAATACTTTTACTTCTACTCCACTACATCTCAGAGGCAAATATTGTACTTTTACTCCACTACAATTATTTGAAAACTTTTTGTAGATTTGGATTATTATTACAAAACATTAACCACTAAAGCCCTATACATTTCGGCCGTTTGAAAATAGCCGATCTACAAGCTCACAATGCGTCGCATTGTGAGCTTGTAGATCTACTATTTTGTAAAGATTTTTTATACATTTTGTACATCATTTTGAAAACTTTTGAAATGGGACATTCTGCATAATGAGTACTTTCTACTTTTGGTACTTTAAGTACATTTTGATAGCAATACTCTTGTACTTTTACTCAAGTAAACTTTTAATCCCGGACTTTTACAGAGTACTTCTACATTGCAGTATTGATAAAAAATTTTTTTTTTACTTTTTCCACCACTGGTCTCATCATTCTTACAGCACCATCCTACACACCAGAATGTGTAAGAGCCCCCTCCTCGGAACATGTCTGCTGGGATTGCATATTCAGCTTCCTATAAACTATTAAACTTCAGCTGCTCAGTCTGCATCCTCCCTTCTCTGGCTGTAAATGTTTGATTTAGAGATGAACCCATGATAATGTTTCAATCTTTCTTAAAGCTGCAGTCTGTAAGATTGATGTCTAGCTCGGGATTCAAAGACAAAAATATTTGAACCAGGGTCTTTTTTGAATACTTAATTTTATAATGCGGACACCACAGTGTTGCAGTCATGTCGACTACAAAAGACAACACGAAACACTACATCTACACAGAGAAGACAAAACAAAGAAAAACATTAACACAAAATATATATATCAGTAGAAAGGAAAAGAAATACAAAGAAGTGGGAAAAAGAAACGCAAAATGCAGAGGCTCAAAAACTAACCCATGTTCAAGTTCATATTCTTTACAGTTCTTTTTCTCATTTGTTCGGTTGCTGTTGCTGACCCCCATTACTATCCCAGCACAAAATCAGTTCATCGAATGCCCAATTTACATTCTTGGGGATAGATAAGTTAAAGAATTCAAAAGAATAAAAAACTATGGTACTTGTGATGTAACTAGTAGTGATGTAACTATAAGTGTAGTCCAACTAGAACAAGAGTAACAGATCTTTAAATAAGTATCTGATAATAAAACAATAGAGTAAAAAATAAAAGTTGTAGTTCCAGACTCTATGCATTCAGAGATTGTGGAATAGTTGTCTGGCTACGCGAGACTAGAGTTGAATGAACAATTAGGATTTTACTATGCACTACTTTTGTCAGCCATCCAGAACACACTATAGTCCCAATTCAATACTGACTGGATATTGAGTTCAATTCAATTCAAGTTTATTGCCATTTATACCATACATCTATGTCAAGGGCAGAATAAGATGGCGTTTAGTTTAGTCCATAATGTCTATTAGTGCAAAAACTAATTAAATTACACTTGCACTGTAAACACAGTCCCGAGCCCACATATCAAAAAACAGACTTTAATGAGGCAAATGTAAGCAGTATAAAAATAGTTAAAAGTGTCCATGAGTTAAAAAAGTGTTCATAATTAAAAGTGTCCTTGCTGAGATAATTATGACTCATCCAGTCAGTTATTATCTCTATACCTGTACTAAGGACACTTTTAATTATTCTTATGAAAAGTACCTGCTGCAATATTTAATTATGTGTATCGAAAACCCTTGTCTGGCTGTGTGCCAGCACATGCTAACGGTTATAGAATTGTAGCAAAATGACTATTTATTTGCAGCTTTAAAGATAATTATTTAACCAAATTGAAGAGATTGTTCAGTAGATAGAATTTAATCTGATATGGGAGCTGCTTTGAAGCACCATTTGATGTTGAATGGTAATGTTCCAATTAGGATCCGACCCGTTTATCGAAATACCATTTTATGTCTTATGTTAAAATGGCATACTAGACCACAATAAATAAAACTAAATGGGCCCACTTTCGGAAAAGGGCTTAACAACGTAAACCCCATATGGTTGAGTCCCTCAGTGCTCTATACTAGTGCGTTTTCTGTTATTGTGGGGAAGGCTTTCGCAGAAAATAGCAGATCGACAAGCTCACAACGCGTCGCGCTGCGACGCATTGTGAGCTTGTCGATCTGCTATTTTCTGCTGGGTTTAAGTGGTTAAAAAGTACTGTACATCTAGAACCAGGCCTGGCTTATCCAGGCCTGGTTGGGTGCTGAAGCACAGGGCACCAACCTTGGGGGGGGCACCAAACGGCGTGAAAAAAAGTAGATTAAAGGACGTGGATGGAAAGAACAGGAGTGTACAGTACATTAAAGGACACGATGGAAAGAACGGAGGGAGTTGCTCAAGTTCACAGCTGAATCAATTATTCCTAAAAGCCCAAACAACCCTATTGACAAATATATACCACATTAATATTCCTCTATTTAATAAACAACATCACCCTCAAGCAACTAACCAATTACAAGATATCTGCAAAAACCTTATGGAATGCCCCAAAATGTTTTTCTTCCATTTAACAAGAACATAACAGGCTTTCACTGCAGATATTCATTCTGGAGGAACACAAATCATACTTTTTTTCCTCCCCTCTGGTCTTTTATTTTTTATTTTTTTAACCCATTAAGACCGGAAATGCATCATGTGTCATTTTTAGATTTCTTTTCGCTATTCAAAATTAGCAGATATACAAGCTCATAGCGCGGCAGCTTGTAGATCTGTGAAAATGTGTGCAAATCTTTGAATATACTTTTTTTTCTTTACTCAAATCATTGCTTCTGGGGGGTCCCTGGAACAATATAATTTGAGATGGGGGTCCGCGCTCAAATAAATCATTTTGGGGGCCCTTGACATGAAAAAGTTTGAGAACTAATTATAGCAACATACGTTTTTTTCCCCCAGAAGCTTTAAAAATACATTTATATTCAAGTTTTGCATACATTTTCACGATAAAAAAAAAGAAAGAAGCAGATCTACAAGCTCAAAGCGCGGCACCGAGTGCCGCGCTTTGAGCTTGTAGATCTGCTTCTTTTTTTTTTTATAGCCAAAGAAATCTAAAAATTACACAGATGCGTTCCTGGTCTAAAAGGGTTAACATTGAATTTTGATTATTTTTGGTATCACACGCACTGCAACCTCAAAGACTTACTTAGCTAAGGCTAAAAGGCATATCCTCATTATAGCTGGCCTACTTGGACCCAGTACAACTCTAAAAGTATGTGATACATCATCAAAATACTGCCACGTTCATTTAAATATCATTGATATACTGCACTGCATTAAAGTCCACATTATACTTCCACAGGGGCTGAAAGCCAATAAAATAGCAGAGGCTCGTCTTACCCAAAGGGAAGCTGGCAGTACGGTATTATGTTTTAGAAAATGCTGTAATCAAATATGCATGCCAATAAATTAAATGTATATAATCCCCAGTGGTGTAAAGGAACTAAGTACATTTACTCAAGTACTGTACCAATTTCCAATACTTTTACTTCTACTCCACTGCATCTCAGAGGCAAATATTGTACTTTTTCTCCACTACAATTATTTGAAAAATGTAGTTACTAGTTTGAAGATTTTGATTATTATTACAAAACATACATTAACCACTTCAGCCCTATATATATATATTTCGGCCATTTGAAAATATGGACACATTGTGAGCTTGTAGATCTGCTATTTAAAAAATATTTGTATACATTTGAAAACTTTAAATGGGACATCCTGCATACTGAGTACTTTCTACTTTTGCTACTTTAAGTACATTTTGATACCAATACTTTTGTACTTTTACTCAAGTAAATTCTGAATTCCGGACTTTTACTTTTAACATAGTATTTCTACATTGCAGCATTGATACTTACTTAAGTAAACAATGTGAGTACTTTGTCCACCACTGCTAATCCCTTAGATTATCTGTGCGTTCATCACTTTCCATGTGCCTCTTTATCACTTAAGCATCTTATAAAAAAGACATGGATTCTTTTCATATTATTTGTGTAGACACGCTGATACAGTATTAACACCTCTTCCACCTTTCCCAAAGTGGGAGGAACCTTTTCTGATGTCATATATTCCTTAACCCCTATGCCCCTTATTCTGGGGCGGAACATTTACCAGAAATGGACGATCTACAAGCTCACAATGCATCGCAACACGTTGTGAGCTCGTAGATCTGCTATTTCTGGTGAAGAGATTCAGTGTAGAAGGAACACTCAGTAGCAACTCGGGTCTGTTTCACTGAGATTGGTAAGAATTGGTAACACAGTTCAAATACCTCTGAGTCATCCTGGACTCAACCCTAACCTTTAAAAGTCACAGTAAGAAGGTCTCCGACACTGTCAATTTTAACTTGCTGAATTTCAAACAAATTGGGCCTTTTCTAACAGTTGGAGCTGCCAGGACGTACTTGCACTATATGATCTTCTCCCACATCGAGTACTGTTTCACAAATTGGTCTTGCACCAATTTGTGTGACGACACTCAAGCCCCTAGAACAGCTATATGAAAGAGCCATGAAGGTATTTGATAAAAATCCATATGTACCATCACTGCAGCATCCTAAAAAAATATAGTTTTTACCTTTGATAACTGGAAGCTTTTTAAACAGGCATTGTGCCGTGTATAAAACCTTTACATGGTTTATGCCCGTCTCCTACTGTATGGAGGAATTTATAAAACGGAAGCCCGACATGGGCATCAGTACAAGGGCCGTCACCAGAGGGGCTTGTTGAGGTGCAGTCTAGCTGCACAGCCTTTGGGCAAAATTCCTTTTCAGTTCAAGGAAGCACAATTTGGAACAAACTACCCACTAACCTAAGAGAGTGTCCATCCTTTAACATCTTTTAAGGTCCAACTAAAAGGATGGATCATATGGACAATCAAACATTGGTATTGGTATTTTAGGTCAAAACTTGGCCTTTTTTACTGTTGCTTTTTTCTCTTCTGTTTGTACCCTTTTAGTAATATTATAATGCGCTCTTTTTGTAATATTGCTTGTTTTCTGTATGGGCATTGGGGACTGTAGTCTACGGATGGAAATGAGCATTCTTGCTACATCCGGCGTATTTGCATTGCATTGTATGTGTGGTGTTCATTAATATGTGCTGTCCCTCCCGGATAAACGTATACAAATAAAATAACTTTTGTACTGTCAACTTTACTTAGATGTTGACCTCTACCATGCTTCAATGATGAATTCCAGTGTAATGTAAGAGAACACAGAACTGAAACTAGAAAAAGTGCTCCTCGGAGCACAAGTCTCTGCCAGGTCAGGTAGGTTATTATGGCCTCCTGGTGGCGCTATAATAGGCCAATGTGAAAAGGGTGCCATTTCTTCTTAGGCCTTTCACAGCAATTGGACAGTGCATTCATGATTTGAGGCATTTTGTTCCAAAAAAATGTGCAGGGCAAAGGTTTTTCCTTGGGCTTTAGGGAGTGTGCTTGCAAAGTTTCACGAAGATCGGTGCAATTATAGGTAAAAACGTGAATCGGCCTGTTATAGCGCCACCATGAGGCTGATGTGAAAGTTTTCAAGTGGCATTTCTTCCTGGGCCAAGTGGGAATGCACGTGGAAAATTTCACAGAAATTACATGCTGCGTTCATGATTTGAGGCATTTTGTTCAAAGCAAACCAATCCTGCAAACTTTGGAAGCCAATCTTAGCCAATCAGGATGGAATATGGGAAATCGGACAGATCCGTGTTAATCTCATGACTGTAGAGATACTGTGTACTGATTTGCGTGTTGTTTGGACAAAATCTATGGGAGTAATATCCAAAAATTTGTTTTGCAAAAGTCGACCTCATATCATGGTGGCGCTATGACAGGCTGATCTGAAAAATGTGGGGCAGAGGTTCTGCTGTGGCATCCAAGGAGTGTGTGTGCGCAGTTTCACAGCGACCGGGCCAACGGTGGCGGAGATTAGCTGCTCGCAGACAGAAGGACGGACGGACGGACACAGGGACACACGGACGTACGGACAGGGGGGGCAAAACATACTCTCTCGCCATGCCTTTCGGCCTGGCGGAGACAATTACAGTTGCAATCCGGAAAATATTATTGGAACCCATCTGTATGGTTATAGTATGTGACAATATAACTAGCACATCTGCAGTGGCTGGAGGCGGTCTCCCAACTCGAGACTCAACTTGAGAATTTTAGACCCTGCCGTCGGGTAGAACACCTACTGGTTGAAAAGTAGAACTGCCTGCAGCTCATAAGCACAATATCTGCTGGAAGATGGCTGCAGAGTGTTGAAGACAAAGAACAAAACCTCTCATGCTCATCTGTAGGAGCAGACACTGGAACAAGGATCACAATTACAGTAAAACAGTCGCATCAGCAGTAAAGTGATGAACCCGGTGGCAAAACAGGCTGTCACAGAGAAAGTCCGACTGCACTTTCACAAACAAAATACACAAGCAAAGTATTGGTTAAATCATCTTACATCGAGTCCTTCCTTCCTTCTATTGTGTTAAAGCTGAAATCCGTAACTTTTATGTCCTTCCTCGAGATGTGAACCCTGGTATATATCTTGCATGGGAGAACACGTTCCTATGGGCCATTATATCAGACAGGTGTACTGATCTACTACACCCTGCTAGCATTTTGTTGACAGTCTAAAATCCTTTATTCAGACACTTTTCTGTAGTTTTGGTCAGTGAGTGGTTTGATGAGCCACATGCTAGCAGAAGACAGCCTCCCCTGGAATCACAGTTACCTTGCACTATGGACGTGAGGAGCAAAGTCTTATTGATATGCCTCGGTTATCTGCCAGTCAAGCCAATCTAAGATCATCAAACTGGCCTTCAACATACCCTATATATCTACTGTATCCCTCAGTGGTGGAAAGTAACTAAGTACATTTACTTAAGGATAGGTAGAAGTTTGGTCTCCCATGTGGGTTCGAATCCCAGGTAGGACATACAATTTAAGTGTTGCGGCTTTAAATTGCAAGTTCCAATCACTAGCCGTACTGTAAGCATTTTTTAGGCAAGCAACACAGCCAGAAACATGTGATCTGTAGGTGTAACATATGTTATTCTAGTTTTATCAATAAAACAAAGGCACTAAAGATGATATACAATCTTGCGCGTGCACCTGATTTTTCACCTGATGCAATGTTTTTCTTTCCTTTAATGTCAAGAATATGAAAGCGGTGCCTTTTAAAAGGCTCAAGGCCGCGACACTGTACAATCCAGAGTTTTCATTTAACTCTTGAGAGTGTACCCTCACATGTAACACATGGACCCTTTCGATGATAATAATGGAACCAAATGGACCCGTTAAGGCTCCGTTTGGTTCCGTTTTGTACACTCTCGGCATTAAAATGAACACTCAGTATTTGATAAGTGTATAGTTGCTTGGGGAAACTCATGCTCTGACTGCATCATTTTCCACTTGATCACTCCTCCCTTTCAGAAAGGTGTCCCTGCTGCTACTGTAAGAGGAACACCTGTGCTTTCCACTTTCCTCGGTGAAATATAGCCTGAACACCCTGCCTTTCTGCCGCCCAACATGTTGTCTTCTGGATCTGGACCATGCAGGCTCAGAAATATTATTCACTTTGACCCTTTCTTGAACTCCAAGCATTATGCTTCTGCTCTCAATAATGCATGAAGAAAATCTCTCTTTCTTTTGGAGAAAGGACTATGGGCACTATAGAGGTATTTTTGGTGCTCCGTGACCTCGTTCGCAAGTGATAACATCGAGTTATTTGATGAGCTTCAGGAGACAGCTTGGCCGTGCCAATTCGGCAGCTTATGGAAAAATACTGTACCTCCAGGACCGGAGCCTGAGTGCCAGCAATTATGGAAAAAGCCACACAGTGCCTTTCCCAGTGTTGCGAGAGAGAGAGAGACATCTCTATATGGGTGACCGATTTGAATATCCCCTTTTCAGCAGAGTGGCATCCCTGCGTAATACGTGGTACCAAAGTAATCCATTTTGAGGTCTTGAATGGAATGTGTTGGATACCTTGAAATTCCACAAGGCAGAGCTTAACCCATTCAGACTGGGAACGCATCCGTGTCATTTTAAGATTTCTTTGGCAGATAGCAGATATACAAGCGCGGCACTCTATGAGCTTGTAGATCTGCTATTGTTGTGCAAAAAATCTGCTAAATTTGTGCAAATCTTTGAATAAATATTTTTTTGAATATACATTTTAACTCAAATATTTGCTTCTGGGGATTTTACAAATGTTTTCTAAAGCAGTTTTTTTTAAAGAATGTGTGTTGCTATAATATCAGTGGTCCTCAAACTTTTTTTTCATGTCAAGGACCCCCAAAATTATACGTACTTGGCTGCGGACTCCCATCTCAAAACATGTTGTTCCAGGGACCCCCCAGAAGCAAAGATTTGAGTAAAAAAATGTTCGCTTTAAAAAAACATATATTCAAAGATTTGCACACATTTTCACGATTTTTCAAAAATAGCCAAAGAAATCAAAAAAATCACACCCAGTGTGAAGTGGGCGGTGTGGTCACAGTGGTCATCACAGTGATGGAAGTTCACTTAAAGAAAAGTAATATTGTGGACCAACACCCCTAACTTAAAAAAAAACATAAATGTGTTTTTTTTAAGTGCATAGTCCTATTTATAGGGCTATGCACAATTGTCATGTTTCACTAGCCAATCACAGTCCTGAATAGACTGTGATTGGCCAATCACGGTGCAGGGTTAGGGGGGTACACTGGTGGCCAATCACAGCGCAGGATTGGGGGGTGCAAATATCCAAACCTCACATATAGGGGCGGTTTCACCGCCCAAAAATCACACCCAGTGTGAAGTGGGCGGTGTGGTCATCATTGGAAGTGCATAATCCTTTTTATAGGTTATTAATGTCATCATGTGTCTCGCTAGCCAATCACAGTGCTGAATAGAGTCAGCCAATAGAGTCAGCCAATCACAGTACATGAAAGTGGGCCAATCACAGTGCAGGAAACTAATACTAATGAGGTGTCCCAACCCCACTTATAGGGGCGGCTACACCGCCCAAAAATGACACAGATTCTCTCCCGGTCTTAATGGGTTAGAGCTTAAAGTATTGGAGCCCATGCACCAAACTCCTAGATAATTAGTCTGCTGTGTACCTCTATAACACAGACACAATCCCACTAAATCCAGCAATTCAGCACACCCATTTTTCAGCAGTCCAGTGGGTGTTAATGTTTCACTCTCAACACTTGTTGTGGTTGGCAGCTGTTTACAAATTCAACAATGCACAATGCATCTAACTCCAGTCGGTCTGTACAGATTAGAACATCAGCCAGCCGTGAATTAATTAAAGTTTTCTGCTCTGATAAGTACCAGCCAAGAGGAGAGGGTACTGTGCTGTCTAACAAGAGGGTATAATAGTTAATTCTCTGCTGAGGGGGAATTTTCATTCACAGAGTTGTCTTCAAGAATTTGTATTTATGATGATGTATGCTGCAATACATGCAGGAGAGCGTTGCAGCTTCACGATGTGAAGCAACACGTTTTGGAAAATTATGGGTAGGATATAAATGACAAATGAGTAATCGCATTAAAGCTAGTTAGTTACTAGTTAGTTACTTTCTAGATTTTTATTATTATTACAAATCCTACATTAACCACTTCAGCCCTATATGCATTTCGGCCATTTTTAAATACCACTTAGTACTTTAGATCTGCGCTTTTTATTATTTTGTAATTTAAAATTTATACATTTTATACATTTGAAAACTTATGAAATGGGACATTCTGCATAATGAGTACTTTCTACTTTTGCTACTTTAAATACATTTTGATACCAACACTTTTGTACTTTTACTCAAGCAAATTTTGAATTCTGGACTTTTACTTTTAACAGAGGATTTCTACACTGCAGTATTGAAACTTTTACTTAAGTAAAACAAATTGAGTACTTTCTCCACTACTGTTGAATACTAGGTAGAAAGATATTTTCTAATTGAGTGAGCATAACCTTTCTCTCCAGGCACAAAGATACAGTGAAAACTGTCTCTAACAGTTGTTCTCCCTCAGCATTTTGCAGTCATGGTTATATAAGATGGCTTATATATCCCAGCACACTCTGTAAATGTCTTGCTACCGAATTGATAAATGTTGTTTATGACAAGACGGTGGACCAGTGGTGTCTGTGTAGCTGGGAGGGTCCTGGTGGGTGTCCTTAAACCAGTGCACCCAATGTGAGTGGGAGGCTCTGAGGCAGAGAAGACCTCGATTTCACCTCAAATGCACTTGCACACAGACTACTAGGATTACCACAGAACCTTGAGGACAACTGACTGACTTAATATTCACATTTACTGTTCATGGACTCTATATTAATTCTCGCATTCGCTGTTGATAGACTGTACATATATAACTATTAATACTAATAACAATACATCAGACTTATATAGCACTTTTCTTAGTACCCAAAGTCGCTTTACAAAACAAATCAAAATGTGAAAAAGTGCTCCTCAGAGCACAGGTCTCCGCCAGGTCAGGTAGGTTATTGTGGCCTCCTGGTGGCATGGGTGCATTTAAGACTCCTATAGTAATAGGGCTCAGCGCCTGTTCAGCAGCCTGATGGTGTGGCTGTGGAAACATGCCTATTAGTCTGTTTGTTTGGCATTTGATGACTGCGGTATCGTCTGCCTGACAGTAGCATCATGAACACATTGTGGCTATAGTCCAGGCAAAATAGCGTTTCACATCAAAGTAATTGTAACAGTTTTTTTTTTCATTTCTATGAGGTGTCCAGATCAGAACAACATACTAAAAGTCCTAATAAATCCTAGTTGCGGAAATATGTTAAATTGGCATCAATCAAATTCAATCAATTATTGCCAAAAAGCCAGATGGTGAGTCCAATTTTCATTCGTCTGAGATTTCAATTGACTTCCAAAGACATTTTGAGGAGAGGAATTCAGATAAAATATCAAAACATTTTTGCCAGTTTTTTCAACCAATATAACAGAACTACAGGATGTTATTACCAGATAGCAGCATTTCACATCAAAGTAATTGTAACAGAATTTTCCCCCCCATACATCATGTCCATGAGGTGTCCAGAACAGAACTAAAAGTCCTAAGAAATCCTAGGTGCGGAAATATGTTTAATTGGCATCAATCCAAGATGTCCACCAATTATTGTCAAAAGGCCATAGAAATGTCCCAAAAACTTCTGTTACCACCATTTTATATGGCTTTTTGACAATAATTGGCGGCCATGTTGGATTGATGCCAATTAAGCATATTTCCGCAACTAGGATTTCTTAGGACTTTTAGTATGTTGTTCTGGTGACGTAATAGAATTGGTCCGTGAAGAAAAAAGTTCCGTTACAATTACTTTGATTTTGAGGTCCAAAATGAGATTGCCTGGACTACTGGTTGAGAACCACTGATCTGGAGAGCGGTGCAGCTCCCATACCAGGCGATGATGCAGCTTGTCAGGACTCTCTTGATAGTGCTGCTGTAGAACAGTGGTTCTCAACCTGTGGTCGGGACCCCCAGGGGGGTCCCCACATGATTTTGGGTGGGTCCCCAGATGACTGAAGTGACAATTTAAGGACCTTTTTAATGCCCCAAAAAATATATACAATTACAGCATCAAAAGTAATCAACTATAAAAACTTGTCAAACATTGGCCAAATTGTCAAATAATATAAGACAGAGGCAACACATTTGAAAATAGCTCACAAAGCCTCGCGTTGTGAGGCGTTGTGAGCTTGTAGATCTGTATTTTCACAATATTTATCTGGGGGGTAGTTCAAATATGACTATTTTGGGGGGTCACGGCCTGAAAAGGTTGAGAACCACTGTAGAACATACTGAGGATGCCGTCGATGGAGATGAGGGGCGGGCTCTCTTTTCTGCTTCCTCAGCTCCTTGGTCTTCCTGACATTGAGGTTGTTCTTGTGACACCAGACACCACTCATAGAGTTGTTGACGATCAGGCCCGTCACCATTGTGTCGTCAGCAGCACACCATAATTGATGTGGACGGAGCTGTGCATATAGCCACGCAGTCAGTCGTGTGTGTGTACAGGGAGGTAGATTAGAGGACTCGGCACGCAGCCCTGATAGGCTCCAGATGTGTTACGGGTCAGTGGTTCTGATGTGATGCTGCCCATTCTCATCCACCTGGCCGACGGCCCAACAGGAAGGTCCGGTATATCCAGCTGCACATGGTCGAGTGCAGGCACCAGATCCGTGACCTTGGCGTCGGGCTTGGCAGGAAATATTTAGTTGAATGCCAAGCTTGTAGTCCAACAAACACAACATTTACACACAACCGTTATTATTCACCTCCAGTTGTGAAAGGACAGCGTTAACCCATTAACACCGGGAACGCATCTGTGTCATTTTTGTATTTCTTTGGCTATTTTCTTTTAACACATTGGGTGCCAGCATTTTTTCATAAAAACTTACCGTGGGTGCCAGCATTCTCCCCATTGACTGCGTTTTGCTGTTTAAAGCTCTAGACTCCACGACGAGCAAATCCACGTAAAAAAAAGCAACCATTCATGTTGCGCGATGACCCTGGCTACATCCTGGAACGATAACATTTCACTCGCAAGTTACAATGGGGGGGATCGCACATCGCGCATGACCGGTTTTCCCCACCGGAAACAGATTCGGAGATATAGGCGTTTTAAAGAAGGAAATAGACAGGAAGCGGATGGGGAGCCATGTTTTTGTTTCCGGTGATCTATTTGGCCTATCCTTCTCAGGATCACAATGGGTACTCCCAGAGCTGCTCCAGCCCCTCCGTGTGGAAAAAAACAAAAAAAACTAAAAGACAGCAAAACCGAAGGATATTCGCCACCCCATGTGTTAATTGTTAATTTTTAAAGCAAACATTTTTAACTCAAATCTTTGCTACCCCAAAATTATATGTATTTGGTCACCGACACCCATCTCAAAATATTTTGTTCCAGGGACCCCCAGAAGCAAAGATTTGAGTTAAAAATGTTTGCTTTAAAAAATATATATATATTCAAAGATTTGCACAAATTTTCTAAATTTTCCCCCAAAATGCAGATCTACAAGCTCATACCGCGGCACTCGGTGCCGCGGTATGAGCTTGTAGATCTGCTATTTTTGAATAGCCAAAGAAATCAAAAAATGACACAGATGCGTTCCCGGATTGAATGGGTTAAAGAGCCGTGGCAATCGCGTCGTCCGTTTGATCCATTTTTGACCGCATTGACCTCCTTCACCCAATCTCTCAAAGCCTTTACTGATAAGTGAGGTGAGGAGGGCGACAGACAGGTCTACAGTCGTTCAGTCATCATGTCACCGTGGGGTGCTTGGGGGACATCAGGCACAATACAATGGCGGACATCTTAGAAGCCTGCGGGAATAACAGCCTGGGAAAAAGGGAGAGGTTGAAACTATCGGCAAACACTCCACCACCAGCTGCGGCCCCATGCATGATCTGAGGATGCAGCCAGCCAGGCAGGCAACCCACCAGGGCCGGCAGCCTAGACGTTTGTTCACCCGCTTCAAAGCTCTCTCTCTCTCTCTAGTGTGTGCGTGTGTGTGTGTGTGTGTTCTGTATATACTGTATGTTGATTACAAAAATGCAGTATATGTATAGTAGACACAAATGAAAATGTTATCAGTGCAGTGTGTGTGTGTGTGTGCGTGTGTGTGCGTGCGTGTGCGTGTGCGTGCGTGCGTGCTTGCGTGCGTGCGTGCGCACATATATATATATATATATATATTTTTTTTTTCTCCAGTATATGTACAGTAGTTTATCAGTGCAGTTTGGCTGTGTGTGTGTGTGTGTGTGTGTGTGTGTGTGTGTGTGTGTGTGTGTGTGTGTGTGTGTGTGTGTGTGTGTGTGTGTGTGTGTGTGTGTGTGTGTGTGTGTGTGCACGTGCGTGCGTGCGCACATATATTTATAAAAATGTTTCAGTATATGTACAGTAGACACAAATGAAAATCAGTTTATCAGTGCAGTGTGGCTGTGCCTTTTGTGTGTGTCTGTGTGTGTGTGCGTGTGCATGTGCGTGTGCATGTTTGTGTGGGAGTGAACAGTAGGGGGTTGGGGGGGGGGGCGGGCTGGGGTATTGAAACTCTCAGTGAAGCCACTTTAATCTCTGTCCTTGAGAGTAATCTTGTCTGTGTGCAAAATGGCTCACTTTATCAAGCTGGAGGCAGCCTGTCCTGCCTGGAGTCTGGAAGCAGCAGCAGAAACGGCAGCAGTGCCTCCTTCCTCATGACAGCTTTACAAAGAGCACCTAGGAGGAGATCACCTAGCCCAACCCAGGGGCTCAACCTGTGGGCCGAGGCCCACTTGGTGGGCCGTGAGGAGGATACCACAAGTTGGCCCAAAATAACTGCTAAAACACTAACATTGTAATGATAATATAATAATAATAATAATATAACATCAGTAGTGGAAAAAGTACAAAATGTACTATTTCCAAAACAATTTGGGTCATTTTATCGTCTACTCAGGCTTTTGGGAGCACCCCGGACCGTTTTTAAGTTGCTTGATTCACTATTTAGATATTTGATATTCATTTAATCAGACACGCCCCCTTCCTATACAAACCCATTGTAACTTCAAACTCCATTTTAACCATGTTTAGTTACTAGCAATCTGGGAACCCATTGCCAACTGAAAATGAAAAACAGCGCCCTCTGCTGTTTGTTCTATGTCTGTTGGCTCTGGGCGGACGATAACGTAACACCAGAGCACAAGGAAACCGGTGTTTGTGATGCGCCTTCAGCGCATCACTTCCGGTTGGTGCGACTATGTTTTCATTCCCACTAACAATATTTCTACACGGAACACTAACACCACTTCTCCCAGAGAACATGGATCGTTTTGGTTATAAGCCCACTTGTTTCTATGATGAAAGAGTAAGTTAAAATGTGAATATATTTCCGTGGTTTTGTCTGCTCCGCGGACGCTATTGTTAAATTAGTTTCGGTTTGTTTCGAGGGGGAAAGATAGACGGACATGTGAATCCCGCCCACTACATGTGATTGGGTAAAGCGCGGCCTACTTCCTGATCTGAATGCGCACTCGTTATGACGAACCTCCCCGACAGATTCCAACGCAGTGCAGAAGCTGTTCTTGAGAGATTAAGTTACTAGTTACTTTGTAGATTTTTATTATTATTACAAAACATACATTAACTACTTCAGCGCACAAGCTGCACAGTCAGACACGCGCGTGCACACACACACACACACACACACACACACACACACACACACACACACACACACACACACACACACACACAGCACAGAAAGTACATTTGGGGATCTGTATAGGAAAGAAGCAGGTACTACACACCAATTCATTCGGGATAATAAATAATAATATATATAAGACGCCTGTCTGTCTGTCGGTGTGGACACGCTGCAGTCAGACACACACACACACACACTCACACACAGACAGATGCAATGCGCAGTGTTTGAAAACTTTAGTTAGTTACTTACTGCAGATTTTGATTATTATTACAAAACATACATTAACCACTTCAGCCTTATAGACGTTGTCTATTTTAAAAATAGCAGAACTAAGCTACATGTTGTGAGCTTGTAGATCTGCTATTTTCAATTTTGACATAACATGTGAAACGGGACTTTCTGCATAACGTACATTTTGATACCAAGCGCCACCTCGTGGCTGAACGGCCACACTACACTTTCTGATCATTTCAATGGGAGGCGCTAAGAATCTGTGGGCGTCAACTTTAAAAGGTACCCAAAAAAAACTCTGAAAACCCACGGTGTCCAATAGGCGGCCGTTTGAAGATCGCGCATGAATGAACAGGTAACCACTGTATATACATTTTGGCCATTTGAAAATAGCAGATCTACAATCTCACAATGCGTCAGGATGCGACTTATTGTGAGCTTGTAGATCTGCTATTTTCAAAAGATTTGTATACATCCCCCTATAATTCCACAAACCTCTGAGCCCAAACCCCTGAGACCAAAACATGTTCTGCCCGGTTCTCCTCAGTGCCTGGAGCTATTGATCTCAAATTGCACACCGCAATTGACCATTACCATGTGCATGGGACTGCGAAGCCCGTTTTTCGATATCACTCAATCTCAGCTGTTTACTCGCATTTTTATGTCAAAGAATGTCGCCATGCTTACTGCTGCTCAAACTGCGCATGCGTCGCATCTACAGCCCCACAGCGTTACACTGTTGCACACACAGAACGTGCTTCGACCAAGTTACGTTTGTGTGTGTGTGTGAGCTTGGGGGGGGGGGGGGAATCGCCACGCGACCGAAACGTGTGTGTGTGTGTGTGTGTGTGTGTGTGTGTGTGTGTGTGTGTGTGTGTGTGTGTGTGTGTGTGTGTGTGTTTGCGACGGGACGTGGGGGGGGGGGTTGACCGCGACGGGGGCCGCGACAGGACGCACGGGGGGGGGGAGCGACAGGACGTGCAATAACCCCACGTTTGCAACTATTTTCGCCTGCGCACTTCACAGGGTATGGTTTAGTTTTTATAAATTTGAAAACTTGAACTTGATGAGTACTTTTACTTTAAGTATATTTTCATACCAATACTTTTCAACTTTTACTGGATTTTTACTTGTATTTCTACATTGCAGTATTGATACTTTTACTTAAGTAACACATGTGAGTACTTTTTTTTACCACTGGAAAGGACAAGAAATAGATAGCCTTGAATCCTATAATGTTCTGTTACACAGCTATTGTTCTAAAATTAAACATAACATGCATTATAATATAACTAACACAAAAATAATTTGGCCAAAACAACAGGCTTGCTACTTCACACTTCTTCATGATTGATGCGTAGACGATAAAAATAGGTTGTAGCTGCACTTTCTTAGAATTTATATAAGACCCAAGGTTACGGTGCCTAGTATATAGTGTTGTAGTGTAGTGTTAGACCTTCATGCTTAAGCACACTCCCTGGACATAATGCAACTGCACTGCAGGGTCATCTAGCAAGATAAAATGCCCGTATAACACTATTTTATTTCTCCCGTTGCCAGCCTCAAGCGGAGCGAAACCATTTTTTAGCCGATTAATGAGCGCCAGCGGCATGTCATAGAACCAAATAAAAATCAACTGCATATCTTTAAGATCACATCTAGCCTTTGCCTCCTGTATTTACGGTACCCTAATAGCTTGGACCTGCTGTCTTTATGAGAGCCCAATGGATTTGGACCTAAATCTGAGTTACAAATGGATGCAGTAAACATTATACATTGTACACATTTTTGAAATTTTTACTTTACTGGAGTATTTCCATTTTTCTATACTTTTACTTCTACTCCACTACATCTCAGAGGCAAATATTGTACTTTTACTCCCCTACAATTATTTGACAACTTTAGTTACTAGTTAGTTACTTTGTAGATTTAGATTATTATTACAAAACATACATTCACCACTTCAGCCCTATTTTATACCTAGGCCATTTGTAGATCTGCTATTTTCTAAAGATTTTTATAAATTTTTTACATTTGAAAACTAGTGAAATGGGACATTCTGCATAATGAGTACTTTCTTCTTTTGGTGTTTTAAGTACATTTTGATACCAATACTTTTTACTGAAGTACATTTTTAATTCCGAACTTTTACTTCTAACAGAGTATTCTACATTGCAGTATTGATACTTTTACTTAAGTAAACAATTTGAGTAATTTTTCCACCACTGATGATAACCATTAATTGCGATGCTGAACCTACAACTGGGGTGAAATTGGAAATAGTGTTCATTATTGTATTTACAATCGACCATTTTGCAAACAAAAGCCTGTGAGATGCTCATAATTGCGTGCGTGCTCCTTTAAAAGGTAGCAGTGGCGTTAATATGGTCCGTGTTGCCTGCAGCCTCGGCTGGTCATTAGCCTCCCTGTGTATTACACTGTGAGGCTAAATTGGGTTAAGGAAAACACACACACGAACGCACGCACTGACACACACACACACACACACACACACACACACACACACACACACACACACACTCACACTCACACTCACACTCACACTCACACTCACACTCACACTCTCACACTCACACTCACACTCACACTCACACTCACACACTCACACACACACACACACACAACCAGGTTGAAAAACAGCGGAGGGCAGCCTTTAAATCAGGTCATCTCCGAGGCAGCACGTGTGAAAGATGCCTTTGGAGCAGATTGCGCCGCATCCCATAACAACTGCCTTCCACAGACAGTGGTCATGCAGGAGAGCCCAGCGTGGATGGACACGCCCTGTGGTCAGCCTTTATAACCTCTCTTTGAGGTTAAAGAAGGGGTTTGTCAAGAGAGCTGGCCTGCCCCCCAGGTCAACTTCAGACTCTATGATGCTGTGTGACTGAAAAAAAGAACCACATTACATGTATGCCATCGATGCGGCACAAAAGGGAAATGACTGCACATACTCACAGACACACATTCAAAAATTGCAAAAAAAAATAGCAGCTATTTTGTTACTTTTGTTTACAAAAAAAAAAAAAAAACATAAAAAGTTGAAATATGGAGATGCAAGGTTTTTGCCAGACAGCAACAATATGTTGCTGTGCCCTCTACAGATCTGGTCAATGGTAATTTATATTGATTAGATCTGTAGAGGGCGCAGTGGAGTAAACAAAATAATTTCCGTCTCGCGGACATTTTCTGCCCAAAAAGTGTATTTTACATAGAAGGTGGGGTGCTGAGAGGCCTCCCACCTCCGAGAATAGACTTTCAACAACACAAAACAGCCTTTATTTTGGTGAGTAGCGAAGTGGTTTTGTTTATTTTTTACTACAGTTGGAGCCCTCGCATGGCAGTGGAATTCCTTGTCTATGAGCAGAGCCGAGTGCCTGGCAGGGCGAACTAGAGAGAACTCACTAACGCTCTGGACCAGTACAGCCATGCATTATGCAGGGCATTGCAGTTACGTCAGATGTTTATCAGAACCTTTGAAGAGGATTTAAGGCAGTACCTGAATTTAATATCGTGCCACATCAATGGTTCAGAGAAAAGCAGATTTCAAAAAAACACCAGGATTTTCATAGGCTTCAAAAACATATTAAAAACTCGAGATTTTGCTTTTTTTTGCGTCTTTAAAAAAAGAAAATACATTCTGACAACCTGCTCACAACTTGTTGCAATGTAGAGCTTGTAGATCGGCTACTTTCGTCAGACCAATAATAAAATAGGGCGGAAATGGTTTACTGTGTAGTGGTAATGTAATGTAGTGGTAATGGTTTGCTACAAATCACGAAATGTCAGAATTATGAGAATCGGAACCAACTTTATTGTCACATCACACGATTTCAGGTTTAAAAGAGTGGGTGAAATAATTATTTGTGCAATATCTCAACATTTGCAATTACAAGGCGAGAGAATAGAGAAGGAAGGAACACAGAACAAGTCAAATAACCGGAAGGCAGAGTCGAATAAAAAATACAGCTGATCCAACATTGCATGATTACAAAATTCAAATGGATGAATAGCGCTACAGAAGGCAGCCAAATGTCACCCTGAATTAGATATTGCCATCAAAGAGCAAATAGCCGTCAGTTAGTTGACTGTCATCTGGCTAGGGCTGTGCAATATGACTTCAAACAAAACTTGTGCCTCCATTACGATTAATTAATGATTATTTAAAACAAATATAGTGAAAATAGCACATACAAGCTCACAACGTGGCACACTGTGACACGTTGTGAGCTTGTAGATCACTTTTTTGCAAGAAACTGTTGTATAACAAAGTATAAAACAGACTAAACAAAATGTAGTCGATTCTTTGATATTTAAGAAGAAAATGTGTAGACTACAGTATGTAGTCTACTTATTCAGTAATATGTCGGTTGGTGGTAATATTTTCAGTGATTTGCCCAGCCCTACATCTGGTGTTTACTTTGTTGAAGGTGTTTGTAGGTTTCATGGCTGTAGATCTTGTCCTGCAGCAGAAGAGGTGTGTGTGTGTGTGTGTGTGTGTGTGTGTGTGTGTGTGTGTGTGTGTGTGTGTGTGTGTGTGTGTGTGTGTGTGTGTGTGTGTGTGTGTGTGTGTGTGTGTGTGTGTGCAGGCGAGTGTACAGTATGGGGAATAACCAAGGGACCATTTGAGGCTTGAACATCTGTTGTGAAACAAAACAAAGTCACCATCACCGCAGAGAAGTACTTACTGTGGCATTATTCTTCCTCCTGCATTGCAGTGGATGTCTCCGTCTTAGAAGGGAAACATCCTACTATATGTGAAATATGGTTCAATTAATGGCATCCTTATTCTGGGGAGATTAGATTTAGTTGAGGGAAATACTAGCAAACCTTGTATAGATTAAATCATCATGACATCACCACAAACAAAACAAAAAAATCCCGGATAGATATTAGATAACGGCGTCAGTGTCGCATTGGAGCAATATTATTATTATTCATTAACCTTATTTCTGGAAGTACGTAGGACATTTGTGGATATTTATAGTAGTCAACAACAACATCATAAGTTGACAATCTAGACATAGCTAATGTTCTGGACACTTTATTTTATATTATGTAGATGTCCATAGACATTCTACCCGAAAATAGCGCTTTACACGTTTGTTTACAAACAATCTGATCCGGTCTACAGAGCCCTGGTTGGTCAACTAAGTAGACTTTAAGAGCTCGAGGTTAATGTCGATTGTCACATATTTGATGCTTGGAGAGAGCTATAGTAAATGTATTTGAAGAGAACCGTGCAGTGTGGTTTTGACAGCAAATTTTGATTTAGTTTGTGGTGGTCTTTTGAATAAAATTCCATTACATTTTAGTCATATTTTAGTCATCTGAAATGTTTTAGTTTTTGTCTAGTTATAGTCGACTAAATCTACAGTTGATTTAGTCGACTAAACTGTATTTTGGCGGTGCCTTGATGGCGTCGTAATGGTTGAATTTACACTTACTGAAAGTGTAAAAAATGCTGAAAATAGCCGATCTACAAGCTCACAACGTGTCGCAGCGCGACGCGTTGTGAGCTTGTAGATCTGCCATTTTCAGAGCACAACACCCGAGCGCAGCCAAACATAAAATGACTAGTCTTTTAGTTCTACTGGATCTCTTCTCCACTAGTCCCTCACTAACATTTTAGTGTAGTTTTTATTTGTTGACGAAATTGTCAATATATTTAGTCTACTTTTAGTGATCATAGCTAGTCGACCAACATTTTTCATCATAGTTTGAGACGACGAAATCAACACTGGAACCATGATTAGAGGATAAACCATGCTGTAAGCACCCACAATCAGCGCTGACACGATCACCCCTAACATGTTGAAAGCAAATTATGTTGCTGTTTTATAGTGGTCTTTGGCTCGTTTCGTGTGCAGGGATTACATGTATTTTCCTGAAGGATGTTATGTCTTGGTTGAACCCCTTCGGCTATGTACTTTCGTGCACAATTTTAATTAGCGTGAAGGATTTGGCTGTTTAAAACATACTCAAGACACTCTTGGAATGTATTTTCATGTGTTTTCACCTAATATTCAGAGACAAGTCATTAGTTCTACTTCAGATGAGTGTAATGCCCTCCACTCCAATGATTCTCAACTTTGTTTTTATTTTCAAGGAATCCCAGTTTGATATGTATTAGGCCACATGCCACAGACAAGATTTTTGTCTCAAAATGTACAGTATAGCTTGGTGTCTGATTTGTGTATTAGCATTTAGACTTAAGTTCTAAGTCTAAAAGCACAAATACCTCACATTGGATTGGGTTTCTTTTTCGTTTGTTTGTTTTTAACTTATTTTTAGCTCGTTCCATTTGTTCAGCCACCCACCACACCACCACGAATGACATAGCTTCAAAACGCAGTCACCTTAGAAAAGCAGCAGTGCTGCCAGCTCTGAGCCTGGCATCTCACCTTAATTCAAATAGGACATCACACACTGAGCCACACACACGTGTCACATTGACTTACCACTAAGGGAAACACAAGTCACAAAAGGAAGAGCAAAAGTAGGGAGTCAAAGAGCAAGAAAGAGAGAGACAAATCAATAGAATGACACAGTAGCTGTCACAAGGTTGTTTTTTTTTACTGACGCCTGTGTGGTTGTGCAGCGGAGTGTGAGACACTACCACTACACAGTAAAATACTCAGTGTTAATTTAACTCTGATCAGTGTACAAAATGTAACCAAATGGACCCGCATTTGGTTACATTTGTTCATTGTCAGAGTTGCAAATGGATAAATTCAGTGGTGCAACGTAACTAAGTAGCCTACTGTACTTAAGTACACCTTTGAGGATTTTTTACTTTACGGGAGTATTTCCCATTTTCATTACTATATGCAAATATTATGCTTTTACTCCACTACAATTATTTGAAAACTTTAGTTACCAGTTACTTTTCAGATATAAATTATGATACATAACCACTTTAGCCCTATTTTATACCTAGGCTATTTGAAAATAGACAATCTACAAGCTCACGACGCGTTGTGAGCTTGTAGATCTGCTATTTTCAAACATTTTAGTACTTTTACTTTTGGTACTTTAAGTACATTTTGATGCCAACGCTTTTGTACTTTTACTCAAGTACATTTTTTATTCTGGACTTTTATTAGTATTTCTATATTGCTGTATTGGTACTTTTACTTAAGTAAAGAATTTGAGTACTTTTCCCACCACTGGATAAATTAACACTGAGGATATTACTGTGACGGGCAGGCAACCACTCCAGGTCCTTCATTTACTCTGTGTGTATGGCTGTTGGTACTGCATGGTCATTAGTTCGTCTTAAAAAATGCATTCTTCCCCCTTCTTGCTAACTCATTAAGCTTTTCTGGGTAACCATTTTCAGGATAAAAACATTTTCTTGCCGTTTGGTTGGTCCATATAATTGCCTCCACACAAGTTTCATTGTCAACAGTTAAAACAATGCTGTTACTCGACGGTGGACAGTTATAAAAATATTTCTACAGGCTCAAAGTTGCTTTCCAAAACTTATTTTATTGAATAAATCCAGTAGAGCGTGTTATAACTACGACCGTACATCTGCAGTGGTCACCCTACCCTTCCATTGAGCAATTTAGACCCTGGTGTCAGGCAGTGGTGGAAAAAGTACTCACATTTCCTACTTAAGTAAAAGTATCAATACTGCAATATAGAAATACTTTGTTACAAGCACAAGAGCGGAATTCAAAATGTACTTGAGTAAAAGTACAAACGTATTGGCATCAAAATGTACTTAAAGTACCAAAAGTAGAAGTACTCATTAGGCAGAATGTCCCATTTCAAATGTTCAAATGTATAAAAATCTTTTGAAAATAGCAGATCTACAAGCTCACAATGCGACGCATTGTGAGCTTGTAAATCGGCTATTTTCAAATGGGCGAAATGTATATAGGGCTGAAGTGGTTAATGTATGTTTTGTAATAATAATCTAAAGCTGCCAAATAATTGTAGTGGAGTAAAAGTACAATATTTGCCTCTGAGATGTAGTGGAGTAGAAGTAAAGGTATCGAAAAACTATACCTTTCAATCCGGGAACCCGTAATTCTTTTATAAATATTTGAAGTTTTTCAGAAAACTTAGGTGAGGATTTAGAAGGCGTTTTTAGAGTACTGTACAGTACTTGAGTAAATGTACTTAGTTACTTTCCACCACAGATCTTTGGCGGAGACATTTGGTGTAAACGGGGAGAAAAAGCAATCCGAGTACAGTTGTAACATCTGTAACTCAGTCTGTTTCTCGAAGAATGGAAGGGTTTTAAGTGGTTAATGATACTGGAGGCAGGTGAAACGTGTCAGTCAGGCAATTGGAAACGCCAAGAGAGAAAGAGATCAACACTTCCACCTCCTTCCTTCCTTCCACAGTGAGTTAGTACCTGTGTGGGGGGACTGATCATTAGGGGAGCAGGAACGTGGGTGCAGCCTATAGCTGGCTGAGAAATGGAGGAAAGGATAGATACCTCTGCTATAGACATGGTGGAATGGATAGATACCTCTGCTATAGACATGGTGGCAGACAGAGTCTGCAGTCAAGGCAATAAACAGGTTGGAACCTGTGACGCCCTTACAGGCATCTTTAACTAGTGGTGGACAGTAATTAAGTATGTTTACTCATTTGTAATTGTGTGGTACATAAAATGTTGAGGTATTTTGACTTTGAAATATATCACATTTTTAATACTACAGTGCTACTGTAGTGCTATACTCCAAAACATCTCTGAGGCAGGAATTTTACTTTTTTACACTTTTTTTTTTGTTACAATTGTCTGATAGCTTTAGTTACTTTGCAGATTTTGAATATTAGTAAAACAATTTTTTATTTTTATTTTTACATTAACTGATATATTATTGTTTTTATTATTAGAGTTTAAGCTACCAAGAACATACAGTAGAGGAATTACAACCAGCCGCCTTAACCCTAACCCTAATGCATTACTAATTACAATCCAATAATATGATTGTGAAATGGCCCTTCTTTATAATGAGTACTTTTACGTTTGGTATTATAAATACATGAATACATTTGATTGTACTGTATTCTGTACATGTATTTGACTTGTAATGACTTCTACATTGCTGCTTAAATTTTTTTTGTCACTGTCTCTTAACATATGTGGCAAGTACAGTGCAGGATTAACGGAAGGGCTTTAGGTGCTGAAGCACAGGGCACCAACCTTGGGGGGGAGGGGGGGGCACCAAACGGCGGGGAGAAAGTGAAAGAAGACCAAACTATCGCCGAAAACGCTGACAAAACAATCCCAGGGGGCACCGAAACGGGTCGTAGCACCGGGCACCACGAAGGGTTAATCCGGCCCTGTAGTCGCCCGCTGTCTTGTTAATTCCGATTAATGTCACGTGAATAGAAAAAGAAAATAACTAAACAGACTTACTCGCCTTCAGTGTTCACTGTTCATACTTAAGTGTGTACAGTAGATTAGTATCAGTGTTGGGACCAAGGGACATGTGATTCAATGCACCACATATAGGAGAATAGAAGCATATGGCTCTCATTGTGACTGACACATTGTGAGCCTCTCTTGAGGCAGACCAGCACTGATTCGTGCCGTGAATGTAATTTTATTGCCAATGTTACGCAGACTCCTTTTTTTCAAACATGAAAAATCCATTAACTTACATCAGTTACACCCCATAAATGGCATTTTTTTACACATATGCATAGTTTATAATTGGTTTTTCAGCGATGCCTCATGTCTGACAGCAGCATTAACAGTGATCTGAGATACTGCTGGGAGGCATTTGAATGTGAGTTCAAATGCGTTTTTGACGGGCACACTCACACACACACACATTAAGCACAGACTTCCAGACAGTCCTGTGGAGCAGCTATGTGGGGGGGATCACAGCTCCATAACTTTTCTGTCGTGCAGAAACCTTGTATGTCCATATTTCATCTTTTCATGTCCCCCTCCCCCGTAAATCAAAGTCCTACTTTGCAGTGGTGGAAAGCAACCTTTACTTTTACAAAGTACATTTACTTAAGTACTGTACGTAAGTAAACTTTTGAGGTATTTGTACTTTACTTGAGTATTTCCAATTTCCAGTACTTTTACTTCTACTCCACTACATCTCCGATCCAAATATTGTACTTTTACTCCACTACAATTATTTGAAGAATTTAGTTACTAGTTACTTTGTAGGTTTTGATTATTATTACAAAACATACATTAACCACTTCAGACCTATATACATTTCGGCCATTTAAAAATAGCCGATCTACAAGCTCACAAATTGGCTATTTTCAAAAGATTTTTTTATACATTTGAAAACTTGCAATGGGACATTCTGCATAATGAGTACTTTTACTTTTGGTACCTAAAGTACATTTTGATGCCAATATCTTTGTACTTTTACATGTAAGGGCGCGCTCCCACCGCACTTTTATTTTACCTCTGGGGCAGAATCTGCCAATGCATTGTCAATGTAAATGCGTGGATTCACGCAAGAGCAGATTTTTCCGCTTGTCGCGCAGACCTTGCGTTTATCTGCTCTCCGCGACTAAGCATAAAACTGCTGGAGGCAGGAGCCGATTTTCTCCCTCTGTCCAATCGGGTGAGTCGAAGGCGGACCGTCTCAAGACTCAGGAAGCAACATGGTGCTCAAGGCAGCAGGCGGTGCGGGCTACGGGGACGGTCTTGAATGTGAGTGACAGGTGCGTCACAGCGTTTTTTTTGAATCCGCTGGCTGCAAAAAACTGTGGCCGCGCACAACCTGCGTTTAACAGCGGCCAGCCAACTCTTGGTGGGAGCGCGCCCTAACAGAGTATTTCTATATTGCAGTAATGATACTTTTACTTAAGTAAAAAAAATTAGTACTTTTCCCACCATTGCTACTTTGTCATATAACAGTGTTGCGCAAATGTAGCGATACCGACAATGTGACCATGCGTCGTATCGCAACAAGTTGTGATCTTGACAGATTGGCAATTTTTGAAACAGTCTGTCTGAGGGTTTTTATGAAATTTTAACCAATTGAAGGTATTAACAAGAGCTTGTGACTAGGGCTGTCACGATTATGACATTTTACTCAAATAATTGCGATTAACGATTAAATTGTGTTTTTGTAGTTAAACACTAATGGAACATTATGAATCAAAAATTACATTTCTTTTAGCCTTCGTAAACAAATGTTGCACAGGGCAGATATGACAAATAACACTTACTTTATACTTGAAAATAAACATTAATAGTGGAAATAGCCGATCTATAAGCTCAAAACGCGTCGCTTCGCGACGCGTTTTGAGCTTGTAGATCTGCTATTTCCACTAATTTTGTCATTTTTTTTAAATATATGAACATTTTTAAATTGAATTGATTATGATGATTATGCAAAACATAATTGCTATTATCTCGAATAATTGCGATTTGGCGATTATGTAATCATTGTGACAGGCCTACATGTGACTAAATAATAACTACATTGGATCCATTGGAACACATACGGTACGTAGTTTTTTTCCATTTCCTGAAAAGTAACGGTTTTGGACGTACAAGTTTTCCAGCCGGCAGGGACGATAACTGTGTCAATGTGAAGCAGCATTCTCCCAGTCAACAGGAAGAAGGAAGATTACATGTAATGGAGTCCTCCCACTTTATGCATTCACTTCTCCCTGTGTCCCCCGTATGCTTTGTTTGTTTACCAAGAGCACTGATCCATCCTAAGGCTGACTGAATTGAGAGGTATAGCTGGGTATTGACAATATCCCAGAAGTATGAAAAAGATGCCTGACTTCAGAATAATATGGAGATATAGGATGTGTGTGTAAATAATATGTGTATATAAATATATATGTGATATGACAAAAATACCAGAATAGTTGCCAGATAAAAACTTTGATCATTATGTCCCGTATTCATATGAAAAGCAGACCATGTTTATTATGGCTTTATACTAACAAAACAACAACAACAACATCACTTCCTCATTTACGGGACCCACGTGTCATTTCACCATCCTGCATACTTCCTCCTTGACCAAGCACATGTATGCATGCATTTGGACAGGTTCTGGTTGGCATTCGGCATGTGACATCACAGACCGAGTTGCTTTCGCTGCGTCTGGATTCATTGAGTGCATGTTTAAAAAAATGATTTTTTAATGCTGACAAAACAGATGAATAAAAAAAAACATGCATACTGTATATTAGGCCAATACTTTGGAGATATGCAGAGCACAAAAAACTATCAGGATCTTCATGGGGAAGCTTCAAAAATAAATTTATAGCAAACATCTACATTTTGAGGGGAGTAGGACTTCAATTTAGGCCTATAGCTGAGACTTGAATTCTGAATAAACCTACCTATTCACACCGTCTAAAGACTATTTAGGCTATGCTGTAGCTTAAAAGGGTTTCTTTTGACAGACTTCTTACGACATAGAAGATAAAGAAGTCCCTTATAAATAGGCATGGCAAAGAAAAGCACATTTCCAGGGCTATGGACAATCTACTATATGAACCATATTGATTTGGGCAGACACACACAGGAATCTAGATTCAATTATGTAATCAATTTTTCACACCTCCTTTGCTGTGGTTTTATCGGAACTCGCACCCTGTGCTTTCTCTGAAAAGTGAGACTCCTGATTAGCAAAACTTTACATTCTCTGCATGATTTGCTTGCAGTACAGTCTGTCTGGAGGTCAGAGTTGGCCTGCATTATTGATGTAGGACGCGAGCCAAGATATCAGTTAATATTCCAAATCTGGCAAACTGTACTGTAGTAAACGAGCAGAAACGAGAGAGAGAGCGAGAGAGAGAGAGAGAGAGAGAGAGAGCAAACAAAGACAGGTCGACATTCCTCGGTCCGGGGGGTATTGTCCAAGAAGCCAATTTAAGGGTTGACAGGTGGTGTGCCACTGCCACCAGAATCAACACCTACAGTGCAAATCCCCGCCAACCACCCCTCTGAGGAGAGAAGTGAGCTAATATGTGAATATTAGGGGACAGGCCTTCACAGCAAAATGTGTGGTGTTAATATAAAGTATTTTAACTCATTCTCTGCCAATGACGACTTTCACTTCCTGGTTAATGTATTTGGGAAATCGCCTGTATCTCAACCTCCTGTGCTTTACTATGTATTTTTGACAAGACATGCTATTTTCAACTGCCTTTTTTTCCAGCAGAAGCACAGTGAAACTCCCCGTGATTATTAACGATCAGGGGATCGATCATACTGGAGATAAATATTCTGTGACTACTTGTCCGCTAGCAGTGGATGTTTCATTTATTTATTTATTCTAGCAGTGAATGAGTTAATACAACTCTGGTCAGGTAGGACACCTACTGGGTTATTGCATGAAGCTCGAAGAGCAATATCTCCCCTGCCTAAACAGGCTTTCCGTCTTGGCTCAGCAGTGGAAATTTTGGCGCTCGAGTTCAACTCCCAGCAAGGACATAAACCTTACTTACAGTAAAATCTTCAGTGTTAATTCAACTCAGAGAGTGGGCAAACGGAACCAAACGGACCCTTATGCTTCCGTGTGTGCACTCTCTGAGTTTGGCTCCATTTGTACACTCGGAGTTAAATTGACACCAGGATTTTACCGTGTATGAAGACTGGATTCTGATACAAATGGGCTGTATTAAAAAAAAAACAGAACAGTCTGATTAGCCCATTTAGACCGCGAAAGAATCTGTGTCATTTTTTGATTTCTTTGGCTATTCAAAAATAGCAGATACACAAGTGTAGTGCCACACTATGAGCTTGTAGATCTGCTATAAAAAATGATCTTGAACATTTGTGCAAATATTTGAATATATACATATTTAAAGCGAACATTTTCAACTCAAATCTTTCCTTCTGGGGGGTCCCTGGAAAAACATATTTTGAAATGTGGGTCCACGGCCAAATACATATAATTGTGTGGGTCCTTGACATGAAAAAGTTTGAGAACCACTGAATATAGAAACAATTTTTTCCCCAAAAAAAACTGTACGAATTAGAAGAATCCCCCCAGAAGCAAAGATTTGAGTTACAAAATGTTTGTCTTAAAAAAAAAATATATATATTGAAAGATTTGCACACATTTTCACGATTTTTCTAAAATAGTAGATCTACAAGCTCGTAGCGCGACACTCGGTGCCGCGCTACGAGCTTGTAGATCTGCTATTATTCAATAATAGCCAAATGAATCTTAAAATATCACGGATTCTTTCCCGGTCTAACTGGGTTAGACCAGAATTAGAGCCGTGTATGATAGCTGCAGAAGTCCAACCGTGGAGGCCTAGGGGGCCGTCAGATCAGCGCTGAGGGCTATAAGCCTGAGGCTGACGGGAGCCATTCCTGACAGGCTCCTCTGCCATCTTTCATCCTCCCTCGTTCTCCTCCTCCTCCTCCTCCACCACCATGCCCAGAGACATCTTTCTTCCCTTCTCCAGCTGGGTTATAGGCCAGCGCTAGCGATAACGAGGGACCCGAGACAGAGGTACCATTAGAAATACTTGTAATAGCCTTATTAATGGCCTGAAAGGAATGTGCTCCCTTTTGTGATGAAGTAATTCCAGCGTTGCAATGTTTTATAGGCATACTCAAATTCACAGTCATTAGTGTAATTCATTTTTTAATGAACATACAATGCATGGAGATAATTCTCACGATAGTAATAAATATCCCCCGCGACCCCTTTCCATAGAAAGTAGGCAAAATACACCACCCTGTGTGCATAATACATACACAATTAAAAACATGGTTCTCTCCCCATCTTGGCTGTGAGATTATGCAGATGTAATTATCTGCATTTGAATAAACATCACCTTGCGTCTGCACAAAGCTATGTCCCACTTTTTCACTACATTGACCAATGGATCTTCATTTACGGCTTTATGTCAAGCCACGGTAATTAAAAGCAAAAGGCTGTCCTCCCGGAGGGCTCCGGCTGGCTGCATCCACTAGCCCCGCTAAAGAGCTCCGTTTCTGGGAGCTAAAAGATTCGTGAAAAGTCTTTAACTAAGTAAGAGGAACATGGCTACAGTCAGGGACTGTTTAGTCCGCCATTAGATTCTGTCAGAGTGAATCAGCCAATCTTCCCGCCGTAAACGTTTTAACTTGTGCTCTCGTCTCGCTGATGTCATTGCTCTGCCATTGCTTGTCTCTCTGTGCTGGGAATTGCTTGAACAGCTGAAATCACTGGGAAAATGAATTGTCCTTGTGGCTTTTCTGTGCTTCTTCTATTCACATTATCCTTATTATCACTTTAGGTCCAATGGAACAAGTATAGAAAAATCAATGTGCCCTGTTTCAAGAGTGTGTGATATAGCTTTACGTCCCGTGTCATTTGTTTTTGTTGTAGAGCTTTTTTGTTTGGCAATATTTGCTTTATAGCAGAGTGTAGGGAGACAGGAAACCGAGGTCAGAGAGAAGGGAGACATGCAAGATGCAGTCTCGTGTATCTAGACAACTATTCCACAATCACCGAATGCTATTATAAAGAGTATGGAACTACATATATATATTATACTACATATAACGACTTATATTAGGACAACTTATATTGCACGACCGTTGAGACGAAACGGAAGAGGGGAGTTAGGCGTCTGAAAATTGTGGGAGGCAACAGTCTGGCTCGCGAGACTATTTAAGATGTTGACAGGAGGAGTTGCATTCAAATTCAGGTCCTCAACTCAAAAAGAAGTATGTGGTTTCTGTGCGTTCTGTGATTTTCAATCAGTCACATATACAGGTAGATTTTAAACAGGCTACTATGCAAGTTTACCAGTAATGATGACTCATTTGACAGGTTTTAGAAGTCTTTTTTCTTTTATATCTCAGCAGAAGAAAAAGGTACACCAGCTGAATGTGGATATTTCTAATTTCTGCAAAGTCCCCCCCCCCCCCTCCCCCCCCCTTTCTCAGGTTGAAGTTGCACTAATTGGTGAAATTGGCTGCTGAAGCATTTCCCCAGTAAAATCCTCAGTGTTCATTTAACTCTCAGAGTCTACAAATGCAACCAATTTAATACACTTGCGGAGTTGCAAATGGATAAATGAACACCGAGTATTTTACTGTATGCTTTGGAATGAAGACCTACGGGGTACATACTCTTTGCCCTCATTGGGTTAGACCCTTCATGTTGAAATCGGATTTCCTTAAACAGGAAGAATATGAATATTTAAAGAATGATGCTACTCACAGGACCTGTACGAATTATATGAAATAATTGGGTTCACGATAAGTCAAGCGATATACAGTACAGTAACCTAGTTTTTCAAAAGAAATGTACTCCTGACTTATATAGCTAAGTGCCTACATACACTACCGACTACAGTATGTGCAAAAACTGTATCGGCATAAGCCCAATTTTGTTAATACATTGTAAATAGGTTGGATATACACGAATCCACAGAGCGCTGCCCTGTAGGTGTCAGACCCGGTCGGCTGCTGCTACGTGGTGTCAGTCAGCTGCTGTCACTGACTGCTCCCGTTACTGTTTTGCCTGCTTTTTACCAAATTTTACTAACACTAACTTTACAAAGATGTACAGAAAACCGGGACGAACCTGTGTAGTTTATGGCTGCTCCAACAGCCAAGCAGGTAAAGAGTAACGTCAACAGACGGACCGAGTCTGACACCGCAGCAATGGCGGCGCCACCTACAGGGCAGTGCTCTGTGGATTCGTGTAGAATGTTACTTATCTCTTTGTTTTGCAAACCATATGCAGGATAAAGGTTGATCAGCACCATGGTGCCAGCAGATCAAGGACCTCAATTCTCAAATACTTTTCAAAATTGGTCACAGAGTGATTTCCAGTGGTGGAAAGTAACTAAGTACATTTACTCAAGTACTTTACTTAAGTACACATTTGAGGAATTGATACATTACTGGAGTAATGTTCGGTACTTTTACTTCTACTCCACTACCTCTCAGAGGAAAATATTGTACTTTTACTCCACTACAATTATTTGAAAACTTTAGTTACTAGTTACTTTGTAGATTTTGATTATTATTATAAAACATACATTACCCAATCATAGTGTCTTTTGTAGGTAAGAGTTTGACCCTGCTTTTTGTCCAATGCACCTGCATACAGACAGTTTTTGGTCCAAAGGACTCTTTATCTGAACCTTTTGAAATGAGAGCAGTCCGGGCAGCAGTGATTATGTGGATGAAAAATATGGCATAATGGCATACATGGTATTCAACTGCAATGTGCACAGATCTGAACGAATCAACACTTCATTTCTTCTTTTCTTTGCCATCTACAATGGGCTTACCCCCATGTGGTGGAAGAAGTACAGTACTTGGATCTTTACAGCGTGGCACTGCAAGAGGCTAGTCATCTATGCCAGTGGTTCCCAAACTGGGGCTCCCCAAATGATTTTGGGGGCTCTCCAGATGATTAGCTTAATGTGGAACATTGTTTTCTTGACTGATCAGCGCCAAATGTATGCACGCTGCATAGCAGACCTATAAGCTTTATACTTGCGTAAAAATACACCATTGGCATCAAAACGTAAAAGTACTCATCATGCAGAATGGCCCATTTCACATAATTTCATATTATTGGATTGTAATTATTAATGCATTAATGTTTTCATCACTTTAATAGTGTAACTGGTAAGGGTGGGGCTGCTCATCCTCCTATAATTTCACAAACCTCTGTCATGGTGTCATGGTGAGGCCAACCGGTTCTTCTCAGTGGCTGGAACAATTGATCTGAATTTGCACACAGCCATTGACCATTACCATCTGAACGCAACTGTGAAGCCCGTTTTTCGATATCTCAGCTGTTTATTAGCGTTTTTGTGTAAAACACTGTTGCCATGGTTACAGGGCTTTCCAGCTATGGGACGAACTGCCTCCCGGGTTGCCAGATCATGTGCGCATATCCCCCCACGGATGCGTCGACCGGGTATGGACTAGTACATAGTAATTGATCAGTTTATGTCAGTTTGTGTTTTATATACATCTAAATCTAAGTAGCTAGTAAATAAAGCTGATAAATAATTGTTTTGGAGTAAAATAATAATTGCCAGATGTCATGGAGTAAAAGTATATAGTAGGCCTATCAAGAAATAGAAATACTCAACTAAAGTGAAACTATCTAAACATTGTACGTATCACTTTCAACCTGGTGCCTCCTATTGTGGGCATGTAATTATCGGAGAAGAAAATGCCATGTTCCAAAATATCGATATGTGTCACGATGTGACTCATTGTTAGCTTGTAAATCCACTAATTTTGCTAATCACTGTACAACAAAGTATATAGCACCTAAGCGGTAAAGTACAATACTTGAGTAAATGTACTCAACTTACTTACTTTGCACCACAGCACAACACATCAAACACTGTTCATGATAAGGGAAAATTGCCCTCTAATGCATGCACAAATGCTGTGTGCAAATGCTTTTATTTTCCTCCCGTAGGTCTGGCCACATAAATCACCTGGTCAAAAGATACAGTCATTTATGTAGATAATCAAACCTTATCGAGTCACTATATTCACAGGCACTGATTAATGATAATGCCTTGCTTGTTCTTCTTGTGTACATGGATGAATGATGTGTGCAGCACAGCTTGTTCATGTGATATTATGCGGCTGCTTATTCATTCACGCTGGGAGTGACCTTTCAGTCACTCTGCTGTTGGGCGCCTACTGAGTGCCGCCACTGTGCATGGCAAACCTATTGTAACACTGTGGCAGCAGTACTACCCCCTGCCACTTTAACCCAGTAAGACCGGGAAAGCATCTGACATTTTTAGATTTTTAACCACTTTAACCATTATATACAAGCTCATAGCGCGGCACAGAGTGCCGCGACTATGAGTTTGTAGATCTGCTATTTTTTGAAAAGTCATGAAAATGTGTGCAAATCTTTGAATTTATAAAGTGAACATTTGTAACACAAATCTTTGCTTCTGGGGATTCTACAAATGACTAAATACTAACAGTTTAAAAAAAAAAGTATGTTGCTACAGTATATAATCAGTGGTTCTCAAACCTTTTCATGTCAAGGACCCCCAAAATTATATGTATTTGGCCTCGGATCCCCATCTCAAAATATGTTGTCCCAGGGACCCCCAGAAGCAAAGATTTGAGTAAAAAAAATTGCTTTAAAAAAATATATATAGTCAAAGATTTGCATCAATTTTAAAAAATAGCAGATCTACTTGTAGATCTGCTATTTTTGAATAGCCAAAGTATAAAATAATGGTTAAAGTGGTTACACAGATGCGTTCCCGGTTTTAATGGGTTAAGAGTCATGCAGTCTTAAACCCGATTCACACTAGTGTCGTGCACCGAGAATAGCAGACCTATAAGCTCACTGTGCGTCGCATACGCAACGCGTTGTGAGCTTGTAGGTCTGCGATTCTCGGCCGTTCTCTGCGAGCGAGCGACACCATCGTGTGACGGAGCATAAGGCT
The DNA here is from genome assembly GCF_963280865.1 of Gymnoscopelus braueri. NCBI lineage: Eukaryota > Metazoa > Chordata > Actinopteri > Myctophiformes > Myctophidae > Gymnoscopelus > Gymnoscopelus braueri. The sequence continues at coordinate 41,260,307 of NC_137619.1, forward strand.
ATTATGTGAAGTAAAGATGAAATAATTCTCCCCCCGGAGCCCTCGGGTTAGGTAGGACATACATTTTGCCAACCAACCGCCTTCATATTAGGCGTGTGTATTTGCGAACGCAGCGGAAGGAGGCGCGCCGAAGGCAAGTGGAGCTTACTATGAAACCGTGCTCGGCTTGTGAGTGTGTGTGTGTGTGTGCGTGTGTGCGTGTGTGTCTGTGTTCACTGCCTGCCTGCAGCTCCTCTGAGATAAGTAAATGTCCAATTTAGACGTACCATACATCAAATGAAAGGTCTTTGAAAACTGAACACACCTGTCAAGGTTGCGTTTAAGCCCGCCCCTTCCCCCGGAAGCCACGCCCCGGAGAAGGCTCCTAAAAACTCCCCATTGAAACCCCATGTTAAATGAAAAGTGCCCGAATCGCTCCGAAACTTTTTCTACCCCCCCTAAGTGGGGGTCTACGAACAAATACTTCGGGCTCGGATTTTGGCTCCGCCCCCCGGAAGTGGGTGAAACAGGCACTTCAAACACTTTGTTGAATTGTTCAAAAACATTCAAAGTTTTTTTTTTGTGAATTTGTATTTTTCTAAGATGCTCCCTTTAACGCAGATTTTTTTTGTATTTTTTTTCATATTTATTAAAAAAAAATTGCGTTCGCTTCCCGCGTTCGCGCGTCTTACTTGTGATGACAAACAGACAAAGGACACACACATCCCCGTAACCTGCTGGGCTGGTTGCTTGATCAAAACATCAAACAGTAGACCGGCAGTGCAGTGTCGAGTCTGAAGCCGGTCGTATTCTGAAGCAGTTCCCCAGAACTGGGACTGGGTGTGCTACAATTACAGGTCAAAGGAAAGGTGGGCGTTGCCTACAAATGATGCAAAATGATGCATTTTGAGAACAGAAGAAATTTTGAGTTAGTGTCGAAGTGTCCTTGGGCAAGTTTTTAAACCCTATATACAGTATGCTGTATGTTATACTTAAGTTGACTGGGGTCCCTCAGGGGCCTCTTCCCCTCTTCACATCTCTTCCCCGAAAATAGCAGATCTACTAGCTCACAACGGGTCGCAATGCGACGTGTTGTGAGCCTGTCAATCTGGTATATTCGTTCAATGTTCGCCTCAGAATAGTTCATAATGGTTAAAGGTCCCATATCGAGAAAAGCCATTTTAATTTCGTACACCATGAACCATTACCATTGCTCTACAGTTTTCACGTGCTTCTCTGTGAACTTCTCAGGGGAACTTTCAAATTAGTGGGAATTTCCCACAAATGTCACCAACACATTTCAAAGTCAAAGTAGTCCCATATGCTGTCTTTGTTGGCCTCAACCATTTTCAGACAATCACATTTGTGTGCATACAGCACTTCTTCTTTGGAGTTTACTGTGTCAATGTGGTCAATTTTATGGGGAGTCAGTCCCACCAGGTACAGTGCAAATTGATGTGAAAAAACACAGATTTACCTTCAATTCTATTTATTATTTAACTTTATTTTTTGTTTCTGTTGATAGATTTTTTTTTTTTACCTTTTAGTTTTAGTAACACGCCGTCCCAACAGTCTTTTGAGCAGGAGATACTGTAGATTCACCAATGGAACACTGGCTACAGTAGTTAGTTTGTAATGCATTTACACCCAACTCTGGTTGGGAGGTGAGAGATTTTCGACACACAAGGATAAGCTGCTGTTCTAAATGTGGCCGTGTCCGAGGCGGTGGTGGTGGTTAAACAAAGTGTTGTTCAAGAGCCCGTGAGCAGTGGTAATAATATCAACATTTGCTAAATTATTTATTATAGAGAGAGGCTTATGTGTTTTCACAATGTTAAATGCCACATCTCTGGTGCCGTTGCTTTTCGTGTTTGGTTCTTCAGGCTGTAGAAAGAATGTGAATTTAAGCAGTCGGTGGTTTTGACACTGGAGCGGGGCCAGATGGGAGAGGGCTGAGCTAATAGCAGCCCTAGGTCTATTTCCATGTACTTTCTCAAGGTCATGTAGAAAAGGCTTTAGTGCAGCGATAGGCTGCTTATCTGCTCCTGCGGCAAAGCTCCGCTACCTCCATTAATCAACCAGTGTTAGTTACACAGGCAATGCGAGGCTTCAAGTATAAACGCGCGAGCCTCGGCTCGTGTTTGCATGTAAACGTATGCACATACATTTGAGTTCTTCCCCCAATATCCCAAGGTCTGGGTGTTGTGGTGGTGGGGGTGGTGGTGGTGGGTGACTTTCAAATGAGTGTTGTTGTAGAGATGTGCTGCCAGGCAGTATAGGGACTCCTTATTCCAAACCCTTTGTGACATATGACACCTGCTGACAAGATCAAGCACTGTCTGTCCAATCTGGGAACCCATCGCCAACTGAAAATGAAAAACAGCGCCCTCTGCTGTTTGTTCTATGTCTGTTGGCTCTGGGCGGACGATAACGTAACACCAGAGCACAAGGAAACCGGTGTTTGTGATGCGCCTTCAGCGCATCACTTCCGGTTGGTGCGACTATGTTTTCATTCCCACTAACAATATTTCTACACGGAACACTAACACCACTTCTCCCAGAGAACATGGATCGTTTTGGTTATAAGCCCACTTGTTTCTATGATGAAAGAGTAAGTTAAAATGTGAATATATTTCCGTGGTTTTGTCTGCTCCGCGGACGCTATTGTTAAATTAGTTTCGGTTTGTTTCGAGGGGGAAAGATCGACGGACATGTGAATCCCGCCCACTACATGTGATTGGGTAAAGCGCGGCCTACTTCCTGATCTGAATGCGCACTCGTTATGACGAACCTCCCCGACAGATTCCAACGCAGTGCAGAAGCTGTTCTTGAGAGATTACTGTCTGTCTAATCCCAGGCTGAAAGTACAGGTAGGCTACTGTAAGAGACATCTAATGCAGAGTCAGTTCATTATGGGTCCATTTCTACACTTTCAGAGTTAAATTAACGCTCTGTATATTGTTGTATACTGTATATGAGAATCATGAAAACCAGTCACTGGATACAACCTGACTGATGGCACTCGGGTGGCGCAGTGGTAAAGTCACTGCCCACCACCATGGAGGTTGTGGGTTCGAATCCACCGTGGTGCATCCGGCTTTGTCGAGCGTCTACACGAACACAATTGGCCCGTGTTTGGGGGCGGGGAGGGTGATATCTGTCATTGCACGTACTCCTACGGGCTGGGGCGGCACCTGTCAGCGGGGAGTGTTGGGCGGGAGGAGTAGGACGAAGGCTCTACGTCCTCCTGGTGGGGGCTCCTCACTGGCAGGTGAGTCAGTAGGATACGACAGTACAGTGACAACACAGAAATGTGTGTGTGGAGGAATCAATTGGCATAACGACTACATTGGGGGGAAAAAGGGGGAAAAAATAATTGGCTACTCTAAATTTTAGGAAGAAAATACAAAAAATAATACAACCTGACTGATGACTTTAATCACTTAAACCCTACTTGACCGGGGTAAAAACAATGACATGACCCCACCCAACTATACACAGCTAATAAGAGTTAAAATGTTGTAACTCTAATAAGCTCCCAGTGCGATGCGTGTGAGCTTTTAGATCTGTTTTTTTTCCCGCCAAATGTTCGTCCCAGAATAGGGATGCTAGGGTTCAAGTGTTGTGAGCTTGTAGATCTGCTATTTTCAAACATTTTAGTACTTTTACTTTTGGTACTTTAAGTACATTTTGATACCAATATCTTTGTACTTTTACTCAAGTCAATTTTGAATGTTGGACTTTTACTTGTAACAGAGTATTTCTACATCGCAGTATTGATACTTTTACTCAAGTAAAATATCTGAGTACTTTTTTCACCACTGTATGATGCATGTTTGTTGTCAAGGGCAGAAAGGAATAACCTGATGGAGAGGATGTGGAGACATGATCATCAATTGCAGCTGGATGGATGTGGAAGTGTCTGTGGAGTCTGTAGGCGGTTTGGAACAAGCTAAATGATGAAGCGTGCAGAAGTTGGGTCCGTTCATCGACAACGCCGTAGCCTCACTCTCTCCCATCTCCCCCTTGCTCTCTCCGTCTCTGTCTCAAAGTGTAATGTACTGTAAAATGGAGCGTGCTTCACTAAGCCTCCTTTATTAGTTTTTCTTTTTATAGGCGTGCGATTTGCACAAATAATTTCCCGGTCTCCATATGTTCAATATGGGCCAGTGGCTCGGGTTTTTCTACTCAAATTGCTACTCAAGCAGTAAGGCAAAAAGGGAGTGCTTATCTTCACACATCTGCACTTATTCACACTTATATATTTGCACAAATCCGAAGGTCATGGTCAAGTTTATTTTGTATATACATTTATGAAGCACATTTAACTAGAAATACCGCAGTTGACAACCATGTCTGTCCAGATTCATAATACAGTGAAGACTACAAGGTATTAAAGGCAGGGTAAGTGATTTACTTTGGTTAAAATTAGTGTTAAATAGCTCTATAGTCTGATAGTTCTCATTGCTATAGAGTGTTTGTTCAGTATAAGGAGTCTCCCATGTCTCTCAAGCTCTTTATTAAACAGAAAATGCATATACATATATTCTGTTTATTAAGAGCTGGAGAGACCCCTGTGACCGAACAAACGCTCTGTAGCAATGATTACTATCAGTAATCAATATAGTACTTTAACCTTTTTAACCAAAAAATAAATAAATACCAACAATTATCACTTACCCTACTTTTAAGTGTATTTTTTTGTATCTACTGTACAGTATGTGTAATTCCAGTGAATTTCCTTTGAGAAACATGTCTTTCGAGTGCTCAGTTGGTGCAGGGGTAAAGTACCTGCCCACCACCGTGGAATCCAGGGGTTTAAATCCACTGCGGTGCCTCCGGCTTGTCGAGCGTCTATACGAACACGATTCCATGTAGTCAAGGGAGTGAAGCTGGGCGACGAGGGCGATCTTTGTCACTGCACATTCTCCTTTGGGCTGTCAGTGGGGAATGATGAACGGAAAGAGTAGGACAGATGTGCTTCGTCCACCAGGTGGGGTCTCCTCACTGGCAGGTGACAAGCAATGACTAAGTAAGCATAATAACTAAATTGGGGGGGAAAAGGGGGGAAATGATTGGCTAAAGAGAGCGCGAGAGAGAAACAGGGAAAGGATGAGCGTTGACTCAGAAATACTATAGGTTCAAAAGAAGACTGATGTCAACTTGACGTCTGTCAAATGCATTTGGTGTGAATGCACCATAAAAGGTGGATGTTCACACAAATCTTACACCCGGCAACACAGACAATTTCCATCACAGTTTCAAGGTTAGTAGACTTAGCACCCAAGATTAGTGTCACCATTTCATTTTCAAATGTGAAATATGGTCACAATCTCTCCTTCTGGTCCTGAGTTATGGCCACAAAATATGTGTCAAAGTGAAGTTGACATTTTTATATAATGCTTATGTAATTTCATTCATATTTAAATGCATTGTTGCCACAATTGTCTCCGCCAGGCCGAAGGCGTGGCCGTGACTACGTTTTCGCCCCTGTGTGTGTGTGTGCGCGCATGCCCGTCCGTCCGTCGGTGTGAAACTGTGCACACACACTCCCTGGAGGCCAGAACATCAGAACATCTGCTCAATTTGTCACATTGGCCTGTTATAGCGCCACCAGGAGGCAGATGTTTTTACATTAGTCCTAGAGATTTTGTCCAAACATCACGCAAATAGCCACACATTATCTCTGCTATATATATATATATATATATATATATATATATATATATAGCATGTATATATATTTAGTGTGTGTGTGTGTGTGTGTGTGTGTGTGTGTGTGTGTGTGTGTGTGTGTGTGTGAGTGTGTGTGTCGCTGTTCATTCCCTATGGTGCTGAAATGAGTGTGTCTGGCTACTTTTCCCATCAAGTCATGTTGAGGAGAGGAGTTGTGGAGTGTGAATGTGAGCACGGTCTGTATATATATGTGTATATATATGTATATATATTTATATGTGTGTGTATATATATATATATATATATATATATATATATATATATATATATATATATTGTGGGGAACTGATCAAAGCCAAGACGCAAAAGTCAGGGTACAAACCCAATGAAGGGTGTTTATTTCAAACAGCCAGGCTCAGAGAGCATTGTTTATATATTTGTATAAATCATAATAACGTTTCAACATAAATTCATCCCGGGTCCGGGGCTTCTATGCATCATAACATCTGTTGTCATTCCTCTCCGTAGGTTGCCTATGAAAATAAAATAAACAGTCCTTTTAGTTCTACATTTCACGATCAATCAGGATTGTGAGGGAACAGTGGATAGTATCGCTTACCGCCTGTAGCACCCGTCTGTTCACCAGGAGAGCCAGTGTGTGACTGAGACAGAGTGGCTATTTTGGAGGTTTGGTGCCACACCTAGCCGGTCCACACAGGTGCGCTCAGTTGGGGCTGATTCATGAGGGCGATTGGTAGGTAACGCCCCTCTATGACGCAGCCCAGGCTGCTGCGGTGTCTGTAGAGCCTCTCTCTGTCTCTGTCCCACTCTCTCTCCCAGGTGAGGTGCTTACCTAACAGGCGGTCTCCCAGCGATACTCCACAATATATATATATATATATATATATATATATATATATATATATATACATATACAGACCGTGAATACACATTCACACTCCACAACTCCTCTCCTCAACATGACTTGTTGGGAAAAGTAGCCAGACGCACTCATTTCAGCACCATAGGGAATGAACAGCGACACACACACTCTCACACACACACACACACACACACACACACACACACACACACACACACACACACACACACACACACACACACACACACACACACACACACACACACACACACACATTTTAACAATTTATTTATATCCACACAAAGGAAATTGCATACAAGGACACAAATAATAATACAGGTGCAGCAAGGTTACATCCTCACAATCAAGGCGTTATGTCCTCAGTCAATGATGCAACAAGCATGTCATGTCACCCAGCACTCCATGGGCACAAGCACCAGCGTCTCCGCCATACATGGCGGCTGCTAATCATAGCAGATATTGCACAACACTCTCCTGCCAGCCCTCCTGCCTCGTTTCTGGGCATCCCAAGTTGTCGAAACCCCCACTAGCAACCAGTCCGCGGGCAGCATGGTCCCAGGTTGGACCACCAGAGGAAACAAAGTTCCCAGTCCACTCCCGCACTGCCGCCCGGTGTCAAAGCGCTCTCCTTAGCTGCTCCCATGGGCCCGAAAGTCCACCCATTGTTGTTCCGACAGCGGACGGACACACCGTTAGAAGGCCCGGTCCACCACCTTTCCTCCCGGTAGCTGTTCACGGGAGTGGCCGCCAGGCAGCGTCGGCTGTCGTATACACGAATCCATGGAGCGCTGCCCTGCGCGCAGCCATTGCTGCGGTGTCAACGCTCCGCGGACGCGACACCGCAGCAATGGCCGCCTACAGGCAGCTACAGGCAGCGCGTCTGTGGATTCGTCTATACTCCATCGGTGAGCAACGCCTTCTTGTATGCAAGTTCGCGATCGTGATGGAGCACACAGTCCACAGAAGTTGCAAATGCATCTTAAATCTGCACTACATTAAGGGTGGTAGTTACAACGGGTGTGGTTGGTGAGATGTCTATAAAAACAACATTGGCGCCTCAACTCCGTGCCGCCATTCTCGCGCGTGCGTGCGTGCGCACACACACACACACACACGAACACACGATCACACGAACACACGAACACACGAGCACACGAACACACACACACACACACACACACACACACACACACACACACACACACACACACACACACACACACACACACTAGCACTAGACTAATCAAATCCAATTCACACTGTATGAAGACGGTGCTCTTTTCGGCACATTTTTTATAGCCACTATAAAGGGGCAAAGTGAGTCCCAGTCTTCAACGTTGCTTCATTTTGCTGAAGTTGTTAAACGTGCAATAGCATACGAGTTGATTTGAATCTTCAGATGGATTGAGGATGCTCTGAAGCAGTCTCACCCTCCTACTGAGGCAGCCCAGGAGAATCATAATTAAATCAGTGTTACTTAGAGCAGCTGTTTATCTGTGGGGACTGGGGACCATTAAAAAAAAATCTAATGTATTGCATTGGAGATGAAAGGTTTAACTAACGATTGGCTGCACCCAATGTAACGCACAGAAAGTCATAATCATCATATGTCACCAAAAATATTTTTGTGAAAAGGCTAATATGATTATTAATTATAGCTCAAGTGCACACTACAACACACTCGCACCGCCCTCGCCGTGCCTGTGAGACGAGAGCCATTATTAACCAGCCAAACAAATTAAATCATTACGCATGCAAAGAAAGCATACAGCACGCACCACACAGTAAAATACAGTCAATTAATTAACCATCAACAGATAGGCCCACACAAGTGCTAAATTGGATTTGTTTTTAACCCACCACTACTGATGTTATTTCTTGTGTTAAAGGCCGCCCACAACAACCACGAACTAATGATAATTATGTGAGCATCCACACTGATGTTGTTGTTGTGGTGCTGTGGACTGTGCAACCCACTTGAGTTAGAATGATTTTTAAAACGTGGTGATATTTATAGTTATAGTGCTTGGTGTGGATAGCGATTACATCCAGGTTTTGTGACACATAGTTGTCACAGCTCAATACAACAACTTGGTTCAGTCTTGCTTATCCCATTGTGGACCGCAGATACGTTTTATGACTTCACAGTTACTGCAGGTCGTTAAGCGACAGTCAGTGCAAGTTTCACTTGTTTGGTGATCTCTGTCAACAATTGATCTCGCTGATTGCTATTCAGAAAGTCTACTATATCTTGAAAAACTTGTTTTCAAGACTCAAATTTGTCATTGAGGTAATTCTGCCATGCTTTCTACCATGCCGGTTAATCTGACATTGATTTCAATTGGACAGTGCTCGTCTAACTTCTGCCAATCACATTGGGAGGGTCAGCTTGCTTGCAAATATGGGCTATATGTCGCACAGTGTATGCTGGGTAGTGGGCCATCAATTCAATTTACATTTGAATCCTGCCCGACTGGTGCACATGAGCCATGTCATGTGCATTTTTTTCCCTGTGGATGCTCGGCTTTCTCTGTGGGTGCTCGGGCCCCGAAGCACCCACGGGATCACCGCCTATATGAGTCAGAGGATCTAAGAGGTTTGGAGCTGAAATAGGGGTAAAGGAGGTTAGAAAATGTATTGTGGCGCAAATCCATGTACTGTAGCACAAATAGTAACATCTTAAACTCAATTCTGTGTTTGACAGGCAACCAGAGGCCAGTATAGGGGAGAGGTAGTCACTCTTCCTAGTGCCATTCAGGAGCCTATAGCAGCTACATTCTGAACTAAATGCAGGCTAGATAGAGATGACTGACTGACTCCCATGTAAAGGGAATTACTATAATTGATACGGGAAGACATGAAGGCATGTAACACAATCTACAGTTCCTTGGATGAGAGGAAAGAATTACATTTTACATTGGTTCTGGTAGAAAATTTAGATCTGAATCAAAGCTGACACCTAGATCTATTGCGTGATTAAGTAGATTTGAGGGCAGAGAGTCTAGGTTGGTGGTTAAACCTCTGGTGTCAGGCGTACCAAAGATAATAACCTCTGTCTTTTTCTCATTAAGCTGGAGAGCGTTTTTTTTTTTTTTTCATCCTACATTGGCAATCAAGCAGTCTTTAAGGAGTGATCATTATTGAGTTTCAGCAGGCTTTGCGGGTCTACAAGCTCAAAATGTGGTGTGCATCTGCCATTTCTACCTTACAAAAATGGCAGTTCAAGGTTTCTTTATTGCTACATCTTGTGAAATGGGTACATTAGATTGAAATTAGGAGGAGAAAAAGAAAACAGTCAAACTAATAACTGACTGGGCAATTGATTGATTGAATACTTTATTTAGAAGTGTGCAGAGAAAAAGCACATGGAAGTACAGTTCACAATACAAGGTCAACTAAATAGGATTGAAAAAGACCAGAAACGCCGTATTGGCTTTTTGCAAATGGGGTCCTCACGTACTCAATTCATGGAGACAATAAATGACCGACAGATATACACTACTATGCAGAACATCATATGAACATTTTAAAGGGTATAGAAAATCAAAAAAACTAAAAATATGTACAGTAAACAGTTCTGTTGCATAGCAGGAGAACGAATTCAACCCCTTGTTTGTGCCAAATCTGGGTTGGACGTGATCAGTGGAGCTACCTCTGGTGTTTTGATTGTGGACTTCGTTTACATTTTTTAAATACTTTGACAGGTACATGGGTATCTTAACGTTATGTGGTGTATCTTGTAGACCAGGCCCATTGCAAGTTGCTGTACAGGGTTAGATATTTCCACCTTACACAGTCACACTTCGAAGAGAATATTATTCAACAGTGATCACTGTTCAAAACTGCTGCCAGTCACCAGTGAGCCAGGGGGGAGTTGAAATAACTGTAGTTGGGCTAGCATAGAGGGCTATTTTGCCCTGGGCTTAGCCCAAGCTTCTTTGGTTAAAAATAAAAAGTCTTAGTGCTATGGTGACTGACGCATACCACATAAATAAAGCTATAGTTCTTCCTGCAGCTGACCACGGTTCAAATCCGACCCAAGACTCTGGTATACTGTATGATCTGTCCTCTCTTTTTCATGTCTCTCACTGTCACTGTCAAAAAAACGTAATATAGCAGAAATGCTGAAAATAATAATGGAAAAGTCAAAATGTTGAAATAAAATAATTTGAAATAAACACTTCGAAACTAACCTGACATTTAAAAGAGCCGTATATGTGATGTATAGTTTGAGAGTTTAACCCATTTAGACCGGGAAAGAATCTGTCATTTTTAGATTTCTCAAGCTCAGATTTCTCAAGCTCATAGTGCGGCACCGAGTGCCGCACTATGAGCTTGTAGATCTGCTATTTTAGAAAAACTGTCAAATGTCTCAACAATTTTTTTAATTTTTCTGAAAAATTATTGTTGCTATATCAGTGGTGCTTTTTCTTTTCAAGGACCGCCTCCCCCCCTAATAGCCAAAAGTATCAAAAATTATGGTTATAGCTAAAATCTAAAATGACACGGATGCGTTCCCGGATTGAATAGGTTAAACAAGTCACCGAATGATGTAATAATAATACATCCTGAATGTTCCCCAGATGTTAATCGCAGTTCCATTCACTGTATTAGAATAGAGTGGTTCCATTTGAAGGGAACATATTGTATAGACAATATCAGACATGGTCCACATTTTGTTGTAATATTCCAATGAAATGCATTATTTATGTTTTCCACCCTAACCTCTTCGCTCCTACTCTTGGGGAAATCTAGGGGAAATCTGCGGGTGCTCCTAGTCATTGTTAAGAAGCTGTCTCCTGTATTATGAATGAGCTGGAGTTAGTATTCCGCTGCCGTTCACAGGTCTTTCACTGTACGTCACACTGAAGGTATGCTATTGGCAAGGCACATCTGGGCCTCGTACGGGCCGCTTTGATCGCATCTCCACAATGACAGCCCCGTGTGATCCTACTTTGAGCTGACAGTGCAAAGCTTAGGGCTCTGTGTGGCTGTGAGGAAAGGGCCATGGGAGAGGATGAGGCTTGACTGAGAGCGGATTAGTGCGGTGGATGGATAGTACAACCGAGGGACAGTCGGATGGGATAGCTGGGACGTGATCTTGAATTATACATGTATAAAGATGGCTGCATGCATGAGCAAACAGGTCTTCTTAAACCGATACTGATTAGATGCAAAAAAGACATCAGCACATTTTTTTGAGTAAAAATGTGTTCAGTTAAAAACAAATGTGGGATGATGAAGTGGTGGAGGAGAGAAAGACAGAAGACAATAACGAATTGGAGCGACTACACAGTAAACTGTTGAGTGTTCATTAACTCTGAGAGTGTACAATTGGAACCAAAATGGACCCACAAGGGTCTCTTCTCACGTAGCCAGACGATCAAAGATCTCTGTCTACTGATATGTCTGGGGTGACATCTAAATTCAATGAATGGGGGAGTCCGCTGGCCTAGCGGTCCCGGCACATAGTCCAGCTTGACAGCGTGTCGCGGGTTCGACTACCGATCCCGACGACCTTTGCTGTGTGTCACCCCCCCATCTCTCTCCCCATTTCCTGTCAGCCCACTATCCTATCAATAAAGGCAGAAAAAGCCCCCAAAAATATCCTTAAATACAAGGAATGGGCTAAAACTGGGTGGAAACAATTCAGAGATTGAAAAAAGAAAATAACTGCATCACATAGACTTCAGGGTGGTCCTTCATATTGGGATGGGATATCAGGATTGGTTTTCAAAGCAGTAGGCATACTGTAGGTTTGTTTGCGCTGGTTCTCTCAACCAAGCCCATTCCATCAATATAGATTTCCTAAGACGTATCAGTAGGTGGAGGAGATCTCTGAACACTTGACTAGGCACAAATAGTTCTGCAAGTGTCCATTTGGTAAAAAAAATCACTCTGGGTTACTGGTCCATTTTCCATTTGTACACTCGCAGAGTTAGATTGATACTCAGGACTTCACAGTGTTGATACTTGTGGTACGTGTGCTTGAATGTCCTTGCTGTCCTTCGGGGATGTCACGGTCATGCCTTAATGGACTAGATGTGTCCCTGTAAAAGCTTTCACTCCACAGAGAACCACAGGGCTTTTTGGTCACGAGCAGCTCATGCAGAACCGTTGCGTGATGGTGTTTCACAAGAAAATACACACTTTGAATGTGGAGGAATGGATGTTATTTTGTTGAAAGCTCAAATTGTTATGAAGCTGGCCTGCTATCGAAGGCAACTATCACACGCACCTTCAAACTAGCCTGGGTGGGAACCAGACAAATCTGCGAGCTCATTATTGTTCTTGCTCTGGCCTCTGGCCCTCCTCCCATTCAAACAGATTTCCATGATGTAACTCCAAAGGTGGACAAGAAATAAAGAATAATTGTTCCATTGATTAGAAATTGATAATTCAAAATATGCTCCTCATTGACTTCCATTGTACGCTGAAACAGCTCTCAAAGTCACTCTACCAGCACGTAAACGAACGCAAACGAAGCTAATTCAGACAATATAGAACATCACCAAACCCAGTACTGTTTGTTTTTTTAATTAAAAAAAATTAACTTCCTGTTGATTTTGTCATTTTTATTAGGAAGAAAACCTGTACTGGATCCGGATCTTCAAATAGAGTTACATCATGACAAGGTAACTACACAACCCCAACCTCTACCAAATTGGTCTTGCCCTTTAACAGGAAATAGGTGTGACTTAATAGCGTGTGTATTTGTGGGGGTTTGTAGCTGTGGTTTGAGAAGTGACCTCATTCTCTTTAATGCTTTTCGTCCTTGTCCAAAAGATGTTGATGTAAGTGCCTGTTGGCTCAACTCTGCATCTGGACCCATCTTATGCTGAGGCACTGGGACGGTCTAATCTCATCCAGCAGACCTACGAAGCACACAAAATGGGCTTAATGTCCCTTTGTTTACAAGGCTCATCTGCCGTCCACAGAAGAGAGAGAGAGAGAGAGTGTAAATAAATTGGGTGCAAATCCTTTCATCTTACACAACCCACTGTAACAGTTAGGAGCAGTTGTGCTATCGAGAATAACCCTAATCATCTACAATTAAGGCTCATGGGGGGGCTTCAATCTAGTTTAAGCAAAGTTCCCTCCTACACACAGACATACATACACACACACTCACACATATGGATATTTAAGTAACCAAGAATCAAAGTATTATCGGACTTGTGCACAATAAAAGACAAGAAGACTGAGAATTACTTTTTGACAGTGGTGTAAAGTAACTAAGTACATTTACTCAAGTACTGTACTTAAGTACAAATTTGAGGTATTTTTACTTTACTGGAGTATTTCCAATTTTCAGTACTTTTACTTCTACTCCACTACATCTCAGAAGCAAATATTGTACTTTTACTCCACTACAACTTTCAAGATTTTGATTATTATCACAAAACATACACTAACCACTTCAGCCCTATCTACATTTCAGACTTGAATGCGTCGCGTTGTGAGCTTGTAGATCTGCTATTTTCAAAAGATTTTTATACATTTGAAAACTTGAAATGGGACATTCTACATAATCAGTACTTTTACTTTTGGTACTTTAAGTATTTGATGCCAATACCTTTGTACTTTTACTCAAGCACATTTTGAATTCCGAACTTTTACTTGTAACAGAGTATTTCTATATTGCAGACACACACACACACACACACACACACACACACACACACACACACACACACACACACACACACACACACACACACACACACAAATGTTTATTTCCTAAAAAAAATACTAGGTGGTATGTTTTGCTCTTCAGCCTGCAATTGTGAGGCTGAAATGCCCTTTGAGGCCATAACTCCAACCAAGCAGTTGGTGGTATTGGACAGGGAGTCTGTTGTCATGAGAACACACTGCAGGATAGGAGGGAGCGGAGAAGCTGCCTGCCTTCATTAGAGGGAATAGCGGGAGGGCTTTATGTGAATATAACCTAGATTAATCCATTAAGACCGGGAAAGCACCATTTTAAGATGTATTTGGCTATTCAAAAATAACAGATCTACAAGCTCTGAGCTCGTATATCTGCTATATTTTTTGAAATCTTGAAAAAGTTGTGCAAATCTTTGAATATGTACTTTTTTTAAAGCGAACATTTGTAACCCTAATCTTCGCTTCTGGGTATCCTTGGAACGAAACATTTTGGGATGGGGGTCCACGGCCCAATACGTATCATTTTGGGGGGTCCTTGACATGAAAAAGTTTGAGAACCACTGATATAGCAACATAAGTATTTTAAAAAAAAACTGTTAGGATTTAGAAGACATTTGTAGAATCCCCAGAAGCAAAGATTTGAGTTTCGCTTTAAAAAAAAAATATATATATATATATATATATATATATATATATATATATTCAAAGATTTGCACAAACTTTCCACGATAAAAATAAATAAATAGCAAATCTACAAGCTCATAGTGCGGCACTCTGTGCCACGCTATGAGCTTGTGTATCTGCTATTTTTTAATTGCCAAAGAAATCTTAAAATGACACGGATGCGTTCCCGGTCTTATTGGGTTAATTGGGTTTCAGCACTCAAGATGTGACACTGTCATGCAGAGTTATGAGGCTAGAGTCTGGCACTGAAACCCACTCCAGCTCAGAATGCATGTGGTGTCTACGGTAGGGCTTGGGCCGATAGGCCTACAGTATGTATCTAGTTTGCATACCGTCATTATACCTATACCTCACATTTTACCTTGGTAAATAGGGCAGTGGTTCTCAACCAGTGGGCCGCGGAGACCACTGGTGGGCGGGGAGGGTATTGCAAGTAGGCCCACAAATAATTGGCACAACACACAAGATTTGAATGATAATCTAACATTAATAATACTAAAAGAAATGTCATGGTATTTTTGTCTCCGCCAGGCCGAAAGGCATGGTGAGAGAGTATGTTTTACCCTCCGTCCGTCCGTCCGTCCGTCCGTCCGTCCGTCCGTCCGTCCGTCCGTCCGTCCGTCCGTCCGTCCGTCCGTCCGTGTGTGTGTCAGTGTGTGTGTCCTGTCCGTGTGTTAGCAGCTAATCTCTGGCACCGTTGGCCCGGTTGCTGCGAAACTGTGCACACACACTCCCTGGATGCCAATTCAGAACCTCTGCCTCAAAATTTTCACATGGGCCTGTTATAGCGCCACCTGGAGGCCGATTTGTGCAAAACCCATTTTTTTACATTACTCCTACAGATTTTATCCAAACGTCATGCAGATTGGTACACAGTATCTCTATAGTCATGTGATCAACACGGATCTGTCCGATTTCCCATATTCCATCCTCATTGGCTAAGGTTCGCTTCCAAAATGTGCAGGATTGGTCCGTTTTGAACAAAATGCCTCAAATCATGAACGCAGCTTGCGATTTCCGTGAAATTTCACAAACACATTCCCACTAGGCCAAGGAAGAAATGCCACCCTTTTTCACATTGGCCTGTTATAGCGCCACCAGCAGGTCTAATTTAGCAAAACACATTTTTGGAACAAAATGCCTCAAATCATGAATGCAGTGTCCGATTGCCGTGAACGACCTAAGA
This sequence comes from Gymnoscopelus braueri, assembly GCF_963280865.1. Lineage (NCBI taxonomy): Eukaryota > Metazoa > Chordata > Actinopteri > Myctophiformes > Myctophidae > Gymnoscopelus > Gymnoscopelus braueri. The sequence goes on from NC_137619.1 coordinate 41,276,404, forward strand.
ATAAATGGCACCCTTTTCACATTGGCCTATTATAGCGCCACCAGGAGGCCACAATAACATTCCTGACCTGGCGGAGACCTGTGCTCCGAGGAGCACTTTTTCTAGTTTTCCCTTGAAAACCTTGAAAATATAGTTTCTCTTTGTGATACCAATGAATAAGAACATAAACTACATTACGTTAGTTCCGTTGATCCGAGCCAGAACACAATCGATTTGATTGATCATTCAAATAAGTATGCGCTGAAAATGCACGCAGCCCACCCATCTGAACACTTAACCGGCTGCCGTGTTAACACTCGGGTGTCTAAGCAGTCAACCTGACCGTTTTTGAGATTTTGAACTTATTATCTTATTATCTTTGCTCATGAAGCTCTCTGTTACTTTTTTCCCCATCTGAAACTTTTTCTAAATATGAAATTATGCATCATCATACCATCCCTGACGTTATCCATTATAATCATTAATCCATATAATCATTCAGCCAGTGGTTCTCAAACTTTTTCATGTCAAGGACATGTCTTATGCCATAACAGAAGATTTTTACGGCTCTAGCAGTGATTCTCAACCATTTTAATTTCAAGGACCCCCTGTTTGACATGCATTAGGCTAAAGACCCCCATTTAATGCAGGCATTTCTATCTGTGGGACCCCAATTTAACTTGTAAAATCAATGTTAATTTAACTCTGAGAGTGTACAAATGGAACCAAACCATTTAGTTCCATTTGTCACACTCTCAGAGTTCCCGGTTCCTAACTATCTATCATTTAGCAAGGGCCCCACTTTGAGAACCACTGATATAGGCTATCCATTTTCACTCAAGAGTGGAAATGTAACCATTTCCTAAACCCCGTTCGTGTGCCTATTTCAAGCTCACCGCTACAGCGATCGCGCTGTTTTTGTCATAACGATTTTACGCATCGGCTCTCAGTCAGGCTACCACTCCCAGTTACCAGGTCATTCCCATTCACGTTCCCAGTTATAGCCTATATTACTATTTTTCTGCCTGTAGCCTAAACTAAATGAAGTGTAGCCAGCATGTGAGGTTTGAGTGGGATTGAAATGTTAATCGATATTTAAAAGACAGTGGGAGAAGGTGTCAGAGTGTGTGGAGCCCTGAGGGGGAGATGGAATCGCAGGGAAAAAACGGTCAATTTGATCTGAAGTCCATCTGTAGTCCGTCTGTGTGGTAGTTGGCCTTACTGCCGTCATGCGAGTGTTAAGTGGTCTAAAGTAACGCTTCTGAGATTTTCAAGTGAGCCCTTATCCAGAAAAGGTTGAGAACCACTATAAATAGATATAAATGGATACATGCGGTATATAAGCGTCATTCTTTTAAACAGTGCTGCTCTTGTTATCAGCGGACTACTATAATTTATTGTCATAATTTCATTGCAAAACAAGCTTTTATTCTGAATCAAATGCAGTCACGGCTTTGTTCAACCTTTCAACTTTGAACCGGCTTGTGCTCAACTTTATCATTATTTCTCGAACAAAGGTTATCCCAAGGCATGGCTTATAGCCAGGCACCGTGTTGCAAACTGCCTTTTAGACACTATCAGGGAAATAAGGAACCTTATGCAACAGAGATGTTGTGTTGTGGAGTGGAGCGAGACATCTAGTGGCTGAATGTTGTCTACAGTATATGGCACTTTTAAGCAAAGGTGTTTGGTTAAAAACTCATAGCTATTTGCCTTGAGATTATATTTACTGTGTGGCCTTGCTTAAACACGCTCCAGGCAGTTTGAAAACCATTCAAATGATGTTGACAAACTTCCCATATAGAAGGAAAATCAAATAAGCACGATATGATGTATGGTACACGTTCAATATTGCATTTCAGCTTCACAGAGCTCTGGATTTTTAAAATATGCTCATATTACTACATCACATTATTGCAAACTGTGTTCTACTTATGACTTTACTTGTATTAATGTCATATCTTGGCTGCATACTGTATGTGTTGCATACTTTAAGTGTTAATTTATCCATTTTAAAGAGAGTGCACAAATGTAACCAAAGGACTTACGGGTCCAGTTTACATTTGCACTTTCTTGTTGTCTCTCACCGATGATTTTACTTGTGCAAACATGAGACCCCAAGGCCTGCAATAGCCAGTGATGAGATACAAATCAATAACCTAAATCTCACAGGCTAAGTTGTTTTAATGTCATGCTTGACTTAATGTCGAGCCATTTCTTTCATGGATCTGCGGCATTTTAAGACAAAGTGAAAAGCGATTCTGCAAGAGAGGCAAATGGGAGAGTGGCCAAAGTAGGACATTTATCCTGAATATTACTCGGAGCAGATAAAAGTATTTTGTGCAAACTTTTGGTGGAGGACTTTAGGCTACATCGTGTAATATATTATGTCCCTGATCCTGTTCTTTGATCGAAACAAGACTACATGTATCTGATGCCATAGATCAATAGGTTGCTATTGGTTGTTTTTCATTTATCTACAGCAGTGGTTTTCAACCCTTTTCAAATCAAGGTCCATTATTTAGTCGGACCCAAGACAAGAATATTTTGTTGTCGTTGGATAAGATTTTGCCCACAATTCCATTCTGTATTGATGTTGGTTCCATAGGAGAGACAACGGGCCAACGTTGATCGAAATAGCAATTCTACATTCTCTAATTGTGTAGACTTCTTGTAAATGAATTAATGCAGATGTTAACAATAATTTAATGGACCCGTAAGGGTCCATTACATTTAAAAGGTTTCATTTCATTTTACACTCTCAAGAGTTAAAGATCTATAGGCTAAGGGTTCATTTGGTTACTAACTCTCCATCATTTAGCTGGGGACCACCTGGAACCCCCTCAAGAACCACTGGTGGTCCCCGGACCACTGGTTGAGAACTATTAATTCTGTAGTTGTTCTTTGGAGTCTTGAACTTTATTAATCACTTGTGATTTTACTTTGTGTGCATTCCAGCACCCTTCAGGAAAGTGGAACCGTGTCAGTTCCACTTTCCTGAAGGCTGGAATGCACACACAGTAAAATCTTATTCTGTAGCTGAGTATACAAATGGAACCAAATGGACCCTCATTTGTATACCAACTAGACATTTTGTATACTTAGTATTTGTATACTAACTAGAGGAACCGCTAGAGTTTGACCCCTACGTGCCACTGCCGATGCGACAGATATGGCCATATATGGAGATCTGTGTGTCTGTCAGTCCTTGTCCCTTGGGCTATTTGCATTCATGCACGTTCATTTAAAGGTTGTCGCTTGCCCCCCAGAAGCTTGTAGGTCTGTTCGTTTTGGCGAGCAACACCGTCGTATGACACAGTACAAAAGGTGGCACACACATACCTGCACGTACACACTGGTGTCTCCCTCTATTCTATTCTATTGGGCTTTATTTTCTCCCCCCCTCTCTCTCTATTTTGACCTCTCTCTCTCTCTCTCTCGGACCCCCAGCGAATGCATTGCGGGGGTCCGGGGACCGGCGGGGGTCTGGAACCCCAGCAAATGGTTCGCGGGGTGTGCGTGCGTGCGTCCTGTTTCTCGCACATGATTGGCAACACGGGAGACCCGTACACCGCCGTACACTGTACACCGTACTGGCGCATCCGCGCGGGTCTCCAATTGTATAGATAGATACAAGTAGATCAATTAACACCATTTTGTGCACTCTCAGCATTAAATGAACATCAAGGATTTTAGTGGGTGGAAGGCAACACGCTCAACAAAGTGCCCAGTGTCACCTCCCCGCCTCGGGGCCCATAAACCCCCTCAGAGTCTCCTCACATTCTGTCCTTGTCACCCTTGCCAGTGCCTCTGGTATCACAAGAAATCACACGCCGCGCCTCTAATAACATGAAGCTTTTTAAATATTCTGAGATATTGCAATATGTGCTCTGCCTGGAGGTGACCGCTCTCTTAAAGGCACAGTCAGTGAGTATTCAATTTAATACCTCTGATAAGAATAATCTCCGCTGACTTTTGCCATCGGTGCACATAAACAATTAACCTCTACCGTCAAGCACATGCGGGATGCCCTCTCAACCTGTTCTCTTCTCAGAGACTGCGTTCATTTGCTTCTAAGTATTTAGACTTTCTGAGCCTCTGTTTGTCTCACTTCTTGTGACTTTTGTGACCGTGAACATAGAACATTTTGTACTCGGGTGTTTAGGTGGTAGACAGACAGTGTTGCAATGCTGAATTGGAACGTGGTTGCACTGTATTTTAATGACGTGACGCGCACGTCGCTTAACACCTACACTACAGGTCACACAATGGACAATTGATATGCATCTAGGCTTATTCCTTTGTTAATTTGCCAGGTGTGAGTCGGGAGCCTTTGAAAACTTTGTTGAGGTGTGAATTTAAAGTAGTTTTAAATCTATGCGTGTGCCTGTGCGTGCTCCTGGTTCATGCACGGCGTGCAAGGCCGTCCTGTGAGCATTGCACCCCTGGTGGTAGATGTAAAAAAAGTGAGGTTGAGGTGCTCTTATCAGCTAGAAAATGAGATAAGTATTTAAGAAAGAAAAAAGACCACCAAAAATGTGCTAACATGCTTTTAGAAGGAACTTACTCCACAGTAAAACCCTCATTGTGAATTGATATATGTGTAACTCAGAGTGTGTACAAATGTACCCAAATGGTCCAGAGTTAAATTAACACAGTGTACCAATATCACGTACTTGACTTGAATTACTTCTACTGCTTCATTGAAGTGTGCTGAAAATGTTCAGCTTTTATTGTTTTCTTATTTTAATTAACTACATACATTAAATTATTTCTCATTTTGCAGTTCGATTAGAGGCCAACATCGACACACAGCAGGATTAAAAAAACATTCCACACAAACTATCCACCATGATCATACAGACTTTGAAGTTGATGTGTTGGAAGGAAATTAGATAAAAATGGTACAGTAGCATAAGAAGGATTATGATTATAACAACAGTTGGCAATTACAAGGAGGCTTATCTAGATTATTCACTGTAGGCTTAGCTATCACTATGACTTACATATTGCATATTAATACAAATATTTGATAGAAAAATAGGCGGTCATTTGATATCTTTCTCTTGACACCCAGAGCCTTATAGAAACTAGCTTACATAGGCATGTGTGCCATGGATTGATCTGTTTATTTGATGTTTTCTATTTAAATTTTTAAAACGCATGAGTCATCATTTGCATCAACCTCAAGAACCTTAATTGCCTAGGAGTAGTTCCAGTATATGGCTCAGTGCTCAATGCACCTTATGCAACAGCTAGTTCCAAGATGCTTTCTGAGCATCTTTTTTCGAAACCCATGGGTAAATCACTGATAAAAGTATCATTGCGTAATACATCCAGCTGGTGCTCTTGAACCATAGCATCCCTATTCTGGGGGAAACATTAATTTTGTAGGAAATAGTTTATAGATGGGTTATTTTCTGCACAGAGATTTGGTGTAGAAACTAAGACTAAGTACAGAGGCAACTCATGTCCAGTTTATAGCCATGGTTCACATGACGCTCGACTGTCACGAGCGTCATCCATGGAGCAACTTGTACCTGGATTTGGCACTTTCTCCATTTACAACCCGTACATCTACATAAACGTTCAGATTTCCAACCGATAGGGTCGCGTAGTTGAAAGCATATGAAGGACATTTTGAGAAAATGGCCACCGATCGGATTAAAATGCTTGCAATTTAGCTAAATTGAATCAAAAATGAAATGTAGGGCGACGACAGTCCACTTGGCGTCGTGCCTTTGCACCGCACAGCCGTGCCTATCACTACGATTAAGCAGTCCCTCTTATGTCTTATTGCTTCATTACCCATTATGGCAAATTAGCTAGTGATAAATGTTGCTGCAACAAGCAAGGCTATAAGTTATGTGTGGTGCAGGTGCTAAACTTCAGATTCATCTTTCACAAATTTCACCCCTCGTGATAAAATGGACAGTTAGTTAGTAATGTTTCATTTTAAATTTTCAGGGAGCCCAATGAAGAATAAGGTTCTAGCAATGACACTGTCTTGATATAAACTCTCGTCATTTGAATAAATCTATCAAGCTGCAGAGAACTGCATTGTATTTGCCCCACAGGCCTCGTCTGAATCATACTTGGCATATTATCTAGCACATGATTCCCACACAAAAAATAAGTATGCTTCAATACTACCTTCCTCGAGAAGCCTATTATGCACTTTTTTTGTAATTGATAGAATACTTTATTTGCAGGATTGTTAACAGTACAGGTAGTACAGTCAAATGTTATGCTTAAACGATATCACAAAAAGCCCCATGGGGCTTGTTTACATTGTGGTCCATCCATTGTACTCAATTCATCAGTAATACATATAATACAGACAATACAATACAATAGATATTGGTATGGAGAACTCAGTAGCATCAACAGGTATATTTACAGAGGAAGGACTGCACTTTGCTGAGATATACACAGGAGACAGGGAATTTATTATTATTATTATTATCATTATATTGTTCTCCTCACATCAGAATGATTTACTGTAGGATGAAAATCATGGAAGTTTCCCTTTAATTTAACTCTGAATGCAAAATGTAACCAAATCGAGCCTTCACACCTTTTGCAGTGTAGTCGTCCATTTGTTTTGCCTTTGTTCAGACTTAATTGTCCAAATGTTATGCAAACCCAAAATGGTGCATTTTCACTGAGTGGACCAAAACAGAGGCCTGGAGCATGGTTGATGCATATCCAATTGAGTTGGCTGGTGATAAAGACCATGATCCCGGCAATTAAATGCCTGCTGTGGCATTAGCCCCAGGGCTCCTTTGGTCACAGATCAGAGGCAACACACAAAGTTCATTAAAGATCTTGGGCTCGCAGTTTCCAGATCCTAATGCAGCATGCATTGGAAACAGAGGGAACGTGGTTATTGTAGTGTTTAATTGCGAACGTGAATAAAATGCAAATACGCACTTTGCTCAAAAGAAACATTAACATCTATACAGTGAAGGCATCTACAGTATTAGGTTTGTACTTGTGTGATTTGTGTGCCTGTGTAGCTCAGTCATCAGAGAGCACTTGCCTTTGAATCGCAAAGTTCCTGGGGACTGACAACTCAGCGTTTGAGTATCACTGCTTGGGTAACTAAAGCCCCAAATTGCACCTTTCTAGTTATTATTATTGTTATTATTATTAAGACGTGTTAAATACTGGAGGCTGGTGGTGCTCCACCCCGTCTCTCTGTTCTAGCAACCTTTGCTTGGCTGATACTGACTATAAGCCACTCCTACCTACTACTACTTGTGTGATACTTTTTCTGACAGAAAACAGTCCAGTACTGTAAGGGGACAAGGTAATAGTCCACAATAATACTAGCCATGTTTCTAAGTGAGTTTTACATTTTGTCACATCTTCTCAATCACAATTTCCAACTTGAGCCCTCATGATAAAGTCTGAAATGTCACCTTACGTTTAATGAATTAATTGTTATAAAAAGTTCAGTGTAAATACAGATACAAAGTTGGTTATGCCATGCCTGTCTTGATAAAACCAAGTAGTATTATTAGTTTAGGGGAGTTACACAGGAAAAAGTACACAGGAAAAAGTACAAAGCTGATGCTTCCAGGTCAGCTGTACAAAATCAGTTTCAACCATTGTCCAAAACAATCCGATAGGCTCACATATACTTTATGAAGTAGATTGTCTTCTGCTTCTTTTGGTTCATAAGTCAAAATCCTCAAAAATGTATAAATTAACTGAGGATTTTTACTGTGTGTGCATTCTAGGACCCTTCAGGAAAATGGAAACATGTCTAATAAAGTTCAGGACTCTAATCCTGAAATCCAATTAGACCAAACAGAACTAAGAATTACAATCACAATTACTGTTGGCCCACTATATGCAATGTCAAATCCAATTTGACGTGTGCCACAGTAATGGTGATGCGGTTTTACATGCATAGGTTTTGGAACATGTGGTACATGTGCCCTGCAGCGACATTCTCCACTGACAAAAGTACAGTTGCAGAAGTTGCAGCGACAGTGTGCCAAGGAGGAAATCACCTCATAATGTTCTGCTAGAGCAATTAGTTCCTTACTGAATTATGCATCAGCAGAAGTGTCAGGCTGAGTTAGAATCCTGACGAGGTGCAGGTACACAAAGAGGATAGATGAAAGCTTCTTGTGCCGGTGCAGTGCAGCACACAGAACCTACTGTACTGTACCCTCTCTACCGACAGTCAGGGCTACATTCACACCACGAGGCCAGCAGCAGCAATGCCAATATGATACTGTGCTAAATACGTAGATTTCTCATAATTGTCTCCGCCAGGCCGAAAGGCATGGCCGAGACTATGTTTTGCACCCTGTCCGTCCATCCGTGTGTCCGTCTGTCTGCGAGCAGCTAATCTCCGTCACTATTGGCCCGGTCACTGCGAACTGTGCACACACACTCCCTGGATGCCAAAGCCGAAACCTCTGCCCTGCATTTTTCACATCTGCTTTTTAGAGCGCCACCAGGAGGCTGACTTTTGTAAAACAATTGTTTTGCTATTACTCCTTCAGATTCTGTCCAAAAATCACGCAAATCGGTACACAGTATCTCTATAGTCATGTGATCAAGACGGATGTGTCCGATATTTCATATTCCATCCTAATTGGCTAACATTCTTGGCTTCCAAACTTTTTCTAGTTATTGATATGTGATGGGGCCTTACTGCATGCAGAGCAACAATATTAACTCATTCAGTGCCACTCGACGTCTAAGACGTCGTTTTTTTTGGAAAAAAATGTTCAGAACCCAAGATATCATGATTTGAAAATGTTCTGCTCCATTCACTTCTTGTTTAACTTCTTACTGAAAAAGGCTGTATCTCAGCTCCTAAGCACCTTTTTTTTTTACAATGAATTTGAGCTCTGGCACTCAGAGCCAAACTACCAGAAATAAGTCAGGCACTGAATGAGTTAATACTTTCCTTACTTTTGGATAGAGCTACATAATGTGTCTTCTTTATAAGGCCAGATAGTAAAATAACAAAAAAAAAAAGTTTGGTATCATTATTTAGTTTTACTTATTATTGAAAAAAGAAGAAAACATTAAGCAGATATTATTCTTTAGGCGCTAGCCACTTCAACATTGATTGGTTTAGTTTATACAGTGTATTTTTTTGGACTTCAATAAAGTATTCAAGCACAACTTGCCCCCGACTCAAAGTAAAGCTCATGGCGCTATCCTCATTGGGGTCATGTCTTGTCAGAACCTTTGTGCCCACTGTCAGTAGCGGAGCCATGGCTCTCTGAGCATGCTGCCCTGCTGCTGAGAAAGTGTCAATCTTCTGGGTCTGGGATGTAGGGGAAATCACAGCAGTGTGCGAATACATGGAGTCACCCTTTGGCACACGGCACAGATGGCACAGCATTACTTCACACATGTAAATGTTGTCTGACGCGTTAAGCATTTATCAAGCCCTTTGCTAATTTACCGCACAACATTTTCCATCTTCATTATTTCATACGATTTTAATTTCCCAGACACAGGAGAAACGCATGCAAGAGCAACATGGAACCTGGAATGATTGCCACGCCCACAGTATGTCTAATGCTTGATTTATGCTCTGTCCTATGCTGTGCATTGAAAATAGTTGGTCTACATACAAGATCTCAACGTGTCACGTTGTGAGCTTGTAGACATGATTCAATTTGCAGGGGGGGGGGCAAAGGCAAAATGTCAAGATTTATCAAAAAATGGTTTAAAAAACAGCTGATCTACAAGCTCACTCGCACCGTGACATCTTGTGATCATGTTGATCAGCTTTTTTTTTACAAAATAATTCCCCCCTCTGTTTTCTTTTAATTATAAATGGAACCCTGCTTGTAGGTCTGCTTGACGTGCACCACTGTCGTATGAGGAAGTATATAACCTATAACGAGTGGAAGTGAAGCAGAGAGGAGCGATTGAACGGGATAACCTCCAAATCCAAGGACTGGGTTGTTATTAGTTTTATTCTCTGAGGAGAGGCGTTTCACTAGCTGTCTGCCCACTCTCTTTCTGAGAGCTGCTGCAGGAAACACTGACACACACACACACACACACACACACACACACACACACACACACACACACACACACACACACACACACACACACACACACACACACACACACACACACACACACACACACACACACACACACACACACACACACACACACACACACACACACACACACACAAACAAACACACACATATTTAATAATTTGTATTCATGTCAAAATAGGAGAAATAGCGGATCTACAAGCTTGTGGATCTGCTATTTCTCTATTTTTAATATTTGAAAAAAAGTGTGAAAATCTTGTGACAGGCCTATGCATGCGTGCGCACACACGCGCGCGCACACGCACACACACACACACACACACACACACACACACACACACACACACACACACACACACACACACACACACACACACCATGCACAACCACCAAGTAATAGACTACCAGTACTGAACCGGGTATTGTATATTCAAAGGGAAATGTTTCATGCAAACTGAATAAGTATGACCCAGACTACCTCCTCGTTCTTTACCGCTGGGTCAATGCTTGTTGGTCCAAGGCTAACCGGGTCTGAATTAAAGATAAGGATATATTTATGATCTCATTTCTATGCATGCCACCCAATCTGAAGACATAAAAGATTAATCGAATGTATCAGTATTTGGCAGTGTCGTAAGCAATTGAACTCTGGCTTGGCTTGCTCAACCTACTGCTGATGAAATACTCGCTTGCACTCATGGCCCTCACATATGGAGAGAGATAATGGAAACAAAATGGTATGCAATGACATATTTTTGTTGACACAAAACGTTCAAAAGCACTTTTTCACACAAGTGTTTTTACACGGTCATAGACATCCCTATTTTGGGCGTGTCAATACCACAATATAAAAATACTCTGTTACAAGTAAAAGGCCTGTGTTCAAAATGTTACTTGAGTAAAAGTACAAAAGTATTGGCTTCAAAATATACTTAAATTACCAAAAGGAAAAGTACTCAAATGTTTGAAAATAGCAGATCTACAAGCTTGTAGACCGGCTATTTTCAAATAGCCTATGTATAGGGGCTAAAGTGGTTAATGTATGTTTTATAACATGCAACACTGCAAAGTCGCTAGTAACTAAGTTTTCAAATAATTGTAGTCAAGTAAAAGTACAATATTTGCCTCTGAGATGTAGTGGAGTAGAAGTAATGAGAATTACTTCTACTCTTCTAGAAAGTATTGAAAATTGGAAATACTCCAGTAAAGTAAAAATACCAAAAAATTGCACTTAAGTACAGTACTTGTAAATGTAGTAAATGTACTTAATTCATTTAACACCACTGGTTAAATTAACACTGACAATATTACTGTGTGCAGTTTTGAGCCGTGCTGGAGCAGGTGAATGCTGCACAAGTGTGTTGGTGCATTGAATACTGACCATGTGTAATATGCAGAATGGAATGGACATACATTCAACAGCAATAGCCGATCTACAAGTTCACAATGCGTCACAGCGCGACGTGTTGTGATCTTGTAGAAGGAAACGAGAGCAGAACAAATACAGAGTCAACTCAGCAGGTCCCTTTAACTATAAGTACAGTGGTTTAAGTGGTTACATATATTGCTCAGGGACACTTCAACATGCATTTGAGCCGAGGGTCAAACTGACAACCTTCCGTTTCTACCCACTCAGCTACGGCCACTCCAGAAATTGTTATTCCTTGTATTCTTTGCCAAATGCTGCTACTGTATGTGCTACTGTTCTGTATATACTGCTATATGGAATGTATATAGGATCAAACGTCTTTCTGGTATCACTTTAGAACAGTGGTGGAAAGTAACTAAGTACATTTACTTAAGTACTGTACTTAAGTACAATTTTGAGGTATTTGTACTTTACTTGAGTATTTCCAATTTCCAATACTTTTACTTCTACTCCACTACATCTCAGAGGCAAATATTGTACTTTTACTCCACTACAATTATTTGAAAACTTTAGTTACTAATTACTTTTCAGATATAAACTATGATATAATGAAACATACATTAACCACTTTAGCCCTATTTTATACCTAGGCTATTTGAAAATAGCAGATCTACAAGCTCACAACGCGTCGCATCGCGACGCGTTGTGAGCTTGTAGATCGGCTATTTTCAAATATTTAGTACTTTTACTTTTGGTACTTTAAGTACATTTTGATGCCAATACTTTTGTACTTTTACTCGAGTACATTTTTAATTCTGGACTTTTACTTGTAACAGAGTATTTTTATATTGCAGTATTGGTACTTTTACTTAAAGTAAAGAATTGTAGTACTTTTTCCACCACTGCTTTAGAATAACTATCCCTTATAAATAGTTCATAGGTCATTCACAGCTAGTTAATGACTGGTTAAATGTTTGGTAATAGTTGGTTAAAGATGTAAAACTGCCTCATAAATTATTTTATTAAATAAGAAATAAAAAATTAAAAGTATTCTCTGCTGCCAAATCCTCATACTTTTCTAACATCAGTACTGATAAAAGCAACACCAGAGCACTCTTTTTCTAGTCAACCACCTACTACGTACAGACCCCACATCTATCTAGCACCATGGACAGCACTCTCCTATCCACATAGCATAACTAAGCTTCAGCACCATGGACAGCACTCTCCTATCCACATAGCATAACTAAGCTTCAGCACCATGGACAGCACTCTCCTATCCACATAGCATAACTAAGCTTCAGCACCATGGACAGCGACTGCCCCTCAAGCACAATACCTCTAGGCTGCACTAGCCGAAGTCCTGACGTCACTCGTCCATCCCCTGGTTCGTAAAGTAATTTCTCTATGGAGAATAACATTGGGTCATCTTAGAATCGTCTCATATAAGAATTGTGGTCCAAAAATAAACAAACTGTCTCGGCGATATTGTCAGGGAGGTGGCTCTGTATCGTTTATGATAGTCAGTCACTTATATTTGATACAGTCTGTTTCTGGCAAAAAAATTACTAATTCGGCGGAAGTAACGTTAGCGTTTTCTCACCGTCAGTTGATGGTTCATATCCATAAGAGTAAAACCGCCGGGGTCATTTGTTTATTTTTGGAACACAGTTCTTATTTGACGCGATATTAAACACGTCTATGGGAATTCAGAACGGAGGGGGGGGGGGAAACCGCGACCCAGGTAGGATGTGTAAATTACGTCAGACTTCGGTGCTCTATAGAGGGGCGGGTTTAAAATCAGCGCGGAGAGAATCCACCTGATCCCATTGGTTCACCGATCTGTACGTCAGCCCCCGCCCCGTCAACACAACATTACGAGCGACGCCCACTGCACTCTGGTTGGTTGGGGAAATGAAACACTTCCTATACCGGGTACACCGACGCGCTGGTCCAGGCTTTTATTTTTTAGCAAAACTAAACAATAAAAGCCTGGAGATCGAGGCTACAATACCTCAGACCTCAGTCTGAGGTATTGTGCTTGAGGGGCAGTCGCTGTCCATGGTGCTGAAACGTAGTTAAAGGGATAGTTCACCCCCCCAAAAACAAATTCTATCGATTAGTCACCCCATGGAGACTTGATTTCATAGATATTTTTTTTATATTTTGATATCGATATTTTGATTTGATTTGATATTTTGATATTAATTTGGCCCAATCCTAAGTGAAGGTCCCCCCCCCCCCACTGGCCAATAACCCCTCCAACATAATCCCCCCATACCCTCTACCCGCACCTCCCCCACCTCCATACCCCCCACTCCCACAACCCCCATCCCCCCAGTACCCCCAACCACCACACCCCACCCCCAAACACCCTCATATCCCCCAACTCCATATAGCCCCAACATTTTATCACTACTTGAGAGTGATACAATGTTGGTCTTCGTGTGTGTAAGACAGATGACAGGATAGAATAAGCAATATTTAAACAGTCACGAGAATAAACAAGGACTTACCACCAACGGTATATTCCCAGGACCAATGTCCCTCCACTCAGTTTTAGATGTGCAGTCTTCCCTCAGCAGCCTTTGAGTTCAATTGATTCATTTTATCACCCGACTTCCATGTTATTACAGGGCACAGTACGGAGTGACCTTTGGTGGCTATGAACCACGGTGGTGCTCCCCTGCCATTTAGTAGCCATATAAACTAGATTACCTGATCATTTAGTCTTCATTGGACAGCCCGTCTGGCTCCTACACTGTGTTCCCCCGTGGAGATTCTCATTCTGCGAGTGTTAGCACTGGGACTAGGTCCCAGAAAGATCCAAAAGGCCACCGCTAATCTCTGCTTGGGCCCGCAGCCCATCAGCGGGGCCTGTAATCTGGCCGGGCGCGGTTGATATCGTTATCTTTGGTGGAGTGCTCAGCTGTGGCTCTCGGTGCCTGCCGGCCAAAGCCACGGGCCCTCTCCTGTGTCTATTATCCCTGCAGTTCCTTATGTCCCACAGTCAATGCTTCCTTTTGACTGTTTTCCCTCCCGCGTTTTTTTACTTTCTTTCTTAACCCATTAAGACCGGGAAGGGAACGGGATCTGTGTCATTTTAAGATGTCTTAGGCTATTAAAAAGTAGCAGACAAGCTCATAGCTATTTTTGAAAATAAATCGTGAAAATGTGTGCAAATCTTGTATAATATATATTTTTTAAAGTGAACATTCGTAAAATATTTTGTTCCAGGGACCCACCAGAAGCAAAGAGTTTTGAAAATGTTACAAATATATATTCAAAGATTTGCACAAATCTGTGCCGCGCTATGAGTTTGTAGATCTGATATTTTTGAATAGCCAAAGACATCTAAAAATGACACAGATGCGTTCCCGGTCTTAATAGGTTAAACATTTATATCTTTGATATGCAATCTTGTCTTTATCTGTGATCTAGCATTCAGTTGTCCTTTCCCCCTTCAGCATAATTTCAAGGTATCTCGGAGATGAGAACTACAGTAATTTAAGTGCAGCAGGCCTACCCTTTGTTTAAATGGTGAGTTCACTGACAGTGTACCAAAGAATCGGGAACCGGGATGATTAAGAGGTCTGTAACGAGACGGTGCTCTCTGTTTCCAAACTGTGTACAAAGTCAAATCCTCAGTGTTAATTTAACTCAGAGAGTGTACAAATGGAACCACATAGACCCGTAAGGGGTCCGCAGGGGTCCATTTCATTCCATTTGTACACTCTCAGAGTTATGAATGGATAAATGAGCACGGAGGATATTACTGTGCGGCATAAATGGACATAATGTAAAAGCAAACCGACAACATCCATGAACCCTTTTTCTTTTCTTTTGGTTTAAAGCTGCTGTCGCTTACAGGTCAGCCATACCGTTATCAGTCATTTCATGAAGCATGCCTTGATCAAAGTGAACACCAATCAAACCTCACATATGCGGCTTCCGGGCTCAATATAGAGACCCAAAGGTCAAAGCGATATTACACGTTTACTCTTTTTCACATTCTTTCGCCTGACAAGGGCTTCTCCATCATCAGCCACGAGCCATTAAAGATATCTCTTGCTTAACCCATTACGGCCGGGAACACATCTGTGTCATTTTAAGATTTCTTTGGGCTATTCAAGATTAGCAGATATACAAGCTCATAGTGCTGCACCATGAGCTTGTAGATCTGCTATTTTTTTTTAATCTAGAAAATGTGTGCAAATCTTTGAAAATATATGTTTTAAAACATTTTTAACTCCAATATGTGCTTCTGGGGGTCCCTGGAACAACATATTTTGAGATGGAGGTCCCTGGCCAAATACATATCATTTTGGGGGTCCGTTACATGGAACAGTTGGAGCACCACTGATATAGCAACATACTGTTAGGATTTAGAAAACATTTTTAGATATATCTCAAAATGTTTTGTTCCAAGGACCCCGAGAAGCAAATATTGGAGTTAAAAATGTTTGCTAAAAAAAAAATCACGATTTATTTATTTTTTAGCAGATATACAAGCTCATAGAGCGGCACTCGGTGCCTTGTAGATCTGCTATATTTTTGAATAGCCAAAGAAATAAAAAAAAATACACAGATGCGGTCCCGGTCTCAATGGGTTAATGGACTTGTCGGGTATCCACAGACAGACTGAAGACAAATGGTAAATACTAAAAAAGAAGAGGCTCGCGTGTGGAAAGGATTGGTGCGGGAGGAAGGGTTAGGAGGCCGTCCTCAGCCTGCCATTGATTCAGCTGTCAAACGGCGGACTCCAATCTCCTCCCCAACGACAAATGACTTCCACATCATCAGTGCCATCAAAACAATTTGCAGGGCGTATATGTGTGGCATGTGACTATTGTGACAAGTGATTGTCTATGTTTAAAGGGAAAAAAATCCATATAACACCTGAATGAAGTGTAATGGAATCCGATGCCTCGAAGCCACCGAACTGATGGCAATTTACATCAGCATGTGGTGGAAGACGTACTACAGATTTATTTTTTACTTAAAGGGGAATACCACTCATTTTCAACATTGAACAATGTCATAATATACCCTTTAGAGCTGATGTGTGGAAATGAGAAAAAAGTCCTTCTATGTCGCCTAGAATTGGATAATTGATTCATGTGAGGGTCATGTGATCAGTGACTTACGGAAGGTGTACTCTTTGGCTCCGCCCTCTAGGCTGCTGCATTCACTAGAATGGGGAATCTCACTTCCAGCTGAAACAGTGCGACTTGAATATAAAGTTAAGACTTGTTAAAGCATTTTCAGGCAATTGATTTCTATTATCAACAAGTACAATGTCTTGTGAAATTCCCCATTCTAGTGAATCCACCACTAATAAAGAAATACAATATCTGCCTCTGAAATGTAGTGGAATAGAAGTATTAAGTATCAAAAGTACAAAATGGAAATACTCAATTAAAGAAAAGTACCTCATGTTTGTACTGTGCTTCAGTAAATGTACTTGGTTGCTTTCCATCACTGTTTATGCGGGACACATGCACAAATGATATGAATGAATAGGGAGACGGGGTAATAGCGGAGCAGCTAGACTCTCTCTCACAGCACGGGCTGTTACTCTTCTGTGTTACATTAGGATAGATAAACCAGCTCTCTGCAAATATGCGAATCTGTTTTCGCTCCCTGCGAAATGAGTTAATGATTTATTCGCAGCGTTGCCTCGCGGTGCTGCGAAAAATCTTTACCACACACTTATTCTTTATTTATAGGGAGGCAGAGGAACACAAGCCAGGGGATGGGTTTTTGGGGAGGCAGGGAGGTGGGGGCCGGTACCTGTGGTCACCCATAATGGGTCAAGTTGAGCAGAGTAATCAGCTGTGAATGCAAATGCAATGCACGGGTAATTGCGCACCGGAAATAGCAGATCTACAAGCTCACGGCACGCCGTGGTGCGGCACGTTGTGAGCTTGTAGATCTGCTGTTTACGGCACACGACACTGCCTTTCGACAATATTCAGTGGTGTAAAGTAACTAAGTACATTTACTCAAGTACTGTAAGTAAGTAATTTTTTCTTTTACTCCACTACAATTATATGAAAACTTTAGTTACGAGGTAATTAGTAGATTTTTATTTCAAAACATACAGTAGCCACTTCAGCCCTATACATTTCGGCTATTTGAAAATAGCAGATCTACAAGCTCACAATGCGTCGCGATGAGACGCATTGTGAGCTTGTAGATGTGCTATTTTCAAAAGATTTCTATACATTTTATACATTTGAAAAGTTGTGAAATGGGACATTTAGAGTATTTCTACATGCGGCAGTATTGATACTTTTACTTAAGTACTTACTTACTTTAGTACTTTCTCCACCACTGACAATATTACAAATCAGGCTTCATAGCATTGTTTCGTTGTAGAACGTTGCTTATTCCCCTTGGACTTTCCTCTGCCACGCAGCCTTATTTAGGAACTTAGTGGCATTAATATACATGGCTGCACAATTCTCGTCATTGCTTTCTCTCCACGCCGCAGCGTGCCACTCTGCATGTCAACAAGCTACTCGCAGTCAGCTTGACACACAGGTCCTTCTTCACTATCCAAGTTAAATTAGCACTCAGGGCTTTACTGTGGGATAACCTAACCGCATCAACCCAAGCGTCTCTAAGCCTACGGCGAACATTCGGCGAAAATAACCGATCAACTAAATTGCCGACTTGTAGAGCTCTGGGGGACTCCAATCAACTTGGTATTAGGCAAGCCTCGCTCCTAGCCTGCCTCATCTCCGAGGACAAAAGCCTGGTTACAACCTGATGCAGAGCTTGTCTACAGGGTGGGACTTCTGCCGTATGTACTTCCCCGTAAACTGGAGTCGCGGGTTTGATTCCCGAGCCTGACAACCTTTGCTGCGTGTCACTGCCTGTCTCTCTACCTGTTTCCTGTCAGTGTCCACCGTACTATCCAAATAAAGGCAGAAAAGCCCCAGAATATCTTTAAAAATAAAATGGTACCATCTTATAATGAGCGTTAGTGAGGAGTTGTAGTTATATGAAGATAGGTTGAAAATGGGTGAAGTGGTCCTTTAAGAAAGAAACCATCTCTCAGAGTTTGTATCGTTGTGGTTCGGGACTCAGGTTTTATTAGAGATTTTGATTTGACATGTCATGTAGGGCTGGACAATGTATCCACCTGACCTGTATTTCATTATATTGATATTATGATATGAGACTAAACATTGTGACATTTGTGAAAGAGCCACTGTAGTCATCGCCACAATATAGTCGCAATATCGATATATATTTGGTCCAAATATATTGTGATATTAGATTTTATTCGTATGGCCCAGCTCTAGTCTCAGAACCTAAATATTGATGGAAGTGTATAGGAGAGCAAATGAGTTGGAATGGTATCAAGGTAATTGTTCTTGGCAGTGAGGAGTGAGGAAAAACAGACATAAGTTTTTGATTCTCCAGCTCAGTGGTTCTCTAGACACTTCACAGTACACCAGTTCCTACATTTCTGAATCCAAGTATCCCTGTACCGTACCTGACGAAAACATTTTGCTTAGAAAACTGCAAAAGAAAACCATAGCATATCTACTCTACTAGTATATGATGCTATGAATGAATAAAACCCACCTTTTGAAGAATATAACATTAACATTTAAGGAGTGAAAGAGTTGCAATTAGTGCCCCCCCCCCCCCCCCCGAGCAGATTTACTTTAAACTGTGGATATGATATTTCAGTAAATCCAGTTTTGATGTCAATTTCTTCTAAGTAAAACAATATGAACGGCGCATAAGCATTGCTTTCTAATCAATAACAATTGGTTCAACACATTACAGATCTGCAGGTTCATACAAAGTTTGTAAGTGTTTTTTATCATTAAACGTGAGAGTAAAATAAATGTTTGTATTTCCCACTTTCTCTGATGTACTGTATACCCCCTGTAGTAGCCTACCTCCGCATACCTCTGGGGAAGTGGTTTCCAACCTTTTCTGGATCCACTTGAAAATCTTGTAAAGCGTTCGCAGATCTACAAGCGTTCACAGATCTACAAGCTCATAGCGCGGCACCGAGTGCCGCGCTATGAGCTTGTAGATCTGCTGTTTTTGAAAAATCATGGACATTTGAGCAAATCTTTGAATGTATATATATTTTTTTTAAGCGAACATTTTTAACTCAAATCTTTGCTTCTGGGGGTCCCTGGAACTAAACATTTTGAGATGGAGTTCCGCGGCCAAATAAATATCTAAAAATGTTTTCTAAATCCTAACAGTACTTTTCCAACTTTTCCATGTCAAGGACCCCCAGAATTATATGTATTTGGCTGCGGACCCCCTCATCTCAAAATATTTTCATTATTTTGTTCCAGGGACCCCCCAGAAGCAAAGATTGGAGTTAAAAATGTTCTCTTTAAATATATGTATATATTCAAAGATTTGCACACATTTTCAAGATTTTTCCAAAAAGATGTACAAGCTCATAGCGCGGCACTTGCTGCCGTGCTATGAGCTTGTAGATCTGCTATTTTTGAATAGCCAAAGAAATCTTAAAATGACACAGATGCTTTCCCGGTCTTAATGGATTACTGATCAATCAATCCATTTTCTTCCGGCTTGGATCAGTGGAACTAACATAGTATACTTTAAGTTCCTATTCATCAGTATCACAATGAAAACGTCAATTAACATTTTTCATATTAATATTATATCATTAAAATTGTAGTGTTTTGCCATTATTTTGGAGCCCCACTACCGATATCCTCACTGCCCACCAGTGAGCCCACAGGATTTGGAATCGCTGCCCTATAGGGGTACATGTACCACCTATTGAGAAACGGGTCAATAGGTTCATAATATATATTGACTTAGTTTTGCACTGTTTACCAGTTTTTTGATGCATGAAGCCAGAGGATATTTCATGCACCCACAGTATCTGTAATATGCCACGGCTGTGACACGGAATATTCTCGTAATTGAAAGCACAATTCATAGCCTTTCAAGTCCCTTCTGGATCCTGGGAAACGGTTTCATCAAAGGAGCCCGCTGTGTGGGACAAGGGGACATGGCTTTAGAATGTTCTGACTGTTCCAATCTAACAGATTAATGAGTCAGTGCCACCCACGTATGCCCTAAAGGAAGGCGCCATGCTACATTTCAACAAAACAGACCATTCTATATACATCATCAAATTGCACAGAATTGCAGTTAGATGGGCCTGTGGATGGCTCCTTTTGGAATGAGGTGAATTTGTATTGGAGTTAAGCCAGTGAAGGATGACTTGTAGCAACTTTTAAACTTTTCATTTTTCTCATCCAGAACCTGCATTTAAGTGTCTGAAATGGGAAGTCACAAACTCAATCTGAACCAAATGTAATATTACAAAAGTTGACTCACCATTTGACAGCCAAATGTGATGGTATTCATAATTGCATATATTTTGTAACTATAATATTACTCGAGTATTTCCAATTTTCAGTACTTTCACTTCTACTCCACTATATCTCAGAGACAAATGTTGTACTTTTACTCCAGTACAATTATTTGAAAACTTTAGTTACCAGTTACTTTGTAGATTTTGATTATTATTACAAAACATACATTAACCACTTCAGCCCTATAAACATTTCACCATTTGAAAATAGCCGATCGACAAGCTCACAATGTGTTGCATTGCGACGCATTGTGAGCTTGTAGATCTGCTATTTTCACTTTAAGTACATTTAAGTACATTTAAGTACTTTTGTGCTTTTACTCAAGTACATTTTGAATTCCAGACTTTTGCTTGTAACAGAGTATTTCTATATTGCAGTATTGATACTTTTACTTATGTAAAAAATGTGAGTACTTTTTCCACCACTGCTCAACTCTAGACAAATTAGACTTCTAACAAGGTGGAGTTGGGGGTGGAGGTGGGGTGATCGTCTCTTGCTGAAAAGAGATCAGAGGCAGGAACAAGATCAGAGGCAGTGATATTTAAAGACGGAGCCCAATCGCCTGATTGGCTCACTGCAGATTGGCAGATTGGCCAGAAGTGCTCACACTTCAAGCTGTGAATGAAAGGATGTTTGTGGAACATCCCCAGCAATTGGTATCTCCCGCGGCCAGGGGATTGAACACTGACCTACAAATCTCAGGGCAGACACTCTAACCACAAGGCCACATGACCAGGACCTTGCCTTAATAAACCACATACTTTAACAGTATGATAAAAAAAATCTTTGTTGAACATCAATGTTTGTATCTTTTACCATTTGTATTTTATACCATTTATTTATAGCATTTATTACTAGGATTTATTGCAATATCAGTATTGTAAAATGTCTCTCATGGAGTAACCAGCAGGTTTTGAAAGTTGAGTACAGTATAATATTAGAGTCAAACCATAGCATAAATTATACATTTTTAGATTGTACCTAGGGCAGAACTGTTATAGTTCACCACATAATATTAACTGCAGCTGCTGTATTTGCACTATGTACATAGGCCTACGTGGTTGTTAACTTAATCATCCTTCTGCTGTATGACTGTATATATTCTGTATTCAGTTGCTAATTTAGTCAGTCACTTATATTCTGTGGTCTGTATATCATTTTGTGACTGCAACATATAGACATAGCTTAGTAACCCATGGAAGGTGCAGTTTAAAATCATATATTCTGTACTGTACTGTATATACATTATTTATTGTTCTCTGTATATTCTATATTCTGGATGTTTCTATGGGTCTATATAGTCTACCTCAGGAAAGGAACAATTCTAAATCATATACAGTATATGGTCATTCACTCTGTGCATATGGATACTGTTTTTGAACACTTTATTTCTTACTTATTACTAATAATTGTACCTTACCTATATTATACCTAATTTGTATGACCTACTAATGTTGTACTAGTGGTGTAAAGTAACTAAGTACATGTACTCAAGTACTGTACTTAAGTACAATTTTGAAGTATTTTTTTTTACTTTACTGGAGTATTTCCAAATTTAACTTTACTTCTACTCCACTACATCGCAGAGGCACATATTGTACTTTTACTCCACTACAATTATTTGAAAACTTTAGTTACTAGTTACTTTGTAGATTTTGATTATACAAAACCACTTCAGCCCTATATACAATTCGGCCATTTGAAAATAGTCGATCTACAAGCCCACAATGCGTTGCGATGCGACGCATTGTGAGCTTGTAGATCTGCTATTTTCAAAATATTTTTTATGCATTTCAAAACTTTGTGAAATGGGACATTCTGTGTAATGAGTACTTTCTACTTTTGGTACTTTAAGTGTATTTTGATACCAATACTTTCGTACTTTTACTCAAGTATATTTTTTCCGGACTTTTACTTGTAACAGAGTATTTCTATATTGCAGTATTGATACTTTTACTTAAGCAAAAAATGTGAGTGCTTTTTCCACCACTGCTACTAATTACCACCTTATAGCACCTTACCTATATTATACCTTATTTGTATCTTTTATGACCTACTGATGTTGTACTGTATAGGCTACACTGTAGCCTATACAGTACAACATACTGTAGCCGCTACAGTATGTTGGACATTGTAACACAGTGTGGTGGAGTCTGCCACACCAACATCGCACTACTCACACACACATGAGTACATCATATGTGACAAATAAAGTCTTTGAATGCTGGATCTAGAGGTTGTCTCCTGCCTCAGGGGAGGCTGTGACCAGCACACTGGCATCATTAAAACCTTATTCTATATGTTGATGTTAAAAATGCAATGGTCCTTCCACCTCAATTGGTGGTATACTGTAACAATGAATTAAATATGAAGCTTATATGCCCATGACCTCAACCACTTATGGCCCTATATACTATACTTAAGATATCAGATCGACAATCTCACAACACGCCATGGCATGACATGATGTGAGCTTGTAGAGCTGCTATTTTCACTATTTTTGGAAATTCTGGAATTTGTTTGAAAATGTTTACATTTCTTTGACATTGTTTGAGATGTTCACCTATAATTGCATGTCCAAAATGGGGATGCCAGGTTGAAAGCCGTTAACTAACCAGCAACCACGGTCATTTAGAATTATATAATCTTTGTTTTTATAATTTTTGATAGCTGGAAAATCATTCCATAGTAGAGTTTCTTTCTGTTTTTTTCTTCTTCCGAACGCGGTCAAAGTTTTCATCCCTGGGTTCCTAATAATGTCAGTGCGGGACAATATTTGATATAAATTCTTAAAGAAGTTCCCGTGTCATCTTTTATCAACACTAAATGATTCATCGTACTGAACGGGGAGAAAAGTAATTATGAGTCCTAATTGAAACTGGCAGTGAGTTGGAATGAAGGGAGGCAGATGAACTAGTCTGCAGAATGATAGGGAGGAAGCAGCTGATTCCAAAGCCTACGCAAATAACAGCTAAACCTAAGCTCATGTCACTGCATGTTCGCCAGAAGGGTTTTTCGCTGGATTTGGCTTCACTCCCGTACATGCACGCGCGCGTGCACACACACACACACACACACACACACACACACACACACACACACACACACACACACACACACACACACACACACACACACACACACACAGACACACAGACACACAGACACACAGACGCACACAGATGTGAATGAACGTGCGCTTACCCACACACACACAAATGTTTACACACAGATATGAATGCACATGCGCCCGCCCATACACACACAAATGTGTTCTGTACACACTCATGAGCACGTACACACGCAGATGTGCATGCACGCACGCGCACATTTCATTGAGTTTCATCTTGCGTGTATGAAAGGAATATAGTCTTCTTGGAAGAAGATGCCCTTGTGTGTTAGACTGTGAATAACCATTGGGCCTTCTCTACCTTGGCAAGTGTATTGATGTATTGAGTACCAGCAGGAATACTCTTATACAACAGCCACTTGCAGAGCAGTGGTTCCATTGGTGGTGATAATGGGGTTGGCCAAGGTGAAGATAGACCCTCTGCTGTGCGTGACGGCATCTGTGAACCAGCATCAATAATAGACTAAGGAGAATAGGGAGGCAGGTGCGCTTAGCAGCACAGAGAACAACCATTTAAATTAAGACATGGTTTTGACAGTACATACTGTAGAAACCCAATATAACAATATAGAAATATTCAAAAAAAAAAGAATAAAACTGAAGCAAAACAACTACATTGTTGACCAAAATGTCTTTAAAATTAATAATAAAATATTATATACAGTATACAATAATTCCTGAATTCTTCCTTTCTTCTTTCATAATGTGATTTTGCCCTTATATTGTAGTTTTGTTTCATGATGGAGCTGCTCTTAAACAATTCCTAGGATTACTATAAATAGTTGTATTTATGTCAGGGTACAACATAATGTCACTGGAATTCATTTACCTTGCCCAGTATACTGTATAGTCTGAACAATGGATGTCAGACATTGGCTAACACATCAGAAAGTGAATTACTTTGTTGTCTCCGCCAGGCCGAAAGGCATGGCGAGAGAGTATGTTTTACCCCCTGTCCGTCCGTCCGTCCGTCCGTCCTGTTTGTGTGTTAGCAGCTAATCTCCGGCACCGTTGGCCCGGTCGCTCCGAAACTGTGCACACACACTCCCTGGATGCCAATTCAGAACCTCTGCCCCAAATGTTTCACATGGGCCTGTTATAGCGCCACCAGGAGGCCGATTTGTGCAAAACCCATTTCTTTATATTACTCCTACAGATTTTATCCAAACGTCATGCAAATCGGTACACAGTATCTCTACAGTCATGTGACAGTCACAGTCACAGTCACAGTCACAGTCATGTGACAGTCATGTGATCAACACAGATCTGTCCGATTTCCCATATTCCATCCTCATTGCCTAAGGTTGGCTTCCAAAGTTTGCAGGATTGGTCCGTTTTGAACAAAAAGCCTCAAACTATGCACGCAGCTTGCGATTTCCGTGAGATTTCACACGCACATTCCCACTATGCCGAGGAAGAAATGCCACCCTTTTCACATTGGTCTGTTATAGCGCCACCAGCAGGTCTAATTTAGCAAAACACATTTTTGGAACAAAATGCCTCAAATCATGAATTCAGTGTCTGATTGCCGTGAAAGACCTAACAATAAATGGCACCCTTTTCACATTGGCCTATTATAGCGCCACCAGGAAGCCAGAATAACGTACCTGACCTGGCGGAGACCTGTGCTCCGAAGAGCACTTTTTCTAGTTCCTAATGAGTTGAGTGTAACTAACTCAACATAGTTGTCACATACTGTGTAGGCTACACATTCAAGCCTTTTGAAAATTGGCCTGAATGAGTGGACTACTTGTGACTTAACTGGATATGGTCTCTTATAAGGGAGGCCCCACCGCTCCCGCAAGACACTGGACCCCTTCTGCTCCTCCGCCATCGGTGTGTGAATGGGGGAATGCAATATAATGTAATGTTGGATAAAGTCGCGATGTAAATGCACCGTTTACCATGTACCATTTTATCAACAATGACGTCTCTAACACAGGTTGGCTGTCTCTGAAAATGTAAATAATTGTTCAGTAGCTATTACATCATCGGATCAGAGGATCTTTCGTCAACGTCTCTACGACTCAGCGCCGTTTGAGTTATGTCCCGATAGTAACCGAATCGTAGACAGAATCGTAACTCATATCCCCCCTAGTCAACATGTGCCGTTTCAGTCCCCCCTTCCAGTCAAATGTTTGCCTTCTTGGGACGTCCGTCCCAAGAAATTGTCTGATAGCAACATTCCAATTCCTCACTTTCCTGCCTGCTCGCTCGCTCCTCCTGCATATCATGTGGTATTTAGATGCTGCTGTATTTCTCATGTATGAGCTGTTGGACATGCATTCCTCTAGCCCACGCCATGCATAAAGATCAACCCATTATTCTATTTGTTGCTTCAGTAGCAGGGGTACTACAAATCTTAAAGGTTAACATAGAAAATGTTCAATGTGTCAAAGGTCCGGTCGGTCAAGCCACACATCTACTCATGTATGTATTTATAGAACTACAACTAAATTAGCCTATATGACTGTTGTGTATGCTGCTGCTGCTGTTGTTAGGTTGTGTAATGTTGTATATATATATTGATTGCTTTTATTTAATTCCCTTACTAGCCTACTGTCTTTTGTATGTGCAGATTTTTGTTCAGTTTTGAGATTATGCTGCTGCAATGTCTAAAGCTGTCCAATCTGGGAACCCCCTCGGTAAGAATATTATTTGTTTTCTAGAATCTGTCTTGAGAGAATAAAAGAAGCCAAACCTAGATAAGTACTATTCTTATGTAGGCTTACCTGTACACAATATTTAAAGACCACCTTGAACCTTGAACTGAGCATTATCAGTGGTGTCAGTCAGTGGACTCATCCACTGTCACAGCTAAATGCACTGTGCATGTTTTTTATCATCCTCATCATCATGAGCCAGTATTTCAGTTCTACTGGTTGCTGTGGAATCAGTGGGGTGCATGATTTTACCTGTCAATTCCTCATTTTGTTTGGCTTCAGTTCAGAGCTACATGCCTAATTGGCATATCAGGATGAATGCACATTGTTCAGTCCATTCCTCTTTGAATTGCAGTTTTTCAGTGTCCACCTTTCTTTTACTGACAAGATCGTGGTCCGCCTATTGAGTACCATATATAATGCACTTCAGTATCTCTGCAGTTTAATCAAGTGGGACACTTTCACTCTCATCCCGTTCAACACTGGCATGCAGGCACGTTATGTTTAAATTTTAGATTATGAGCACTTAGAACAAAGGTTTGTTGGCTCTAAAACATCAAACGCAGCTTTTTTTTTAGACCCCATCTCTCAGACAGCGTAGTCATGGTTTTGATCCCATAGCCCGAAGAGATGGTCCATCCAATACCAGAACAGATAGGCAATCAACACTTCCAGCGGTGACTGCTGTGAGTGTAGAGTGAATGGAACAGAGGGGGCCTGGGGGCGGACAAAACGTATCCCGTGGCTTTGGAGGGGAGCAGATCTACAAGCTCTCAACATGTCGCGCTGCAATGCGTTGTGGGCTTGAAAGATCGGCTTTTTGGATAAAGAAACCCCTCCCCCCATTCAGGCGCCTATGTGTGGTTGCACGCACGTCAGACACAATTAAAAGGAGGAGAAAAGGAATGAAATGGCATGCTTAAAGCGCATAAACCTGGGTGTTAGGAAGAAAAGTAACTGACCTTTTAGTGGAGCAGTGAAGTGGGAGCGGGCTGCAGGCAAGGTGAGCGTGCAGCACAGAGAAACAGATGACTGCAGACTGCTTTATGACTTAGAAGTTGAAGCGTTTTTAGGAGGAGCGTCCTCTGTCTCCATCGTCAGTCAGGGAACAGTTTCATTTCACATGACTCATCCTGGGTCATGCTCTGGCGGGCCGTGTGACTGACAGCCGGTGATGGACAAAGTACTCAACTCCAGTACTTGAGTCAAAGTATATGATACTCCTGGTCAAATATTACTCAACGGCAAGTGAAAGTTGCTCTGTCAAATTTGTACTTGAGTATCTGTACTTAAGTATTGAAAAGTACAAGCCAATTACAAAGAACATTTTCTTTTTAATATCAATACATGGCTTCATTGAAAAGAGAACTTTTCATAAAAATACGAGCTCGTTGTCACGTTGTGAGCTTGTAGATCAGCTATTTTTACTATATTTGAAATAGAAGTGGTAAATTCATAATGTACTTTTTTCCTTTCTAGGAGTGTAGTGGAGTCAAAGGTACAATATTTGTCTTTGAAATGTAGTGGAGTGAAAGTATCCAAAAATACAAATACTGTAAGTAAAGTACAGATACTCCAAAATGCTTTACTTAAGAACAGTACTCAAGTAAAATGTGTCTCTCTACTGTGCACGGCTGGTCAGGGGACAGTGTCATTTCACATGACTCATCCTGGGTCATGCTCTGGCGGGCCTGCCAGACTGACAGCTCTGATGTGGCCGCTGACGGAGCGCGCCTCATGAACCATGAAAAAGCAGGAGACTCCCTTTCCCTACAATACATCACACACTTCACTCTAATCGCTAAAAGAAGCCCAGGAGCCACTGGGCTCTGCTCAGAATGTCAAGGCCCAGATAAGAGTCACACACTTAATTTAAAGTCATACTGTGTCACTTTTTTTCCAATTAAACAAAAAGTTATTTAGCCATATAATCTTTCACTGGTATATTTTTCCACGTTAACCATGCCACATACACGTGGTTCTTGATACCTTCTCTAAACACAGTTTTCAGTCACAATTCTTCCTGGCCCTGGTACGCCAAAATGACACAGGGACCAGAAATGCCCTGGATTTTTATTTTTATTTTACAGTTAGTCATACTTTTTGTTATTTTTTATATAATCTTTCATTGGTGTATTTTTCACAATAACCATTCCACATACAATGTGTTTTTTGGTTGTTTTTTTAAAAGATATTTTTGGGGTCTTTTTCTTCCTTTATTGATAGGAAAGTAGGCTGACAGGAAATGGGGAGAGAGATGGGGGGGGTGACACACAGCAAAGGTCGTCGGGATCGGGAGTCGAACCCACGACACGCTGTCAAGCTGGATTACCAGCATTATGTGGTATGCTCCTGGACCGCTAGGCCAGCGGTGCCCTATACAATGTGTTTTTTGACAACTTCTCCAAACACAATTTCTTATTCGCAAGTGTCTGCCCCTGACACTCGTGCCAAAAAGATGTTGTGATTTGACACTTACAGTGAATACATTTGAATTGAATTGAATGGGTTCAACGCCAAATACAAATTTAATGGAGAGTCAACTATTACCTGCAGAAAGGGAAAGTGGGTTTGGTCCATTACTCTAATGTATGTCAAGAAGCGTGTGAACTTCTATACTGGGTGGAAACCTTATATGTCCAAAACTGTTCCTTTTATTATTATTATCTAAAAACATTTTAAGCTCACAACGCTCCACATCACGACGTGCTGTGAGCTTGTAGATCTGCTATTTTCACTACTTTTGTGTGACACTTTTGCATGACGAAGTAGGGCATTCATTTATGTTTTAAAAACGTAAAAAGTTTAAACATGGCGACGCGAGGTTTCTGCCTGACAGCAGCGATGAGAATTGACTCTAATCATCTCTGAGGTTTAAGGACCAAGTTGTACCTTTGCAGTTTGGCATTAGACTGAATATAAAATGCAATTAGAAATACGATATGCAGCCATAGCTTATTGAGCTTTCACATTTCATTTCCTAAACTGCCTCCCGTTTGATCTTTGATTGGAACTTTATGGTTAGAATGTCATGGTTCTGAACACCAGACCTTCTGTTCACTTCATAAAGCCACACGATGGTTTGATGTTCCGGATGTTTTCATGTGGAAGGAACGATGGAGGAATATTGTGTCTTCCTACTTCTAAGTGTTACCGTGCTGTACTTCTGAAATGACACAGTAAAGGCCCCAGTGTTCATTTAACTACTGTATGCAACTCAGAGAGTGTACAAATGTAACCAAACTGACCCAAATGAACAGGATTTTACTATGTAGACACTAGTCACACCATTTTGATACAAAATTTCTTATTTTTTCCTATTTAATTTTCTCTTGTTTTTTGTCTTGTATGTTGGTTTTGTCACGGTCTGCCCCCCCACAGACCGTGTCTCCTATTCGGCCACTCCCTCTTTCCATTCCTTCTCTCAGTCCTGGTTACACACCTGTCCCCACTCCCTCATCAGCCCAGCAGTGCCATGCCCATTACAATCCTGTGAACACTTCTCCAATCAACCTGCTCCCTATAAAACTGGACTCATTGCACACACTCCTTGTCAGTACATACATTGATGTTCATGTGATCTGCTGTGGAGTTTTCTTGTTCTTTGTTTTTGTGTTCCTGAAGAGTTTTCACCTTTGGACTCCCTGATACTGCTTGCAACTCCCAGCCCTGAGTTTCCTGGTTAGTTGTTTTGTGCTTCAGAGAAGTTAGCATTTTCAGCCTTGCTGTTTACTACTGCTACTGCTTTTGGTTGTAGACTTTTGCTTAATAAATATTCTAATTTGAAACTATTCTGCTTGTGGCTCTGCATTTGGGTTCAGTCCTTCTGCTAACCGTGACAGTATGTACTGACCATAAATATGAACCCAGCAGAGCTACAGCTTTTTAACAGAAAGGTGGTTGAGTTTGAACATGTGATGGTTCGTTTCATGTCTTCTCCCCCAAACCTGCGTGCTGAACTCCAGAAGGAGATTACAGTACAGCAGCAGTGGTTCAAAGACAGGCCATGGGTTAGCCATTTTGTCCCCCACCTGGATGTTGTCTGTGGGAGGCTTAATAACTTTGTTGAAACCAGCTCGCCCCATGCTTCTCAGCCAGCTCCTCGCTCTGTAAGGGTTGGAGTGATGAGTCTGCATCCTGCCAGCCCTGATGAGTACCAGCAGGAGACCCAGTATGTGGACTTGCTTTCCTATTTTTGCAGCCGTGTGAAGCTTCCTGTATTTTCTGAACCACTTCACGCCCCAGATCCTTATCTGGGCACCAGACTGGCTCGGGGAGGTCCACGTAGTACCAACAAACGGGGCAATATCTCCCTGGGTCGCCAAGCCACCAAGCCCACAGGGCCATCCATCTCCAGTCTGCCGTCAGCTCCTTTCCTCGACCCCGCCTGCCGTGACTCTGATCTCCCTGCATCCATCTCTCCTGGTCCGGCTCCAGTCCAGGACCCTTATGAGGGGTCTCGCTTGGCCCTTTGTGTGGGGAACCGTGGGCCTAACCGGAGAAGGCGCGGTCGCCATGCCCCCCTACGCCACCAGGAGCCCATGCTGCCCAACGTCCAGGAGTCGCCGCAGCCCAGCCCGCCGCAGCCCAGCCCGCCGCTGCCCTGCTCGCCGCTGCCCTGCTCGCCGCCGCCCTGCTCGCCGCCGCCCTGCTCGCCACCGCCCTGCTCGCCGCCGCCCTGCTCGCCGCCGCCCTGCTCGCCGCCGCCCTGCTTGCCGCCGCCCTGCACGCCGCAGCCCTGCTCGCCGCCGCCCTGCTCGCCGCCGCCCTGCTCACCGCAGCCCTGCTCGCCGCCGCCCTGCACGCCGCCGCCCTGCACGCCGCAGCCCTGCTCGCCGCCGCCCTGCTCGCCGCCGCCCTGCTCGCCGCAGCCCTGCTCGCCGCCGCCCTGCACGCCGCAGCCCTGCACGCCGCAGCCCTGCACGCCGCAGCCCTGCACGCCGCAGCCCTGCACCGACACCCTGCCGCCCGGCACTCCGCCGCCCGGCACCGTGCCGCCCGGCATTCCGCCCCCCGGCACCGTGCCGCCCGGCACCCTGCTGCCCGGCATTCCGCCGCCCGGCATTCCGCCGCCCGGCACTCCGCCGCCCGGCACCGTGCTGCCCGGCATTCCGCCGATCGGCACCCTGCTGCCCGGCACCCTGCTGCCTGGCATTTCGCCGCCCGGCACCCTGCTGCCCGGCACCCTGCTGCCCGGCACCCTGCTGCCCGGCACCCTGCTGCCCGGCACCCTGCTGCCCGGCACTCCGCTGCCCGTGACCCTGCTGCCCGGCACCCCGCCGATCGGCACTCCGCTGCCCAGCATCCAAGAGCCTCCGTTTCCCAGCATCCAGGAGCCTCCGCTGCCCAGAATTCCGCCTGCCCTGCCTGTTGCCTTGTTGGCAATCTCCGCCGACATTCCGCCTGCCCTGCCGGAGCCCTCGCCAGCTGCCTCCATTAGTGACCTGCCTGAGCCCTCTGCACCCTCGCCGGCTGTATCTGCTGCTGACCTGCCAGAGCCCTTGCGAGCCATCCCCCGAGATGACCGGCCTGCACCCTCTGCACCCGCAACAGCCCTATCAGCCGATGACCTGCCAGAGCCCTTGTCAGTCGTCTCCACTGGTGACCTGTGTCTGCCCGAGGTCATGGAAGCTCTGGTCCTTGGCTTTCTGTTCAGCTGCTTCCTTCAGCTGACAGGTGCATCGGACGATGGCTCTCCAGCGTCTGCGGCATCCACTGTGGCGTCGCCTCCAGCATCTGCAGCATCCCCTGTGGCGTCGCCTCCAGCATCTGCAACATCCCCTGTGGCGTCGCCTCCAGTGTCTGCAGCTTCCCCTGTGGCGTCGCCTCCAGCGGCGGCAGCAGCCCCTGTGGCGTCGTCGCCTGGGGTCCTATCGCCAGAGTCTGCAGCGCCGTCTGGGGTCCAGTCCGCAGCGTCGCCGGGGGTCCCGTCTCCAGGGTCTAGAGCGTCGCCGGTGGTCCCACCTCCAGAGCCCGCAGCGCCGCCTGGGGTCCCGTCTCCAGAGCCTGCAGCGCCGTCTGGGGTCCCGTCTCCAGAGCCCGCAGCGCCGCCTGGGGTCCCGCCTCCAGAGCCCGCAGTGCCGTCTGGGGTCCCGCCTCCAGAGCCGTCCGGGGTCCCGCCTGCAGTGCCATCTGGGGTCCCGTCTCCAGAGCCTGCAGTGCCGTCTGGGGTCCTGCCTCCAGAGCCTCCAGCACCTTCTGGGGTCCCGTCTGCAGCGTTCTGGGTGGCTCCTTCTGGTCATCCTCCAGATCTTTCTCCTAAGTGGTCATGGGGTTCTCCAGGCCGTCCACCCGATGTAGCTTGTTCGGCCATTTCCCAGTCTCCAGGCAGTCCGCCTGACGTTGCCTCGTCTCAGCCTTCAGGCTGTCCGCCAGACGACAACTCTGCTGCCTCGTCTCAGCATCCAGGCCGTCTGCCAGACGACAACTCTGCTGCCTCGTCTCAGCCTCCTGGTCGTCCGCCAGACGACATCTCTGCTGCCTCGTCTCAGCCTCCAGGTCGTCCGCCAGACGACATCTCTGCTGCCTCGTCTCAGCCTCCAGGTCGTCCGCCAGACGACATCTCTGCTGCCTCGTCTCAGCCTCCAGGTCGTCCGCCAGACGACATCTCTGCTGCCTCGTCTCAGCCTCCAGGTCGTCCGCCAGACGACATCTCTGCTGCCTCGTCTCAGCCTCCAGGTCGTCCGCCAGACGACATCTCTGCTGCCTCGTCTCAGCCTCCAGGTCGTCCGCCAGACGACATCTCTGCTGCCTCGACTCAGCCTCCAGGTCGTCCGCCAGACGACACCTCTTCGACCTCGTCTCAGCCTCCAGGTCGTCCGCCAGACCACACCTCTTCGACCTCGTCTCAGCCTCCAGGTCGTCCGCCAGACGACGCCTCTTCGACCTCGTCTCAGCCTCCAGGTCGTCCGCCAGACGACACCTCTTCGACCTCGTCTCAGCCTCCAGGTCGTCCACCAGACGACACCTCTTCGGCCTCGCCTCAGCCTGCAGGCCGTCCGCCTGACGTAAGCAGCTCAGCCCCGGTCCATCCTGGCCGTCTGCCTGATGTCACCAGCTCAGCCCCGGTCCATCCAGGCGTTCCACCTGATGTCCCCATTGCCGCTTCCCAGCATCCAGGCCGCCCACCTGAAGTCACCACTGTCTCTTCTCAGCGTCCAGGCCGCCCACCTGAAGTCACCTGCTCAGTCCCGGTCCAGTCTCCAGGCCGTCCGCCTGGGGTTCAGGTTCCCAGACCCCTCCTCCAGACCGGGCCAGCGTGGTGGGACGTCTGGAAGCCGTCCCTTGAGAGGGGGGTACTATCACGGTCTGCCCCCCCACAGACCGTGTCTCCTATTCGGCCACTCCCTCTTTCCATTCCTTCTCTCAGTCCTGGTTACACACCTGTCCCCACTCCCTCATCAGCCCAGCAGTGCCATGCCCATTACAATCCTGTGAACACTTCTCCAATCAACCTGCTCCCTATAAAACTGGACTCATTGCACACACTCCTTGTCAGTACATACATTGATGTTCATGTGATCTGCTGTGGAGTTTTCTTGTTCTTTGTTTTTGTGTTCCTGAAGAGTTTTCACCTTTGGACTCCCTGATACTGCTTGCAACTCCCAGCCCTGAGTTTCCTGGTTAGTTGTTTTGTGCTTCAGAGAAGTTAGCATTTTCAGCCTTGCTGTTTACTACTGCTACTGCTTTTGGTTGTAGACTTTTGCTTAATAAATATTCTAATTTGAAACTATTCTGCTTGTGGCTCTGCATTTGGGTTCAGTCCTTCTGCTAACCGTGACAGGTTTAAAATTATGATAGATTATGATTTCTGCCTTTTTTGGTGCAGGAAGTATTTACATTCGATGTATGGGTGGGTTACATATGTATTTTTTTTTGTGTTACATGTGTTGTATGTGATAAATGTTAAAAACCTAATTAATTTTAAACAAAGATAAAACAAATGTACTGAAATGTGTCATGCCAAGATGTGGATTGATGTGGATGTTGGGTCAAGAATGTTTGGGATACAAATAGTGCTCTATGAGAAACTGATAACATATCAATCAGGTGCCTTCATTTACTTTAATGCTATACAGAGCAGATGACAAGCATTGATTTTGATAGTGTTGTGTTATCAATCTCTGGTTACTAAATATTTTAGAAAGCCAGGATTTCCACCATCTCTGTGATAGCAAGCCACTAATAAATTGTGTAAATGTGCAAAATACCCTTCTTTCCCTTTGCACTATTTAAATGGAACCTCTTCATTAGGCTGTTGGAAAGCAGAAGGCCATGCTTTACATTTCTTCTTATGTTAGCAATTAGTAAACAACACTCTGCTGTAGGAGTTATAGTGTGATTGAGTTCACGTTGAACTGAATGAACTTTGAATCAAATAAAATCAATACAAGCACAACTCTTAACCCATTAAGACCGGGAACGCATCTGTGTCATTTTAAGATTTATTTGGGCTATTCAAAAATAGCAGATATTCCAGCATTATGTGAACTTGTAGATCTGCTGATTTTGAAAAATCATGAAAATGTGTGCAAATCTTGGTATATATATTTTTTTAAAGCAAACATTTGTAAAATATTTAGTTCCAGGGATCCCCAGAAGCAAAGATTTTAGTTACAAATGTCTGCTTAAAAAAATCTAATATTTGCACACATTTTCATGATTTTTCAAAAATAGCAGATCTACAAGCTCATAGTGCAGCACCGAGTGCCGCGTATTCAAAAATAGCAGATCTACAAGTTCATGAGCGCTATGAGCTTGTAGATCTGCACAAAAAAATATATCGTGGACATTTTAGCAAATCTTTGAATATATATTTTTGAAACACATTTTTTAACTCAAATCTTTTCTTCTGGGGGTCCCCGGAACAAAACCTTTTCTTATGTCAATGACCCCCAAAATTATATGTATTTGGCCACGGACCCATCTCAAAATATTTTGCCGGGGACCCCCCCAGAAGCAAAGTTTTTAGTTACAAATATTCGCTTTAAAAAATATAGGCCTATGTATTCAAAGATTTGCACGATTTTCCACGATTTTTCAAAAAAAATAGCAGATCTTCAAGCTCATAGCGCGGCACTCTGTGCCGCACTATGAGCTTGTATATCTGCTATTTTTGAAAAGCCCAAAAAATAATCTAAAATGACTGATGTGTTCCCGGATTGAATGGGTTAACTGAATAAAGCCAAATACAGCATGTCTGTCTTCTGTATTCCATATCGCATTAAACTTACAATATGGGGTATGATGCGATTACAAAAAGTCAATATTGATGGGATATATCTGGCATAAAGACAGTTTGCTATCCATAAATGCTTGATAATACCATTTGAAAAGGAATATCAAACCAACTGGACAAAGTCTCTGTGTTCTTGCTTTATTGCCACTGTCTGACTGGTGGTTTTACAGTGGAGAGGGCTAAGATCCTGTGTGCGGACTAGAAAAGCATGCTTGTAAGTGGGGGTTCATCTGAAAACCTCAGATGAACGGTAACCTGCCAAAGACGTCCAAACCTTCTCCGTAAAGGGAGGTGATATAACTACATATTGACGTCATTTCAAACTTCTCATGGGCGGTCTCAGAGCTTTTCTTCGGAACCCCTGCACCTCCAGATGTCCTGATTCTCTGAACTATAGTTTTAGTTTGGAAAGCCTATCTGGACCTCGACTTCGGAAGGACTATGTATTGTGCTTAAGCAACCGGATTGAGGGTTACTACCCCCTTTTTGGGGGTATGATCTCGGACATAATTACAATGATATGTTTGACCCATAATATAGAATCATTAGAACTATATTACAAAAGGTTTTTTTTCTCCATTTTTAAATCTCATCTGTCTACATGTTTTCAGTTCTTCAGTCTACTCTATTTTAAGAGCAAGTTTATTCCAACAAACTGTACCAGCATCATCAAGTCATTAAAATTTGACCCATAGCTTTGAATAACTAAGTATGACGCATATCTTCCTTCCTTATTATGATAAGATTATGCTGCTGTGTTTTAATATAAATTGATTCAATAATTTGCGTGTTCTCTCTTTATATTCAGTGTAAAAGCAGAACTAGTACATAGTGCATTGCATTTCTTTTGCAAGGGAATAAAATTCCCTTGTTATTAATTGGAATACTGAATCACTGAAGAGAACACGTGCTGAGGCAGCAAGTTGCCATATTTAACTCTAGGTAAATGAATCACCACACACTTGGTGGCCTTCATGCTAACAATCTTGGAGGAAGAAGTATACAAGCCGTTACTCACACACTCACTGTATGTCCTCACCTTACTCATCTTTATTGATACATTATACATAAAGATTATATTTACGTGAGTACGGTATATCATTTTTTCAAAGATTTTCAGAAAAAAAGAAAATTTAAAAAGACATTCTGAAGTTTTCATACATTTTCAAAAACGGTGAAATTAGCAGATATACAAGCTCAAAATGCTTTTTTTTTGTTTGTTATAGCCTATAACCATTATTTTATACTTTGGCTATTCAAAAATAGCAGATATACAAGTTCAAGACTGCTATGAGCTTGTAGATCTGCACGAAAAAAAAATATCGTGGACAATTTAGGAAATCTTTGAATATATATATATATTTTAAACACATTTTTTAAGTCAAATCTTTTCTTCTGGAGGTCCCCGGAACAAAACTTGTTCTTATGTCAAGGACCCCCAAAATTATATGTATTTGGCCACGGACCCATCTCAAAATATTTTGCTGGGGACCCCCCCAGAAGCAAAGGTTTGAGTTACAAATATTCGCTTTAAAAAATATAGGCCTATATATTCAAAAATGTGCACAATTCTCCACGATTTAAAAAAAAA
This sequence comes from Gymnoscopelus braueri, assembly GCF_963280865.1. Classification (NCBI taxonomy): domain Eukaryota; kingdom Metazoa; phylum Chordata; class Actinopteri; order Myctophiformes; family Myctophidae; genus Gymnoscopelus; species Gymnoscopelus braueri. The sequence goes on from NC_137619.1 coordinate 41,313,827, forward strand.
TAGCAGATCTTCAAGCTCATAGCGTGGCATGCGGTGCTGCACTATGAGCTTGTATATCAGCTATTTTTGAATAGCCAAAGACATCTAAAAATGACACATGCGTTCCAAGATTGAATGGGTTAACATAACCCTGACCTTTCTCTGAGAGAGACCACTCCACTGTGACCTTTATGATCAATGCTTAACCTCAGACATTTATTCACTGACTCTATACCAAGACAGTGTGGCCTTTTGGGGAGATCTAGAAACCCATGATAGATGCTGGACTGTCTCTGTTGTTTATCACTCTTATCTCGTAAACCTGTGGTTCTCAACCTTTTCTGGACCAGGGCCCACAAACATGGTCAGATGGGTGCATTTTCAGAGCATGTTTATTTTAACGATCAATCAAATCAATTGTTCCAGCTTGGATCAATGGAACTAACGTAGCGTAGCATACTTTATATTCATCGGTATCACAATGAAAACTAACATTTTCAAGATTTTAAAGGAAAAAATACCATGACATAATTTGTATTACATTTTTTTACTTAATTATTATTTTTAAATATTGTTATATCATTAAAATAGTAGTGTTTTGCCAATTACTTGGGGGCCACTTTCACGGCCCACAGGTTGAGAATCAGTCATAAACCTTCACTACTGAACGACTGGGCTTTTTCAATGGCACATTTATGGTTGGACTTTATATCAATTTTTTACTCTGTTGATTTAACGTCCATATTTATGACAATATAAAGTACAGTACATTGTATACATATATTTACTGTATGCACAGGCCATATTTTCCACCAGACCAAGTAGTGTAATAGACCTTTACCGGGTTTATATTGTATCTCTCACTATCCACTGTGGAATGACTGTTCATTTCTACCCACACTACTGCATGTGTACACTTGGACTCTATATTTATACCTGTTAATATACTGTTAATACACTTACAAAATACCAAATAATCGACTGGTTGTTTAAACTCGACCAAAGACCCGCTATGACAGTATCCAAGCAGGAGGTAAACCGATATGCCCCTTGGCAAGCTAGGGAGACGGAGAATCAGCGAGACCGGCTCCGTGGAAGGTGTATACTTGGGCTGTAAAGCCAACTACCTGTGGTTTGTATTGCTGCTTATTCACCTAGAGAGAGTCGATGTTGCTGAGTATCGGCGATGGAACTCAACTAACCTGGGGATTCCTTAGCCTTTTATGTCTTTGGCTGCGGTGCTGGTGTCATTACGGTGGTGTCAGTCATATACATATATGGAGCAAGCAATGTCAGGTGTGCCCAAAGATAGGGTCTATGATGTAAATCTTAGATGTTTCGGTTAGCTCCATATATGGGGCTCCAGGAGGGGGTTTTCTGATGTCAGAGCTAGGTATGTTAGTTATCTCCATATATAGAAGTCTAGGAGAGAGTCTCTGATGTCAGACTTGGGTAGGTCGTCTCCATATATGGGTGTCTCCATATATGGGTATCTCCATATCTGGGGAGGTTGGAATTGAATAGGTCACTAAGGGTCGGGGCTGAATAGGTCATTTATCCCCCTATATGGGTTTCCGGGCATCCTGCCCCAGTCTACCTTACGGTGGTGTCCATTTATGACTAGTGCCGGCAAGTATGCTCTTAACGTTCGCTACAACACTGTTAGTGCACTTTGACTTATCTACACCTGTTAATTCACCAAGCTAATTCCCAGCCAGTCCAAAGTGCCAGAGGGCCAAGCAAGAGTTCTGTAGTATACCTAAATCTCTTCTGGACTCATTTCCTAATCCTTGTGCATTACTACCTGCTTACATTCTTTTTATTAGGGTTAGATTTATGATTATTTGTATTATTATTATTTATTACTTCTAGCTGTATGTCTTTTTCTGTATCTGTCCTGCAGAGGTACTACAAGGGGTACGTGAGAGAAATAGCAAAATGATTAAACAAACAAATGAATGTGGACGTGCTGAGCTGTAAAGCAAATTAACTGTTACTGAATAGAAAACAATCTTGATTGGATACAATTGGTATCCCAAGCTGATTTTTCCCCCCCTGTTTATTAAAGAGCTGGAGAGACGGGAATACCCCTGTTACTAAACAAGCACTCTATAGCAATGAATGAGTACTATCAGAATATAGAGCTATTTAACACTTATTTCTATGAAGGAATATGACTTACCCTACCTTTTAAATGAATAACATACAGTACAACACATAACAAATACCCATAACAAATACAAACTAGAAAAAGTGCTCCTCGGAGCACAAGTCTCCGCCAGGTCAGGTAGATTATTGTGGCCTCCTGGTGGCGCTATAATAAGCCAATGTGAAAAGGGTGCCTTTTCTTCTTAGGCCTTGCACGGCAATCGGACACTGTATTCATAATTTGAGGCATTTTGTTCCAAAAATGTGGTTTGCTAAATTAGACCTGCTGGTGGCGCTATAACAGGCCAATGTGAAAAGGGTGGCATTTCTTCCTCGGCCTAGTGGGAATGTGCGTGCAAAATTTCACGGAAATCGCACACACGGATAGGTCCGTTTTGTTCAAAACTGACCTATATCCTGCAAACTTTGGAAGCCAATGTTAGCCAAGTAGGATGGAATATGAAATATCAGACACATCCATATTGATGACATGACTATAGAGATACTGTGTACCGATTTGCGTGATTTTTGGACAGAATCTGAAGGAGTACGAGCAAAACATTTGTTTTACAAAACTCAGCCTCCTGGTGGCGCTCTGTGAAAAATGCAGGGCAAATGTTTTTCCTTGGCCTCCAGGGAGTGTGCGTGCAAAGTTTCACGCAGATCGGTTTAGTTATAGCTAAAAACTTGAATCGGCCTGTCAGCCACCATGAGGCTGATTTGAACGTTTTCAAGTGGAATTTCTTCCTGGGCCAAGTGGGAATCTACGAGGAAAATTTCACGAAAACCGCATGCTGCGTTCATGATTTGAGGCATTTTGTTCAAAATGAACCAATCCTGCAAACTTTGGAGGCCAATTTTAGCCAATCAGGATGGCATATGGAAAATCAGACAGATCTGTGTTGATCACATGGCTATGGAGATACTGTGTTTTTTGATTGTGTGTTTTTTGGACAAAATCTGTAGGAGTAACAACCAAAAATGTGTTTAGCAAAAGTCGGCCTCATGGTGGCGCTATGACAGGCTGATCTGAAAAATGTGGGGCAGAGGTTCTGCTGTGGCATCCAGGGAGTGTGTGTGCACAGTTTCACAGCGACCGGGTCAACGGTGGCGGAGATTAGCTGGAGATTAGCGGACGGACACACGGACGGACGGACAGTGGGCAAAACATACTCTCTCGCCATGCCTTTCGGCCTGGCGGAGACAACAAACAAAAAGTATTTGAGTGTGCCGCTATTTGAACTGGCACTGTTCTCGCGCAAACACAACAACCAAGGCAGGGACAGAGGCGGGGAGGACTCAGGAGCTGCCGCTACCCTCCCCTGTGTCATCCACGCGTCTCTGGCGCTTCTTCACTCGGATTTCGTTCATGGCTTCCTCTATGGAGCGAGTGTCCCTCTTGTTGGCCACAGGCACACAGCCGTATGCGCTGTTGGCCTCTAGAGCGTGCGCTGCGTCTTTTGCAGCAGACGTGCCAATGAGGTGACTGTACTTGTCTCGGTAATTGGAGTTGGGACAGGCCTTCGCTCTCTCTGATTGGCTGTCCGCGGCCTCCTCTAACGCAGCCTGTTCTCTGAGTCTTCTCCGTTGCTCTGCCACCTGAGGATTCCACTCTTCTCCTTTGCGATAGGCTTCAAGCTCCTCCTCTGATGGAGCGGACTCCTTCTTGAAAAGCATAACGTATCTGTTCTCCTCGTCCTCCCCTAATGAAAATGACATCACACCAGCAACCTCTGCCACGTCGTGCAATATGGTCCTCTCAATTTTCCCCATAGGGTCATATATCTTCTTTTGCTGAGCACCGTCCTGGATGAAATCTGACACCTCTTTCTCCATCGTTTTCCTGAATTCTGCTTTCTTTCTCTTTTCATCTTCCTGCATCTTCTTGAGTCTTGCTGCTTGCTCACGGGCCTTTCGCCGGCTCTCCTGGTTGCCAACTGTGGGAGGTTTCTGCATAGAGTCTAGGATTGAGCCCAAGAGGTCCGTCATGTTGGAATCTGTGTGACACAACAAGTCTGTTTAGAATATCTGTTTGTTGATCCAAATATCGATTCACAAGTAACATAAATACCTACTGTATTCATACAATGGGTGACATCATCAGTGATGTCACTGGAACTGACCAAGTATGGTTGGTTGTAAGTTTATGGTTGTACAGTAAATGCAATTATGTGTTAAATGGTAAACCATGTGAAAGTGTGTGTAATTTCAAGTTGGTGAGAGTGAATAACCTAATCCTGTTTTGAGGACAGGTGTTGGTGCACCCGCAGGAATGGTTTAGCTCATGTAATGACTCCTGATGGAAGGGTCTTTATTCAGTTGCTCTTTGGCTGTTGGGGGACGTAATGGTGTAGTAGTACACACTGAGGCTGAGTGTTACTGAGCCTACTGAGTTTAGTTAGGTCCAGAGAGCTGTTTGTTATTTCTGATTGTGAGTTTCATTTCTTTTCTGATTTAGTTTTTTTTTACCAAGGTTTTCATGCCTGCCTTCCTACAGTATCACTTTCCTTGACCATCTTAGCGAAGCATTTCAACAACTGAAGTAATGAGAAACACCCAAAAAATTGCAAAATTAAAAAATAATGGTCATACGTGTCAACATACAACTACAAATATGTATGCCTCCGCCTTGTTGGATTAGATTTTGTAATCAGTTTATTATTGTCATTCAGTCAAACTCAGTATTGACTGATCAGTCCCGTGATAGCTACCAGTGCAAAACAAAAACAATAGCCCTTGGCATATTTGGTCTGGCTCTGCTCGTTTTTTTTCGTTGGATTTCCCTGCCTCAGAAGTTGTGTGGCACCAATCAGGGCCCAGTATGCAAATATGGGGCACGTGTATCACCAGAGGCATTTTTGGAATTTGCCCCTTGGAAATGCAGGTTCCATACAGAGATTCCAGACTAATATCTACGCATATGATGTGCTATTAGTGTGGCCATGCCAGGCTAGTCCCTTAATAGACCACCTGCTTTGTTCAGTGAATGAGTTAAGTGACATCGTTTGTGTCGTTAAGTGAATGAGACTATCAGTGGTTTTATCCACTGACTCAAATCATTTTGCTTCAAATGATAAGCAGAGCCCGCGCTCTTCAAGAGCTCAATTGGCAAATAATGGTTAGTATTTCAGTCCAATGAGGAAACCGGCTCAGCCAATAAAATTTTTGCAACTGACTGAAAAATTAACAGATCTTTTCAGGAAGTGATTTAGTTAATTTCACTCAACAACAAACATTTTTTTCTTTCATACAAGGTATTCTGCCTGCCATGCCCATACCTCTTTCTATTGGTTCTCACCAGAGTACTCGATGGGCCCTATAAGCTTAGGGTTCCTCTGGCAATGACCTGACAAGTGCATTCTGCATGCTGTTACCTTGTCACCAAACCTTGGGAGCTCACCATAAACGGCGGTGTTGTTAACATGTTCCCACCAGGAGATGCCAAATGTCACTTGCAACATGCAGTGTAGCAGGCATTCAGGGACCTCTCATGGGTGGGGGTGAGGAGGGTCCATGACTCGCAGACGTAGAGCAGGACAGACGCCACAGTGGCCATTTTAACCCCTCTCACCATTTTGGAGCCCCAGATATTCTTCAGGTCATTGAGAGCCCTCCACGCCTTCCATATATTGATGTCCTGCTCAAATGAGTTGATCCAGGACACTAGATACTTGAAGTCCTTGATCTCCTTTCGCTCTAAATGTTCCTGTTTCTTCAGGGGCCCAATGCACAGGTGTGTTGTATGTGACAACCTCTGTCTTGGGGACACCAAAATCAGTAAGGTTTGTCTTGCAATCCTTCTATTCGATTTATGAGATTTCTTGTGTGCAAAATGGAAATGGCGCAAGAGGAAAGGCCATTGGTTCACCAAAATTACTCATGCCCATCAAATTCTGTTTTTGAGATATCTTGTTTGGACTGACCAGCAGACCAACCGACTAATAGAGCCATCCATCCATTAAAAATAAAGAAGCAATAAACCATAGTGTATTTATTTATTTACCAGGGACAGTGCACATGAATCAACATGTCAGTTTTCATATCCATGTAAATGAGCCAGAGTTAGCCAGAAGCTAATTTTCATCTGTAGTCCCTGAGCACGCTGTTAAAAAGTGGTGATAATAACTATCCATACTAAAACAGACATATCAATACAGTACAAGACAAGTAAACATAGTACAGGAGACAGAACAATTACAGTAAAATATGAGCAATGACACCAGTTGACAAATAGAGCTGATAATTACCCATTGATTGATTGAATATTTTATTAGGCAAAAAATGTAAATGTAATATAAATCATTACCCATGATTTCAAATTTGGTTATCTTTAAGCCATCTCTTAAGGTTGAATTTGAAGGTCAAATAGTTGGTGATCTCTCTTACTTCGGTAGGGAGACTATTCCAGTGATGGGAGGCTCTGACAAAGAAGACTGTTTTTTTTACCAAACACACTACGTCTGAATGGTACATCGCAGTCCCCTCTGGTAGTTTCCCTTGTTGCTCTGTCACCACTTTCCCTTCACTCTATGAACTGTTTCAGTGGAGGAGGAGGTGCAAGCCCATTTGTGTGATTGAGTGGTGAGGAGTGACTGATTGAGTACCAGCTGGTGTGAATGGTGACTGAGTGGTGTCTGAGTGTGAGTGGCTAATCACTCAGTGGAGCTTGTTGGTGATTGGCTCCTGTGACCAGGCTCAACCAGCGTGAGCTAATATGAGAGCGACGACACTAGTGTTGACTCCCATTGTAAGAATGGAATACGGAAATGCTCAATGCTCTCAATGGTATAGTTCCAATGTTTAGAACTATAGCCCATAGCCCATAGATCAAAGCGTGTCATAACTCTCTCTCTCTCTATGGGTCTGGGCTCAACTATAAAGCTGGATGTCCAGCCCTCTGATGTCTTCCTCTTAGCCAGCCTCCAACCACACCAGTCCTTTGTGTCTTCATGTTTCCCGGTGTTTTAGATTTGTGTTAATGTGGTTTAGTGTACAGCCTTGGTAAGGTATGGGTTAATCTGAGTTCCCAGAAGTTTTTCGCCTCGCATACAAACGGGAGCGGCGAGGAACTTCTGGGCCAAAGCCCTGGTATTTCTGGGCGGGATGTAACTTACGCTCAGAATCTGAGCGGACACGCCTCTTACCGGTCTACTCGTCTAAAAAGTCCGACGAGAGGCAAACAGCAGTACACAACAATGGCGGCCGCAATTTCTCAAGGGGAAATTGCTTCCCGTCGCTCCTATTTACATGTAAGACCCACTGCATGTTGATCCCGCCCCCTTTTCTTCATTGGCTGTTGATTTGAATCAGAAATCAGTGGCCGCGCCCCTGCTGTCCAGGCTTTGAGCCGAAGCCTCCCAGACTAGGTATGGGTGGGTGGCCTTTATTTTTCTATTATTAGTTTGTTTGTGTGTTTCTGTAGAGTGTAGGTAAGATATGTACTTCTGTTTTGTTTAAAGGAAAGACTAGGGTTGTTTTGTTTGGTATTGTTTAGTATTCTATGTCCAGGGGTCCCCCCTGAGGTAATTGTCTATTCAAATTAGACAAACTACTGTCTTTTGCATTTTAAGCTGGTGTTGGCTGGCCGTGTTTGCGGACTGGGAAGGAGGAAGTCCATTTTTATGTTGCACCTGGTGACCCCTAGGCCGGATCGTAACACATATTAAGTGTGATTTTTATCCTAATGGTCTGTGTCACTTGAATGATGTCGCAGAATTGTAATGATGTTTGAAAAGAACGTTCACAGTCGCACACACCTGCACGCACGCTACCAGCCACCTCTGTGAATGGCTTCTCCCAACACAGGTACACAGTCATACATAGTACGTAGTCACTAGTCATACCCAGCTCAGGCCAGGTGTGACTGCTTAAATCAGCCATCACCCACACCACTGTATGTATGTATGTATAGGATACATATATATACAATTATAGTACAATTATAAATATAGTGTTGGGTGTCTTTGTCAATGGGATGCGTTTAAAAACAATAACATAGTGTGTGGTGTTTGTAAGGTGCCATCACAGTCTGTTTGGTGGCGATTCAAAGGGAGAGACGGGCCCCCTAGGCAGTCATTATGGGAAAACGTTAGGCAGTGGCTTTGATGACTGATTAAATGAGGCACTTTAATGCCTAATGAATAATCTGTTGTAGGACGGTGTCCTGTGCAAAAATACCCAATCTACAAGGTCACAACGCATTGCATTCCAATGCGTATTCAGCTTGTAGATCTGCTATTTCTGGCGCTGGACACTGTTGTATGACGTACCAGGCTTTGGTCATTTGGAAAGCAAGGGGGAATTTGTTCCGAGATATATCAGAACTGATCCCGACTGTTGTGTATTATTCAGATAAAAAAAAAGAGTAAAAAATACAACTAAGAATAAATACAAATAAATAATAACAATAGGACTAAACCAGTAGTAACATACAGGGATTGGGAATAGGGTGCCAAAAACCAAAAGGAGATTTAGGGTCCATTTTATGAATGTATGCAAGTGTAGATAAACAAGAGACACATGCAAATTTTTTAAGAAAGCAGAAAAAACATTGCAGACATATTTCAGGTCAACAATGACTTAAACACAGATAAATATTATATCTTTAGCTACTACTCTTGCGTTGCCAGATTATTGGAGATCTCCACCTATGACACATACGTGAGGATTTCTAAATGCAAGGTAGTTGCTTTAACAGCGGAGAGAACAGCCGCTAACAGACCAACACCCACTGCTATAAAAAAACATTCATTCAATCGCCCCATTAAGAAGGACTACCCTAAAGACTTTAGATTGATTCTGCATTGCAGTGTATTCTAAATGTTCAACAAAAGCTGGGACATTTTCCTCAGTCTCTATTGAAGAAGCGTTTAGGGCCTGACTTCACTCAACATTTATATCCTCAGTAGTCTGGTAGTTGGGGACATCAGTATTCACTACATTCTTATTCAAATCGAGAGGCCCCATCATTAAGAGATGTTGTTTATGTCGAACGTATCTTCTGAACGATGCTTTGCTGTAGTGACAAGGAGCTGCCAGTTGAATCTGTGTTAAAGTGTTACAGTCCATATTATGTAAACTCATTGCAAATCAAAAGACTATAGAAAACGGAGGGTGATGAAGGGAGAAGGAGAAAGACAGATGGCAGGACAGAGGAAGAGTGTCAAGTTCCCTGGAACGGCTGAGCTGTAATTTACTTGAGAGACGACAGCAGAGATACCAGCAGTAGTCCCAGACTGATAGCTTGTGGTTATGAGGGGAATGGAACATCAGTTATCTGCTGCCTAAGTGACAGAGCGTGTTGATAGTACACAATGCACCCACAACTCTTTGAAGAGGAACACCGGCTCTTAAATCAAGGAGAATCCCTGTCATTTTTCTTTTTCTATTGTCTTCCCTTGCATTGTATTCCTTTTTAACATTTGCTCAGAAGCAGACTCTTTTCTACTGTACCTCATAGTTCATTTTCACATTTCACAAACAACGGGGAACACGTCAACCAGACCCACATAATTACTATAGTTTGTGAATTTGTAAGTAGTACATAACATTTAGATTTTTTAATGATTCATTTGAGATTTTCAGTGTTGGGGGTGAGTGTTAGCTAAAGGAGTAGTTCACCCAAAAATGTTTTTATGTTCTATCAATTACACGCCCCATGAAGCCTTGAATTCATGGAGATTTTTTTGTTTTTGTCGCATTCCTAAGCCAATAATTTGATGACCGGCGGAGACTCCGGTAGGAGACTCAATTGACCTGCATTTGAGTCTCCTACCGGAGACATTAGCATCTTTCCGCCTGTCATAAAATTATTGGCTTAGGAATGTGACAAAAGAAAAAAAATACACCATGAATTCAAGGCTTCATGGGGTGTTGATAGAAAATACATATTTTTTGGGGTGAAATACTCCTTTAATATCTTATTGTCAGACAGCAATTGTGTCTGGCAGTTTTGAATCATGGGCAGGGACGTGCTGGCCACTGGGAAATTCGGGAAAATTCCAGAACGGCCGCGCCATTTACGGGCCGCGAAACGGCCGGTGGGCCACCCAAAAAAAGTATTATTGAAAAAATATATATATTGAAAAAAATATTGAAAATCCCAGAGCTGAATTTTGGTCCCAGCACGCCCCTGATCATGGGTAATTCTGTCACGTATATATTGATGATGTAGAATAGTGGATCGGACCATATGAGACTAGGGGGGGGGGGGGGGGGGGGGATCTGGTTGTTCCAGAGATGGGGGAGTGCTTTTTTGTTTCACGTCCTGCATTATGTGCAACTTCCAGGTGGCGTGCCATGCTTGTTGACACGCAAGACTGCCTGTTTTAAAGTGTGTTTGATGTGTGCGTGTGCGTGTGCGTGCGTGTGCGTGCGTGTGCGTGCGTGTGCGTGTGCACGTGCGCGTGTGCGTGTGCGTGTGCATGTGCGCGTGTGCGTGTGCGTGTGTGCGTGTGTGAACTGCATATCCTTTGATAATGCAATGATCAGTGCCGTGATATCAAACAAAAGCCAATCATCGACTTAACTCCCCTATACCCTAAAGCTTGAATTGGGCTGTCAAGGGAGCCTTTATGCAGTATCATTGGGCCTTGAGCAGCAACTAAGAGACCAGCATCTGCCAGATGAAACAGAACCCTTCTCAACTACTTTTTCTTTCTTTTCTTTTTTAATCTTCCAACCATTTACACTTTTTAAAGCCACTAGTTGAGTTTTGCTCGACGCCATTTTTTACCAAAAGTTGAAATAATATCACTGTGTGTGATACAGTACAGTACAGTGCCAGGCAGGGAGCTGTACCACTAGATCTGGATAGGCAGGCATTTGCTCAAGCGTAGTGGTTCTCAAAATGGGGTCCAGTTAACCCTCAGGGTTCCTTGGGGTGGGTTCCAAATGGACCCTTATACAGGGCTGTAACTCTAGAGTTGTGGGTGTCTTTGTAATTTGAAAACATTTGAGAACCACTGCTCTATAGTGCCACCAGTTGACCAAAACTCCCACTTGCACACAAAGCAAAACATGGAATGGATAGATTGCCATAAAACTTGCTGAGCACGTTCATGCTCCTCACAGGATGAACCCTGTCAAGTTGAGTTACCCCTTGTGCCACCCACAGGCCAAAAGGTTAACTTTGCAGTCAAGATTTTTCATATTAGACAGGAAGGCGATGCACAACCTCTAGAGGCCGCTAGCAGGACTTTGTACAATTTTAAGTATTTTGCAGATGCTGTTACAAATGTAAGAAGATATATTGTAGTGTATTGTTAGTGGTGGAAAAAGTACTCACATTTGTTACTTACTGTAAGTAATACTCTGCTACAATAAAAGTGCTCAATTCAAAATGTACTCGAGTAACTAGTACAAACGTATTGGTATCAAAATGTACTTAAAGTACCAAAAGTAGAAAGTACTCATTATGCAGAATGCAGAAAGTTTTCAAATGTATAAAATGCATAGAAATCTTTTGAAAATAGCAGAACTACAAGCTCACAATCAGAATCAGAGAATCCGAGTCAGGTTTATTGTCACATCACAGGTTTACAAGGTAAAAAAGTGGGTGAAATTCGCTTTCGTACATTGTTCCCATCAATGCGTTGCATCGTGACGCATTGTGAGCTTGTAGATCGGCTATTTTCAAATGGCCAAAATGTATAGGGCTGAAGTGGTTTTGCAATAATAATCAAAATCTACAAAGTAACTAGTAACTAAAGTTTTGAAATTATTGTAGTGGTGTAAAAGTACAATATTTGCCTCTGAGATATAGTGGAGTAGAAGTAAAAGTACTGGAAATTGGAAATAAATCCAGTAAAGTAAAAATACTGACTTAAGTACAATACTTGAGTACATGTACTTAGTTACTTTACACCACTGTGTATTGTGTTTTTGTTACATTATAAGGTGTATTAACATGAGTTAAGTCTCAATCAAAAAACCTTGCTTGACTTGAGAAAGGAATGAACTCACGTTCTATTGCTCGCGGTCTGTTTTTTATGACGACCATGATCCAAGCACTCTCTCATAAGCTGCCCTAGAGAGAGGAGAGAGGCCTTAATACTGATGTTATGAAATGATCAATGGCATGTCAAGATGACTAATAAAATTAGCCCAAGAAGCATATTATGCAAATTTCCATCAAAAGGCCACTTTGATTACATTGCAGATATGCTGTTGGTGCTGTTCATGCTGTTCAGGGCCTGAAACTTGAATCTTATTATTTAAAAAGGGTGAAGACATGGCAAGAAATTAATCTTGATAGCTACCGTGCTGAGCTCTATAAGTTATTTGAAAATAGCCAAATTAATATCTACATGCTATTAATATAGATACAGATCTACAAGATCTATATCTATACTAAAAATCTTGAATAATTGTGAACAATTTGGAATAATTTTGGGAAAAATAACACAAATCTTCTCTTTTGGGTACCCCTGGCAATCGTTTTCAGATGAGGGTCCATATGGCCAAATGCATATCAATTTGAGGGTCCTTGACATGAAGAACCACTGTCCTATGCTAATCAATGGTAAATCAATAGTAACAACAAAGGCACTCCACCACCTGTTTTAGTACAGCACTCCGGTACAGCACCATTATCAGGACAAAGATGTTTGTATTTGGGAGCAATGGGGGGGGACAGGGACCCCTACAGCAACATCAAAGTGTTTGACACAGAGACCAACTTGGCTTGGTCTCCTTAAAATATTTTCTTCCAGGGACCCCCCAGGATAGTGCAGCGGCTAAAAGCAATATTTTGGGAGAATCGTTCACTTGGTGATACAAGCGTGAAACTTGGTACAGATCATCTTTAGAGGTCATTTATCGATTTTTTTAATCGAGCCACTTGAAAATCAAAGATGGCGGCCATTTTTCAAGATGGCCGACATCTTAGTGGGCAGTTAAGTGATATGATGGTTTATTTGGTGATACAAGCATGAAAATTGGCATGAGCAGTCTCTGTGGGTCACTTGACAATAGGCCACCCACAGCTACTTGAAATTTCAAGATGGCGGCCATTTTTCAAGATGGCCAACACTTTAGTGGAGCAATTAAGTTATATAATGGTTTATTTGGTGATACAAGCATTACATTTGGCATGAGCAGTCTCTAAGGGTTGCTTGACAAGAAAACACTCCCAGCCACTTTACATTTCTATTTTCAAGATGGCCGCCCCCTGGATCCTCAAAAGATACATTTTCTCATAGAAATGTATGTTTTTTTTTCATTAAGGACGATTATACGATTATTATTATTATGCTAAAGAACAACTTTTAACACATCACAATATAGTTGTGTTGATTTGTTGATCATAGATAGATTAGATAAGAGTGAATATCTGCACTACCAGGGCACACTGGTGATATATCACTGCTGTTAAACTCAGAGTGGGGTTCAATGTCAGCTAATTGAAAGTTGGTATCCCAAATGCTGTCTAATTTACCCCAAAACAGTTAGATAGCCGCACCTGAATTGACAGGTTGTGCCAGCACGGGAGAGCCGAGCCAAGGTTAATGGGGTTTTAGTTAACCGGATGGTGTACAGATCGCTCAGGATTTAAATGGCATTGGATGAACGATCGAACTAAGTGTAGGGTTAAGGCACGAACTTAGTTGTATCCCATACATCAAAGTGCTTGGTAAAAGGTGGTAAAAGGATAAACCCTCGGCCTCTGCCTATGCTGCAGACATGGCAGAAGCCATCATAACAGTTGTGAAAACTAACTGGGACAGATGTTTAATTTGTCAGCAGGTCACCAAGGAAAAACTCATTCAGCCGAGTTTATTCAACAGAGAGCACGATCGTACTGGTTATGATACCATTGCAAGAAATGTTCCATTATTTCATAAGATCAATGCTCTGCCTATCTTACTTAGTCCAACCCGACTAGATGAAGGTGATGGCATAGAAAGCACATCGACAAGAAACAGAGCAAAATATAATTCAAGCTGTAAACTTAGGTTCAACAACACAGAGCTGGAAAGGGCCCAAAAGAGAGCATCTACATCTGCTGAAGACACTGAAGATACCAAAGATATCCATGTCAAGAGGCCAAGAAGATCTAATGTATGACCGGTCCAGCGATGTCACAACTGTGAACGAGGCCAGGCTTGATCTCTTTGCCAGAAAGCAAAGACAATATGACTTGATCCCACCAACTCAAGCAGCACTCAAAGAGCATGCCAAACATGCTTCTTATGAGGCTGGATACGTGTGGGGACAGGCATTGAAGCGACATCCACAAATGCCGAGCCCATCTGACTGGCGATGGGTGGAACAGGACGAGAAGTGGAAAGTCTTCTGGACTCCACTTCCACCTATTGCGGAGAGTTGTTGGGAGTTGACCAAATGTGAGTGCTCCAAGGCATGTACTGGAAGGTGTAACTGCTTCAGATATGGACTCAGTTTCACATGCCTATGTAGTTGCCCCTGCTAGAACCTATTTGCATGTTTATTTTGCCAGAGTTATTCCCTGTTGTCCTCTGTGTTTTCAAGTGGAGGCCTATGGCTCGGCTTCCCCTCGTCACATCGACGCATCATGTTTTACTTTTTATCTAGTCTATTACTGTGTAATTTTCAGTTGTTACTTTGTAACATTGCTTCCACTGCCTTCCACTGCCATATCTAACAGTGAAGCACATTTTCAGTTTAGTTCCTTAGTATCGTTTGTCATGGTTCCGTGGCTATTGCCATTCAGTATTAGCCATTACTCATAATTTTGGAGCACTGTCCGTTCAGCACCACAACTGTGCTTATCAGCACCACAACTGTGCTAATTTATTCATCTTATTTTTTGTATCCCCACCCCTTAGTATTTATTTGACACATGTAATGGCTGTTAGTTTAAAAAAATCAATATATATATATATATATATATATATATATATATATATATATATATATATATATATATATATATATATATCCTCCCTTGTGACTGTTACCTTGTCGTGGTAAGGGAGCTTGTTTAGGCCTACCTCAGTGAACCCTGAGAGCTATGCCGGTGGGAGGCAACTCCTGACAGGTCTTACCAAACTGGACAGGTCGTGGGCGAGGAGTCAGACAAAACACAGTCAAACTACCTCTCTTGACAGAGCTTTTTGAGGAACCCAATACATTTCTATGAAAAAAGGTATCATTTAAAGATTGACATCTTGAAATTTCAAGTGGCTGTGGGCGGTTTCTTGTCAAATGACCTTTTGAGACGGCTCATGGCAATTTTTATGCTTGTATCACCAACTAAATGATTTCTTAAGCTTCACTAGTCCACTAAGGTGGTGGCCATCTTGAAAAATGGCCGCCATCTTGACATTTCAAGTAGCTGTGGGTGGCTTATTGTCAAGTGACCCACAGAGACTGCTCATGCCAATTTTCATGCTTGTATCACCAAATGAACCATTATATAACTTAAATGCTCCACTAAAGTGTTGGCCATCTTGAAAAATGGCCGCCATCTTGAAATTTCAAGTAGCTGTGGGTGGCCTATTGTCAAGTGACCCACAGAGACTGCTCATGCCAATTTTCATGCTTGTATCACCAAATAAACCATCATATCACTTAACTGCCCACTAAGATATCGGCCATCTTGAAAAATGGCCGCCATCTTGGATTTTTGAGTGGCTCGATTAAAAAAGTCAAAGAGTTGACCTAAAGGAATGTTCATGCCAATTTTCACGCTTGTATCACAAAGTGAACGATTGTTCCTACTATCTGCTCTACTAGGAGCAAATATTGGAGTTAAAAATGTTCGCTTTAAAAATAAAAATGTATTCAAATATTTGCACACATTTTCAAGATTATTTCCAAAAAATTGCAGATCTACAATATGAGCGCTATGAATAAACAAACACACACGCACATTCACTGACAGACCCTCTAACAGACGGCTAATACCACGCCCTAAATGTTTTATCATGTTTATCTTGAGATCCACACGGAAAGGAGTAGCTCTAATAGAGCACCAAAGTCTGACGTAATTTACACATCCTACCTAGTTCGTGGTTTTCCACCCCCGTTCTGAATTCCCATAGACGTGTTTAATATCGCGTCATATAAGAACTGTGTTCCAAAAATAAACTAATGATCCCGGCGGTTTGACTCTTATGGATATGAAGCATCAACTGACGGTGAGAAAAAGCTAATGTTACTTCCGCTGAATTAGTTACATTTTCGCCAGAAACAGACTGTATCAAATATAAGTGACTGACTATCATAAACGATACAGAACCTCCTCCCTGACAATATCGCCGAGACAGTTTGTTTATTTTTGGACCACAATTCTTATATGAGACGATTCTAAGATGACCCAATGTTATTCTCCATAGAGAAATTACCTTACGAACCAGGGGATGAACGTGTGACGTCAGGACTTCTGTACTCTATGTGGATCTCGGACTTCATGTGGCCAGCCTGTAATGTCAATCATCGTATGTCAGTCATCTATAACACATCTATGACGTATGACTCAAAATGTTTCCTAGAATTCCGAGAATGTTTCAAAGGTTTCATCCCGATCTCTGAGCCCCATTGACTTCCATTATACAATTAAAGTTATATTTTTCAAAAAGTGGAATGAATATTAGTGGAGGTAGGCTACATCTTTGTCCTTATTTTTTTCTTTTCAGCTTGAGAGAACATATATCTTTTCATCCTCTGCTCAGTGGCTGCCTTTTTCCCCCCCAATCCTCTCCTTCACTAGAGCAGGTCATTTTTGGGGTCTTTTTCCTAGGTCCAGCCTTTGGGAATGGCCACAATCTCCTCTGGAGTAGATCTGTTGTTCCCTTCTCCCATATAGTGGATGGGAGAAGGGAAGGAGAGGCATACCTGTAGTAGTGTTGGCCTGTGATTGGGGGTGTGAGGTGCCCTGTTCTTTGTGCCATTCTACAACTGGGCTGGGGTCAGAATGGGCAGGCAGGAGCGAATTCTGACACTTCTCTGTTGAGGCGAGATACGTATAATGTTCACCCGGGACCCTTACTGAATGTTGACCAAATATAGCCAGAGGGAAGGCTGCAGCTAAATGTTTATACATTTGTATAAACTGCTAAAACGTTATACACCCTATACAAATAGTACACAGTCACACCCTGTACAATAGCCTGTAATCTCAGGGAGCTGTCAAGGAGCAGGAGGCATGCCATGGTCTTTCCCAATGTATCCCCAATGTACCCCACCCTTCCTGTGGGGGTGAAAATTAGATAATGGTAATGATGTAAAGTTGACCCGTGAGAAAAGAAAATGAATACTGTTCCCGGTCGCTCCTGATTGTAGCCTCTCCTACTTATACCTTGTTTGGTTTGTGGACAGTGGTAATAACAGTTTCGGCCATATGGACTGGAGCGGTGTCTTGCCATCACATTGTACATGCTGGTGAAGAACAGGAAGGCTACTCATTGTAAAGGCACAGCATGTGCAAGGCTGGTGACCTCTGGAGTCCTGATTGATGGCGATGGGTGTCTCTTCTTGAACCCAGGGAACTAGTCTGCCCCTGCTATCACCTTCCTTGCCTAGTTTGTGCAGACAGGAGCATTATTGAGGACTGCATAGGTGTACAGTATACATTTTTGGACTTTGAAAGGAAAGAGGCCAAAATAAATGTCAGAGGCATTGATTGTATTCTCCCAGTTTACTTTCCTGGTCCTCACTGAAAACTAAACAGTTTTTTTTATCCATCACACTGGCAGGGATGGGCAAATTCCATCTCCAGAAAAATCCGGTTAGACTTATTTTACTGCAATATCTTCGCAGTGCTCAATAGTTAAAGCTGCAATATTTCCTGCTCTACCCCAAATTTGAACCCAAGTCTCCTGCGCAAGTGCTGAATTATTTACCACTGAGCTAATAGAGCCTGCCTGCTTGCTCTGGGGAGAAATTGAATGTTGACCTTCAGGTCCAAATTTTAGTCAAACCAGAAACAGGATCGAGTCAACGGTTGTGTCCAACCTATAGACACATGATCTAAATGTTCCAATAGAAGAGCAGGGAGACCAGATACATCCACCCCATAATATAAGTTGTATTGTTATACAGTATTACATTAACATTATTTTTATTCCTAAATGTTTTAACCTAAATGTTTGGCTCTTATATTATTTGACAATTTGGCCAATGTTTTTTTCCGAATAGCCAATCATGTTTTACCCCCTTTTTTCTCCCCAATATAGGCACCTGTCAGCAGGGAGTGTTGAGCGGGAGGAGTGGGACGAAGGCCCCACGTCCTCACGGTGGGGGCTCCTCACTGGCAGGTGAGTCAGTGGGATACAACAGCAGAGTGTGTGGGGAGGAATTCATTGGCATAACGACTAAATTGGGGAGAAAAAAGGGGGTACAAAATAACTGGCTTCTCTAAATAATAATTAAAAAAGCATGGATATTATAATACACTATACCAGCGGTCCTTCTGGGGGTTCCAGGGGGTCAGGAAGGGAAGTTCGCACACAGTAGAAAATGTATTTAAGTTAGGACAACGTTTCGACCCCAGGATCCTGTGGACCCCAGGAAGAGTAGCTGCTGCTAAGGTAGTAGCTAATGGGGATCCAAATAAACAAACAATAAACAAACAATAGACCACTGTGGGTCTTCATCAGGTATAAGCCGGTTCCAGGGTCCCCAGCAAAATTAGTTTAACCACTTCAACCCTATAGACCAATTATTTGTTTACCAACATGGAGACTGGATGCACAGGTGATTGTTTCACGCAATCAATTCTCAACCTGCTGTTTTGGGGTGCGCTGGTTTCAGCGCACCCCAACCCCCTCTTATGTGTTGGCTGGTGAGGCGCGTCCTAGCGAGACCTGATAGAATGTTTGGTGCATTTTTACCTTGACCTAAAGGCATTTCCTTGAATTCTGACGATCTCAAAGGTATCACAGAATGAATAGGCATTAAACCCTGTTTAATTTGTTGAACAGGGTCTGTTTCACACACACACACACACACACACACACACACACACACACACACACACACACACACACACACACACACACACACACACACACACACACACACACACACACACACACACGCACACATGCGCGCGCACACGCACACACGCACTCAGATGATTCTCTGTGATAACAGGTTGTTTCATCTGCTCTTATTGGATCTTATTTCTGTGTGGTGACAGCTACTAGCAATTATCACGGCCACGTTAACCCGATGGGCTACAGGGCCCAGGGCCACTGCCACTATGAGAACCCCAGATGAGCAGGAATTTAATTGAGAAAAAAAGTGAATTGCATAAAAACAAAATGTAACTTTTGCACTCACAGTACATTGATGCAATTCCCTCACAATATAGTACAACAGCCAAGAACTTCTGCAAAACATGTTTTGTTCATGTGAAGCCAGAGCAAAGAAGCCATGAGAGCAGTGTAGTGTTGATTTTGTTTACTAAAACTATGACGAAAAATGTTCGTCAACTACCTTTTTTCACTGACAAAAAATAAATAAAAAACAAATAAAAACTAAGCTATGATGACTAAAACTAAGACTAAATGACAATGACAATTTTGTCAACAAATACAAACTACTGTAGATGAAAATGTTAGTGAGGAACTAGTGGAGAAGAGTAGAACTAAATCCAGTAGAACTCCAGTAGAACTAAAAGACAAGTCATTTTATGTTTGGTTGGGCTCGGGTGTTGCGCTCTGAAAATAGCAGATCTACAAGGTCACAGCGCGTCGTGCTGCGACGCGTTGTGGGCTTATTTTCAGCATGCAACCAAGTGTAAAATCAGCCATTACGACACCAACAAGGCACCGCCAAAAAACCTTTTAGTCGACTAAATCAAATGTAGATTTAGTCGATTATAATCCTATGATATTTAGTCGACTAAAACTAGACTAACAGTAAAACATTTCAGATGACTAAAATATGACTAAAACTAAATGGAATTGTATTCAAAAATCTAAATCTGCTGTCAAAATCAACACTGGAGCAGTATTGATTTCGTCGACTAAAACTATGATAAAAAAACTACCTTTTTTCACTGGGAAACTAAATAAAAACTAAGCTATATGATGACTAAAACTGACACTAAATATAATGTATTTAGTCTTGACAATTTCGTCAACAAATAAAAACTAGACTAAAATGTTAGGGAGGGACTAATGGAGAAGAGATCCAGTAGAACTAAAAGACAAGTCATCTTATGTTTGGTTGCGCTCTGGTGTTGTGCTCTGAAAATAGCAGATCTACGGCTATTTTCAGCATGTAACCAAGTGTAAAATCAGCCATTACGACGCCATTAAGGCACCGCCAACTGTAGATTTAGTCGACTATAATCTTAGGATATTTAGTCAACTAAAACTAGACAAAAACTAAAACATTTCAGATGACTAAAATATGACTAGAACTAAATGGAATTTTATTCAAAAGACTATGACTAAAACTAAATCAAAATCAACACTGCATGAGAGCTGCTCTCACTACTGAAAGAGCGACAGCTCCAGAGTGTTTCCTAATGTTGACATTGCATTCAGAATATCTCTCTCCGTCTTCAAACGCCAGCAGGCAGAGATACTTTTTTACGCTGGAAATGATAAAAAACAAATAGAGGACATTGATGCATGAAAACAGAGACTATCTAACTTAGATGTCCATTGAATATATCAAGCTACCTGTTGTGTCAGTTTGATTTTACTGTGTGTGTGTGTGTGTGCGTGCGTGCGTGCGTGCGTGCGTGCATGCGTGCGTGCGCATATGTGTCTGGGGGGTCATGGTCACTGTAACCACCCCTATCGCCCATGGTTTCGTATCCAGTAACATTTATTTCTATGACAATGACAAATAAAACGGCTAAATGCACATAAACCAACATCATTAATTAGCATAAACATGTGACCTGGTTCCCAACTCAAATAACAGTGGCTGTGTATGGCTCAAGGCATGCTGGGAAATCCTCCTCTCTCCAATGGGACTCTACAATATATCAGCCCAAGAAAAACAGACCAGTAACTCGTCTGTTCACTATTTTGGTCACATTAATCTGAACATCTTCTGTTTACACTGAGTGTAACCCACCCAGTGGTGGACGGTAAATAAGTACATTTACTTAAGTATATACTTAAGCACATTTTTGAGTAGCTTAAGTGTACACGTAAGTGTTTGTATTTTTGGATACTTGTGATTTTCACTCCACTACATTTCAAAGACAAATATTGTACTTTTGACATCTCTAAGAAGTGGAAAAAGTTATTTTTTAATTAACAACTTAAGACCTATATAGAGAAATATAGATACGAATATAGAGCAAATCTGCAAGCTCACAACATGTCATCTAATTTCTGGAAAATTTAATTCCTTTTTGGTACAGCAATGCTTTGATATTAAAACGATTGTAATTTGTACTTTTAAGTATTTTTTAAAAGCAAGACCTCCTGCACTAACTCAAGTACAAATTTGACTGAGCAACTTTCACTCATAGTTGAGTAATATTTGACCAGGTGTATAGATACAGTACTCTGACTCTGAAGTACTGCGGTTGAGTTCTTTATCCACCACTGAACCCACCTTAATTCAACTACCACCCGCAATCAATCATCTACGTTTGTAATGTGTGTAATGTGTGTAATGTGTGTGCATTCTCTCTGCTCTGCCAGGGTGCAAGGTAGCAGTGAAAGCATGGCATGGAACTTCATTGATTTCGGGCATTTTCTCGATAAGCAAAGTGGACTGGATTTGATTGTGAAGCGCCGACAGCACTCTGAAAAGAGCACAGAGTGGATAGACATTCTTACATGCATAGATTTTCAGCTATGGCCCAACTTTCATGCTCTTCAGAGCTTCTATTTTAATTTACCAGGCATTTCCTAGACTGGTCAGGCTTTCTTGGCCAAAGGTGTTTCTGATTAAGCACATCATGCACATAGCAGAATGAGTTGCAAATGGTCTACTTTGAAGGGACATACAGAACACTTACATAAAGTACATCCAGTATCAGTCATTTCATTCATTTGAATTACATGCCATTAGAAGAAGTTTGGAACTCGAAATTCTTGTTTGTTAAATTGTATGTCACAGAAATATGTAAAATATTTTCAAGGCTATATGTCATAAGATTTTATCTATGTTGAAGAATAACCTTTAAAGAAGTTCAGGAACTTCATAGTTCATACATGCGAGGTGTATGGCATTTCACAAGGCTATTAATGAGCAGTCTCTGGGCAGGTCTGGTATTACGATATGTGACATCAGATCATTATCTACAATAAATGTGATAAGAATCACTTTACCAAACACCCCTGGTGAACTTGCATTGGCCTATCGTTATGAACTTAATGAAAAGATGAATTGATACAGTAGTCATCGGTTGGACTGAAAAGAGGTCAAATATACTGTGAATCCACTTATGTTTGTCATATACAATTTAATATTGAACAGTATTCTGTGAACTGTATACAGTTTCCTCTATAAGACACATTTTCCAAGCTAAGCATACTATCCATTTAGGGAGCAATCGATTTCTCCACTCCCCACAACAGAATGCTAGCAAGTCAAAGTTATCTGAGACTATGATAGTTAGTGTTTTCCATAGAAATGGTCAATTCATCGTAATATGAGTCATATTTCCTTTATATAATGAATACATAATTAATTTAGATAATAAATTAATCACAACCCCTTGTTGTGGTGGAACGTCCCTATACAGGATCCATTTTTAATGAACTCTGTGGATTTACAGCATTTGATTGCATAATAAACAAAGCCAGATTTACCCATAATAAGAGTCAACACTAACTGGTCATAGTTAGATCCCTACCCATAGTCCACTCTGTATGGGATTCTTCCCTTAGGCTACCTCTTGTCCTATATTTATTGCTCCCAAGTTTATATAAAAGGATGTATTTTTCTTTGTTTCATGGTTTGTTCAGTTTGTTGCGTGTTGTTCTATGTCTCAAGGTGGACCACAATTTAAACAAGCTTCAGCTTTTTTGTGTATAGCCTAATCCACGTTTGAGTTTTCCTAAATAATGACATCGTTTTTTATTTTATTTTTTTAACTGCCAATAAAGTATTCCATCTATCTATCTATAATTCACTAAGACATTTCTAACTGAGAGGCTTTGGTCAAATATTGAGTGGCTGGTGTTATACGCTGCACACGTTGCACACAGAGCCATTTTCCTCTGTGGAAATGAGACTGCCAAGTGGACAGATGTAGCCGAGATTAGACCTCTTCAATGGCTGCCAATGAACAAAGAGATTCTTAGTCACTGAGCACGGACACTGTCTGCATCTACAGTAGATACAGTACGGTCTGTACTCTAGATACGGTTTGTACAGTAGATGGATCTGTCAGCTACCTTTCTTGGCAAGAAGCAGAAAAAGGAGCGGTGGATGGTGCAACCTTGATTGGTTTACAGAGTAAAATCAACAGTGTTAAAGTTATACTGTGTGTAACCTTTTTATTTATTTTTATTTATTCTTTTTATAGAATATTTCACTGGTATATTTATCACATTAACCATTTCACATAAATGTGTTTTTGAAAACTTCTCTAAACACTATTAAACACTATTTTTATTCCCGAGTGTCGGCCGTAGGCACCGGAAATGTACCGAAAATTTAGTTATTTGTGTTATACAACGTTAATAAATACAGTTTCTGACAACTTATTGTTGGGTTTCAAAGTATCCTCGGGCGCTAGGACCCTGCAGCAGTATGACTTTAAAGCTCCAGGAACTTGTTTGAATGAATATAACTTTATTTTAACCAATTAGTAGTAGTTAGAGTATGTTAATACCATATAAGTAGTACATCTGCAGTGGTTGGAGAAGTGGTCTCCCTACACTTGCATTGAGGAATTTAGACTCTGGTGTCGGGTAGGACACCTACTGGTTGACAAGTAGTACAGCCTGAAGCTCATTTGTGCAATATCTCCCCCTGCCTGAAGCTCATTAGTGCAATATCTCCCCTGCATGCGGGGGTTGCATCTGGAATGAACGGTAGAAATTTGGTCTCATGCAGGAGACCTGGGTTTGAATCCTGTGTTAAGTGGACCCAAATTCCATATGTACACCCCGTGTTAAAGTAGCACCCAGGATTTTACATTGTATGGGTGTCTCTTGCTCCAACTTCTGTACAGCAACATACATTTAACACTGAAAGTGTAAAAATGACTTTTTGACACTGGATTTGACTGTGTTTTATAGTTATAAAGGCACTTAACAACAGTACTGTAGGAGATAGGCTAAATATTGAGAGAGAGATATGGGTCCATTAATGCATTCCCAATATACCAGCCCCAGGGGCTCATACACAAACATGAGAGTGTGATAATTGGTATTGGCCTTTTCTTTTTAAAGCTTTATAACAAGCTTCCTCAGCAATGGAGAGCCATTAAAATATGCAAGTGCAAGACAATACAACAAAGAAGCATTATTTACAGTGAGCATATTCCCACCCCAAAACTAAAAAGCTAGCACCTCTCAAATTTAGGGTCAAGGCGGACAAAATACTTATATTTCACTTTTTCATTTGGCTCACCATCGCAATAGAAAAACACTTACTGTACGCATTTGGGCACAGAGCCTTATTCAGAGTGTTACAGGTTTAATTCAGCAAAATACTGGGGCACAGTTGAACCCCAGCATGCCTATTCTGGGGGCGTACATTCGCCAAAAATAGCGTATCTAAAAGCTCACAACGTGTCACGTTGGTGTACAAGGAAAAAAGCGAGTACAGTTGTAGCTGTTTTCTGAGACTAGAGGGTTTTATACACAGCATGGGGGTTGGACCCATGCAGGAACCAATCACCTTTCTTATGCTATGGATATAGAATAGATACAGGGAGGGACCAATCACAAGTATAACTAGAAAAAGTGCTCCTCGGAGCACAAGTCTCCGCCAGGTCAGGTAGGTTATTATGGCCTCCTGGTGGCGCTATAATAGGCCAATGTGAAAAGGGTGCCATTTCTTCTTAGGCCTTTCACAGCAATCTGACACTGCATTCATGATTTGAGGCATTTTGTTCCAAAAATGTGGTTTGCTAAATTAGACCTGCTGGTGGCGCTATAACAGGCCAATGTGAAAAGGGGGGCATTTCTTCCTCGGCCTAGTGGGAATATGCATACAAAAGTTCACGGAAATTGCACAACTCATGATTTGAGGATTTTTTTTTCAAAACTGACCTATCCTGCAAACTTTGGAAGCCACATCCATCTTGATCACATGACTATAGAGATACTGTGTACCGATTTGCGGACAGAATCTGAAGGAGTAAGAGCAAAACATTTGTTTTACAAAAGTCAGCCTCCTGGTAGGGCAGATGTGAAAAATGCAGGGCAAAGGTTTTTCCTTGGGC
This sequence comes from Gymnoscopelus braueri, assembly GCF_963280865.1. Lineage (NCBI taxonomy): Eukaryota > Metazoa > Chordata > Actinopteri > Myctophiformes > Myctophidae > Gymnoscopelus > Gymnoscopelus braueri. The sequence goes on from NC_137619.1 coordinate 41,339,256, forward strand.
TTTAGGGAGTGTGCTTGCAAAGTTTCACAAAGATCGGTGCAGTTATAGGTACAAACGTGAATCGGCCTGTTATAGCGCCACCATGAGGCTGATGTGAAAGTTTTCAAGTGGCATTTCTTCCTGGGCCAAGTTGGAATCTACGTGGAAAATTTCACGGAAATCACATGCTGCGTTCATGATTTGAGGCATTTTGTTAAAAACGAACCAATCCTGCAAACTTTGGAAGCCAATCTTAGCCAATCAGGATGGAATATGGAAAATCGGACATATCCTTGTTAATCACATGACTATAGAGATACTGTGTACCGATTTGCGTGCAAAAATCTGTAGGAGTAATATCCAAAAATGTGTTTTGCAAAAGTCGGCCTCATGGTGGCGCTATGACAGGCTGATCTGAAAAATGTGGGGCAGAGGTTCTGCTGTGGCATCCAAGGAGTGTGTGTGCGCAGTTTCACAGCGACTGGGCCAACGGTGGCGGAGATTAGCTGCTCGCAGACTGACTGACGGACGGACGGAGGGACGGACGGACGGACGGACAGGGGGCAAAACATACTCTCTCGCCATGCCTTTCGGCCTGGCGGAGACAATTAAATCAGATTTAAAGGGGCTGTAGATAATAAGACACTAATTGTCACACTTTTACAACACCTCTGTTGCATATACAGTACGGTTCGCTATTTCTCCGTCACGTCTATAGATAGATACACAGATATTTGGGTAGTTCGCCTACATTTGAGACAGCGCCACAAATCTGGTGTAAAGGCAGAGTGGTTTTGCAATTCTCAATGCTTTCCCTATGAGAGGTGTTTTAAAATACCCTCTTTTCACTGGAATAGACGACTGAGGCTGTAGTGTTTTTATTTGAATCAATATCGTCTCCAGTTCATTGAATTACAGTGGATACCTACAGTATGGGCTGGCCATACGAGAGGATAAGGCAGCAGTCGTGCAGTTGCAACGTTGTAACACAATGGCTGCCTCCTTTCTTGGAGGAAAAGTATCAATTCATTTTCAAAACAAATTTCAATAATTTTATTCCACACCTTTTTAAAAGCTTTGTGGATGTGTTAATTTTGTTTTATTTTATTAGTTATAATATATATATATTTTGTTTTATATCTATACTATTTAAACCCCATTACATAGCCAACAACACAAAGCTTCACAAAACAATTTTTCTGGCCATCATTGATTCACTGTTAATACCATACATTAGATGGCAATAAAGGGACACAGATTACATGCAGTCCTAACCTAAAATCCACATTTCTATGCTGTCCATTAGAAGTATAGTATTGAGTTTGTGTTGAGTATTATGTTTGTTGAACAAACCAAACAACCTCTTAAACAATGAATATCAGAGCACAAAACTGCAATCAGCACAGGAATGGATTATGCAATTGCAAAGCATTATGCTGAAGCAAATCATGGTTCACCCTCTTCATTTAAAGAAAGCCAAACTGGCCCATACAGAAATGTTTTGGATACATCCACACCTATTGGACTTATTGATGGTTACAGCTTAAAATGCTTTTTAGGTTAGGACTGTTTGTAATCTATATCCATGTATGGTATTAACAGTGAATCTATGATAGACAGAAACGGTATTATGAGCAGCTTCAAGCTTAAATTGTGTGTGTGAAATGTATATATTTTATGCTCCTTGACCTGACATTTTAGATTTTCATATTTTTTGCTCACCGGATATTAGAGTTGGCACTCAACTGAGAATCCCATTGTTGAAGCACAACCCCCTTTTTCTAACCAACGTATTATTTACATTTCAGGAAGTGAATCAATTGCTTGATTTCATTTTCCACGATCTTCAGCCATCGACTTGTCATTTAACAACCATCAAGTCAGGTGAAATCAATTTAGGAATGCCATAATGATTGCTAATATCACTGGAGCACGATGACTCACCGGCGAAAGCAGATAATCCTCATTTTCTATTGCTGGAAGTTGAGCAGGGCTGTGTGTTGTAATTCTATTTCCATGATGAGTGACTCATTTCTGCCTTTTTCGAGGCACAACTCTTTTTGATCCGCTGCTCTTTAACATTATGGAGAGGCTTACTTTTGTCTCCATTGCCTCATTGGGGCTTTAGAACACACCCCATTGCATTTTCATTATTTTCTCATTTGCTGACATCCCATGGGCATCCCAGCATATTGTGGGAAGAGCTTAGGAGGTTGCTTCTCTGGGTGATTAAAATGTCATTTTCTGCACATGGTATCTTCTCAAAAACAAACTAATTTGACTTCACATTATGCACCTTGACAGGCCGCGAATATATACAGATGTGTGTGTGTGTTGTGATACATATATAAAGAGAGAGAGATAATAGTCTGAACATTAGGCTATATTCAAAGTAATCTCGCTACCAAGAACCCGTCAGTATTGTACACTGCACCATGTAAATGAGATGGAGAAAGTATTCTGCCATGATGTGCTGTTTTGTGGCACCAGGTTATGGTGTTAAAAGTGTACATTAAGAGTGCCTGGGTAGACAGATGGTTGGCGCCTCGACCATGCAACTGTGCTTTGATTCTGGCCGTAAAATCCTTGGTTGATTCGAATCCTTGGTTGATTCTGAGTGGGAACAAATGTAGCCACATGGACCAAGGGTCCACTTGGTTACATGTGGACCCTCTCAGAGTTACAAATGGATAAATGAACACTGTGTGTACTTGCATGTCATTTGTCCTCTCTGCCACGGTATTCGTGTCTCTCCTGCTGTGATAAATAATAACCGTACATATCTTAATGAGGCAGAATTTACAACATACAGTGGCAGTCCTGTGTTAAGAGATGTGGAAGCTATACATATTAAACAGTATGGCCCATACTTACCCATACTGTATGGGTAAATATGGTTCGGTTTGTGCACTTCTGCTCACAATAGAAAGTGATGCATGGTGCGTCGTCGAAAGGCCAGGCTGGAGCTGTGGAGCATTATGGATCTAACTGATGGCCTTGTCACCGTGAAATCGACCTGTTTACGTTCAACAGCACTGATCAATATGCAGGTAACAGAAAATGTATGGCCGCTGCTTTCTTTCTTTAAATGGATTGAAGACGGACAGTAAAATATAGTAAACTACTATACGATTAGAGCCCACGAAAGCAGGTTTTTAGGATTCCCCGTGATAATTTGTGGCGTTTGGAGTAGCGCTGCAACAATTGGGACTCGAAGCATATCGTGGTATTCATAAATAACCTGGTGTATTGATACTACTGTAGACATTGTCATTTATACTTACCAACTCCTCAGCTTAACCCCCTCCACACACACACACACACACACACACACACACACACACACACACACACACACACACACACACACACACACACACACACACACACACACACACACACACACACAGCACTAATGTTCAATTTACAGTCTCTCTGTTCCGTTACACATACCACCTATCATTGTTTCTGTTTATTTCAGCATGGCAATGAAATGTCTTCAAAAGTATCTGTTGGTTAAAGAACACATTTACAGTATAAAGAAGACCATCAGTGCACCCGCATTGTGGTAAAGGACTCTTTATTTGATAATGGCCGGGACTGATGTGAGTGACAAACAATTAAAAAACTGAAACAACTATATAACGGAGAAATTCAATCACATCTCCACACAGTTTTCCCTCAGTGATTATTTACATAAGAAATACATTCCTCGAGGCTTAAGGATTAAACTATCTCCCTCTATTGGCAGGGAGAATCCAGCCTTCTGTGACCAGTGGTTCAGTGTTCATTCAACTTAATGGACACTCACCCACCAACAACGTTAATGTTGTCGATCATAAGCTATTTTAGTTTGTGTAAAACAGTTAACTTATGGCCCAGTCCTTTCAGCCTCGCACAGCAAATCTCTTATCTCCATATTTCAACGTTTCTTTTTTTTTGCCAAAGAATGCCCTACTTTGTCATACATGAGTGTCACCCAAAAGTAGTGAAAATAGCAGATATACAAGCTCACAAAGCGTCGGATTGCGGTGCGTTGTGAGCTTGTAGATCGGCTGTTTTAGCTATTTTTTGCGGTCAAATGTAGAGTGGCTGGCCGCTCTACATTTGACCGCACGCACGCACGCACGCACGCACGCACGCACGCACGCACGCACGCACGCACGCACGCACGCACGCACGCACGCACGCACGCACGCACGCACGCACGCACGCACGCACGCACGCACGCACGCACGCACGCACGCACGCACGCACGCACGCACGCACGCAGGCAGGCAGGCAGGCAGGCACGCACGCACGCACGCACGCACGCACGCACGCATACACACACACGTCAGCACACTCATCAAATAGAGTAGAACCGCCTGAATACCAGCACCCACACATCAAATGGAGTAGTACCGCCTGAATACCAGCGCTCACACATCAAATAGGGTGGTACCACCTGAATACCAACTCCCTGCACATCAAATAGAGTAGTACCTTAGCCTAGAAAGATTCATGGCAATCCACCCATTACATTTTGAGAGAGTTTGATGGCACTCCACCCATTACAGGTCATTTTGGCCTACGGGTCAGAGAGGAAAGGCCATTGGGTCACCAAAATCAGTAGGGGTCATCCCATGGGGACCATGAAGGTGCACAACAAATCCCGTGGCAATTCAGCCAGTAGTTTTCAAGATATTTTGTTTGGGACCCAAGTGGCCACTTAAAGACAGACAGACCACCTGACATCTTTAGAGCCCCACCGCTGGCAGGGCTATAAAACGATGTCCCTTGTGAAATTCAAACACAGGAGAAAGCTTGAAAGTGAATGTATGTTACAGCATGAGGTTGCGTTTGTAGAAAATTTGAACTTTCTTCCCAAAATATCATTTTTTAATGATAATTATGTATGGTTATTGAATTTGTATTCATGAAAACACTTTTTTTTGTCATTTTGCATGTTGTTGATATTAACAGATTATGCAGTAACAGCAACAAATCAGTATGTCTCCAAATACAGCTCACTGAGCTTAAGGAGCTTTACATCCAAAATCCATATTGTTCATGCTTCCAGCAATATCGATCTTAATATAATGTTGGTTTCAATTGTGTGCATAACTGATCACTTTCCACCCTGTTTCTCAAGTTTTCAAATTGCAACCTTGATTCAACAGGTTGTTGATTGTGAAGAATAGACCCTGTTAACCCCCACACAGAGCTGTACCACTGATCACCTGTTTTGCATGTAATTTATCATTCAAGCAGTCTTGATTATAAAGTAAATCTAAGAGCCGATTGCCTGTAACAATTACAATCTCTTGTCTAGCCTCTTAAACAGAAACAAATATATACTATATTTACTCACTACTCAGATACTGTAAATAATATTCACAATCATACACATATACACTGGTTAAGATATCAAGCATAAGCACAAGCATATTGTCTCTGTTAGGTGGAAACCGTTCCTTTTTCATTATTATTTTACAAATATTTTATATGAGTGAAAATAGCCAGAGGTTCTACAAGCTCACGACACGTTGTGAGCTTGTAGATTGGCTATTTTCACTACTTGTGTGCTACACAAACGATGAAGTGGGCATTCCTTTACGGGTAAAAAAAAACCATGGAGATACAAGTTTTCCTCCCGACTTTATCAATATAATAGATTATTCTAAGGCTTAATTCCTTGCACACTGAACAAAATGAAATGTAGATCAACCGATTTCACACAATGTCTGCTATCAAAGACATGATCCAAAATGGTCCTTACAACAAATCGTCGCTGTTGGGCATAAACCTTGTATCTCCATATTCCAGCTTTTTTCGTTTTCCTAAATTAATTCCCTACTAATACTTCATTGTACAAGAGTGTTGTGCAAAAATAGCCAATCTACAAGCTCACAAGGTGTCACACTGTGACGTGTTGTCAGCTTCTAGACAGGCTATTTTCGAAAGATTTTGAAAGGGAAAGTGGTTAAGTCTGTCTGTGGGTTTGGGCCTGAAGTAATGGTTCAGAACATAAAAGGTTTCCACGTGACAGTGACAATATCTAAACATAGCCTACAGCTTTATCAGAAATCTGATGGATATAAAGTCTAAATTGTCGAGATATTGAAACTCTAACCCATCCCGTGAAATTATCATTAATTAGCCTGGAGGCCGGTGCTGACATTGAAACCACAGCACAATCTATCACCCTACTGCAATCTATCACCCCATCTATTTTGTTTGGAGCACCCATTTGGCTCTGACGCTATGTGAAAGTGTTTGTAAGTAAGCGTGGATGGGAGCCCTGCCCCGACTCTGTACCTTACTGTAATTACATCTTCCATCACCACAGATGTCAGACTAGCCCAACCTCCACGCTGGCCTCAGATCTGGGGTACCATCATCCAGGGAGCTCATGGGATTCTTGCCCAGTACAGCAACTCGGCGTTTGATTCCAGGCATTTGATGATTTCTCCCTCAAGCCTCTAGAGTCCTTGCACCTCCTCCTCTCTCTTGATTTGTTTTTGATTGGCCTTGATCAATTTGTCCTCTGACGCCCGACTCTGTCGGTTATTTGATGCAAGCTGCTAGTCTCCAGTTTTCACATTATTCAGCTTTACTGCATTGCCTCGTTCGCTAAGCGGCACCTTTTTGATGTCTTCTGTCATGTCCGTGGTGTTCTCTCACTTCACTGTACTGTGCTGTCGCTTTTTGTTTTCGGCTGCAGTCTCCTATTCTTCTTGACATTAACCACTTGAGCCCTACATATCGTAGCTGACGTGTGTGAGCTTGTAGATCTGCTATTTTCACTTCTTTTGTGCGACGCTCTTGTATGATTAAGTAGGGCTTTCATTTATGGGCCATTGGGTCACCAAGATCAGTAGCTAGGGTCATCCCATGGGGGTATGGTGCACAACAAATCCCATGGCAATTCAGCCAGTAGTTTTAAATACATTTTGTTTGGGACCCAAGTGGCCATTAACAAGAGCTTGTGACAATAATAACTACATTGGGCCCATTGGAACACACGTTCCTGAAGTAACGGTTTAGGACACACAAGGTTTCCAAATGACAGCGACAATATCTAAACATAGCCTACTACAGCTTTATCAGAAATTGTATGGAGTAAACTAAATTGTCATGATATTGAATGGTTGGAAAAAGCCATGAAATATGGAGATACAAGGTTTCTGCCCGACAGCAACGATATACTATTTGTACAGTATATAAAAACTAAATTTTGGAACATTTGCCCCATTTAGTTGTCCATGGATCTGTTTTCAGCACTCTACTGTTATTTGTGGTAGTCGAGAGCAGATAAAACCAGGTGAAAACCTAAGTTGTTCCCTTTTTTTCTTCCAATTTTAGCTGTTAAGCCAATTCGCAATTTCCCCCAGTCGTGAAGTCTCTGTCACGGTGAAGCCCTACCGTTGGTCATGTGGGAGTGTGTAGACAAGCACACGTCTCCTCCAATACACATGAAGTCACCACAGCCACTTCTTTTTCACCTGACAGTGAGGAGTTTCCCCGGGAGGAAGTAGCTCATGCGGAGGAACACGTCCAACCTAGTTTTTTTCCATGACCAACCCGTAGGAGTTGGCGAGTAGGTATTGCTATTGACAGAGGTTTGCCCGGCTTCCCACCCTCAAAGTCGGCCAGTTGTGTTTTTTGGAGCGCCCGGCCAAGCCGGCTGCACCGTGGAGGGTTTGAAACCCCCTAGTCTTCGCGGTGGTGGGCAGGAATTTTTCCCTTGCGCCACCCGAGCGTCCCAAAGTGAAAACCTAACTTCAAAGGACATCACCTCTTGATTGCCATTTTTGTCCTTGTCTCATCAGATCAATAAAACAATGAGTGTTCATGGAATAAGTTTGGGGGGGGGGGGGGGTTGGGGGCGCTGCTGCCCCAGCCCTTAGGAGTTTCTAACACAACAGATTACGTCGCCTGAACATGGGCAATTGTGTTTCTATAGGCGCTCGACCAACCCAGATGCACCACTACTTGGATAGGTACCTCGACAAACCCCTGTTCCGAATGGCTACCTACGGTCATCTCCCAGCACTGGCAACATCAAAGCAAAGCAGTCTTTCATTTTCACTTTGTAGGTGCTCATGTATTGTTCTCTTTCAAGAGCTCAGGTTGAAATAAGCATGCAGTGCTGGAATAATTATAGTTGAAGTACTGTGATGCTCACTACAGTGTAAAGGACCATTCATGAGCAGTTATACCAAGAACAAATAACCGGCAGAAAGTAATAATACAGTACATCCTATTATTTGGCAAATGGGTGTCATTCATTGTGTGGCATTTCATCTTCTACCTGATACTACATGAGTTACAACATTAACGTGAGTGTACTGTAACTGCAGAACCTCTTATATAATTTCCATACAGTATGTATGAGTATGACTCATCGGGATTCTTTTGCCCTCACTGTGCCAGTGAGTCTATATCAACAGCATGCAGGAGACTATGCGAGACATTTTAAAGCTACAATCCGGTTTAATGAATAAAACATTATCATAAACCAATCTGTATGCTATACTGTATGTGGGTCGCAGAACAATTTTTATAGGCCGCAAGTAAATATATATTTTTTCCCTGTTATCATTACACAATATTTACAAAAATAAAAAGATACAAATCAGTTTTTCATAATTAAAAACTAAATCTAGCATTTTTCAAAATACATTCCATAAATAAATAAAAACAATACCTTTCAGAAGTAGTGAAAATCTACAAGTTCGCAAAGCGTCAGAACTTTTTGTTTGTTTGTTTGTTTTGCATAATGACATGCCCAAAAGCCAAAAACCACCTGGCTGAACTTACCACTACAACACATTTGGAGTCACATCTTCAGCTGTACTGTACATGTGGACCATGGTTACCTCTTTGGAAGGTGTAATTTATTTCTTGCTCCCTGAGCTATCCCAGCTGTATAGGGAAACATACTGTACTAACCCCAAGTAGCGCACTAAGTGGAACTTTAACGCTAAGACTCTCTTTTCCCAGCGAGTTGATGTAACGGGCTGTGTCAAGGGATGGAGCAAAGCTTTTTGCACATACTGTACTGTACAGTGCTCCATAGGGAGAGGGCCGAGCTGAGAGAAACAAGCCAAGTCAAGATCCAGGAAGACTTCCCTTTCTCACTGATGTGAAAGGGACTGATACCAAGGTCAAGGAATTGGCCTGAAGGCTGGGAGAGGTGCAACGGGGCCACCAGAACATACAGGGTGGCTCACTTCTACAAACTTAATCCTTACGCTTTATACAGTAAATCCTTGTTTTACCACTCCACTTTTCTATGGAAAAAAGTGGTGCAGACAGGCAAGTCTCAGTGATATCGTCCCTGTAGGAGGGAAACCTTGTATGTCCAAAACCCTTTTCAGGAAATGAAAAAAAAGAACCTACATGTGTTCGATGGATCTAATATAGTTATTATTTAGCCACAAGCTCTTGTCAATACTTTTCATTGGTTTAATATTTATGAAACCTACGGACAGACTTTACCTCTTTCAACCTGGTGTCCCTATTTTGGGCATGTTACAGGCAATTCTTTCCCCAAATGTAAAAAAAATAAATAATAATCCTTTTCAAAAGTAGTGGAAATAGCAGATCTACAAGTACAAGCTCACAGTGATCTTGTAGACCGGTATTTTCCCACTACTCGTGTCATAGGACACTGGTCACTGTTATAGGATGAAGTTTAAAAGATAGGCAATAATGAAAAACATGAAAATATGAAATAAGGAGTAACAAGGTTTCTGCTCGACAACGACAATCCAACATAGGTTCCCTAACGGAAGGAAATGCACCATATCCGTTGTGTCGTTAACCCTTACCCAAGTTGTCAGGAAATTGTGTTTTGAGAAAGAAAAGGAAAAAAAGACATTTGGTGCTAAATACGTTTGATTTCAGTTTGTCTTTAAGCATGATGCAACGTGTTGTGAGCTTGTAGATGTGCTATTTTCAGCATGCAACACATTGGTATGATGGTGTCATCATTAGGCATTAGTTTATGCATATTGGTTAGTCACATCGCATCTTGAGTTCTGCAGTCTAACAGTGTAGCATTATCAAATGTATGATCTCTATTTATGTATACTCACATTAATTACTTAACACCTTTGCTACAGTAGACAGTACTAAGGTTGAGCTTTTATTGTGATTAAATGAACTTTGAAGTTCATTAAATGAAGAGATGAGCTTTAATTGAGATGTGCATGACTGACCAAAATAATTTACAATAGTCTTCTAATATATGTTTTTTACTATTCGATCCCCCCTCCAAAAGAAAACGGTTTTGCAAATAAATAGGCACTTCAGGTAATCCTTCACAACATTGATTGGCTCAGCTGACCGACAATAGATCACAATGACACTATTCACCATCGTAGTCTTTGATAACAGCATTGCATTGGCCTATTACTCCATTAGGACCGGGAACGCATCAGTGTCCTTTTAAGATTTCTTTGCTATTCAAAAATAGCAGATGTACAAGCTCATAGCGTGGCACCGAGTGTCGCGCTATGAGCTTGTATATCTGGTATTTTAGAAAAATCATGAAAATGTGTGCAAATCTTTGAATATTATATTTTTAAAGCAAGCATTCCGGGGGTCCCTGGAACAAAATATTTTAAAATTATATATATATATATATATATATATATATATATATATATATATATATATATATATATATTATAGTACATTTTATATTTAAAAAATATATACATATTCAAAGATTTGCACAAATTTCCTTTTTTTTCTCCAAAGAATTAGCAGATCTACAAGCTCATAACGCGGGACCCAGTGCAGCGCTATGAGCTTGTAGATCTGCTATTTTTGAATAGCCAATTCATTTTTAGTCTTAAAATGACACAGATGTGTTCCCGGTCTTAATGGGTTAACCAGTTTTTTGTGTATAAACAGAAACAAAAATAGCATCTTTTAGAGCATTATAAATAAACTGGAAAAGGCAGAGAAAGGACACCTGTGTCTCATCTGTTGTTTTCCGTTCTTCCTCTTATTGACACAGCATAGAGCGCTTGCACTCCTCTGCCAGAGGTCCCCGCCCCCCCCCTCGTCTTGCCTATTTCTCTCCCACACATTGGCTGGCTCTCTCTGAGGCCTAATTAGTTGGCGGACAGTAGTCAATACAGGAGAGAGTGAAGGTCTCCATGCAGCCGGCTTGAAAGACCCCCTGCCCACCGCCCCCACCCTTAACTTCCTTCAGCCCTCCCTTCCCTTCCCTTATATATATGTTGTATGATGTCGCTGTTGGTGGAAACCTTGTATGTCCAAATGCAAACCGTTACTTTTCAGGAAATGGAAGGGGGAAAAAAGAACCTGTGTTCCAATGGTTCCAATGTATATATTATTTACTATTCACAGGCTCTTCACAGGTTCTACTTTTCATTGGTTCAATATTTATAAAACCCAGACACACTTTCACTTAAAAAAAATACGTTAAAGGAGTAGTTCACCCAAAAAAATACTTATTTCACACCCCATGAAGCCTTGAATTCATGGAGATTTTTTTAGTTTTTGTTGCATTCCTAAGCCAATAATTTGATGGCCGTGTGTAATTCCGGTAGGAGACACAAAGAGTCTCCTTTGTGTCTCCTACCGGATACATTAGCCGGTAGGAGACGGTAATCAAATTATTGGCTTAGGAATGCGACAAAAACTAAAACATATTCATGGGCCGTAATTGATAGAAAATAAGGAATTTTTGGGGTGAACTACTCCTTTAAAAAAATGTGAGGTTGTAGATTGGCTATTTTTGCTACTTTTGTGTGACACTGTAGTAGTATGACAAAGTAGGACATACTTTCACGATAAAAACCCATAAAGAGTTGAAATATGGAGATAGAAGGTTTCTGCCTGACACCAACGACTTGTGGACCAGTAAGTCATCTTGATTTTAGTGGACCCAGGACCCAGGCCCTTCTGTTCCCCAAGCACCGCCTGTTACATAAACCCAGAGGAAGTGTATTGATCTATCACCCCGAGGGTCTTGCTATCAAATGCACAACCACCATACCTACCTACCACTGCAAAAGTGAACAAACTGAAGTGTAAGCTGTCTTGCATAAGCACATTGAGTTTTGTATGAAACATGTTTAACAAAAGGCTTATGGATTAATCTGGATTTATATTAGTTTCTCATTGTCTTAGATGTGTGCATTAAATACAGTACATCTTGAAACACTTTGCAAAAGTCCAGTTTTGAATGGCTGCTGCAATGTGCACAGATAAGCACCTCCGGCTACAAAAGCCTGAAGTGCCCCCTTAAGTGAAAGTGAAACTCAACGATTGTGAAAGTTGGATTGTAATTACAAATCTATACATGTACTGTCTGAGTCTACAAATCACCCAGTTATATTATTCTTATGACACACTTCAGTTGTTATTGGTGATGTATGTACAGTATATATGGCTATTTCCATTTGGCTAAAGGAGACAGATTGTCACCAGAGACTAGGATACTCAGCTGAGTATCACCATTACATAATGTGTGTATATATATATGTATGTATGTATGTATATATGTATTAGCACAAATACATTGTGCTCGAGCCGCCTAGAAGAGGGTCTTCGAGTCTGGGGCTAATCATGCAAAGTGCTGTACTAATCAGCGCCAAAGTTCTCGTGCATGCTGCCAATAGGCCAAGGAAGAAATTATAAAGCATAGAATGGAAATTACATCGATATAATCTGCATGAAAAATGCAATGCCAAACACAGGGTGCAGCTTTAGTGTAGCTCCGTATAGTTTCCTTTTACTTAATAAAGTGCATTTTCTAATTACGTAAATCAGTTCGACCTTTTATGAATTTCAATACAACATTCTTCCAACTTGAATGTTTTTTGTGATCTGAACAAAAAGTGGAATGTGGTGAGCAAGAGCTCCTGAGATTAAATTAGTTAAAATACTGTAACTAATGAAGGTCCTTGGTGAAGCCTTTATAGACTCACTGGTGCTTAGCAACTAATTTATGTATAACTAATTCTTAAGTCTAGTACTGGGATTCAACTACAGTATGTGGTGACTTGCAGAAATCTACCATGCAAATTGTTCAACAATGACAAGAGCAATCATCTTCCTCATGAGTAATATAAGTGGGATTTTGGCATGAAGTTGTTTAGACAACCACATTCAGATAAATATAACCCCACCATAACACCGGTATGACTTTACTAAAGAGGCTATTAATGATTCTGAACACGACATCTACTCTCATCATTGCTAGATTTGAATGCATGCAAGTCTGTTCTTTTGTGCTAAATAAAGCTACAATATGGGACTTGTTTTAATGAATAAAACTTTATTTTAACCAATCTGTATGGTAGGGTATGTTAATACAACATAACTTCTGCAGTGGTTGGGGGAGGTCTCCTTGCTCTTCATTCATTGAGAGACATTTAGACCCTGGTGTCGGTAGGACACCGACTGGCTGACACCTGATTGGCCACTAGCTGCGCTGTACTGATTGCATTCTTACCATTGTGACCGGTGAAGTATCAGATTCATCTAAACTGGTAATTTAATCCAATTACTGGTACTTTAAAGTCGTTTTCCAAATCCAGAAATGATTTAAATCTATAAACTAGTTTGGCTGAGTCGCCTGTTCAGTGCAGAGCGGAATTGAGTCAGATAGCATGAACCTCCATGCAAGTTACACTCTCTCTACAGAATTCTTCACTGTCAGGAGAGAAGTGGAGGAAATGTGACTGTGTACAACCCTCTACAGACCAACAGTGGAGGTTAGCAGTAACAGAAAACACAGTACCAAGGACCCCAACGGAAACAAGTCAGTAAGGACTTTTTTGGACAGACCTTTTAGACAAAAGTATTATTAATGTAATTGTGATGTTTTACATTCTTTTTGCCTAATAAACATTTCAATCAATCAATCAAGTACACACGGTGAACTGACAACCAACTGTGGCTAAATGGAAAGAACAGAAAGGAGGGGGGGAAACGCAGAAAAGGTAAAAACAAAACAAAAAAACTAACAAAAAAAAACACCATTGTCTTGCAGCCTTCCTGCTTGCTTGTATGCGTCATACTGTAGGCATGGACATCCTCTCCTCTCCAAGGCCCACCCACCAGAGTGTGCCTCTACTGCTCCTCAGCTGTGTTTGTCTCTGGCTGGTGCCAGCGCCGCCGCCATGAATGCAGGTTTCCTCATTTGTTGTGCCTCTCGATCTTGTCCAGCAGCAGAACAGGCTCTCTTCCAAAGCCTTTTTCCCAGAGACTCTTCTTTCTGCATTTGTTGTTGGTGTGCTCTACCAACGCCTCCCTCTCACTGGCACAAAGAATGTCTTTGTTGGTGAGTTGTGAGTTCTCTGAGTGTTTTTAGGAGCTTTTATTAATTATTATTTAACACACTCGGGGAGGCCCAATAGATGAGTTCAGACTCGCAAAAGAATTGGAGAAATATAGGTTGCATTTCCACACTGGGAGGTCTACTAGTTGATCAGAGATTGGGGGGAGCCAATGAAAATGAAAAGCACCAAGCGTATATCGGGCTGGGACCATTTCACAAAGTTGCGTGTAAACTTTGTGACATGATGCCCAAAAACAGCAGCATGAGCAGCATGCCAAATATGCTAGTGCTGCCTGGTAATCTGGTAGATATAGATGTGTATACAGTATATAGAATATATATATTCCCAATAGAAAAAATAAAAGTGCAGATTTGCGCTCACCGCCTAAAAGAGCTCAATTAGCAAACTACTCTCCATTGATATCAATGGCAACTGTCGCTCTTGTGCATCCTATGTGAAAGACCCTCCTGGTTACACCGTTAATACAAAAATACAAAGTAAAAGAATAACTCTTAATTAATAAAATATTGATGTCAGCTAACCGGCTGCAAAATGATCCGTTTTTGGCATAATGTAAGGCAATAGTGGTCGGATTTGGCTGAACATTTGCCCTAATATGAAGTCATATGTCATAGATAGCCTATGTCCAAAAAAAATCTAAATGAAAAAAATAAAAAATAAAAACAAAACTTCCCAGTATGTAAATAAGCAGTTTTTGCTCGCATAATGTGAGTGAATTAATGTATAGCCTACGTGAATACCTTACTGCAAATTCTATGAATCCAGATACTAAGCCCCCTCTCCTTATTCTGCATGTCCCCCTTGCTGCTAAAAATGTTTATTTATTGATTTAATCTGCTTAAGTGTTGTTTACCTGTACTATTGCAACTATGTATATATGTATTTATTTTTAATCTACTGAAGTGGTTTTTACCTGTACTTTTGTAACGTTATTTTTGTAATCTTTTCTTCTTTTTTGTATTTTTATTACATCCAGTATTGGCATTAACATTATGTTGTTACAGTGTATTGTATTGTTGTTAGCACAGCCTTGCGGAACATGCCACACCAACATTGTGCTTGATTGTACTTGTATGAGTGAGTGACACAACCATTTTGAACACACACATGGAACTCCAAGATTCACATGGGAGCCAATACCATTATTACTCCATGTCCTGTTAATGATGTTTGCTGTGGTCAGAGAGGTCTGTAGTCTAGACCGGCTCAGAAATCCCTGATCAATCCCGGGCGGCAGTGGCTCAGGAGGTAGCGTGGGAAATGGGAAAAGGTTCCCGGTTCGATCCCGGCTCCCCCAGTGTTACTGTCGAAGTCCTTGAGCAAGACACTTGCTCCCAAGGCGGGTTGGTGCCTTGCATGGTTGCTCCTCTGTCAGTGTGTGAATGTGTGTGTGAATGGGTGAATGTAATGCACATTGTAAATCGCTTTAGGCGAAAGGCGTTAGGAATAGTTAGGAATGGTGGTGGTTACCCTCCTGTTCTCTCTTCTCTCAGCTCCTGCTGCTGTAGTCGCTTCACACGGTTAGACTTCCACGTCGTGTTCTCCAGTTGTTGTTGCTTCAGACCTGTTTTAGCTACGCAAAGCTTTTGGGCAGGCACTGGAAGGCGCTCATTCAGGCTGTGGGGGTCTTCTAGAATCTGAACAGCTGAGGAAAGATTCTTCCTCATTCTGCTCACAGAGCAGTTTTTCACATGACATCATGTGAGCATTGTTGCGTCCCAGAGCCTCGATGCACATACTTCTTCATCAGACTCTTGTTCAATCTCAACTCTCTCCAGATGGGTATGGTGGTCGGCATATCCTGTCTCATTTCCAGCCAGTTCGATGTGCGCGTACTTCCCGCTCTTCCCTCTCTTCCTTAGAACTCTAGCTGGTTGACCGCATGGTGGTTGGGTTGACCTCCTTCCATTACTGGTTGGGGTCAAGACGGCCAGCTCCTTCACCCTGTTAGCGTAGTGTAGCGTGTTGCGGGTATTTTCACATGATGACATACCAGGAGATATGGTTGAAATCATGCATGTACGGGAGTCCTCACCAATTAAGGAGTCTTTGAGGACCTGAGTGAGTTTGCTGTCCCTGAAGGGAGTGTAAGGGTCATTGCGTCGCAGAGCCCTGATGCACTTCTTTAGTGCCAGCAGACTCTTGTTAATCTCAGCTCTTTCCCGACGAATGTGTTGGTCAGTGCTGTACGCATCAGCTGCTCTCTCATTCCCAGCCAGGTCGATGAGCGAGAACTTCCCGTGCATCTTCCCCTTCCTCCTCAGAATGATCTGGAAGACGGCGTGGCTCCTTGAAGAGCGTGCGTTTGCCGACGTCTGACCCTGTGTTCTCCAGCTGCTACCCACCTCTATGAGTTTGAGAACATCCTCCGAACATTCGACTTCTGTCTCCTGTAGTCCTAGCACACGGACCTGTTTACCATTATCTGACACCCTCAGCTCAGTTCTACCATTCAGAAGGTCAAACACCATCCCATTGTATATTTCAAAGAAGGTTGCGGACACTTGTAGTTCTAACTTGCTATAGTTGGGTTTCTTCAACATGAGAAATACATCCCAAGCAGTTAATGCGTAGATTCCTTTGGAACAATCCTGGCTTCCGCCAGACATTTCCCCACACATAGTATGTGTTTTTCCACTTCCTGTCTGTCCATAGGCAAAGCAGGTAGCCATGCCCCTCTCGAAGATGGTCTCCACCAGAGGCCTAGCTGTGAACCTGTACACCATCTCGTTGGTCGTGGAGTCGTCAAAGGTGTAGTCGAAGCGGAAGGTCTGGTTCTTCAGGTAGCTGGTCAGGTCCACCTTCTGTTTGGGTTTGTGGACCATCACCACGTCTTTGCTGGGTATGGTGATCACGTCCAAGTCCTTCATGGCCCGTTCCTTCTTGTTCATTGGACGCTTCCTCACACAAACGCATATTCTGTGTTTTTTGATCAGATCCGTGGTGGTCAGAGGTGCGCAGTCTAGACTGGTTCGGAAATCCCTGATCATGTACTTGATCTGCTGCTGTTGACGTTTTTCTCGGGTCTCCCCCTCCCCATTGGACGTCCACCTCCTGTTCTGCGGGTATTGTTGGGCAGTCTCCCCCTCCCCATTTGATGTCCTCCTCCTGTTCTGCAGGTATTGTTGGGCAGTCTCCCCCTCCCCATTTGATGTCCTCCTCCTCCTGTTCTGCAGGTATTGTTGGGCGGGGGGAGGGGGAGATGTTTCTGGCTCTGAGGGAGGAGACCTGGCGCTCTGTACGGCTCTGTTATGTCTGGATGGAGCAGCGTCACTCTTAGGCGGCGCAATTGTACGATGGTTCTTTGCAATTCTATTGATTTTAACAGAAGCGGCCGTGGGACACGGTGGGGGGGTCCCGGGGGGGCTGGGGACAATGTCCTCATCTGGGGCGACATCTGGGTTTAGAGCAAATATAAATCCCAAGTCGACCTCTTTAGCTTTTGGCTCCCCGTTCTCAATCCATTCCACGGTGACAGTCTTCCTGTCCTCGTTCAGCGAGGTCACCAATGCCCGGTGGATTCGCCAGTTTTGCTCATCGCCACGGTTTATTTCCACATGAGTACCAACATCAATCTTTCCAAATCCACATGCCATCCTACATTCGATTAATTAGTGAGATTGAACTCTTTTAATATGCATATAACTATCCATATAACTATCCATTTACCTATCCATATAACTATAAACTAAGCTCTCCAGTGCTTTACTCGTTTATTTGTATTCCCAAATCCTCCTGAGTTGCTGCGTCACACCTGATTGGACAGTATTTTGACAACGTCATGGTTGCTATTGTAGCAGAGATCAAACAGAATTGTTTTTTTGCCAGACCCAGGGGGTCAGGCCTACATGAGGCTTTGTCGGTCCCTCTTTTCCTCCCGGTCAACGTTTTTGTCCATATATGGACAAAAACGTTTTTCCTCTCTGTCCCTCTTTTTGATTGGCCAAGCTTAGCGTGACGTAGTGCTCTGTCGGCCATTCAGATTTCCGGCCATTCAGATTTCAACCACTAGGGGTCTGGCAGTACCAGGTCCCCTGGTTGGAGTTATACGTCATACAGTAACTAATGTCATAGACTGGCCACATGAAGTCTGAGGGAGCCACGCTGTTGTTAGACCCGTCTTTTTATCTCTGCAAAGTCGAAGGCAAGGGGAGGAGATAATGTTTTCGCCCATGTGTCCTAATCTCGCAAACCACTGGATTAGGTGTCACTTTGAGCCCGAATTGAACAATTGTATTCATTGTTAGACAATTGTCCCCTGGATTCCTTGGATCATGACACAACTCCCTACGTTAGTGCCAGACTGGATTTTCTGACATTTAGCATTTTTGTCAAAACACATTTTTCTACTACTGAGAAAGAATACACTTTTTGCTACTACACACCTGTTGCTACTTTTGCTACTACTACTACTTACAAACTAGTATGTCCAAAACTCACACAAATCGGTACATTATCTCTGTACTCGTACGATCAAGATGTATCTGTCGCTATAACAGGCCCATGTCAGTTTCACGTCGATTGAGCCAACGGTGCCGGAGATTAGCTGTCCACAGACGGACACACACACACACACACACACACACAGACGGACACACACACACACACACACACACGGACGGACGGACGGACGGACAGGGTCAGGGTGCAAAACATAATCTCGGCCATGCCTTCAGCCTGGCGGAGACAATAAAGAAAATAGATAATTTTACATAATGGCAGCCAAAGATACTGTATAATACATTACACTTATTATCCATGTACATTTATGCAAGTAATATAGCGCAACAAACAACTAGCAATTTGTACACAGAGAGAGAGAGAGAGAAGAGAGAGAGAGAGAGAGAGAGAGAGAGAGAGAGAGAGAGAGAGAGAGAGAGAGAGAGAGAGAGAGAGAGAGAGAGAGAGAGAGAGAGAGAGAGAGAGAGAGAGAGAGAAATTAACTCTTTACGAACCTTAGTCAGAAACAGCCCATTACTGGGGTGGTGTGCATCCTTCATGATCATTTTTGCCCTACTCAAGCACCTGCTGGTGTTTGCATCCTGCAGGGACGGCAGGGAGCTCCCTGTGGTGCTCCTGGCCAACTGCAACGCATTCAACAGGATTCGCAGATCCTGGGAAGAGCTATTCCCATAACATACATACAGTGACTTCCATTTGTAGCCTACACTCTCAGAGTTAAGTTCACACTGACGATTTTGCTGTGTAGCAATGCCCATGCAGCTCCTTTGAAATGTGTGCCCGTACTCTGTCTGCACCATCTTTGTTCTTCCTGTGTCTGGACATGGCTCTATGCCATGGCGTGAGAGTTTGAGAGCACAAAGCCAGTGCTAATTAAAGTGGGCAAACTTCAACAAGCTTGTCTCACTCTCATTGACCTTTATCAAAACACTGGCATTCATGTCGGGCAAACGCTGGCACATTCCCCTGAAAGCAACGTAGGCGTCAAAGTAAACAAACACAGCCTCATTAGGTTGCACCAGAGGGCATCCTATCGCCCTCGTAATCTTATGCTGCTTAACAATTCTGCAGACCCTCTACTCCCCTGTGGTCGGTGGACGTTGTGTCCCTTACAGACTGTGGAACATGTGATGACCAGCTGCCCCAAGTACCTAGCCTGGCATTGGCCAGACTGATAACGTGGATTCACTCTCACGTTCCTCCCCGGTATCAGTCTGGACTTCGGCCCATAGGGAGCGAGTATGAGAAATCAGAAAAAGATTTTGAGGCTTTTCACTGTTGTACGGACAGCAGTTGAAACACAGTCACTGATTGGCCCGATCATTTTCAGATTTCTCATACTCGCTCCCTATGGGCCGAAGTCCAGACTGATACCGGGGAGGAACGTGATAGTGAATCCACGTTATCAGTCTGGCCAATTCAAGGCTATCAAGTACCGGCCACCGAATGGCCACATGGTTTAGTTGACCTGGGCGATGACACGCTGGACTGGCTTGCTGCAATGGAGCTGAAGGTCTAAGGACATACGACAGAAGAAGAAGACCCTCCCCCACTAGAGATTTGGATCACTGGATGGGTCAAGGGAGGCGTGAAGCCTGATTTATATGTCATGGCACGACCATGTCGCTTCCCAATCTACAAGCTCACAACGCATCGTGAGGCATAGACTCAAAAGTCAGTCTCTAACCGCTTCTCTCAATAGAGACTGAGGACAATCTCCTCACTTTCATTGTTAAAACTGTGTGGAAAACGATTAGAATAAAACAAATCTGCATTGGAAAGTCTTTGGGGTAGTCCTTCATATTGGGCCGTTGACATGATGGTTTCCAAAGCAGTGGGTGTAGGTTGTATAGCGGCTGTTCTCGCTGCTGTTCTAGCAACCTCCTTTCATCCTTTCATGTACTGTACTGTATTTATGTACACACACTCGCACAAACACACTCACATGCACACACACACACATATACTGTATCTCCTACTCCCACTCTCTCTCTCTCACGCTGATTGAGCCCCCCCCCCCCCCTCAGGCCTTTTCGTAGAATTGCTATCTGCTCAAATGTTGTCGGAATTGTTTATCCTTTGGAGCAAATATAAGGCCAGAAAATGTAAAAAAAAAATCATGAATTCATTGGGCTTTTTTCTTGGACAGAACCATTAGTAGGGGTCAGAAGGCAGTAAAATCCTGAGTGTTAATTTAACATTGATAGCGTACAAATGTACATTTGTATAGTCCTACTCTCAGGGTCCATTTTGTGGAACCCTGTAGAGCAGATTTGTCATCACCCTCAACTGAATGTAGCACCTATGTAAATGTTGCTAGGATACGGGCTGAGAATAGGTACAACATACAATGCTAACATTTCCGTTACTTTGACATCATTTTACCCAACAGGATAAATACATTATTTTTCCACCCACAAGAGAAAGGCCATTAACAGGCATGCCACATTGACGTCAGAGAAAGGGAACGTGACATCAAATCATTGAAAGTAATAGCGACGGTCCTCTCAAGATGGCGCTCACCATAACATTCTCTCTATATGGCGTCATCACCATGATGTCAGAAATCTACAGGGATGCCACGCCATTATTAGAGCCTGTCTTGTTTTATGTTGTCTGTTCCTTCGTGCTCTCGTCCAACTCCTGAAGATTGCTGCAATAACCTTCTACAGAATCACTATAATCTCTCAACAAGAGGGTGGGGATTATGGGTTAGGGGCTGCACCATTGATGTACTGTGATAGACTGGACACTATCCAACATCATGACTTTCTATATTGACTGGGGATGAGCAGTGTTTATTACACTCACTGGAAAACCATGTGAGATTTAAAATAGACGGGCAGCAGCCAGCTCGAACGATGAAAGTCTGGAACAATGCAAGTTAGGAATACGTTAGCCTGGCATGGCCAGACTAATATTACTGCGTAGATATTAGTCTGGAATCTATGTGTGGAATCTGCATTTCCAAGGGGCGGATTTAAAAGAATGCCTCTGGTGATAAACCTGTCCCATACCTACCCAATTATGGCCCTACCCAATTATGCAATACCCATTGTACCCGTTGTCAGAGCACCCGTTGTACCTGTCTGTGTCTGTGTCCCTTTTATGGCCATACAGTATGGAGATACCTGATGTCATCAGTATGTGCCGGCGGTTCTGGACAACTGCCTATCCGGACGACTCAGTGCCGGGAACCGCTTTCCCTCGAGTCCTCGCCGATGCACGCGCAGAGTTTGAAGTCGGTTGGTCTACATATGGGCATAAAAGGGGCAAGGACAGGTACAACGGTAACTCTGACAAAGCCCCCAACACTATGACTCAGACATATTGGGGTGTATCGGCAGTGCAACGTAGGTGTGAGGGCCGCCTAACCTCTAGTAATATATATCTGCTGGGGACCCCCTGGAACCCCCTCAAGGACCCAGCCTGACAGCAGGCTGCCTGACAGCAGGAGAACACAATGTAAGCCTGTTCGAACTCAAGGTCCCAGTTAAAAGAAGAAATGAAGGGCAGCATGGCCTCACGCCTGGACTGTTTCCTCAGCACCTTACTCTGGCCATTACACTAACCTCAGTAAGAAATAACTCAAACTGTCACAACCTCCTGTGTCATGGAAACTGAACCTTGTTCTTCTGTCCTGCTTACAAGCTATATTTGACTAGCCTGGGATCAACTCCGTTTTTCAGTTTTCTGATCTGGTCTAGAGCGGATATAACCCATGGCGGAATCCACGAGCGCTGTGCACCTCCAAAATGATTCCCCTAGTTTAAAATGTGTTAAGTTTGGTATAATCATTTTGTTTCTTTTAGTATAATAATCGTTTGGTATATAAATATTTTATTTTTACTTGTAGCATGACTAGCGATACTAACCTAATTGATTTGCATTATGTGGGGAACAAAAACAATGGGACGCCAACCGGAACCCACCACTGGGCCCAATTATCTTTTGTATAAACCGGACCACACAGGTCAGTTTTAGAATGAAAACCTGAAGAAATTCTGTCAAGTTGTAAAAAAAGAAAAAAGAAAAAGAAAAAAGATGTTATTTCTCTTCCTAAGGTCTTATTAAACTTGGTCAGCTTGTTTTGAAAAACAAATAAATACTTTAATCTTCATCTAATCACGAAAACGTGTCGTGTAGCTACCATTGAATTGCAGATACCCGGCAGTTGATTGTTTTGTCTTGGGAGCTTCGTGTTAGCTGTTGACATTACATACATAAATATGGGAATTCAGGAAGCTTTTAACACATTGGGTGCCAGAGGTTTATTAAAATATTATACTTTGAGTGCCAGGACTTTTTAAACATTTTGAACCTTTTTCAAGTAGTCACAAAATATTTTCAGTGATCACCGTCCTCACGGTGATCCCCTCATTACACACATACAGGTCTCGTACAATCGGGGGGAAAAAATTTAAAACATTCGGAAATCCATTCCATAGTTGCAGCCAGTTGAAAATAGTTAAATTAACATTGTAAAAAAAAAAAGTGCACAGGAGCCGAGATACAGGTTTTTGAAGTCATAAGTTAACCAGGAGGTGGATTGGAGTCTAAATCTTGTAGGAGTGATATTTCCTGTTGCTGTGAAGGGAAAAAAAAAAAAAAACGTATATATACGGTTTTGGCACTCAACGTTAGTATGCGCAAAACCGTATATATACGGTTTTGGCACCCAATGTGTTAAAATAAGCTTTTAGACAGAGCCAGCGTGTCTCAGGGTGGCTCGCGTCGAGCTGACAGGAATTCAATAATTCCAGAGTCTCATTAAGTGTTGCCAATTTACCTCCTGTAATGTGTCATCTGCAACTGAAGTCCCCCTAGCAGACTAAAGCCTGTTTTATACTTAGTCGTACAATGGTGTCCCGTACCAAGAATACCGTAGCGTAGACAATCTTCATGCTCATCGCGGCGCATTATGAGCTTGTAGATTAGCTGCATTCGGCGGAATCTGGATCTCAACGCGATCAGCAGCAGCAGCAGCAGCAGTAGATGTTATTGCTCATGCAGCACCTCACCCAGGTGCCCAGTGAAAGCTCCACTATTCGCATTCAGAGGGAGACCTCCGCACAGCCCTCGCGCCTCCCATCCCTTTGCTTTGCCGCTGACAAAATAAAAGAGGAAATCAATGAAACCGAGGATCAATAGGACTCCACATCTCCTCCATTGCCAAGCTCATCTGCTCCTCTTTTTTTTTTTAAGATGATGTAAAGTTCAATGCTGAAAATAGCTGCAGTCTGACATTAATTCTTCCCAGCAAATGCAGGGGTATGAAATGGTACAAGTAAGCTTCCATTGAAAGTTCACACAATAACCTGTACTGAATACCTGAGGGTGCTTGGAACTGTTACCTGAAAAGCCATTATCCACTATTTCTAAGGGATATAGCCGAGTTCTTTCAATGTTCAGA
This sequence comes from Gymnoscopelus braueri, assembly GCF_963280865.1. Taxonomy (NCBI): domain Eukaryota; kingdom Metazoa; phylum Chordata; class Actinopteri; order Myctophiformes; family Myctophidae; genus Gymnoscopelus; species Gymnoscopelus braueri. Next base: position 41,363,442 of record NC_137619.1, read on the forward strand.
GTGTCCATATGTATTTATTTTTCACCCTTTGCGTCAACAGAGCACAATGTCAAGTAACAAGAACAAATGACATATGTCATGTGTGTGACTGGGATACCGGGTTGTAATGGAATGCATGAACCCTTTCCGACACTGTGTGTGTGTGTGTAACATGAATCTCTCTCTCTCACACACACACACACACACACACACACACCCCCACACACACACACACACACACACACACACACACACACACACACACACACACACACACACACACACACACACACACACACACACACACACACACACACACACACACACACACACACACACACGCACACACACACATTCTTCATGGTTCAGTGCGTGGTGAGTAAAGGAGACAGTCGGCAAATGTACAGTACATTCACATTCAGTGTATGTGACAAATAAACACAGTTACATCGCTTTTGTCTTTTTTGCGTTCTGGTGGGTGTGCCGCGAGCCATTCTCACCGCGCAGGTAGACACCCGGCGGACTGGACACAGCAAAAACAAAGGCTGTATTTGCAATATTATTCAATACTGAACAACTATGTGATCTATCCGCTGTCCGCTTTGAGGAGCGCTGCGGCTCGCTTACATGCCCGCCCAGAGCATGGGGCCGCCCAGAGCATAGGAACGAATTTGCAAGCATTTATTGGCTCATTGGCTGTCAATCGGCCCAATTGTCAAAAAGGTGGAGGGAATCTGCCCAGGACCGGCAGGACGTCTGACTAAGTACATTTTCAGGATCTGCGGGAGATCTCTCTCCAGGCCAAGGATGCTCCTTCAACAATCAGGAATTCATGGGATGGTGCGGATTTCTCTTTGAAGCATGTCAAGTAATCTTGTATTCCCTTTTTGCTTAACAGCAATATATCACACAACAGTATCTGAAACATACATATTATCTGCCTATTGGGATTCAACCTTCACAGGTCAAATTTGTACCTTTCCTTTAATATTATCTCATAATCCCTTTATCTTCATTGTAAGCAGACATAGCATTTGTAACTGCGTTATCGGCTATGCAATGAAGGATGGTGCGACGTCAACGCTGACTTTATTCAAAGTGAAAGAAACGAAAATGGGGAGATCAGAAAGATACTGTCTAGAAATTATTTATGCCTGTGGGGCAAACAATCTAGAAACGGTACAGAAACCCATCATACCAATCTATATAATGTGCAGATCTTTGAAAACAAAACAAAAACAACACTGCTTCATTTCATCACGTCTGATGGTTGAGTCAATGAGAAGATTAGCTCTGCTGTTCTCAGGAGCGGGCCAATGCAGGCTAGTGATTTCTGGAGTGAATACCATGGACCGTGTCAATTAGGTGATCTCGCAAAAGTCGATTGATTGCTTTTTGTATCTGATCTCATGCTTTCATCACCATTTCTTCTACTTACTGTACATCTCGTATGATAAATACGCATGGTCAAATGGGAACTGGCCAATAAGACTGCATACACATGCAGACACACTGAAGCCCTATTTTCAAAAGTGTCATGTGAGCTGGGCAATTTTTTTCCTATTTTTTAAGATGTTATTCTTAAAAGGTAATGAGGAATTTGATACATTTTGACATTTCATAAACATGAATGCCAGGTTGAAAGTGGTTAAACATCTGCAATGCCTGTGCAAATAATTCAAAGGTTTTTATCTAGGTTTCTAATAGATGTATTGATACCTTAGTCGTTGTTAACCACTTAAACACTCTGTTGTGTTCCTTCGACCACTTTTTCCACCAAAAATAGCAGATCTACAAGGTCACAACGCAGCGTGTTGTACTCACTCATTCACCTCTTCCTACTCCCTATACATACAGTAGGGAGATCTAAGTGGGGGGACTATCCACAAGTTTCCTAGGGGGTGGTGGGCATCACTTCCTGTCGATTTGATCCCTGATACCTGATCAAATCGACAGGAAGTGATGCCCACCACCCCCTAGGAAACTTGTGGATATACTGTGTGTGTGTGTGTGTGTGTGTGTGTGTGTGTGTGTGTGTGTGTGTGTGTGTGTGTGTGTGTGTGTGTGTGTGTGTGTGTGTGTGTGTGTGTGTGTGTGTGTGTGTGTGTGTGTGTGTGTGTGTGTGTGTTGTGTGTGTGCGCATGTATGCATTTATGTCTATATATACTGTATGTGGGCGTATCGTATATGTTTGAGATTCCCTTTCTGGCTACTGAATGGCATTGCATCAGGACTCTTCAAATGAAGCAAACATGACTTGAGCCATGAGCTATCTCTGTGCAGAAGACTGACAAACTGCAATTTCATGGGATACTTTCCACTTTCCAAGTGGAGGGGCATGAATGTTGTGCTCTTTTCATCATACTCATTTCTCTCTCACCTAGAATTTACATTTAAATTTAAGTGCAATTTTATTTCACCCCAACAGGCTTGCCTTTTTTCCTTAACTTGTCAGCCCCCCCGGCATGCCCCATCAAGATGGAAGACCATATTTGCACTGTGTGCGGCTGCCAAGAGCCAAGGCTTAATTCAATATCTATGTTTTTTTTTTTCTGATGCAATCTCAGCATACTTTTAGGGGTAATCAGTCAGTGCTGTGACACGTCGACTTCCGTCTTCTCTCGCTCTCTCTCTCTCTCTCTCTCTCTCTCTCTCTCTCTCTCTCCCTCCTCTTTTTCTTTATTTCTTCCCTCTTCTTTATTTTCCCTTCTCACCACATTTCACACACAAAGAAACCACAGCTACACAGTATAAGACCTTCTGGTAATTGCATTATCTCCGGTGCTTGTGTGCTAGCTAGCAGTCTGCGGTTAAGGCTGGTCCCATCCTCAGACAGGTTGAGTGAGGATACATCTACAGGTTGATTGACTGAATAATCCACTGCCGTCCTTATCTCAGTCTATACTGTGTCCCTCTAGCCAATCCTCTTCTCTTACCAGAAGGTGAGCTTCAGAAAAAACACATTTATCTCCGTCTCCACTACTCTCCACCGCCTCCCTTCCACGTTTTGATGTTATGCTTCTTCTCACGCAAGGCTCCGGAGAGTTCAACCTCCCCGAAATCGTGTATATATACGCACGTTAATTAATAATAAGTCATTATATTTTTTAACAGGTTTCTGTCTCTCATTTACATCTTATTATCTTCTGTGGAATATGAACATGCAAACTCGGTCGTAATTAGAATTTACATAACAAATTCAATTTTGCACTAACCCAACGAGGATTTGGTTGCTGTCGGGCAGAAAACCTTGTATCTTCACAAATTTCAACCTTTTATTTTTTTTTTGTAAATTAATGCCTTACTTCGTCATTCTACAGTGTAACGCAAAAGTTTTGAAAGTAAATTAAGTTAAAGAGTGTCTGTGGGGTTTATACATATTTTAACCAAATGAAAGGTATTAACAGGAGCTTGTGACTAAGTACCATTGGATCACAGGTTATTTTTTCCCCTCCATTTCCTGAAAAGTAACAGTTTTGGACATACAAGGTTTCCACCCAACGGCGACAATTTGCCGCTGATAAGATATTCCTGTTGCTGTGGTGCAGTGTGGGATTCTATTCTCATGTGGAGGGCTTCTTCTCCCACTCTCATTCCATCCAGACGTTAATGACAGACAGCGCAAATCAATGCTTGACTCCTCACTTTAACCTTGGTATGTCATTAGTGTCTCCCCATTAAAGCCAGGCTTGACTGAGCTAATTTACCTAATTGAGAATATCTGCTAGTCCAGATGACAAGAGGAAGATGGGGTTCTTTCCTACAGGAATCCTTGCAAAGGCATTCTTTCAATTATGCATTTATTGAGTATGATATATGGTTTGGTTGATTGTTTTGGGGCCTATATTACCATACTGTATACAGCCTACTGTAGTAATATGCTTTCTGAATTAAGGTTGTCCCAATCTGTACAGTCGTGTATTTAATCAAATGTGATATTGTGAGTGCTGCAGTGAATGCCGGTTATGTGATACAATCTCTTTAGAGCTCATGCTATTTTATATTTAAATACCACAGGGAACAAGATAGAACATGAATTATGGGTCAATGAAAATAATGAAAAGCCCTATGTACATTGTGTCCTTATCCGTTGACATTCAGATAAACAGCTGCATCTATCCGAAAAAGTGAGAGAGAGCCCTTTTGATCGCACGCCCACTCACAGGCCACTCATCCAAGCATTTAGAGAGTGATGCGTTTGTCTCATTTACAGTGGTGTAAAGTAACTAAGTACATTTACTCAAGTACTGAACTTAGGTACAGTTTTGAGGTATTTTTTACTTTATTGGAGTATTTCCAATTTTCAGTACTTTTACTTCTACTCCACTACATCTCAGAGGCAAATATTGTACTTTTACTCCACTACATTTATTTGAAAACTTTAGTTACTGGTTACTTTGCTGATATAAATGATTCTAAAACATACATTAACCACTTTAGCCGGATTTGAGGTTATTTGAAAATAGCCGATCTACAAGCTCAAGTGACCTTGTAGATCGGGCTATTTTCAAATATATAGAAATTAAACTTTTGGTACTTTAAGTACATTTTGATGCCAATACTTTTATACTTTTACTCAAGTAAACAGTACTTCTACATTGCAGTATTGATACTTTTACTTAAAGTAATACAATGCAGAATCCCAAATAACGATTTTTAGCAACCTCTGCTGGTCACTACCGTCACTGCATACAATTTCCGTAATCCTCGATTACCCAGAATTCCATTCGTTTTCACCGGAAGCCGGAAGCGTTTCAAAAAGCGATCTTTTAATTGTTTTATACTATCTACGGATCGTTTCTCTTAGCCAGTGGAGCATTAGTTACCATGAGCTGTGCTTTCTTTTTCTGTTCTTTTTCGATCTTCCAATCCTACATTATCTTAACTCTTTGACTGCGGACGACGCGATAACGCGTCAAGTGCTACTTTGTCCAGTTGGCCGTCGACGCGCTCGACGCGCTGGACGCGCGTTTATTGTTTAATCTCTGATTGCGCTATGCTGCTTAATATTCAATGTTATTCTCGAGTTCCACTTACTTCACGGACATCTGCATCCGGTTTCATGACCTGGATTCCGTTTCCGGTTTTTGATTCTTTTCCCCAGTCATTTTCGTCCAAAATAGGTAAATAAACGGTCTTTCACACGGTATGACGGACAAACGGACAGTTTCTCTTCTATAATCTATGGTCTGGGTGACGATCAGTCATCGCCGTCGTATATCACAACGTAATTTTCGCCGATCAAAACAATGGGGGGGACGTCACATCCGTTTTCATGTTTTTCCTTGTCTAATCTATGAAGAAGGGTGAGAGAGACCCAACGACATGATCAAAGCTGTCATGTGCTGCGCTCTAGTGGCGGATTTGTGCTGGGTCTTTACATTATGTGTCCTTAAATTATTTTCATGAGAAAAATTCAAAATATAAAAATAAAAAAACACGAAAATTGCTGGCACTGGGGGAGTACTTTATGAAAATACTCTGGCAGTCAAAGAGTTAACATCAGCGTGAGGTTCCTTTTTGTTATAGCGCGGTAGTTCCTGGCCAAACAGGAAACCGTTGCGGTAGTTCCTGGGGACGTCGGCCACGACGTCATGACGTTGGCCAGGAACGTCATTTCCCCGGGAATGTCCCCCCAGTCCACTTTCAATAGAAAATATATAAATAAAAGGCTTCCGGGGGTGAAATTCACGGAGTGGGTGTTGTGAAACTTTTGCCACTCGCAAAAGATATACAATTTAACTTTAGTTTTGTTGAAAACGTTACCTAGTATTACTTTAAGTAAAACATTTGAGTACTTTTTCCACCACTGCTCATTTATATGGTTGTACGCGATCAATCATAAGTCTCACAATCAGACGTCTTCATTTGATATGTGGGCATCTTCATTCCTCAGCATCAGTCTGTGGGGGGGGTATTTTTACTGTCCCTACGGCATGTGTCCAATCACACTGGGTTATCCCGCACACAGTCAAATGCTCAGTGTTAATTTAACCCCGGGATAGTGTATACGTATGTAGCCAAAATGGACCCGTAAGGGAGTTAGAATAACACTAGATATCATATCACTGTGCACCCTCCGGCCATTTGGCAGACACTCATTACCTCCAGAGCAAGTCCCCATTAGAATAATGGGAAATTAAATATTTTAAAAGGAGTGATACCCAGTCTTTAGAGTGCAAATCAGTTTTATAGATATCGTCAGGGAATGGAATGAAAAGGATAAAATTAGCATTTTCCACCCTCTCCGCCTAAACCGCTCCTTTCTCTCCCATGGCAACATTCTAAATGCAGAATCATAATAGAAAAGGGCAGGAACGTCAAATATAGTTTTTTTTTCTCATTTGAGTATATCTTCCCTAACCCATCGAGAGCTGGAACGCATCTTTGTCATTTTTTGATTTGAGCTAAAAAGCATTATTTTACACTTTGGCTATTCAAAAATAGCAGATATACAAGCTCATAGCGCGGCACCGAGCCGCGCTACAAGCTTGTAGATCCGTTATTTTTTTTTAATCGTGAAAATGTGTGCAAATTGAAGATATATATATACATTTTTAACTCAAATATTTGCTTCTGGGGGTCCCTGGAACAAAACATTTTTAGATGGGGGTCCGCGGCCACATACATATCATTTTGGGGGTCTTTCGTCCTTGATATGAAAAAGTTTGATAACCATTGATTATAGGAACATACGTTTTTTTGTGCATATCATTTTGGGGGTCCTTGACCTGAAAAAGTTTGAGCACCACGGATATAGAAACATACAGTAGTTCAGAAAACTGTTGGGATAGAAGACATTTGTAGAATCGGCTTCAGGTCTTAATGGGTTAAAGTCAGTATATTCTGTTCCAAACCAGAAAGCGTGTGGAAGCGAGTTCATACAGTGTGTGATAAAGATGGTATGGGAGAGATGCCGTCACAGGCCCTGTGGTGTTCAGAAAAGTGTACTGTAGTTGAACGCTAGAATCCCCGTTCTAGGTGCGAAAATGCAGCAAATCTACAAGCTTTTTGGTGAAGAGATTTGTTGTAAAGGGGAAATAGGGGGGGGCCGAGTATAGAGCCCTGGGGGACTCTGGTCAATTACGTACCGGTATGTAGGGCTTTAAGTGGCTAAATTGGCTGCAGCATATTTCTTGCCAAAAGGAAATTCGGCGAGATCTTAAGAACAAAATTCCGTTATTGCAGAGAACACAAACAAACATAATGCCATGCCAAAGTTAATTTGGGTAGTTGTTGCACTTCAAAGACTTTCTAAGTCGAACTTCACCAAAGAAACACCGTTGAGAACATTGTGCGTGATTGATCAGAAATTCAAGGTGCCCGTGATTTATGTTGTTTTATTTCTGCACTGAGAAATCAAATTCCAGCACTGTATTCAGTTATAACGTTCAGCACTAAAAGCAGAGTCTAAAACAATTTCGTCCTCGGAGAAAATTGTTTGGTTTCGGCAAACCTCAAATAAATGTGACTTCTTTTGAAGTGTACTCCCAGCTTTAGACTCCAGAATCACACTTGTGGAGGCAATTACACAGTAGCGCTTCCATTAGAACAGACACTCCCTGTCCTGCATACTCCCCCCTGCCACCCCCCCCCTCCTCCTCCGTCCCCTTCAACCCCCCTGCCCCCCACCCTCTTTGTTCCTGTTGAATCCAGCTCGCTTCATATAGCATTTCTTTCTTGTGCAACTCATCTTTCATCTTGATGAGTGTACTTGTCACAAGCAGGCCATTGCCAAGTCCATTTAGTCTATTCTAGACCTAATGGTCTACATGAAAATACAGTCTGTCTTGTTTCTTGTGGTTGTTCTTTGGTATGTGTATTAATGGCTTTTGTAGATTTGTTATATTTGTCTATAGGGCTGCCGGGCTGGGCAATTAACCGAAAATATATTGAAACTGACGTTTAGAACCTCTAACCGACTTAACCTTAGAATAATTGAGAATCATATATATATCTTACAATAAATGCACCGAATCTCTGTACGTACGTAGTATGTATGTACGTGTGTACGTCAGTAATCCACGTATCTTGACCGACTTCAAAATTGTCACACACGTCGCAGATGACCCAATGTGGGCGACAGTGGCTCAGGGGTAGAGTGGCTGGATAGAGTGAACTGGAAACGGCAAGGTTCCCAGTTCGATCCCGGGTTCCCCCAGAGTTGGTGTCGAAGTGTCCTTGAGCAAGACATTGAACCCCTAATTGCTCCCGATGAGCAGGTTGGTGCCTTTCATGGTTTCCTCCACCATCGGTGTGTGAATGGGTGAATCTAATGCACAATCTATGTAAAGCACTTTGGATAAATGCGCTATATAAATGCCATTTACCATTTACCAATGGAGTGCAGTCCCTGGCGTCGAGTTGGTCGGATAGGTGGTTGTCCAGAAACGCCAGAAAAGGCTCTGGCCATGGCTGAAATGAGCCAATTGATTGCCATGACAACCCCAGCCTAAGCTTGATTTGGCAAATTCCCCACACCTGTCGAATTCCCCACGCCTGCCATTTGATTACTTAATCCACTTTCCACAGTCAGTTTGCACTCTTCAGACATTCTCCACACGTTCTCCACAGACGTTTACCACTGCACAAGGACTTTCCAGAACCGCCCATCACCCCCGATATGGCCATCACCCCCGATATGGCCATGGCCATATACAATACAGTATGGCTATACTGATAACATCAGGGATCTCCATCTCTATATCTCTATTAATACAAACACCTAGTCGTTGGACTTCCGGGAGTTTGGCTGTTATCGTGGCTTGTTATTGAAGCCAATTGAAATGCATCTGCTAGAGCTCCCGTTTTTTAGAGCATCCCCGCAGTCATAATGAGGACATATCCATCATTAGATACCAAATGTTTATTACTTCCTGTAAACGGAAACGTACTGCGTGATGACATACTGTAGATAGACCTTTATGAATGAATCTACATTTCATTTGTTTGATTCCCATAGCTCACATTCCTCCGCTCCAATCGAACCTGATTTTAATCAGGGAGACACTGTTGGGCTGCTAACTCAAGATGACGGCGAGACGGTGCATTACTCATTTTAAACTTGAACAGTACACTAAAGTATATATCTGAAATTTGTTTTGGGTCGAAATAATCAACGGAGTAACATAAACATACTTCACACTGTCACTGCCCCTCTCTTTCTCCCTTGCGCTGTGTGAGATGCAGCCTACAACCATTCCCATAGCCCAAGGGGATGGGACCTTCTAATTGGTTCAGAAACATACAGGCTTCCGTTTCAGATTGAAACTTCAAAATAAAACGACCGAAACTTTAAGCCCTGCGACGTGATGCATTGTGAGCTTGTAGATCGGCTATTTTCATTATTTATTTCTCTTTGAATAATCGTTCATTAAGTCTGAAATAATCGTTATAGTGATTTGAAGTCACATCGCCCGCCCTATTTGTCTATGTGATCCTATGTGGAATATGACTTTGACGATACTATAAGAATGCACACATTGGTCATGCCCCACCAAAGAGAGACTGCGATCTACAGTATGAGGAGTATTTAAAGCGGTCATTCGTGCCTTGTCCTTCCTTCGTTGACTCCGATGAAGACATCTGTTGTAAAAACGTTTAGTCTAGTCTTCTTGCACCATTACAAATTTGCCAAATTGACCGTTTGCTCCGGAACTAATTTCTTTGTCCATTTAGTCTTTGTGCTTGCAGCTGCTATAGGCTTGGCACCTGACGGGAACATTCTTAGTCCAACGTCCAATGACTTTATGTGCACGTGCGTGCGTGTGTGGGTGGGTGTGTGGTTCTCTTGGCGTGCACAAGAGAGGCGTTGAGGAGGAGTGGCAATGAAAGGAGCAGGTTTCTCTTTTGGCTCATTACCTTTGATTGGCTCGACCTCACGCTTAAAAGGAAATGAACCTGGGCCGGAGTGACAAGCCTATTCACTGTGATGCAGTGTGGGGTTTTTTTTCGTGCAAAATCCAGCCTAAGACTTCAGATTTGTGCTCGCTGCCTGGCAGTGGTGGAAAAAGTACTCAAATGTTTTACTTAAAGGGGAATTTTGGACCACGGTTTTCTTACCTTTTTTATGATGTTATGATATCTTAGGATGAATGGTACAGTAGAAAAATGTCATAACTCCATCCCGGGAGAGCCCGCCACAGCTTTAAAACGTGCACCAATAGGCCTTGCGTTAGATCGCGTATTTTAATAGCATTTTTTTTTGGTGAGATCTGACGTTCATAGTGACAGAACACTATGCAAAAAAAAATAAAAAAAAGTCTCGCTAGACGAGATTGAAATCTCGTCTAGCGAGACTTCCGGTTTTCAAATGTATAAAATGCATAAAAACCATTTGAAAATAGCAGATCTACAAGCTCACAATGCGTCGCGATGCTACGCATTGTGAGCTTGTAGATCGGCTATTTTCAAATGGCCGAAATGTATAAGGCTACATACTGTACTATAGTAACTAAAGTTTTCAAATAATTGTAGTGGAGTAAGAGTACAATATTTGTAGTGGAGTCGAAGTAAAAGTATTGAAAATTGGGAATACTCCAGTAAAGTAAAAGTACCTCAAATTTGTACTTACGTACAGTACTTGAGTAAATGTTCTTAGTTACTTTACACCACTGCTGCCTGGTAAAGCCGCCATCCTCTGCCCATAGGAGTGTTTAATGAAGTGTGTTCCCGTGCCCTGGTTGGCAGTTTGACGAAGCCAGAGAGTCCAGGCATTCCCCTTCACTTCCCGGGAAGAAAGGACGAGGAGGAGTGAGAGAGATGGTAGTGAGTGGGCTGATTTTTCTTGCTGTCAGGACCAGACATGTGGAGGCAGCCAGCCTTTTACCTCGCAGCTGTTTTAGTTTTAATTGTAACCAACTCCCGCTCGCTGAGCACCAGTAAGCTCTGAAGTACTACTTTCATCTTCTAAGGCGAATTGTTGTATTATTTCAATTTCACGACTATAACTTTCTTTCTTAGCTCATTCCCTAAATCCATAATTTCTTTTTGAGGCCAGGAGTTCAGATCAAAGTCAGAGTTAGAAAAGCATTGTTGGGGCGCCCGCTGGCCTAGCGGTCCAGGCGCATACCACATATGCTGGTAATCCAGCTTGACAGCGTGTTGCGGGTGCGATTCCCGATCCAGACGACCTTTGCTGTGTGTCACCCCCCCATCTCTCTCCCCATTTCCTGTCATCCTATCAATAAAGGCAGAAAAAGCCCCCAAAAATATATATAAAATAAAAATAAAAGCATTGTTGCATTACTCCAGCCCTTACTTCAGATTGGGCATAGTAATATGCTTATTACTTTAATTTAAAAGTAATACTGTAAATTACACATTAGCCGTGTTGGCTTCGTCAGGTGCTATATAGCACATAGCACATGAAGCCAACACAGCGAAACGCGTTGTGCAGAAAAAATGAAAAAAAATTAAGCATTAAGTGAGTCCTGTCCATCATCATTGGAGTGTGCGGTCCCTTCCTGAGAGAAGCAGTGGGAGGTTTTCTTTCTTAGATATATATAAATGTATATATATTTTAACTTTTTGAAATATTTAACTTTCAATTTGCTTTCATAAGATTTAATGTTATATTTTTTCTGCTTTATATCAGATGGGTCAGTGGGTGCAAGACAGGAAACCAAGGGCAGAGAACGGAGAGTCGTGTGAGACAAGACAGGAGTTGGATTCAAACCCGGGTCCCAGCACTCACAATTAAGGAGCATATGGTCTGTGCACTAACTGTCTTGAGTCACCAGGCAGGCCCCCTAATGGTTTTCTAGATGTTGTCTCTAAACTATCTCTCACTGATTGTACTTTTGAATGTCCTCTCTCCAGAGGTACGCTCTCTGCAAATATTTACAGCTGCACTGTGGTGCCGCTCACCCCATCATTAGTTCTTCTTGCTTTGCTGGCCCATCCACAAAAGAAGGAAAGAAAGAACGAAAGGAAAAAAAAGTTAAGTCTTTCTGCTAATGTGTTCGGTTATTGAGGCATGTAAAAGTAATTTCCGCATTAATCCTAGAGAGAAAAGAATTGAGGCAGATAAGAACTAACCATAAAACTAAATCCTGCTGGCCCATGGCTGACAAAGTCTGTTTGCCTTTTTTGCCACACAGCACAGCAGCCACGAGGCGGCCCATGACGTCGCTGTATGGTGGAAACCTTGTATGTCCAAAACTGTTACTTTTCAGGAAATGGAATAAAATGGTATGTAATAAAATACATACCATGTGTTCCAATGGATCCAACGTGGTTATTATTTAGTCACAAGCTCTTTTGTCACTTTTAGATTTGAGCTAAAAAGCATTATTTTACACTTTGGCTATTCAAAAAATAGCAGATATACAAGCTCATAGTGCGGCACCGAGTGCCGCGCTATGAGCTTGTAGATCTGCTATTTTAGAAAAATCGTGAAAATTTGTGCAAATCTTTGAATATATATATATTTTAAGCGAACATTTTTAACTCAAATCTTTGCTTCTCGAACAAAATATTTTTAGATGGGGGTCCGCGGCCAAATACATATACATTTTGGGGTCCTTGACATGAAAACGTTTGAGAACCACTGACATAGCAACATACGTTTGTTCAAAAAACTGTAGGATTTAGAAGACATTTTGTAGAATCGGCCTCAGGTCTTAAAGGGTTAATACTTGTCATTGGCTCAATATTTATAAAACCCACAGACACACCTAACTGCTTTCATTTTCACTTTTAAGAATATATTCAGAAAAAACGAAAGTAGCTGAACTACAAGCTCTCATAAGCTTGTAGATCGTTATTTTTGCGTTACACTGTTGTACGACGAAATAGGGCATTAATTTACAAAGAAATGCCATAAAAAGCTGAAATACGGAGATACAAGGTCTTTGACCGACAGTGACGATATGATGAAGGTTGAGTTAACCTTGTGTTAACTGAACGGTATCAGACCATGACTATTTGGCTAAAAGCACATGAAGCAGCTGAGGGAAAGTTTGTTTGAAGAGTCCCCCAGCAATGCAGAATATAGAAAAATTAATAAATCATTTTGTCTCCATCCATTATTCCATTTTTTAAAATTTAAATACACAATAGGATTATAATTTGGGTATAATAATAGGGTATAATTTGATCTCACGTGGAATCTCTTTATTCTTTGTATTCCCATTGTAAATTGGGTATAAAGTGGGAGATGGCCAAATTTAATAAGGCTAAGCGAGTCTTTAAAATTGTTCTTGGCGGTGCAAAGCTGGGTAGGAAATGGAAGACAATTAAAGAGCTCAGAGGAGTTTTTGGCCTAAGGTTGTTTGCATGACTCCCTTTGTAGTGCTCTCTATGCACTGGGAGTGCTAGAGGATCTAAAGTACTTCCATTTTAGCCTCGTTCCCAGTTTTATCTCCAACTCACGAGGAGATAAAGCCTGGAAATAAATGACTGCCAGTGCCTATAGTATCTAACCGGATGTACAGGAAGTAGGCCTACAGGGCTGTTGTCCCGCCTACCAGTAATAAAGTAGGGTCTGTTTATAGGGTTTCTACTGGTTTCTAGCACGTGAAGACCCGCCCTCGCTGCAGTTGTAGCCAATAGCATTCATTTCCGTTAGCATTTGGGACCGAATATAGAAAGATGGCGGATTTGAAATAGCTATAAAACAAGCTTCAAAACGAGTCCGTAGAAACCAATGGCGTCACTTTGTCCATTATCTTTTACGGTCTATGGTCTGGGCTCTATCTCCGGATGCTATGGCCCGAATGAGATTTCCTTTCTTTTATTTTCTTTAAAAACAAAAATCATTGTCAATAATGATGGAATTTGGTGTTTTCCTCCAGCCAGCAGGCAGGAAGGAGTATAATTGTCTCCGCCAGGCCGAAGGTACGGCCGAGACTATGTTTTGCACCCTGTCCGTCCGTCCGTCCCTGTGTCCGTGTGTGTGTCCGTCTGTGCATCTAATCTCTGTCCGTCTTTGAGCAGCTAATCTCCGGCACCGTTGGCCCGATCGAAGCGAAACTGTGCACACACACTCCCTGGATGCCAGAGCAGAAACTCTGCCCCGAATTCTTCAGATTGGCCTGTTATAGGACCACCAGGAAAACAGTTTTTTTTTTATATCACTCCTACAAATTTTCTCCAAACATCACATAAATCGGTACACATTATCTCTATAGTCAAGTGATCAAGACGAATTTTCATATTCCATCCTGATTAGGGAATTCCAAACATTGCTGTACCACAATAACCTACCTGACCTGGCGGAGACCTCTAGTTCATGTGTTCTCTCCAAGATGCAGGCACCTCCACAAACTGTGCCTTTTTCCTCGGCACTGGATTTATTAGTAGTCTCCAATACACACAACTCCATATGCGTTGTGAGCTTGTAGATCAGATATGTTTAGCTATTTGGTGTACGACAAAGTATACACGGCGTGAGGTGAGAGGATATTATTTATTGGACCGCATAGCATTGAGATCCACTGGTGTTTTTTATGTCACCATGTGGATGAAAAGTGTAATGAATGAATCCTCCTAGCTATTACCAAAAAAAAAAAAAAAGCAATGTGCAGGGTTCAGTTGAATGGATCATCATCCCCCATTCTCCTCAGAAAAAAATATATTTTAAAAGGTTTGTTTTACAACATTTAATCCTGTCTGCTTGGAAGAAGATGCTCTTGGCAGAACTACCCCCCTACAAACAGTAAACTGTTTGGAAACCCATTATGTTTTTGTTATTGCATTATTATAGCTGATATCTTACATCTGATATCAATAATATTATAATTTCACACATGGCAGACTGAGGCTTGTGAAAAGGAAACGGACTTTTAACACAAAATGTAGGAGGACCACAGTGTTCTCACTCATGCAGCATTCATATCAAATCATTTCCATCACAACATTATGTGCTCATTCTTACCAAACTCATAAGTGGGTTAGAATAGATAAGTATAAAAAGTTGGTCCATAATGAATTAAACTTTCAAATGTCCTCTTTCTCTCCTCTTCATCTTTTTTCCACGCTGTGAAGCCAAATTTCAATTCCGCCTTTCTTTCTAATGACCGTGTGGATGAGAGATAAAGAATGCCAGGGCTCAAAATCTTATTTTATTGATGTATTTTTTTGAAATGCTAGATTAAGTGTTTGTTATATTTGGGGGACTGTAGGGAATGGATTTCTGTGAAATCCTACAATCTACTTGAATTCTGAAAATAAACACTTCATTTCCATCAAAGATGACAATATCCATATAGCTTTACAGTACACAGCCGCTGTAAAGCTCTGTGATAAGCCATCTTGCCAGCCTTTCAGATAACCAGAAAACAGTTGTTACAATAATGACTGTGTGCCTTCACCCAGACCCAGTGGTGGCAGAAGAACTCTGATTTGTTACTTAAATAAAAGTAGCAGATGAAGTGGAGTAGAAGTATAGAGTATCGAAAAATGAAAATGCTCGAGTAATGTACGTGTAAGTACCTCAAACTTATTCTTGAGTAAAGGTACTTAGTTACTTTTCAAGTGGTTTGGAGCAGTGGTTCTCACACTTTTTTTATGTCAAGTCATGTCATGTATTTGGCCGCGGACCCCCGTCTCAAAATATGTTGTTCCAGGGACCCCCAGAAGCAAAGATTTGAGTTACAAATGTTCGCGTTGAGTTACAAAATATATATATTCAAATATTTGCACACATTTTCAAGATTTTTCAAAAATAGCAGATCTACAAGCTCATAGCGCGGCACTTGACACTTTTGTGCGACACTTGTGATGAATTAGGGCATACATTTACGAACAAAATATATATAAAGAGTTTAAATATGGAGACACACGGTTTCAACGATATCTAGCCATGCGAAAACCATATTGTCATAAATACACCATCAGCAGATCAATTGGCTGTAGATGAAACCATGGTTATTATCTTCAAAATTAAGTTTGGAGACTGACATGGATGCATTTTCACTAAAACATTGCGTTATTTTTCTACACTGCTGTCATGTTTTCACTAGACTTAGACCGTTACGCCTCGTTTCTTGCCTCAAGCTAAAGACAAACAAAACGATCAATAATTATCAAGTTGGCTGTTCTCATTTTAGAATGCGCTGTATATAGGCCTCTATATACGCATGGAGTAAGGAAGCTGATTCTTCTCCCGAGCTGTAAGCTGTTAATTAGCATTTTTGCCACAGGCTATGGGATCTGTAGTTGCGGTCCCCGCAGGCTATGGGGTATTTGTAGACGCTGATGGGTGGAAATGCGACTATATCAAATGTAAATGCAATGGTAAATTTATGCCATCAGAAAAGTAGCATTTTTCATGCTGTGCGGATTCAATAAAGGTAACAGTATTCTCTGTTATCTACTGCGAGACTGTCGACATGCTGTGGAAGTGGAAAAGAACACCAGGAAAGAGACAGGGCAGAAAATAACAAGGCCGACAGTGAGAGAATATCTATAGCACACACTAGTAACAGCTCGATAACACTAACACACTTGTAGTTGTATGACATGGATGGTGCTTTTATGTCTGTAGTGTGCGCACTGTAGTGTGTTTTTTTTGTCCGTATGCCTGCCTGCCACACAGGCAGGCAACTATACTCACTCACTACTCATAGTTTGTTGGAATGAAGTACACGACCATGGCCCTACACTGTGGAACTGTGTTTTGACACACCGAGTTAACTTGTTAAATGGCATTTAATACAGTTATTTTATGAACTGTGCTACAACTGGCCCCTGGCCATTGGTTGCCTTAGCTACGTTTAACCCGTTTCAACAGACACTGTGTGTGTGTGTGTGTGTGTGTGTGTGTGTGTGTGTGTGTGTGTGTGTGTGTGTGTGTGTGTGTGTGTGTGTGTGTGTGTGTGTGTGTGTGTGTGTGTGTGTGTGTGTGTGTGTGTGCGCGTGCGTGTGTTTAATGGCAAACTGTTATATTGTTAAAACATGACACACTAGACACCTCTTCAAACTAATAGACACCAGCTTAATTGCAGGTAGAACCAGGAAGCACTAACGGTGTCAACTAATACAAACTAGTAAACTGTCAAATTAAAGCAAATACTCCACATTTAAATGCCATTATTTACTTGCACATTAGCTCTTGAAACGGGCCCCCAGATTTACTCATATTTGTAAGCACCAGAAGCCGCCACTATGATGATAATAATAATAAGATATCATTTTTATTATACATGTACACCACAGTACAGTGTTATCAGTGTTAATTTCACTGTTAGAGTGTAAGAATGGACCCTTAAATAAACAGGCTACGGAAATGCGCACGGCGGGCCAACCCATCTGCCATGTTAAGTGGTCAGGTGGATGGGCCGCGGAGGCTTTCAAGATTTTTCAAGTGGGCCCTGATCCAGAAAAGGTGAAGAACAAACCCCACCGTTTTGACTGTGTGTGCACGACTGCTGTTGTGCTGGTGACTTAACTCTGTCAGATGTGCTTGACCATGCTTTCCACAGACCTCAGTCCCCCACAGACACCCTGACATTTCAGACACTGGGAGGTGGACCTGCAAGGCTGCAACAAAACCCAGTGGGGGCTAAATTGCTTGAATCAAATAAAAAACATTGCAGCTGAGCTTACATTGTTTTATGTTATAAGCCATTAACTTGAGTATTCGCATTGATATTAAAAAACAAAATGTACTTGGTAATTTGCGCATTTGAATACTTGAGTATTTAAGCAAGTACAAATTTGACTGAGACTAAAGTGGTCTGGGGTTGAGTACTTTGTCCACCACTGACATGTAACATCCCTCTCTATCCATGCACTGTTCATGCTGACTCAGTGGGATCACATCCTGCATCCACATTCAGTCACATGAGGAAGAGCTGCTCTTTTTTGCTATTTCTTTTTCTTTCTGTAAAGCACTTTGAGCTGCATTTATGTCATGAAAGGTGCTACAGTATATAAATAAAGTTTATTATTATTATTATTATTCAGTGTTTCCATACATATCACACTAATGCATTAATGCCACTTTCACTTGTAGTCGAGTAATATCTGACCAGCAGTCTCTATGGCACTGTTTCTCAACCTGTGGGTCAGGGCCCTCTGGTGGGTCGGGAGGATGGTTTAAGTGGGCCCACAAATAATTGGCAAAACACTACAATTTTAAGGATAATATAACATTCATATTTAAAAAAAAATAAGTATGTAAAAAAAGAAAAAGTCATGGTAGCTTTTCTTTAAAACCTTGAAACGAATGCGTTTTCATTGTGATACAGATATGAAATAGGAACTTAAAACATACTACGTTAGTTCCGTTTGATCCGAGCCAGAAACCCAGTCGATTAATTGATCGTTAGACAAAATGTGCTCTGAAAATGCACGTGGCCCCACCATCTGGCCACTTAAGTGTTAAAGTGTCAAGAGGGCCCGGAATAGAAAAGGTTGCGAAGCACTGATCTACTGCTACTTTGAACTCAAGTACTGGCTGGGTTGAGTACTTTTGTCTACCACCAACTGCACTCAGGATTCTCACAGTGGTAGACGCTCAGACTCTGGGAAGTAATGAATGGAAACAGGCCTTGGGCAATCTTCTCCTCATTAGATTGCATGGTCCCTGTGGGTGACTGCTGGAAAGGGCCTCGTCTCCTTGACTAACCCACTCAACCCGGGAACGCATCTCTGTCATTTTAAGATGTCTTTGGGCTATTCAAAAATAGCAGATATACAAGCTCATAGCGCGGCACCGAGTGCCGCGCTATGAGCTTGTAGATCTGCAATTTTTGGGAAAAATCATTTTTGCAAGTCTTTGAATACATGTATTTTTTTAAAGCGAACATTTTTAACTCAAATCTTTGCTTCAGGGGATTCCACAAAATGTCTTATAAATCATATCATATCAAATCATTGCTATAATCAGTGGTTCCCAAACCTTTTTCATGTCAAGGACCCGCAAAATGATATGTATTTGAACGCGAACACCCATCTCAAAATATGTTGTTCCAGGGACCCCCCAGAAGCAAAGATTTGAGTAAAAAAAAATCCCTTTAAAAATATATATATTCAAAAATATTCGCACACTTTTTTCACGATTTTTCAAAATAATTGCAGATCTATTATACTACTTGTATATCTGCTATTTTTGGGTATCCAAAGAGATCTTAAAATGACACAAATGATGCTTTCCCGGTCTTAAAGGGCTAAGTGGACTCTGCAAGAAAACCACTCTGGTATTTGTGTCTGTGGGGTGTCATCTGTCGCTTCACTGATGCATCACACTGTTTCAGGCTTCAACCCGTCAAGTTTCACACTTTTTACAGCGTGGTGTTTAGAAGAGTGGTTCTCAAAGTGGGGTCCGGGGACCCCCCAGGGTTCCAGGGTTCCAGGGGGGTCCCCAGCTAAATTGGTAAAGCGTTGCGCAGCTTGTAGGTCGGCTATCTTTGAAACGTTGTGAAACGTCTTTGAACAATTTGTGAACAATTTAGTTTGTGTGGTTAATTGTTTCATTAAGAGTCCATTATGGTTACATGTTACCAAATGGTGTTGTAAATTCATAACCCTGAGGATTGAACCACAGTGGTGGACTACATGGATACTAAGTCAAAAGTTTTTAATAAATTAACTCATTAAGACCTGAGGCCGATTCTACAAATGTCCTCTAAATCCTTCACAGTTTTCTGAAAAACGTATGTTTCTATTCACCTGTTTCCTAGGCTGTGTGTTTTCCACTTCCTGTCGATTTCATTGGATATCATTGGTCATCTGACCAGTTTCATTGGATTTCATTGGATCAAATCGACAGGAAGTGGAAAACACACAGCCTAGGAAACAGGTGAATACTATATGAGTATTTTTTCTTTTCTTTTTACTGTTTCATGTCAAGGACCACCCAAAATGATATGTATATATTTGGCCGCCGGCCGACCTCCATCTCGAAATATTTTACGTACAGCACTGAAGTAAATGTACTTTGTTACTGTCCACCACTGCCACTACTTTTTTTTTACCAAATTTTCTCCCCAATTCAGTCATTATGCCAATTAATTCCTCCCCACACACATTTCTGTGTTGTCACTGCTGTCGTATCCTACTGACTCACCTACCAGCCCCCCACCAGGAGGACGTAGAGACTTCGGGCCCCATTCTCAGGCCAAAAATTCCCCGTTAAATCGGGATAATGGACCTGCGCCGCCCCAATAGGTTATTCTAGCACCTGCTCTACCCGTCACCATTATGCCGACGCCGTTATTTGCGCGTGGAGGTGTGCCCGTGGGCGTGTTGTTGCTATATCCCCCACATTGCAATTCTACAGACACACATGGGTACGGCTTGGGGACGGGGGATAGTGGATTCTAGAAGCACCCGCTGGTTTATAAAATCACCCGTCAAGTGCACACAGACACTACAATGGCTTTGTGCGTTGGACCATGAGCCGTGTTGCCAGCCTTGGAGAGAAATAAGCAACCGCAGTCCGCAGGTCTATGAAAACAAAAAGAAGCAACTCTAAGGCCACATGAGCACTTCAAACTACTAACTAGAGCTTTCATATCCCCTAAATATTTCAGCCCGGCTCGACTAATAATTGACAAATTAGACCCAGCCCAGCCCGTCAGTCATTTTTCTAAAGAAGCCTTATTTCTCATTAAATCTTGGTAATTCGTTAAGAACAGGAGTCATTCTACCCTAACAGTCTATATTTTATTTAAAAAACAGCTTGGAGCAAATAGGGCTATATAAATATATACACTGCCCCATAACCATTTTAAAAATGATTATGGTTATTCTATGAAATATATGTTTCATAGAATAACCGTAATCATTTTTGCAATGGAGAAATCACACCCAATGTTACCTTCTGGCCGCTGCCTGTGCTTTCATTTGAAGAAATAATCCAACAATTTCTTTGAGGTGAAAAAGACATGAAGAAAGTTCTGAAGATCCATTATTTATGTCATGTTATGGTTTAAACTTTAAAGGGAGCTCTCTACTGCTGCGTCATGACAAGACAGTGATTGATTTGACCTAGGCTACTTTAGCGTTGCGCTGCCCTGTTGATTAATTATTTGGCATCAGCTGTGTAGGAATATATAACTATTTTAAATGGCTTTCATATACTCTTGGGGATCTGACTAATATGACAAGTTGCTTATTGTGAACACAATAGCCTACGCTACAAATTAATTAATATGTGAATTTATTTGGATGTAAAAAAAACTTAGACCCGGCTCAGCCGGTGCCGACGGGCCGGGTCGGGTCCCGTTGGGTTTGGGCTAAAATCTTAAGCACTTACATTTTTTATAAGATGATCGGATCATAGTGTGATTTTCATTTTGGCTGCTGTCTCATTAAACCCATGCTGCGGGACGTTCGGGTGAATATTATATTATAGCCTATATTATATATATTAGCCTATATTATTATTATATTCCCCGCGTAAACGCTACGTTCATGACCCCCCAAAATAACCATATTTGAACTGGGGACCCCCCCATTTTGTTTGACTCGGTTCCACAGATAAATATTGTGAAAATAGCAGATCTACAAGCTCGCCAGGCGTTGGGTGCTCCATTGTGGTCTCGACCCACAGGTTGAGAACCACTGCATTAAAAGCTCCAAGCAAGTTACATGTCTAGTATGTTGTTGACCACGTAATGTAATGTTTTTGGTTTAGTGATAGGCTACTCCGTGGCGCGCGCGCGCCTCATTGTATGCTGTCCAAAATAACAGATATGTAAGCTGTCGACACGACATGACGCAGCGCCGTTGATAGCTTGTATGTCTGTTATTTTGGGTAGGCGACGCACATACGCATCGCAGCAATGTGTCTGGGTTTGAGAGGCTTTGATATTGTAAACTTAAAGTTTAGCTCTGTTCGGGATTACTGAACAAAGGTGGATGATGAAAGATAACGGGGACAATATGGATGTAAGTTAACTTTAACTGCGTCACTTCAGAGGAAACTATGGAGCAACTTCAGAGATGTTTACACACCCCTGGAATCCATTAGAACGGTGGAAATAGAACGATAACAGCCAACGTGAGTACATAGGCTATAGAACTTTCCTAAAACTGTCCAATTTAGTATACCCATGTGCTACTGTTTGTCTGTGTACCACGTAGGAGCGTTGTCGCAACATGATGTAATTAATTATTTGGGAGCAGCCAGTGTGTACCAATAGTATACATATTTTAAATGGCTTTCATATACTATTCCGGATCTGACTAATATGACAAGCTTATTGTGAACACAATAGGCTACAAATTAATATAAAAATGTATTTGGATAAAAAAAAAAAAAAGAAGGAAAACAAGCCCAATGTGGCTTATAATAATCAGACCAGGCAACAGTGCAGACAGGTAGATAGGCTAGAGCATATATTGGATCGGGATGACGGCTAGCGCAGTCTTCTCTTAAAGGCAATGGCTTCTGGCACGGTGATTGGTTTTCTCATTGTAACGCCCAAACCACACCTATGCATAATGTAACGGGTAGCTCAGGTGTTTGGCGGGTGAGGGGGGTGCCATAGAATACCGAATTTTGCGGGGAAACGCCTCTTGCCTAGTCCGAAATCCCTAATTAGTGGTTTGTTCAAATTCCCCCGTGAATAGGGCCCTTCGTCTTACTCCTCCCGCCCAACACTCCCCCGCTGACAGGTGCCGCCCCCCAGCCCGTAGGAATACATGCAATGAACCAGTATCACCCTCTCCGTCCGGCTTCCCTCCCCCGAACGGGGGCCAATTGTGTTCGTGTAGACGCCCGACAAAGCCGGATGCACCACGGTGGAATTGAACCCACTACCTCCGTGGTGGTGGGCAGGGACTTTACCACTGCGCCACCCGAGCGCAGAGGGCATCTGTTCTGACTGACACATCAGTAGCAAACACCGTTTAACACATTAAGACCTGAGGCGATTCTTAAAAATGTTTTCTAAATCCTAACAGTTTTTGAAAAAAAAATCAGAAAATATTTTTTTCAAGATTTTTCAAAAATAGCAGATCTACAAGCTCATAGCGCGGCACTTGGTGCCGCGCTATGAGCTTGTATATCTGCTATTTTTGAATAGCCAAAAAAATATAAAGTGACACAGATGCGTTCCAGGTCTTCATGGGTTAAAACATAAAAACATAAGGTGTAAAACATCCTGCAAAAAAAAAATAGTATGTCACCGTAGACCTATTCAAAATAAATATCTCATCTCGGCTCTTTGCAGCATCGGTTACTATTGATTTTCAGTCATAAAAGCATTGACTGAATAATGTCAAATGAATAATTCAATATCTGGGCTTTGCCTTTGTGTGAAAAGAATATCATTTAAATAAAAGATATTCGGCAACATGGTGTGAATTTGGAATTTACAATACCGATTCTCCAATCATTATTTTCCTAGAGATGAGAATTCCGAAGGTGATGCAGTGCTCTGCAGCCCTACGGTGGCTTTGCATTGTTTCAATAACCTCGATAAACCCTTGAGTCCCGGCATGCCTATAGGGGAAATATTAGGCAGAAATAGCCCATCTACGAGCTTGGCTATGTTTTGGCCAAGAGATTTC
Organism: Gymnoscopelus braueri; assembly: GCF_963280865.1. Classification (NCBI taxonomy): domain Eukaryota; kingdom Metazoa; phylum Chordata; class Actinopteri; order Myctophiformes; family Myctophidae; genus Gymnoscopelus; species Gymnoscopelus braueri. The sequence goes on from NC_137619.1 coordinate 41,386,887, forward strand.
GTGTCGCCATAATAGACTACTACAAGTCGCACGGTTTCAGCTGGAAGTGAGATTTCCCATTCTAGTGAATGAGGCAGCTGATCACATGACCCCAACAATCAATTCTCCAGTCTAGGCAACACAGAAGGGGGGGGGGGGGGGGTTTCTTATTTCCAAAAGCTTTAAGGTATATTATGACATGGTTCAATGTTGAAAATGAGTGGTATTCCCCTTTAAAGGGACTACACCATGAATTTTTACTTTTTCTATTTTTTTGTGTGTTTTTGGTCTCCCCTACCTCTCTTCTATCCCCCAAAATACCCCAGTTTGAACACTCAGGCTTTCACAGCAAATCTGGAGTTTTCTGTAAATTGGTCTCAAAACAGGCCAAACTGATTTGGTCCCTGACGTGACGTCACGTCAGGGAACAATCCCTCCTGTTTTTCAGTTCCAACCAAAACAAAAACAAAAAAAATCTTTTTTTTCTTATTTATTTATTTTTTCTTTTTCCACACAGAACCAGTAGATAACATGCATACAAACTGGCTCAATAGCGCCCCATGCCAAACAGGACAATGTGGTATTGCAGGTGAAAGTGCTTTATAAGCCAGAGAGAGTTAGTTGGAATGAGTATATCTGAGGCTTGATTTAGGTTCAAACCTTTTGAAAAACGTTTGAGGGACATAAACAATATGATATTATTATTTATTTTTTTAATTCATGGTGTAGTCCCTTGTGTAAGTGGATAATATCTGAATAACACAACTGATGATGTCAGCTAGCCCTGAATCAATCTCACCCTCCTGCCAGCGTGAAATATGTCTCACTAATATGATTCGCTAATGTACAATAAGCTGTAACCCTGCCAAACAGACAAAGTACAGTAGACATAGTAGACATACAGTACTCCACTGGGAGGAGTATTTAAACCCGTCATTCAAGCTTTGTCCTTCGTCGACTCTGATGAAGACACCTGTTGTCGACACTTTGGTCTCGTCCTTTTTTCACAGAATATAATAAGAATCGACTGTGTGCTTCAGATCTTATTTATTTGTGTAGACACACTGCATGTTTGTGGATCTATATTGTCAACAAACCCATCCCAGCTTTTGATTGGGGTTATTGCCTTGGTCACGTTTTGTGAGGCAATGCTGCGTAAAGTAATTTGCTGCAAGGTAAAGGGAGCTCAAACTAATGAGTTTGTCTCTCTCGCTGGCTGAGTGCTGACATTCATCACCGCCGAGCACTCGCTAATAACTTGACTCACTGTCACTTACAAAGCCTTTCACTTGGCATAACTTTGGAACATTTTGGAAATGTTCTAAATGTCAATACAGAAATGCATTGATATTAGCAAAAAAGATTACTTCGTAATTTGTACTTTTAAAAATTGTTTCACTATGCTTGATTATATACTTTGTCCACCATTTGATATACTTTATTAGACATGACATTAGACAAATGCATGTCACATGTTGGCCCAGAGGTGGTGATTTCAACAACACCGTAGGCCATTATATTGTGGTCTTAAGACTCTTACCAGCCCAGGAGGAAAGCGTTCCACACATTCAGCCGATGGTGCATTAGTATGGAAGGGACTCGAGTGACGAAACTGTCAGTCATCCCCGTATGGACAGTGCAGTTAATTGTACGTACTCGATGAAAGTACTTTGTAGATGTTTGAACTAAGTTTGAACTATGCAAATTCGGCACACTGATGCAATATTACAGATGCCTTTGTAATAATAGTACCGGTATATGTGTATCCAGACAGTATACTGTGTCTAGTAGAAAAATACAAATATTGTTTTAAAAAATAAACAGATGAATTGCTATTCAAGAAAGAACTGTGATTCTGTTTTGAAATCAGAGCACGATTGCAAAATAACTTTTTCCTATTCCTCCTTGAGTGTTATGATAGTTTAAAAAGGATACACAAATTGCAGTGGAGACACCTCTACTGCAGTGGTTCCTACCCTTTGCTGGATCAGGGCCCACTTGAGAATCTCGGCCCACTCGCCTTGTTCCCAGCCTCACTCATCTGCGAAGAGAAGAGCCTGGTCACGACCTAAAGCAGAGAGTGTCTATAGGGCAGGGCTTCCGTCGTACGTGTTTCTCCCGGAAACGATCTTTTTCGATCAATCACAACACTCGTTTCATTAACAGAGAATGTAAACAGATTTGTAAAGCATCAACGTCATTTCCTTGGGCGGTACTTCCGCCAAATTCAACCATTTCCGGTTGTCACTTCCTAGACAACCAACAGCCCTGGTCTTGCCCAGCGTGCTCACCTGACCACTTTTCAGAACATGTTTATGTTTAACACATTGGGTGCCGAAAACGGTCCGGACCGTTTTTGACCCAATTTTATTTTTATACGTGGGGCCCACGTGGGGCGCTCTAACGAAACTTTGGGATCATCCAAGGAGTCTCTGAGAAGGAGAGGCCGGATGTGGATCCATGTCAAAAATCCTTCTGGTCGGCCTTTCCAATGTTAACTCCTTGACTAAAAGCTTAATATCTTTTTAACGTGGTGGAAATGAGCCGTTTTCGATCGGCGGTCACTTTGCAATGGAGGATCGCGTTAGAAATATTATTGTTCCAGGCGTTAGTCGGGACCCTCCGCCGTCTCGCACGCACGCTTTGTTTACATGCACTTCGGCGTCTGGGCTTCTACAGCACGAAAGCGAGTACAGGAAACACCAAACACGCACAGATGGGGGAAAAGCATGCTACTGCACCTCCGAAAACTCTTAATTCACCCGCTCGTTTGATTCCAAATTTGGTTCCAATACGATGTCTTGGAGTATGCCACTGGTAATTTCTCAATTTATCATACTTTTTCCATTTCAGGACAGCATAGAGAAACGGGCAGAAACTTTCACAGGCACAAAAAGAACGCTTAATGTGTGTGACAGGAACGAGATCGAGAGCACTTCAAAATCCTTTCTTTGTCATGTTCAGAAAATGGAAAAAAGTCATTTCCTCCTCACTGTCAGGGATTGCTTGGATCTTAAATGAACAGTTAAGGGAATGACAAAGTTGAAATCGATTAAACGTCACTGATACAAAAAAAAAAGACTGTTCATTACTATTGAAAAAAAGATCCAGCCATTTTCTCCTCCAAGAATTTACCTTATATCTGTTGCATTTTGACTTGCTTCACGATTTATTTTATTATTATTTATATATTTAATGGATCTGTTCCACTGGCCCACAACAAAATCATTCTTTGTTGTGCATCATGAACTACAGACAGAAGCCATTGCAACACATTAAATCAGCTGGGGTGGTTAGGAAACTTGTATATGAGTGTACACAGTAAAATCCTGATGCTAATTTAACTGTAAATGTACAAATGGAACCAAATGGACCCGTAGACCTCTCTGAGTCCATTTGGTTCTATTTATACACTCTCAAAGTTAGATTAACAGTCAGGATTATACAGTGTTAAGGTATGAATGAACAATTTGAAAATCACCGGTGAGTATTTCACATCAAAACTATTGATATAATTAGTTGATTTGTCATTCATAATGGTTGAAGCCATTATTTGCAGTGAAAAATTTACTCTTTCTGACTAAAAACGGCATCCCTTTATCGCGGCGTAATATTTTCATTCTCTATGAATGTACTCATGGCTCAAACAACGGCTCCAAAAATATGTTTTCGGGCAAATAAGTCGCATGAACAAAATGTCCCACTGTTTAAGGACCATAAGACGAAAAGACTGGTCTTCAAACGTTTCATTCTCTTTTCTTTTATTCATACTGGGAAGGCGGGACAGGGTGCGTGTGCGTGTGCCTGCGCGTGCGTGTGCCTGCGCGTGCGCGTGTCCACATCCAATCCTGCTACACTGATCAGCGTTCAGCCAATTTCAAATTGGCTTTCTTTCAAATCCATCAATCACAGTAGATAATCTGTGTACGTAAAATATATATATTCTAGAGAAACTCTTTGTTCCACCAACACCTATGACACGTGCATGTGTGCTGTACCGTATGCAGACAGAGACACGGAGACTCTGTCCTGCACTTAAAACGCTCACTGCAGCACTTAAGACGCACGTGCACAGGCACCGACACAGACAGAGAACACAGAGAGACCACGGTACCCAGAGAGACCACAGTAACACACTAAACGTGACAATATACCCTGCACACCTGATGCATTCCTGCATGCATGCATGCAGGCTTGCTCACCGGACGCAGAGAGACAGAGACAGGGAGTGAGAGACGCAGTTTGACATTACTGCATCAGAGAGTGTAAATATTATTATTGGGCTGTGTCTCCTGGCAGAGATTTGCACCCCACTGAGCGCAAGTTTCTAATTCTACATTAAACTTCAAATTAAAGAAGCATTTTGCCTACCATAAGAGGATTACATTAGAAATGAAGGAATTGTTGCAGGAACATTTCTTTATTGGATGGCAGTGCAATGTGTGCAGTATTTCATTGCTCTTCTCTTCTTCCTGTCTTGACCTTCGACAGAGTACGGATGGCTCAATCACAAGGAAAAGGAGGACTGAGTTTTTTTTCTGAGTCATCACTTAAAACGTAATAGCATACAAAATAATTCTCAAAGTGTCTCATTTCTTGAACTTTGGAATACTCCATCCAGGCTACAGTGACTACATTTTCTTGAGAATAATTCATTGCTTCGCCTCTTAGGCTCATGTCAAAACATTTAGACAGCTAGCCTTTCACCAGCACAACACTACATCTCAGAATAGCTCTCTGTTGAAAAAAACACTTGATCAAACTGTTTAATGAAGTGAAAGACAAGAAATCTATAAGCATATGAACAATTGAGCTTGGCAGTCATTAATCACCTACAATATTCAGTATGGCGCTGTCTGACAGTCCCTTCATCATTACGCTCCACTCATAGCACTACCATTAAGCATCTGCCCCTTCTTTAGAAATATGAAGTGGCATAATATCTTTTAGGGGTCATCCACAATGTTAATCCCCTTATATTAAAGGTTAAGCCGTCTCTTAAACATACAGTTGGTGACGTTAATAATAGTTAACTTTCAGCCGTTATTGTAAATACATGATCAGTTGCAAAGGTAAATTTCCCAATGTCATTAGCTGAAGAGTACTAAACTAAGTAAATAAGAAGCTTTGAATCAAAGCCATGTGGCCCCATAGATCAGGAGCCTACAGTATATCTCCTGTTTCTGTAGCGTGAGGCAGCTTGATGTACATTGGTTGGTACACTGTGATTGGTTTAGTTAAATTCTAAACCAATTCTAATTGGTTTAGGACGATTCTAATCCCCTCCCCCTTGTAATCGCCTACACTGGAGCCCAATGTCAGACTGAAGCTCCGCGCAGCTTCAGTCTGATAAACAGGCTAAAGCAGGGAGGGCATTGGGTACCATTTCTATAGTCTTTGGTATGACTTGACCAGGGATTGACCCCTGACCGGCCAATCCCAGAACGGACACTCTTACCACAAGGTGAACTGGTGGCACTAATAAACCACATACTGTACAGTATGATTTTGTAACATAATCAAATGGCAATTACAATAGGCGCATAATCCCCAGAATTACTCATGGGCCCATGGGCAAAGGCTATCAAGATGCATGTACTTAAGATTTGGTGAACAAAATAATCTAATTTGTCGAACTGTGTTGTGAGGTTATGTACAAATAACATTTGTACATTTCAAATATTCTTCATTATGCTGTTGACTAGCTAGCTGTGATTCTCTTTGAAAATTAATCCTAAGACATAAGCCCCAGTTATTTATTTGTTGTTATATTATTTTTTGTAATTCACAACAAATGATCTAATCTTTGAAGTAATCAGATGACAAAATATGGAGCTGTTTTAGATTCAAATGAACTCTCTCTCTCTCTCTCTCTCTCTCTCTCTCTCTCTCTCTCTCTCTCTCTCTCTCTCTCTCTCTCTCTCTCTCTCTCTCTCTCTCTCTCTCTCTCTCTCTCACACACACACACACACACACACACACACACACACACACACACACACACACACACACACACACACACACACACACACACACACCTTTTTATTTTACCATTTTGTCAAACATACATACGTGTACAGTATAATGTATATTGTACTTGCATTTAGTCTGTATTCAGTGAAAATCTGTTTTTCCAGCTGCAGTGACTATTCTAAATGATGAGGTAAAGAAGCTGCCATCCAATGCTAGGATTACTATTTGTAATCAGCAGGTGTGTCAACAATCTCATCTTATCGGGCCATTTCACACCGGCGTGCACTCCAATGAATATTATTCCACATTATCATATGCTTTGCAGATGCTGGCTGCTGATATACAGCTGCACCTTTGTAAACTCACTTTTGCAGGGCACCAAACACATGGGTTGTTGTATAATAAAGCCAAACGTTTCAGTGACATCTCAAATGAATTTAGATTCAGTGATCGTTAGAAATAATATGCTTATCTTGTGCTGGGGCATCCTGATAAGGCCTTGTTAAAGGTCACATAAGCATAAAGGTACACAAGACAGTACGGTACAGTACAAAAAGCATCGCATGGTACAATAATACAGAGTAGAACGAAGACCATGTGTTGCATAAAAGCAGTAAAGGACCCCGACTCACAGAATTCCACCTGGACATGTGTATGTAATTAATCGTGTAATAGTCGCGCTTCATAGAACAGGATATGAAAAATAAGGAATGGTCGTGCATGCATGCCTCAGTGAGGATTACCGTCCATTTCCTGATACTATCAAGGTCAAGGTTTTTCTTTAATACCACCGAGGATTCTGGTTGGCATAAATTATTCATTAGGTATGAGTAGCGTTTACACGTGTACATGTGCACGTCCACACATACTGTATATTGTGTGCACACACACTGCGGAGAGACAGTTGCTTGCATGTTTATTTACACATAGATATATAGTCATCAAAGATCCCATGGTGACTCGGGGAGTGAACAGCTCATGAATAGTGCAGATGGGCTGTAGTAGAGCGTGGACCAGTGAACTGACCTAGGAAGAAGTAAAAATCAATCTTTCATGTTTTTGAATTGCATCCAAGGGACATCTACCTGTGATCCACTGACCCGGTCTTTCAAGAGGAACGTCTGCTTTTGTGGTGACCTCCTGTTGGTGTCAATGGCCTTGCCTTGGGATGCCTATATGCAACAGGCCTGCAAAGATAATGTTGTATACTGGATTCATGAAGGGTGGAAAGGAAGGTCAATTGGGAGTCTTTCCACTCGATAGGTGCAAGTGATATGGACAGACACTGGTGTTTGTAGAGTCCTATAGTCTTTAGAGGGGACACTGACACAGGAATGTCCCACACATAACTTCAGAGTAGACATGCACAATGCATTCAGTATGACGTACTATTAAGGGTTGTTTACATCAAGCAAGATAACTATAAAGATATAGATTTTATGTGGATGGCAGAGTTCACACCACAACTGAGATAGTGGTGAATGAATATATCGTTATAGTGATTGGCGTGAATGGCCCTTTAGCTCGTTGATCTGCAATTTTCTGCAATTGTTTTATCTTTGGAAAGATTTTGCCTCTAACAACCTCATGCCCAAACTAAGAACCAGAGGGTTATAGTGGCCAACTACTGTATAGCCGCTATAACCCTTTCACTATGAGTAGTGGATAGGGAGAAGTCTGCAGCCAGAAAGGCCACTCCAGGCTAGAGTTTAATTGTCAGTGAATAAAAAAGATGTACTGTAGATAGGTCAAACAGCATTGTTGAAATAAACCACTCTTGCAACAAAGTTTGAAACAAGTCCAAAAATGAATAGGCACAAGATGAATACTAATATAGACATAAGTGTATGTCTATATTAGTATTCATCTTGTGCAACCATAGCTCCACTGAATCAAAGGCCATGGACCTTAATTCATGGATGGACGTTAAAAGAGAGACGCTATCCAAATGAACAGCTTCGACGCACCTTGGCATAGATTGTACAAATCGTTGGAACTCTAGTGGAGCGATGGAACAAAAGATGTTCCATCATTTGGTGGTAGAGGGTGATATGTAACTTGTCGGTCCAAAATCACGTTGGTTGAGATCTGGTGATTGTGAACATAGACATATAAAGGTAGACGCCTCCTCCGACTCTGGGGCGTCTGTATCGCGACCGCCATATTAGAGGGGGCACGCCTTCCTGACTACTGGCCAATCACAGTGCGTCTTTTCCGAGACTACAACAGGATATTTTTATACAACTAGATTCTGACATGTCCCGGACAAGACGCACTGTGATTGGCCAGGAGTCAGGAAGCGTGCCCCCTCTAATATGATGGCCGCGATACACATGCACGTGCAAACATGAAAGGGGGCTTGAGCCCCTGCCCGGCGAAAGTGGCCGTTTTCAAGATGTTTTGGCCATTATCTCTGGAACGGAATGTCCAATCTGCTCAGCGCCGGTTCTAGGCTGATCAGCACTCTAGGCGAGATTCCTCTGATGCCGGGGCAATTTTTGGGGGGTTTTGGGGGGATTATGATACGTTTTTGGCTTCTTTATTTCGGTTTTAGGGTTAGGGTTAGGGTTAGGGTTAGGTTAGGGTTATGTTATTTAATTCTGATTTTACCGATTTATTATCATTATTATTATTTTTTCCAGACTTTTTTTGCCGCCTCTCCAAACTGCCGCTCTAGGCGGCCGCCTAGGTCGCCTGTATGGACGCGCCGGCCCTGAATCTGCTCAGTTCAAAGCTTGTTGGGTGCGTGACTTTGAGTCCATTAAGCACGCAGTGATACCTTTTCGGGTTTTTGGGCCTAAAAGTATGGTAATTGTCTGTGAAACAAAATCCAAAAAGTGCCCTTTTGAAATTCCAGCCCCTGCCTCTCCAAATCCTTCTGCACGTCCCTGGCGATACAGGTTGCTCCAATGAACTGCAGCGGCCAATGAGGTAGGCTATCTAGGTTTATATATCTATGATTGTGAAGGCCATAGCATGTGATTCACATCATTGTCGTACTCGTCGAACCCTACAGTGACCCTTTGTGCCCTGTGGAGGAGGGGAATATTGTCGAGACTATACTCCCATTAAGATGTGAAGTGTTTGATCATAGATTAAAGGTGATCACTCAGAATAACTTGACTTTTCCCCCACATCTCTCAAATGTGCATTCATCGTTGTAATGAGGGGTTTATGCACTGCGACCCTACCATAACGTGCCTCTCTATGTAGTCGTCTATGGACTGTTCTGTGCTCACACAGTCTGATCACGTCCTGCATTGACATTCTCACTCAGTCACCTGAGGAAGAGTTGCTCTTCTGTTTTGCTGTACGTATCACACTGATGCACGAGCATCACGGTCACTGAATGTGAGCGTCTTTCCCACACGATTTCCAACCCTAGCGTTTACCGGTGGTGGGAAAATTACTCAAATGTTTTGCTTAAAGGGCAAGACCACTTTGGTAGAGGTTTGGGTTGTGTAGTTACCTTGCCATGATGTAACTCCAAAGATGGGCAAGAAATCAAAAATAATTGCTCCATTGATTAGAAATTGATAATTCAAAATATGCTCCTCATTGACTTACATTGTACGGTAAAACAGCTCTCAAAGTCACCCTTTTAGCACATAAACGAACGCAAACAAAGTTGATTCAGACAATATAGAACATCACCAAACCCAGTACTGTTTTTTTTTACATTAAAATGTCAACTTCCTGTTGATTTTGCCATTTTTAATAAGTAGAAAACCTGGACTGGATCCGCGGATCCGGATCCAGATCCAGATCTTCAAATAGTAAAATCAACAGGAAGTTGACATTTTTATTAAAAAAACAAACAGTAGCCTATTGGGTTTGGTGATGCTCTATTTTGTCTGAATCAGCTATGTTTGGGTTCATTTATGTGCTAAAAGAGTGACTTTGAGAGCTGTTTTACCGTACAATGTAAGTCAATGAGGAGCATATTTTGAATTATCAATTTCTCACAACCCAAACCTCTACCAAAGTGGTCTTACCCTTTAAGTAAAAGTATCAATACTGCAATGTAGAAATACTCTGTTACAAGTAAGGCCTGTGTTCAAAATGTTACTTGAGTAAAAGTACAAAAGCATTGGCATCAAAATATCCTTAAAGTACCAAAAGTGAAAGTACTAAAATGTTTGAAAATAGCAAATCTTCACAACGCGTCACGATGCGACGCGTTGTGAGGTTGTAGATCGGCTATTTTCAAATAGCCTATAGGCTAAAGTGCTTAATGTATGTTTTATAATGTAATAATTTATATCTGCAAAGTAACTAGTAACTAAAGTTTTAAAATAATTGTAGTGGAGTGAAAGTAAAAGTATTGAAAATTGGAAATACTCCAGTAAAGTAAAAGTACCCCAAAATTGTACTTAAGTACAGTACTTGAGTAAATGTACTTAGTTACTTTGCACCACTGGCGTTTACTGAAGTCTTTCCCTCGGATCAAAATGCAGATCTATGTCCCTTTAGTCACCGTTCCTGTTGGAACACGGGCCAGTTTAGCAGTCTTTGAAGCTCCTGCCATCCGTGCCCCAATGATGATCCCTCTTTGATCTTTATCTCTTGCGATCTTGATACAAAATCAAGGTCAACTGGGCCTGCTCGCCATTTTTCTATACATGTCACAGAACATGATAGGATGTTCATGTTCATGTTGTATCATGCTGTATCAAGTAGTATCATGCAGTACACCTGTATGAAAACAGATGTATTTGTAACTGTAAGCTTATCGCCGCCGTTATTTATTATATTCGGGGCCATACTGTACATGTCGGGAACGATGCAAGTCGGGAATACATGGTCATCATACATTTTATGCTGTCATTTTAGTTATGACCTGACGCCAATCCGTAAAGCCGACGGTTTGCGTTGACAAATCAGGGAAACCGATGCATACAATCTCCCGAGCACCGAGAATTTGTGCCTCCTCAGACCCGTGGTCAGACAGTACAGATATTTGTGGTTTTTCGGTTCCCTGATACCGTCGGTCCGTCCGAATTGTTGTGGTCAGACGCTTTCTGAGTTACGCCATGTGACAGACGGGCAGACAGACAGAGATTTGGTGAATTAATAGAAGGATATATATATATATATATATATAATATATATATATAGATTATGCAAATAAACAGTATTAACTACAAGCTGTGAACAAGAGTGCCATGGATAGAAAATCAGTCGATTCAATAAGTCCAAGATCTTCTGTCAATAAGAGGTGAAGCAATTTGTTCCAGGCTGTTTGCTTTGGCTTTGAGGTTTAGCTTTTCGATGGGATGTCTTTGGCACATTAATGCTTTTCTCATGCATCTTCAGTGGGGTCATTATGTACACGTCAATACAATCAGTAGGCTCATTCATGCTGGACATGTGACCAGCTCTTCTTGTGTGGCCTGCATTAATCCCTCCCAAGCCCCCCCCCCATCCCCCATAATCTAATAGCTGTAATGATTCAGAATTCTAAATTCAATCAGCTTTAATCTATGGGATACACACGCACACCCTAAATAGGGAGAGGGAGATGGTCTCAGCTGGTGGGGATAGGGAAACTATTATGAAACAATATAACTATTTCCGAGGTCTGTGGGCTCAAACATTGAAAATAAATGTGATGAAAGAGCGATGTTCGTGTCCTATACCCCTGCTAACGTTGTGATAGTTCTCTTCTGTGTGGGAGGAAAAAGCAGCACCTACAGTATTTGTTATCACACGCACGCACACACGCACGCACGCACGCACGCACGCACGCACGCACGCACGCACGCACGCACGGGCACGCGCGCACACACACACACACACACACACACACACACACACACACACACACACACACACACACACACACACACACACACACACACACACACACACACACACACACACACACACACACACTTAACCAACACAACTTAAGTTGAGCCACAGAATATAGAGATAATTACAGTATCCAATATAACCAGGAAAGAAGCTGAGCTTTTTTTTTTTCATTTCACCGTTGGAGAAGAAGTAACATACATCTGTTTTACATGACATGAAGATACGCAATGTTTGTCTCTACGATAAAGGACTCAGTGATTTACCTTCCCAACATCCTTGAACTCTTTCAGACTGCAACACACACAAATCTTCTCTACAAGGCTCTCTCTCTCTCTCCAGGAACCCCTCACACCCTTCTAATGTCCCTTATTGATCCTGGGTGAAGGCTGTGAATCTGTCTGTCGATGGGGGGAGATTTCCAACATAGAGGCGGAGGAGAGCTCCCACTCCTTTCTCAAGAAAGACACAGTCGCCTTGTTGTTTTTTGTTATCTATTGTTTTTATTCATCGTATCACAACAGCAATACAATTATGCCAGTAAACATAGATGCATCATGAATAAAATAAAAAAAAATACATATACAACACATCAGTGGTGGAAAATGTACTCAGATATTTTACTTAAGTAAAAGTAGCAATACCACAATATAAAAATACCCTGATACAAGTAAAAGGCCTGTGTTCAAAATGTTACTTGGGTAAAAGTACAAAAGTATTGACATCAAAATATACTTAAAGTACCAAAAGTAAAAGTATTGAAATGTTTGAAAATAGCAGATCTACAAGCTCACAACGTGTCGCATCGCTTCGCATCACAACGCGTCGCATGAAATAGTATAAAATGTATACAATAGGCCTAAAGTGGTTAAAGTATGTTTTATAATATAGTCATTTATATCTGCAAAGTAATAGCAACTAAAGTTTTCAAACAATTGTAGTGGAGTAAAAGCACAATATTTGCCTCTGAGATGTAGTGGAGTAGAAGTAAAAGTATTGAAAATTGGAAATACGCAAAGTAAAAAATACCTCAAAATTGTACTCAAATACAGTACTTGAGTAAATGTATTGAGTTACTTTACACCATTGCAACACATACACAACAACGAAAAGCAAGAGCCAGACACCATGCATACCTGTGCAAAGTTATACCACTGTGTGAGGACACACGCCTAAATCATGACACAGTCGCCTTGTTGAATTTACATCTATATGTATAGTCAGTGTGCATTCTTTAGGATTACAATGAAATAAATGAGCAGCAATGAAGTACCCTTCATGTACCATGAAGAATGGAGGCTCTGCATGCAGCCAGTGAAGAATTCCAGCAGTCCCATCTGATTACTGCATCACTCATTCTGCCACCATCTATAGGAAGGAACAATATGAGAGCCACTGATAAAGCACCATAATATGGCTCTTTGCAGTGACACATGTCAATATAGTAGCCTAGACATCTCTAGCCTAACTAATGCATGTATGCATGGCATGTCACACATCAAATATAGGAATTTAATAAAGGAATGATTCATGATGTGTCTGTCACTGCTGGTATATTAGACATTAACCACTTAAAGAGGAATAACACTCATTTTCAACGTTGAACCATGTCATAATATACCTTAGAGCTGTTGTGTGGAAAGTCCCCCCCCCCCCTTCTAGTGTCGCCTAGAACTGGAGAATTGATTGTTGGGGTCATGTGATCAGTGACATACAGAAGGTGTACTCTTTGGCCCGCCCTCTAGGCTGCCTCATTCACTAGAATGGGGAATCTCACTTCCAGCTGAAACAGTGCGACTTGAATATAAAGTTAAGACTTGTTAAAGAATTTTCAGCCACTTGATTTCTATTATCAAGTACAATGTCTTCTGAAATGTGATATATAACCATAATGCCATTATAAACTACTACAAGTCACACTGTTTCAGCTGGAAGTGAGATCTAGTGAATGCAGCAGCCTAGAGGGCGGGCCAAAGAGTACACCTTCCATACAGTATGTCACTGATCACATGACCCCAACAATCGATTCTCCAGTTCTAGCCAACATAGCTTTTTTTCTTATTTCCACACAACAGCTCTAAGGTATATTATGACCTGGTTCAATGTTGAAAATTAGTGGTATTCCCCTTTAAGCACTTTATACTTTGTTGTACAATAGGCAAATTGCTGATCTACAAACTCAAAATACATTATGATGCAATATGTACATTTTGGACAACATTTTGAAATATTCCCCATACAAGATTTTTAGTAGTAGTAGTTAGACTGATTTTGATGCTATAATTTAGCTGGGGACCCCCTGGAACCGCCTCAAGGACCCCTGGTGGTTCCCAGACCGAACTTTGAGAACCACTGCACTATGCACACCGGTCCAGCCCAGGTCAGATGTTAGGTCACATACTGTCTTTTACATTCTATTGTTAACCTTTTTGTTACTAGTGGTAAGTATCCTGTACTTGTTCTCTACACCTGTATCTTTGTTCCATGCCTTCTGGAGTGCGGCTTTAACAACTGGATTTCCCTTCCCTGGGTTAATAAAGGTCTATCTAGAATTAACATTAATTACGTTATTCAGTGAGTATTTCAATTGAAATAAGAATACATTTTTAAAAAACTGCCAATTGAAAGGTTATATAAATCCTAGAATTCCATGTCACCTCTAATAAAATCCTTACATTAGTGGGGGGAATGGAGATTACCCATGCCCCGACAAAGAGCCGCCTTGTCTTATCCCTGTATGAACCTTGAAAGGAAAAGTTCAAACCCCCATTAATCTTAAGTGCACTATCTCTCTGTACTCCCTGAACTGTCATCCGAGTGATACAACCAAGGCTGCAACAAAGGACCTCAAAAGTAAAAAAAAAGAGAGAAAAAAGTTCTGATGTAGTCTAAAACCTTTAGCCCTATCTAACCCCTCCAACGGTCTAAAACCTTTAGTTTAGCCCAATCGAACCCCTTCAACAGTCAGCGTTGTGTTCATGCACAGCAACAGATTGCTCAGTCGCCCCCCAGGGCTATGGGCTCACGCGCTTGTATTTCAACTTTGCTTAGTAGATTAGTCACATCATTTCTGTGTACAGCAGTGGTTCTCAACCAGTGGTCCGGGGACCACCAGTGGTCCTTGTGGGGGTTCCCGGTGGTCCCCAGCTAAATGATTGAGAGTTGATAACCAAATTAAGCCTTATAGATCTTTAACTATTGAGAGCGTGGTTTCATTTTAGGCTCTCAAGAGTTAAACTATTGTTAAATATCTGCATTACTTAATTAAAGATTTTATATTTTTTGATCAACATTTGCCTGTTATCTCTCCGATGGTATCAACATCAATACAGCATGGAATTGTGGACAACATCTTATCCAACGACAACGAAACATTTAAAGTTTTGGGTCTGATGAGTCTAAATCTAATCATGGTCGTGGTCCATGGCTAAAAAGGCTTAACACTTTGGTCCACAACAACGTACTTTGAAAACTGCTGGCTGCATTGCTACGAAATAGTTTGTGCGCCTGCCCTTCATGTTCCACAGAGGATGGACCCTATGATTTGGTTTACCCCATGGCTTTTCCTCTAGCGCCACCATTCTGCCAGAATTGTCACCTGCACACAATGTATCTCAAAACCTACTGGCTCAATTGCCATGAAACTCGCTGCGAGCATATCATGCTCTCCAGAGGAAGAACCCTCCTACTCCTTTACTTTGGTGACCCCATGAAAAAGCCACTTTGCACCGGTATTATTTTATTATGGCAATTTATTCTATTTCACAATAGAGCTTTTATTGATATTTTCAATATGTATTCATCCTTCAGTGAATATACAATTTATACACCCTGTCTAAAAAAAGAAGAGAAAATAGGTCTTGCACTAATAATAATCTGCTTCAGTTTTAGCCGAGTGCGAGGCTGTTGAACGCCTGCACCAATCTGCCTGACCCAAAATAAATCAATTATAATACATAAACAAGCTTGCTGTTTTAACCTGTACGATTTTCTGAAGCCCCTCGGTTACTGAACCTTCTTTGAAATAAGTCAAATTTCCTTGACGGTCATAATTTTCTGTTAAGCGTTTGTGTTGAAGCACAGCAAAACATGTTTGCCTCATTCAGGGCTAAAAGGCCTCCAGGCCACAGATGACTTGGTCTAATCATCATAATGATTAGTTGATCTACGCTGAAGATTTCTTCCTCTCGTCTCATCAGGGAAAATGCTACTGGCACGAATGGCATGAATTATGAAATTAAAATGGTCCCAAGTTAGCAGTTCTCCAAGGCTGAAAACAAAAATGAGATTCATGGGTCAAAATCCAAAGTACCATCGCCATAGGCAATACATATATTTTGCTATCATAAATAGTACAAACATTTAGCATATCTTTGCCTACAGTTCTAGCTAAGCAATCTAACGTTTGCCTTGTGCACTTCACAACTGAGGTAAAGAAGAACTTATCTGCAGGGTTAGGCTACCAGACGAAACCCTGTAATGCAATGCCTGTTCGCTGACCATTCGTACTTTAGAAATGTGTAGGAAGGTTACTTGATGTTAACCTTTTTATGTTAATCAGGCATCAGCATAGCAGAGCAGAGCAGCAGAGAACAGATGAGATAGCAAATGTAGGTAGCAGTGAAAACACCATACGGTGCTACCAAAGCTAAAATATTGCATTTCTCTGCTCCAAGGAGCCGTAGAGATTAGAGATTATTTAATGTGAGTGGCTGGTGACTGTCACTGTGTGACCAGCACAAGAAACTCTTAATGGAAAAGGAAAGCATTTCAGAGAAGGAAAAAGTCATGAATGAAAAGATTGCCTGGATCCTTTCAAATGTATTGTGTTTGGCAACACTTCAATCTTTTCCACTGTGCTCTGGGTGTAAAAAAACATGGACTCATTGGTCACATCAAATACATTGATAGTTTCTCACAGCCAGTGGTGTAAAGTAACTATGTACATTTACTCAAGTACTGTAATTAAGTACAGTTTTGAGGTACTTTTACTTTACTGGAATATTTCCAATTGTCTATACTTTTACTTCTACTACATCTCAGAGGCAAATATTGTACTTTTACTCCACCACAATTATTTGAAAACTTTAGTTACTAGTTACTTTGCAGATATAAATTATTATATTATAAAACATACATTAACCACTTTAGCCCTATTTTATACCTAGGAGCTATTTGAAAATGGCAGATCTACAAGCTCACAACGTGTCGCGACGCGTTGTGAACTTGTAGATCTGCTATTTTCAAACATTTTAGTACTTTTACTTTTGGTACTTTGAGTATTTAGATACCAATACTTTTGTACTTTTACTCAAGTAAATTTTGAATTCCCGACTTTGACTTGTAGTACTTCTACATTGCAGTATTGATACTTTTACTTAAGTAAAACCTTTGAGTACTTTTTCCACCACTGCACACAGCTAAATTGGAAGACCAATTGGACCCCAACTCCCTCAGACATCAGAATGTACTTTTTGGTGGGATGTCATTTGCCATGAGGAAATGCTAATTTGTGTAAAATCAAGGTGAGACAAAGATGCATTTAACAGCAGGGATGGCTAATATCCACTGGAACACAGAGGTAAAAACATATTTGTTTTTGTCAAATGAGTATTCATGCTTAAAGGCATCACCTTTTTTATGTTCCAGTATGATTAATTATGTCCAATTTATCCTATCAATCCTGCTGATTGTGTTGTTGTTCTTGTTCTTCTTCCAACACTTGTAAAATGTGAAATCAGGTGTATTACTCCAACTGTGCAATTATTGTCACAGAAACACATGTCAAATTAATATGTTGGATCTCTTTATGTAATTAAAAAACAGAAATGCAATGTTCTAGTGTAACCAGAAGAGAGTTCCTCTGTTACTTCTTAATGGAGAAGTAGTTTACTCTACGTTACTATGAGAATAACTTTTTGGACAAACACAGGGGTCCTATTGTATTTTGGGGCAGGCAAATTGGCACGAGGCATGCCATGCAGTGGACGGGCAAATTGACTATTTCCCACAGAGCATTGGTGTATTTTTCCCTGCCTGCACGTCTTTGAAATTTTGGGCCCCCCAGTGTGGGGGAGGAGAAGGGGTGCATCTTTGGCTAATGAAGACGGGTCATCCAGCGGATAGCGAGGCCCACGCTCGTCCATTGCTATTTCCGTCACGCTTTACACAGTAAAAACCTCTCTGTTAATTTAAGCTGAGGTTGTACAAATGGAACCAAATAGACCCATACATTTGTACGCTCTCAAAGAGTTACAAATGGAACTAGAAAAAGTGCTCCTCGGAGCACAGGTCTCCGCCAGGTCAGGTAGGTTATTGTGGCCTCCTGGTGGCGCTATAATAGGCTGCCATTTCTTCTTAAGCCTTTCACGGCAATCGGACACTGCATTCATGATTTGAGGCTTTTTGTTCCAAAATAGTGTTTTGCTAAATTAGACCTGCTGGTGGTGCTATAACAGGCCAATGTGAAAAGGGTGGCATTTCTTCCTCGGCCTAAAAGGCAGATGTGAAAAAATGCAGGGCAAAGGTTTTTCCTTGGCCTCTAGGGAGTGTACATGCAAAGTTTCATGCAGATCTGTGCTGTTATAGGTAAAAACGCGAATCGGCCTAGTGGGAATGTGCGTGCAAAATTTCACGGAAATCGCATGCTGCGTTCATGATTTGAGGCATTTTGTTCAAAACAGACCAATCCTGCAAACTTTGGAAGCCAATCTTGGCCAATCAGGATGGAATATGGGAAATGGGACAGATCCTTGTTGATCACATGACTAGACTAGACATGGCTCACATGACCAGACAAAATCTGTAGGAGTAATATGTTTTGCAAGACAGACAGACAGACAGACAGACAGACAGACAGACAGACAGACAGACAGACAGACAGACAGACAGACAGACAGACAGACAGACAGACAGACAGACACGGACGGACGGACGGACGGACGGACGGACAGGGTGCAAAACATAGTCTCGGTCATGCCTTTTGGCCTGGCGGAGACAATTAACACTGAGGATTTCACTACAGTATGTAGTTGTCGGAAGTAGCCCCTTCAATACTTTTTTACTAATCTGTTTCTCTTTGGTATCGTCACAATCTGTCACTTATTATCCCATTGTAGTGCTGTTTGTCTTTGCAGCATTGATCTCTCGTCCTGTTTCTCCCCTCTGGCCACTCACACATTCCTTTCCACATCAGCTCGGAGTGGTGTAAAGAGCTACATGTTCTCACTCTCAAGTAGTACTATGAAGTCCAAAATACTTGATTATCACATCACTCAAGCAGACATAAATCAGTTCCCGGAGGACAATATTGATATAGCACATCGACTGCATGTAGTTACTGTACATCAGTATGTCTTAAGAAATGTAAAATTTGCTAATATTTGAGTGTGAAGACTATGTCCGCACTAGCATCGATATTTTGCAAAATGCCCATTTTCCTCCATGTTTCGGCCTCAAATCCACACACTTCAGTCACTAAATCGGAGATGTTTGCAAACATCAAAAACATTTTCTAAAATATAGCGCATGGAAACAACAATAATGGTGGTTCAATCAGAAACACTCTCTTCTTAGTAGATAAAGAACCATTTATTGCCACAAATGGAATACAGTTAAGCTTGGCGTTAAAGCTCCGCTCTTGGGAGAATATTCACTGAATTTTGTCGAAGCAGCCTGCTAAGCATATATTCAGAGAATGCTTAAGCAAATCCCCATAGGGATACAATGTCAACAATAGCAGTACATTGACATATTAGTTAGAATTAGCAGATATACATGATACACAAGTATTTGAGCCTATATGCAAGACTCTAAACAAGCAGATATACATGATAACCACAAGTATTTGAGCCTAAGCCAGACTCTAATCAAAAGGTGGAGGCTGGGGTGGAGGAGGAGCTAGCAAAATGCATTGGTTCAGCAACCAAGAAAGACCTAGAGAATAGAAGCCGTATTTAAAGGATCCTCTTTGCTCATGCGTGAGCTGTGATTGGATAATGAGTGTGTGACGTAATGACCACTGAGCTGTGAATGGGAAATAGAATGCTGATGTTCACATCAGCTGACTGACCGCTGGTTACAGCTTTAACGTGCACGACTTCCGTGTCCTGCATGAACTAACGCTATGCTTCATATATACAGTACAGTATATTGGGGTGTTTATTTTGGTTAGCACTGTTAGGACTAATTACAAGTTTACAAGTTAACTAGCATTGTTGCATCAACTGCACAACTTCGTTGGTGAGCAAAGGCATCATCTGCACCCAGTGGTGTAAAGTAACTAAGTCAATTTACTCAAGTACTGTACTTGAGTACAATTTTGAGGATGTTTTTTACTTTACTGGAGTATTTCCAATTGTCTATACTTTTACTTCTACTCCACTACATCCCAGAGGCAAATATTGTACTTTTACTCCAGTACAATTATTTGAAAACTGTATCTGTTTTATGGCCATCGTATTTGTACAACGCCTCTTCCCCTCAAGCAGAAAAGATACTGCAATGGTGTCATCAAACAGAACAACCTGCTTGAATCTCTCCCACACTACTTGTTTGGCTCACTTTCCATGCAAGCTCAGCATCAACCTCTAATTAAGATGGCCATAATGTTGGCGGTAGCTTCTTGTTTCTAACCAAACAGTGTGTAGACAAAAGTTACAGATGCTTGTACAGTATGTGAAGCAACCCTATCACCAGAGGAAACGTTGCCATTGCACGTTTCTCCAGAAACGTTCAACTTTCACCCGTTTCCCCAAAATATGGCCTAAGGTGGCAACGAAGATCAGAAGCTCAATCATTTTGGACCGAGCCACTGACTTTCTTTCATTCATTTCCATTCAGTAGGAAAAGATTTGCAAGTGTCTTGAAACTTTCTTCAAATAGGTGACGTGACACACTAATGTAAACACTAATGTGAAATCTAAAAGTAAGGCCTTCTAATGGTGTGTATGTGTATATGGCCGAAGCTGTGAGTTAGACAATATGGTAGGTTTACTGTGGACATCTGTTCCTTTTCCATAATTACCGTATTCAATTATACAGTCACACCTGGGAGCTATACAGTACAATCACAGCCTCTTATAGACCTTGGCAGTGGATTTGCGTTGCTAGGGAACAGCTTGGGTCCAAGTTTAGTTTCCGTCGGCTACAGATATTCAAAACATATAACAGGAAACAAACTTCGATCCATTTAAAATGACAAAGAGCAAAGGGTCATCGTGGGTTCAGCACCGTGGTCAAAACCTGTGCCAGTTGGTGCTAGTTTTTGGATGAAAAAACGTTTTCACATTTACCAGATCTTGCACACTGGCCCAGGGATTCAAACTGGCAAACTTCCAAACTTTCCGCTCACACGCCCTGGATAACCAGCTTAATTCAGAAGTGATCATTGATCACTTACTTCTTACTTCTACTCCACTACATCTCGGATCCAAATATTGCACTTTTACTCCACTACATTTATTTGAAAACGTTAGTTACTAGTTACTTTGTAGATTTTGATTATTATTACAAAACCACTTCAGCTCTGTAGATATGTTTTGGCCATTTGAAAATAGCCAATCTACAAGCCCACAATGCGTTGCGATGCAACGCATTGTGAGCTTGTAGATCTGCTGTTTTCAAAGGATTTTTATACATTTGAAAACATGAATTGGGACATTCTGCATAATGAGTACTTTTACTTTTGGTACTTTAAGTACATTTTGATGCCAATACTTTTGTACATTTACTCAAATTCATTTTGAATTCCGCTTGAGTAATTTGCTTGTAATGGAGTATTTCTACATTGCAGTATTGATACTTTAAGCAATTGAGTACTTTTTCCACCACTGTTGCGAAGTTAAAGTGGTTAATTTTCTCTTGTCTCTGACGCCAGACATGCCATGGATCAAATTGAATTCCCCATCTCTTCAGATGTTTTATTACTTAACTTGTAGACCAGGGTTCTTCAACGTTTTTCAGGCCAAGGACCCCCTAGCTGAGAGAGAGATGAAGCAGGGACCCCCTCTATATTGTATAAAATTGTGTTTCAGATTAAACTTTTTTTGTTTACTTGGTCTGCTCTTTTTTCCCTCTACACCTACAACTCTTTGCCAAAAAAAAGCAGATCTACAAGCTCGCAGCGTGAGGGGCGTTGTGAGCTTGTAGATCGGCTATTTTTGGCTAAAGTTCTCCTCTGAATAGGTATGCTAGGGTTCAAGTGGTTATGGTAAAAAAAATAATCATATCACACAAAGAGTTGGTGGACCCCCTGTAGTAACTGAGGACCCCCTAGGGGTCCCGGACCCCCTGTTGAAGACCCCTGTTGTAGGCTATTATGTCACTTTTGGGTGGAAACCTTGGATGTTCAAAACAGTCACTTTTTGGGAAGTGTGAAAAAGAAGCTGTGTTCCAATGGATCCAATGTAGTTTTATTTAGTCACAAGCTCTTGTTAATACTTTTGATTGGTTCAATATTAATAAAAACCCACAAACACACTTGACCACTTTCACCTTTTTTTTTTTTTTTTTTTTTCACCAAAAATGTTTTACATACATATAAAGTTGAAATGATGGAGATATGAGGTTTCTGCCAGATGGAAATGAGTACCTTGTATTACGTACCATATGTTGGACATGACTTGTTAGTGCAGTCTGGTGGAGTCTGATGCATCAACATTTCACCGCACATGTGTGAGCTGGAATCCCCATATAAACCAATTAAAAACAAAAATATCAAAGGCCATCACACAATGTTGTATAAAACCAAAGACATTCTCTCCACAAATTCATTATTTATTTTGTATCAATCCTTAATAATACCACACCATCACATACTGTGTTGAAGTCATACTGGAAAAAAAAGCAACAAGAATTAATTTGATTACTATGAGCCAACCAGCACATTATTCATAAATTCAAACAGTCTCAAATTCAGAGAACTAGTGGACTTTAAAATCGCCCAACTCATGTACAAAATCAATAACAGCAGCATGCTCCCGGACAGTATCCAGAAGATGTTTCATAAAACACAAACAAAGTATAATCTCAGGGGGACATGCATCTACTCAAAAGTAAAATAATAATAATACACAAAGTACACAATCTTGACTGAAATAAACTAAACTAAACTAAACAGATACAATCTTGGAATCTTGAACCAGCTCACCTGTGTCACCACTATTATGCTCTCTCCCTTTCAGCCTTCTACTGAATAAATGATAGAATAGGGCTGAGAGCACTGAAAGATCAGATGGGGAGATTAGAGGACTCTATAGTGCACAACTTTTTGCTGTGTAAACAATAATGCATTTTCGACTTCTATTTCTCTCTCTCTCTCTCTCTCTCTCTCTCTCTCTTCTCACACACACACACACACACACACACACACACACACACACACACACACACACACACACACACACACACACACACACACACACACACACACACACACACACACACACACACACACACACACACACACACACACACACACACGTGTGAGCATTGAATAAGTCAGTGGCTCTCAACCTTTTCAGGCCATGACTCCCCAAAATAATCATCATATTTGAACCCCCCCCCCCCCCACCCCCAAATCATGTGGGGTCCCGACCCACAGGTTGAGAACCACTAGAATAAGTGATTAATCATTCAACCAAAGGGGGCAGTGACACTGCTCATTTGAGAACCTTTCGGATAGTGATATTTCTGGGCCGTGGTGTAAAGTAACGAAGTACATTTACTCAAGTACTGTACTTAAGTACAGTTTTGAGGTATTTTTTTTTACTTTACTGGAGTATTTCCAATTTTCAGTACTTTTACTTCTACTCCACTACATCTCAGAGGCAAATACTATACTTTTACTCCACTACAATTATTTGTAACTTTAGTTTAGTTACTAATTACTTTGTAGATTTAGATTAATATTTCAAACATACATACATTAGCCACTTCATCCCATATACATTTCGGTCATTTGAAAATAGCCGATCTACAAGCTAACAATGCATTGCCATGCAACGCATTGTGAGCTTGTAGATCGGCTATTTTCAGAGGATTTTTGTAAATTGTACATTTGAAAACTTGTGAAACGGCCACGGGACATTCTGCCTAACGAGTACTTTTACTTTTGGTACTTTAAGTATATTTTGATGCCAATACTTTTGTACTTTTACTCAAGTAAATTTTTAATACCAGGTTTTTACTTGTAACAGAATATTTCTACATTGCAGTATTGATACTTTTACTTAAATGTGAGTACTTTTTCCACCACTCACATCAGATCATGTTTTTTCAAAAGAACCAGGGCAGGGGCCTCACGCCTCCCCTCTACCCAGCCCAAGGCACCCCAATCTTGGGTACGGTGCTGGTTGGAGGGGACCCCCTCCGCAGGGACCAATTTTTAAAAAGAACCAGGTGACACGCCGCCCGCCTCTACCCAGACAAGGCACCCCAATCCTGGGTACGGGGCTGGGTGGAGGGGACCCCCCAGTCGCAGTGGTGGCTTATCCAACGGGCTTGAGGTGCTGAAGCACAGGGCACCAACCTGGGGGGGCACCAAACGGCGTGAAGAAAAAAGAAAAACGGCCCCTGTTGACAAAATGGTCCCGGGGGTCACCGCGCAACCACCCCCCCCCCCCCCCACAAAACGGCACCGAACCGGGTCCAAGCACCGGGCACCACGAAGGGGTCAATCCGCCCCTGCCCAGTCGGCCCTCCACGCACCTGCGGGAAAATTCCTTGAGGCAGGAAGGCAGAGGCCGTGCTCCCAGAGGGCCCTGGATACTTAGCGCGATTTTTTATTTTTCAAAAAGAACCAAAGCAGGGGCCTCATGCCTCCCCTCTACCCAGCCCAAGGCACCCCGATCCTGGGTACGGGGCTGGGTGGAGGGGACCCCCTCCGGAGGACGAGGAGGCGTCAGATCATGTTGGACGAGATGGCGTCACAGATGCAGCGCCGCTCTTTAAAACGTGACGGATCTTGTTGTCGGTCAGGTG
This sequence comes from Gymnoscopelus braueri, assembly GCF_963280865.1. Classification (NCBI taxonomy): domain Eukaryota; kingdom Metazoa; phylum Chordata; class Actinopteri; order Myctophiformes; family Myctophidae; genus Gymnoscopelus; species Gymnoscopelus braueri. The sequence continues at coordinate 41,411,634 of NC_137619.1, forward strand.
GGCCTATACGCCAGTGGTTCTCAACGTTTTACAATGTACATTACACACGCACACGCACGCACACGCACACGCACACGCACACGCACACGCACACGCACACATTCACATACCGATGGTGGAGTACTGCAATGTAGAAATACTCTGTTGCAAGTAAAAATTCAATTCAAAATGTACTTGAGTATAAGTACAAAAGTATTGGTATCAGAATGTACTTAAAGGAGGAGTTCACCCAAAAAAATATTTATTTTCTATCAATTGCACACCCATGAAGCCTTGAATCCATGGATTTATTTGTGTTTTTGTCGCATTCCTAAGCTAATAATTTCATTCCTGTCTTCTACCGGCTAATGTATCCGGTAGGAGACACAAAGTTTGTGTCTCCTACCGGAAATACACCCGGGCATCAAATTATTGGTTTAGGAATGCCACAAAAACCAAAATAAATCCATGTATTCAAGGCTTCATGGGGTGTGCAATTGATAGAAAATAAATATTTTTTTGGGTGAACTCCTCCTTTAAAGTACCAAAAGTAGAAAGTAGCCTACTCATTATGCAGAATGTCCCATTTCAAATGTATAAAAATCCTTTGAAAATAGCAGATCTACAAGATCACAATGCCTCACATTGTGACACATTGTGAGCTTGTAGATTGGCTATTTTCAAATGGCCGAAATGTATATATATTGCTGAAGTAGTTAATGTATGATTTGTAATAATAATCACAATCTACAAAGTAACTAAAGTTGTCAAATAATTGTAGTGGAGTAAAAGTACAATATTTGCCTCTGAGATGTAGTGGAGTAAGTAAAAGTACTGAACATTGTAAATACTCCAGTAAAGTAAAAAATGCCTCAAAATTGTACTTAAGTAGGCTACAGTACTTGAGTAAATGTACTTATTACTTTACACCACTGCACCTACCTGGACCTGGGTGTTTAGTCTAATTACAAACTATCCCTGTGATTTCGCGTCGATAGACTGCAATCAGTTAAATCAGTCACAGCTTGTATTATTTAACGTAGCGTAGGCAATATCTTGAAAGTTGCTTGTGCGTTTCTCTTTCTCGTTTAAAAGCTCAATAGTCCATCGCACGACGTAGGCTATGGGTGTCGCTTGCTGAAAAGAACAGATCTTCAAGCTGACGACGCCTTGTCATCTCTTGAAGATCAGTTCTTCTTGTTGTCGGCATTAAAGTGACACCTTCGTGGGACCGAGTGTCAATGAGGCTTCATGTCCCTGGATGAATGCATGTCTCAGGCAGACGCTGTGTGTCCGTGGCGCTGCCCACGGAGTCGCTCCAATCGGAACCTCTCCCTCCGCTGTATAGCTCCAACATGAGGTCCCACAGCGTAGGGGGCCGGCAGATGACGGCACCGACGAAAATTGGCCAATATTGTTGATTATTACATTTTTCTGCACATCGTATCCAAAAAGTAAAGGTCGTCCCCTCTGCTCTCGGATGCTTTACATTTTAGCGGTAAAGAGAATATAAGTGACGGCTTGAAATAATCGTTTAAATTGCTTTTTTAGTCAGCCTGGGCCACGGTGTGCCATGTTTTCCCCATGCAAGCTTAACGGGAGCAGTGCGGACTGGCCACAGGCTGACTATAAAAGCGATTTAAACGCTCGTTTCAACCCGTCGCTTAGATTTTCTTGACCGCTAAAATTCCAAACATCTTAGAGCAGGGGGGTTGACCTTCACCTTTTCTATACGACGTGCGGGAAAAGGTAAGAATCAACTAATATTGGCCACCGTTCGCCGGTGTCGCACTCGGCCGGCACCCTACGCAGCGGGACCTCATCTCGGAGCCGTGTAACAGCGGAGGGAGAGGTTCCGATTGGGAGCTGTCCGTGGTACTGCATTCAGCCCCGCCCCTCCCCAGTAGACATCACAGCAGAGCTACACGTGATGCTCCGCCTGTCTCTGCTCCTGACAGTCGCTGGATAGACGCTCAACAGGGAAACACATTGCACCTCGTCTTCCTCTCAAACATACTGGATCTCCCCCCTTTCCCCCCCGCTTTTACGCCGTTGTTTTAACTCCACTTTATCGAGAGAAAAACCGGGTGTTGGAGACGGAATATTCAAAGGTAATTCAGCTCTTTATAAGGTTTGACTTGATGTCTTTTAGATTTTAGTTGAGTTTGTGGAAAGTGGACCCGCACCGCAGCCTCTTCTGCTGTGATGCTGTGCTGGTTCACTTGAAAGCAGAGCCTATAATAATGTGAAGGTTTTCACGGAGGATTTGAAACAGCAGGCTATTGAAGTATTAGACCAAAAATAAATGAACATTTAACCATGGTCTCTAGAAGCGCATTAACCTTCGGTGTTTTGTATGCAGTCATGGTTTATTTTCAAATTACCAGGAGTTTAAAGTCCGCAATAAACAACACCAGAAAAGTGTATATAACGTTACTCGACTAGATCGAATAGTTTACTGTGTTGAGTAGATTAATTAAGGCATGATGATATTATGTATCTATCGCGGGAAATGCGACAATTGTGGTGTAATGTAAATGTGAAAATCATATTGGTATTAATAGGCTTAGCCAACCTTTTAACTTAAACCTGTCACTTTTTGTATTTTGCTCAGGTTTGATTTGATATTATAGGCTGTTGTTGCTGAGCACATTTGAAAATAGATGCCAAATTGCACATTAAAAAAAAAACATACATGTTGGCATGTACGTGTATATTATGCTAAAGAAGACAGTTGATATACATTGTTGGCATTTGTTACTGCATAGTGTCTTTGTTTGGAGATCGTGGAAATCGTATAGTTAGAGCAGTGGTTTTCAACCCTTTTCATATCAAGGGTCCATTATTTAATTCGGCGTTTGAGCCACGGACCACCGTTTGATGAGATTTAGCCTCTCAGACCCAAAACTTAAGAATATTTCGTTGTCGTTGGATAAGATTTTGTCCACATAATTCCATGCTGTATTGATGTCTGTGGTAATAGGAGAGACAACAGGCAAACGTTGATCAAAAATATCAATTCTTCTGCATTCTCTAATTCTTGTAAATTAAGTAGCCTAATGCAGATGTTTAACAATAATTGAACTCTTGAGAGTGTAAAATGAAACCAAATGGACCCGTATAGTCCATTTGGTTTCATGTTACGCTCTCAAGAGTTAACTATCTACCTAATAAGGGTCCATTTGGTTACCAACTCTCCATCATTTAGCTGGGGACCACCTGGACCACTAAGGACCTCTGGGTGGTCCCCGGACCACTGGTTGAGAACCACTGAGTTAGAGGAATGGATTGGTTGCTCATCATCAGTAGTGCTTAGAAAACGATAGTGTTCAGTTGTTCTTTGAGTTACTATTCTAAATAATAAGACAGAATGCAACTGAGGCTGAAGCTGCTACATCTGCATAAAATCAAATTTTTGAAGGGAAAAGGAATAACCTTTTTCCTGTCATTCTGGCTGAAACGTGTCATGGAGAAAATGTAACAGATATTTTCCAGAGTACAGAGTCTTGCACAGCTCGTGCACCGTGAGCCAAATGACGCACCTCTTCTCTTGTTTGGGCACTTGGGAAGTAGAAGGGAAGGCCAATACATAATGTCACGGAATGCTGCTAATAATGCGTTTCGCTATTTTCAGAAGTTGTAGAATGGTGGTTTTTGAGTGCATGAATAATATTCTCATAACAATGACAGCGGTGTAAACGGAGGCTTCACGTATAGAGAAAGAAAGAGGGCAGCCTTCAGTAACATTATACCAAATTATATTGGCCAATTGCAAGTCATTCTGTGGTTTTGTTTTGCTTTTTGTTTAGTTTTAGTTTTTACTTTAATTAACCCATTTAACGTGCTAATATTTTTTGTGAAACATGCATGATTTCCCATTCATGTGAACAGAGGGCTACATGCTTTACCACGTAAGCCCTATACATCATCCTAATTATGACAAATAGCTAAAACTGCAGATCTACAAGTTTAACATTTTGAAAATGTTTACCTTTTTTGAAAGGAAATGGTTTGAAAATGTTGGCTTATAAAGACATGCCCAAAATAGGGAAGCCAGGTTAAAAGTGATTAAGCATCTATGTCAGTATCTAAATGTAATTTCATATAGTGACACTGACGTATCTCTGTGCTGTGTTAAAACCTTTGTAATCTGATATTATCTGTTATAAATCTCTGCCATCATGACTTGAGGTTAAGGTCTGGCAAATGTGGAGTATTAAATTCACATTTAATTCACAAATGTATTTTCATTGCATATAAATGTGTCTATCCTTTGCAGGTAGCCTTGGATCGAGGACAGCCTAGACAGACAGACTGCTTGTTTTGCTCTCCTTATCGCCCAGCGTTGCTCCATATGGCATATTTTCACATGGAGGATGCAGGGTGAAATGCCCCGAGCAAGGCTTCCACTTGCCCGCCAAGGACCGTTGGCATGGACATGAAAATTCAAACTGCCATTTCAACTACAGAAAAACCGTGCACGCACTAGCTGGCACCAGGAGGAGCCGTTCCGTAATTACATAAATTAGTCCAAGTGTGCCCAATGGATATTTCAATCCCTGTCACTTTGCTCTAAATAGCTATGGCAGGCAGGACCTTTAAACAGTTCAAACTATTTTGGCGCTGAGTGTGAGGTTTGGCCATTGGCCCGCATAGTGAGGTAATGATATTCACTCCAGGAGATTAGTGTTGGCCAAGCTTGCTGCTACGCAAACACATTATCCTATTTAGTCTTTTGTTGTACAATGCATCAGTTCATACCAAGATATCCATGTGGACAATCAATTATATGCCGATTAGTCTGTGTCAACCCAACACATATCTTGTCTTAGCATAACACCCAATAGAAATCCAACCAGTGCCCAGTATCCCTCTATCTAGACAGAACTCTTGGTCACACCATGGTTTTAGCAATGCGGCATGGTGCCCATGTCATATGGGCAGGCCTGCTTGTCTGTTGTTTGGTGGAGATCGGCGCATGTCTAGAATTTACAGGTGCAGAGGGGCAGTGGGCTAGGTTTCCAATGTGGAATGCATGTTGTGAAAGTGAAATGAGCTTCAACATGAAAACAAAGAGCTCTCACGGGTTGCTAGTTTACTTCGACGATGAGGGATTCTGCGACTTTTTAGAACTTCTCATACATAACGGTAAACTCAGCCTTCGTTTTTCCATCTTCTGCGCTGAGCCTGCCACCGTCCTGAGTGACACGGCGGTCAACGACAGCCAATGGCACGCGGTCACTATAAGGAGAAACTTTAAAAATACGACCCTAATGGTGGACAACGAAGTGAAATGGGTCGAGGTGAAGTCAAAAAGACGGGATATGACTGTCTTCAGCCATCTGTTCGTTGGTGGAATACCACCGGAATTACGATCCGTGGCGTTGCGTCTCACGTCGTCGGCGGTCAAGGACCAGGTGCCTTTCACTGGATGGATAACGGACATAAAGGTCAACAAAACGGAGTCGGTGGTGGTCAACAGTGATGGGGTGATAAACGACCTCTGTGGTACCGCCAACATGTGCTTAAATGGAGGAGTCTGCAGTTTAATTAATGATGAACCGACATGCGACTGCTCCAGGACAGGCTTCCAAGGAAAGGACTGCAGTGAAGGTAAGACTCTGGATTCAGTTTGAACCATAGCTCTCTACGGCCCATCCATAGCCTGTTAACTCAAAAGTAACAAGTGCTGATTCTTTGTGGGAATTGCCCTACAGTAAATGTAGCCAGCTTTCATAACCCTAAAATAATGCATCTCTTCTTTTGATTGGCTAAAAGACTACAGTATGTGCTTGTCTTAAATTTAAGTTTTTTTTTGCTGTTGACCTGTGATGCAGTTGTTTATACTGTAATGAGTGAATCTCCTGCAAGGCCTCATTAACAAAACATACAGGTGTTTCATCCCCAAATGTGTCTTCCACTCATCTGGAACAGATCTCTGGGGATTGGTTGCCCTATGAAATTCCATCTCAGATGGCTTGCTGCAAATGTAACGAACAGGAATAGTCCGTTCTCAGTTCCAAGTCAAGTGGAACAAGCTTCGGTTGTACTCGGTTATTGAACACATAAAGTGAAAGGCACCGAAAAGACGCACATACTGTAGCCTAGAGTAAAGTAGGGACATAATTAATGAGTTGAGTTTTCTGTGCCAGAGGCCAATGATAATTCTACCCCTCTCTAAACTTGTTTAGGTTTCAGATGTGGCTACAGTACATAAATGGGAAGTGGGAGGGTAAAAAAAACCTTATTGTCATAGTAAAAATAGGCCATCAATTATATTAGTGAATTATATAGACTAAATGTTACATAATTGCATCTTTTTATGTGTTTTTCTTTCAAATGGAAATAAAAACGGATAGCGGGCTCAAATGTTTCAAATATCTAACCATTAACCTAATGAATAATGTGTTTTAACATATAAATTCTGGCCTAACTGATTTTGGTATCGTCCGTTTTTTCAGTTTATACTGCAGTTTAATGTAAATTAACAAAAATTAAGAATTAATGTATGTTATCATATGGTGGTCCTGTATCTTTTGTTTACTGTCAGCAAAGCAAAGGTTTTTTTTTTTGTTTTTTTGGGCGGTGAAACCGCCCCTATAAGTGAGGTTTGGAAATTTGTACAATTATCTTGGGCAGTGAAACCGCCCCTATAAGTGAGGTTTGGAAATTTGTACAATTATCCTGCGCTGTGATTGGCCATTCACAATCTATTCAGGACTGTGATTGCTTGGCCAGTGTCACATGACACATGTGCATAGCCCTATATAAGAAACCATAACTTTAAAAAAAAAGATACATTTGTTTTTTTAAAGTTATGGTTTCGTCCATCATAAAGAGTGTTTCAATAAATGTATTTATCTTTTGTACATGATTGGTTGACTCCATTCAGTATTGTGATTAGCTAGCAAGACACCGCCCACTTCACACAGGGTGTGATTTTTTAGTTATTAGCAACAATAACGTAGTAGAATCAGAAACAGGTTTATTGTCACATCACAGGTTTACAAGGTAAAAAAGTGGGTCAAATTTGTTTTCTTACATCGTTCCCATCGCAACGTTATTTCCATAGAAAGAAGAGGGGGAGGAAGAAGAGGGGTGGGGGGGGGGGGCAAGTGGGAAGGAGATCAAACAAGAGAACAACACAAAGTAGTAACATAGCAACTTCTGATGTTCTGTCTAGCAAGGCGAGGATCCTTTATGTACAAAAAGTGTTTGTTAGGAAAGTTTCTGATGATAATGATGATGGTTAATTTGTCCAGTTGTCTATGGGTGGATTTGAGGAGAGTTAATGCATTTCTCACAGTGAAAGATTTGTTGACAAGTGACAATCTACTACTGTTTATGTGTTTCCCAATTGTCGCCTGACAAATTATTATTCGTCACGATTTATGTTAGAAGGTCATTGTACACCTACTGTCAGCTATATTCAGCAAGAAAAAGTATTTGGGCTTTAGCACACAGTAAAATCCAGAGTGAACATTTAAAAATGAACCCATAGCCTAATTGTTACACTTTCAGAGTGAAATTAACACTCCTTTGTTAGCGGACAGAGACCCCCCCCCCCCCCCACCAATGGGAAGAAGTCGCAGGGTGAAATTAAAAATGTCAGTCTCACAAGCATTTGAGAGGTACTTAAGGTCTTTTGGTGAGTGTGTTTTACTAGACATACAGCAGGCCTATATACTGGCTTGTTTTGGGGCAGCCAACTCAGTCTTTTCTTCCCTGAGACGCAGGATGTTTATCTCAGGACAGCTCTGAAACTTGTGTCAACTGTGTATGATGAAAATGCCAAGCTAAGATTAGCCTCTTGCATGCATACTTAAATACTTTAAACATCTCATTGGGTTTGACTGAAATATGAGTTTAATGCATAACTACCAAGCCTTATTTTAGGCACTTTACATGCTGGGCCTATAAGTTATTTAACAATTATGTGGATGAACTAAATGTGGATGAACTAAATTATAGAAAAGGTGCGACACCAGAGATTTTTCTTTATTCCTTTTCTTTGCTTGATTTGGTGAGCTTTTTTTTAAAAGTATAAAACAAATCAAAGCAAAAACGTCCATAAAGTATAATAGATGAGAATGCAAAGTGTGTATTCCAGTGGTAATATATATATATATATATATATCCCCTAGTCCTAGTGGCATTTGGAGGACAGACTGAAGTCATGGTTTGATGTCATTACATTGAAAGGTACTAGGTACTGTTGGCTTGTCATACATGACATTCATGGCTGTCACTGGCAGTAAATGTTGTTGAACTTTAGCAATCAAATTACCTCATCGTGGTGCCATCAGTTCTGACCCATTAAAACAAACTCCCAAAGTGACCTTTTCTGTCTTTCCTAAGATCCATATTTTAGTTTTACATTCTGCTTTTGCACAGATAAGGGCAGAAAAGCTGTGTTCTCCAATGTCTCACTGTTGTGCAAGAGACTGCAGTGAATGTCCTCAGGCGTAAGGCAAATGTTGAAATTCACTAGAAATCCCTTTCATACCACATATTTAACTTGCATGCAGTAGTACTTGAGATTACAAGAGATGCCACTGGTATGCACACAGGAACAGGACATTGAATCCATCAACATTGTTTAGTTGTTGTAATAAGAACTGGAAGGAGATGGGGACATTGAGAGTTATTGTGTGAAGCAGGGAACCATTGTAATTGCAGGAATGTATTTATTTATTTTGGCACACACTGACACAGCCAACAAAAAAATTCACTTATTGGTCAATAGGAGATGCTACAATAAGCATTTGAAATCAAACACTCATTGCTGTCACCACCTGAAAAACCCTGAGAGAAGCTACTAGAGGTTGGTGTAATATTGTTGAAAACAAAAATTCGGAATTCTGATTGTTCTTGAAATGTGAAAAATAACTACAGCCCTGTGTGATAACTTGATATTTGAAGAAAATACGTGCATTTCAATTATGCCCTTAGGAAACACTCCATTTCCCATAATTCCTTGTATATGCAAGGTCAAAAAGGAAGTAAATTGTGCAATAGAGGCAAAAAGAAGTGTGAAAAAAATTTAGGTTGGTCCACAGGGGGCACTATAATAAGCATTGAAAGTCAATGACTTGATTTGTACTTATAATTATGATTATTGATTTATACTTCTAGTTGCGTGCGGTGTTGCATGCTAAAATAGCAGATCTATAAGCTCATGTTGTGAGCTTGTAGATCTGCTATTTTCAGTGTGCGACACTGAAATGCAATGAAGTATAAATTGGGCTCAAGTCTCAGCCCCGCTGTGCCCTATTTGTCCTAGAGTGGTGAGGTGACACTTTGTCCGGATGTTCATCTGGACATATCAAACAATTCAGCCTCCGGGATCCAGTTCTTCCATTCCTTGTCATTCAGTGGAAGCCAGTCCATTGCTGCCATGCAGCTCTATTTATCCATCTATTATTATTGTGACTGCATAAATTGGTCAACATCAGAAACATTATCATCTCCATACAAAAACAGCCCCAGCTAACTTCACAATAATAGTTTCGAAATCAATTTTAAAGGTCAGCTAGGATATTATTTACCTGAAATGAGAAGGGTTATTGTCCTCTGAAAATATAAGGTTACTATGACTAAGTGGTAATGTAGAAATATATATTGCACCACTTAGTGTCTAAGGCTTGGCACCGAGCCAATTCAGAACATCAACAAATCATGACTAAAGAATGAAATTGACAGTGACAGCAACCTATACCTTAATAAGGTAGAATAGCAAAATAACTTATACATAATGCATTTCTTTTTTTTTAAATCGATTGTGATTACATTTTCTTATTGGCAGGTGGCAGTAATACAGAAAATGTGTTATTTCACATGCATGCATTAAAATCATAATCCAGTCCTTATTCCTACCCCACCACGTTTATCCATCAATCCCATGCCCATCCTTATTCTCCCCCTGCCCCCCACATGCTGGCTAAGGCTTCACATGCTTCTCTAACACAGTGGTTTGATTCTAACCTTTTCATGTCAAGGACCCCCTGATTGATTACCAGTATATTTGGCCTCGAACCCTTATCTGAAAAGAGTTTGTGCCAGGGAAGGGATTTTCAAAAACATTTGGATACTAGCTCACAACGTGTCGCACGGTCGCACCGCAACACGTTGTGAGCTTGGAGATCGGCTATTTTCGAATAGCTGAAGTATAAACACACACGGAGGGTGCGTGCGTGCGTGTGTGCGGGGGGGCGTAATGCTTAGAGGTGTATGAGAATGTATCTACTACTTGCTATACTGTTTGTACACATGGATGTACTGTATGATGGTCGATTTATGTAACTTATTCATTGTGCAAATATATAATTACCTCTAAGTAGTCAACAAATGATGAATCAATAAATACATTACATTTAAAATGTCCCCAAATATTGGAAATAATACAATAGTTTCTATAACAAGTTGACCTTTTCCGTTGCCTTGGACAGAGCATAGATTAGCTTCCCAGACACCATTTGTCTGAGCTGTCGAAAGCTCAGATGATGTGATGTAATAGAAGAATCATGAGTATATGGAGTTACGTACAATATTGAGGGGTTTCCACCTTGTATTTTTACCAGCTGTAAAACGAAAGAACGGTATTCTTTTCTAAGGACAAGAAAGAACAATTGAGGGGGCACGGTGGCGCAGTCGGTAGCGCTGTCGCCTCACAGCTAGAAGGTCCTGGGTTTGATTCCCGCAGGGGAAGCTGTGGGCGCTGGGGGCGTGTTCTCTCCTCCGCGTCATCAGCGCCCATACCCTAGGTGGGGTTGGCGAAAGGGCCTTTCTGTGTGGAGTTTGCATGTTCTCCCCGTGTCTCCTAGGGTAGGTACCCTCACAAAAACATGCAGTAATCCTGGTCACTATACTGCCTCCCCCTGGCCAGCCGGGGTGCCTGATGGAGGGGAAAGGAACTGGTTGGAATAACGTGTTCCTTCCACGCGCTATGTCCAACCAGGGAAACTCTCCCCTGTCAGGTGATAAGAAGGTCAGTTGGCTCTCATGCATTGAAGGAGGCATGAGCTCGGCAGAGGGAAGGTAGTGCCCAGGATTACATAGACAATTGGCACTGGGTGTAAAAAATGGGGTTACAAAATCGTGGGATAAAAATTAGAACAGTTGAAAAATCTTAATATCACAGTAAAACATTCACACGGTTGTCTGTATAGCTTTATGGTTGTCCCTTATACATTTTCTCAATCTCACAATCAAGAGAGGTCATTGCAACAATATCCAAACTACAATCCTGTCTGGCTCAAATAACCTTATTGACATTGTCAACCTGTCTTTGTCCTTTTTTTATTTATTTTTTTATTTGTTTATTTAGACAGGACAGAGCATATTAACACATTCCATGCCAGAGTTTAATCTCATAATGTACTCACCAGTGCCAGCGTTTTATTGTTGTTTTTTTGTTTTTATCATGTCGCCACAGACCTCGCTAAATAAGTTAAAAGTGCGCGTTCATTTGGTTCTAAACACACAGCGGATCCGTGAGAAACGTCCAGCGAAAACAGTTTCCAAATGCGAGCCGCCATCTTGAAGCTACAGCCGATACACTCTAAACAGTGATCAGCGAGGAGAAAAACAACAAACCGAGAAAATCGAGTTTTAAACAGGATCCCAGACAGGAAGCGGATACGATCGAAAAAACCGGAACCCGAATAATTCCGTTTCCGACCGAAAACCGGAAACGGAAATGGATCAAAAAAATTCGGAAAGTGCACCTTGGGCGATTAACATGGGAATCGGCGGTTCGCGTAGATCTACGCGACTGGCACGCTGCGGCTTTAAATAGGTTCGCGTAGATCTACGCGATTGGCATTCAATGTGTTAATGAACGTCACATGAACGTAAATACACCGGATTTAGCAAAGATGCAAATTTTCATCCGCAGTCCTCACACAAAACATAAAAACAGAAAACAATAACATCAGAAAACAGACAAACGGTGAAATACAATTACATTACATCACATAGCCTAAAAAAAACTAAAATAGTCACCCGTCACCAGGGCCTACATTTCTCAATGGAAGAGTAGGGTAGACCACCTCTAACCACTACAGATGTGTTGCTAGTTATATTGTATTAACATACTCTACCATACAGATAGGTTAAAATAATAGTTTTATTAATTAAAATACGTTTTGAAGCTATAAAGCTCAAAAACATTCAACGTTTAGGCGTGTTGCAGACGTTATTACAGTTCAGAGTTAAAGGAGTAGTTCACCCCAAAAAAAATGCTTATTTTCTATCAATTATACACCCCATGAAGCCTTGAATTCATGCTTTTTTTGTTTTTGTGGCATTCCTAAGCCAATAATTTGATTACCGGTGGATGGAGACTCTGTAAGTCATTTTATGGGTGAACTACTCCTTTAAGATGGCAGTTATACAGCTGGGAGGTATGTGAGGACGCTTGTAGCTGCATCAAGAGAGAGATGATGCAAGCCACGCTATATCACATTTAACACGCTCGAGCAAAGCAATATTTGATACAAGTTAGCTGTTATAAGTGTTTCTGATGTGTCAGCTTGCTTTTCTGGGTTGTTGGTTGGCTAAAAATATCCTCCAGACTCCAGACAAGCTAAGTTTAGGTCTGTTGAACCGGGAAGGCTTTCTGTGACAATGGGTGTCTGATACTGTCGTACAAATAAACACTGTAGGTGCACAATAGAGTTTACATGGACACATTGATTTGATAATCAGACAGACAGTGCAGTATGCTGTTGGTTCTCAACCTTCTTGTGTGATAAACACAGACCCCCATTTTTGTTATGTTTTATCTCTTGGCACCCCAAACTAAACTGTAAAAAGTTATTGTCACACTCTCAGAGGTACAGAACCATAAGAGTCCATTTGGTTCCTAACTATCAATAATTTTTAGCTGGGGACTACCTGGAACCCCCTCACAGACCACTGGGGATCCCCAGACCTCACGTTGAGAACCAGTGTAGACCATTGGTTCTCAAAGTGGGGTCCGGGGACCCCCAGGGGTCCTTGGGGTGGTTCCAGGGGGTCCCCAGCAAAATGTGTTAATATAGCATCCCAATAATTTTAACCACTTTAACCTTTTATACTTTGGCCATTCAAAAATATCTGATATACAAGCTCATAACGCTATGAGCTTGTAGATCTGCTATTTTTGAAAAATCGTGACAATTTGTGCAAATCTTTGAATATAATACTTTTTAGAGCGAACATTTGTAACTCATATCTTTGCTTCTGGGGGGTCCCTGGAACAAAATATTTTGACATGGGGGTCCGTGGCCAAATACATATCATTTTAGGGTTCCTTGACATGAAAAAGTTTGAGAAACACTGGTGTAGACCATGTGGTTCTCAACCTTTTTGGCTGGCGAGCCCACCCTGCATCGGCGCTGCAGTTCCACCTCTTACTGTCTGTTGAAAAACTTAGCGCTTAAGCTTTGGTGTGTCAGAACCTCAGTTGACAATACTTGTGGGGTTTTAGGTGTGACATTTTTTTTATGGTTCTTAGTATCTTACTAACAGCAAGCTGCATCCACCACCACGTTCCATCCACCGTCCACAGGCTGTTGAGAGCAGCGTTTCATGTATTGCGACAGTTTCCTTACATAGATTAACTTACCGCTGTTGTCATATGACATTTTCTTAAACTTTCCCGGAGCAAGTTTATGCGGCAAAGGGAGGAGTAAATCCCCCCTGTGCCAGTGTGAACGGTCTGTCTCATTGAGGCCAGTGCCACACACACACACACTTTCTCGCTCTCTCTCTCTTCCTCCGAATTTTTTTACCTACTGTATTATATTATTTTACTGAAACAGAATATTAAAGAAAACAGTTTTTTATTCATATTTTCATTTCTTCAAGTTTGAGAAAAGCATCTGGCGACCCCTCAAAATTATTTGGCGACCCCTCGGGGGGTCTCGACCCCCACGTTGAGAAGCACTGCTGTAGACCACATGAACAAAGATCCAGGTCTGCCTCATGCACTGCACACACAGGCTTGTTTGCCCTCATACTATCTTTATACATCATCTTTATATAACTCGATGGTTCCCCTATGCCACTGTACTGTATATTACAGTGTGTCAGCGAGGGTTTTTTGCATCTGGGTTGCATTAATTACCCATTCCCTGACACTGTTTCTTTCCACACAATTTCAGTGTCTGTTTGAGCACATTGATGGTGTCGTTAAGTCAGCATTAAATTAAAAGAACAGGGGAGGGTGGGGAGTGCACGGGCAATCTGTGCCAGATTGTTATTGGCTGCAAAGAGGACATGCAAGTTCATTGGTTTATTATCAAAGGATCCTTAAATGTAGAAAAGTAATTACACTGTAGGGCATTTTAACACCACTGGAGACCATCTTTTTTTATAGTGCATAATGCTCAATAATTTCTATTTTATGATTATGTGGTTGCCTCACTTTGCTGTGAATTAATTTAGACTTTGCCACTCACATTAAAATGTGCTGTTTGAATATTGACCCCGCTATACCTCTTTCTGATTTGTTACTGTCTGTCCCTCAACTAAAACCTGCTTATCTTGTGTACAAGTATGACCAAATGAACCCTTACTGGTCCATTTGTTTACATTTGTGCACTCTAAAGGCGGTTACACACCGGCGAACATGCGAATATACGCAAAATTCGGACTCGTTCCGAATAATTAAAAGCCGCTTTTTCGCTTCACTTTTTCGCTCCATGTACGCTCTCATTGACTTTATAAGGTTTTAAAAAAAAACGTATTATTCGCATGAAAAAATCGCCCCGGTGTGTAAGGACCTTAAGAGTTACATTAAAACTGAGGATTTTACTGTGCACGACTGGTTTTGTAAAACTACTGGAAAAAAACATCCTAGTATTGCTTTCACTTGTGTTGTCAAATTTAATAAGAAAATGAATACGGACAGGGGCGAAAAAAGGGTCTCGGCCATGACTTTGGCCTGGTGGAGACAATTATCTTCTGTGAGTTCTAGCTGTCTAGGCTCCAATATGGGCAGTGGAACCTACCTATGTACAAGAGTAATTGGGGTGGGAATAAGTCTGTCCCTGTTCCCAACATGACACTGTTTCTATTCTGAGGATTACGACACCATGTGTAATAAGCTGCCCCAGGGGTACTGTAAAAAAAATACTAAAACAACAACAACAAAACAAAAGCAAATTATTTGAAATCTAGCATTCGTACCGTTTTGAGGCTAATGAGACACGTTTAGGACAGGCAAGAAAGAGTTCTAAACAGTCGCCCTTGGTCAAACATCTTGAAATAGAGACACAATCATTAGTGTTTTTTGTAACGTCGTTCATTATTTCAGCACATGGTCATGAATATGAATGCGTTGTAAAAATCCAGTGTTATCTGGATTTGGGGTTTTACTGTGCAGGCAATACAGAAGATAGACTAAGGAGTCAAGTTCTCTAGCTGTCAGGATGATATACCTGCGTTCCCTTGTTTTCCCTTCTTCTTCCTTTTGGCATTTTTGCTTTAGTTCAGATACTGTAGGTCAGTGAACAGAGACAGGAAACCAAGATCAGAGAGGGAGGAGACAGGGTTTGGATTCAAACCGGGGTCCTAGCACTCACAAGGAGCATAACGTCATTGTCGAGTGGAAACCTTGTATGTCTAATTGTAACTTTTTCTGAAATTGGGAAACATTTCCAATGGAGCCAATGTAGTTAGTGTTTAGTCATAAACTCGTATTAATACTTTAAAATTGGTTCAATATTTATAAAACCCACAGAGAGAATACATTTTCTTTCAAAATAGCAGAAAATACAATCTCTGAGCTTGTAGATCAGCTGTTTTTGCTACTTTTGTGTTACACTGTAGTATGACAAAGCAGGGCATTCATTTTAAAAGAGAGGGAAAAAACGAGTGCGGTCTTTGCACTTATACTGGCTGAGCCACCAGGCACCCCTGTCATGATATTTCATGTCATATATGGACTGGAGAAATCATTTGAGATCATTGAAGTTTAAAGTCTGTCGTAATGATAGCTTACATCATTTAATCAATAGGAAACATTAATTGAAATGATCAAAATGATTATGATTGCTCGATTTCTTATTTTTTCCCGTTTTAAGATGCATGTAAACCGATTTGTATAGTAAGCTGCATATAGGGTTAATGTCATTTAGAATAAAAATCTGATTGTCCTGTGAGCCCCCCTCCCCCTTACATAATGCATAAGTTAATGCCTAGCTTAGCTTAATGCAATAGTCCTGTACAACCATACCGTATAATAGCTTCTTCTGACCAATCATGTGGTGCTGGCTGCACCATGTGGACATTCAAGCTAAACAATGCTCCTGCACAAAAAGAACAATATTTTATCTATCTGGAGAGTCCAGGAATGTCTGTCTGTCTGTCTGTCTGTCTGTCTGTGTTATGCTGCATGTCTATGCGTCTCAAGAACCGTTGTTGCGATCGACTTCACTCTTGGCAGGTGTTTATGCAAAAGTGTCACTTTTCAGCTACAGTCACCTTTTTGAACCCAAATAGGGCAATTGTGTGACACCTGACCCGAAAGAAAACAACATGTTGTCACCTTTTTCACCTCGGGGCTGTTTGCATGCTGCTGAGGACCCAAGTGAGTGCAGTGTCAAGTGTGAAGTCGATTGGATGAGCGGTTCGCCATGCAGGAGCCAGGGCAGGCGCGCTTTCCGAATGGCGGCCACACGCCACACGGGCACTGCACTAGTCTATCTATAAATTCCAGGAATCTCTATGTGTCTGTCTGTCTGTCTCTCTATCTGTCTGCCCATGGCATATCTGGAGAAACAGGGGCACTCCTAACAGCCACGCACAGCGGAATGGGCACTGGTTAATATAAAAAAACAACACAACCCGTCTGTAGGACAAAACACAAATCCAATAAATAAAACTTGCTTTCTTACCCCCCAATGACACAGAGAAACATTGCCAAGGTTACGGGGCCCAGGATAAGCAGTACTTCAGCAGAGCTAACAAAAGCCCATCGCTCCAGACAGCCACAAGGAACCAGTTAGAAATGAATGAATCCTTTTCACTTCTTCATACTGCACTACACCAGCCATTCCCAATATGTGGGCCTTGAGGATATTGCAAGTACTGTAGGCCCCCAAATAATTGGCAAAACACCAAGATCTTAATGATAATATAACATTATAACAAAAATGATGGTATTTTTTCTTCAAAACCTTGTTTTCATTGTGATATCGATACTATGTTAGTTCCATTGATCGAAGCCGTGTTAAGTGGTCAGGTGGGTGGGCCGTGAACGGTTTCAGGATTTTCAAGTGGGCCCTGATCCAGAAAGCGTTGGAAACCGCCGCACTAGACCAAACATCCTGAAAACAGTCAGATCTGACCTCCCCCAGTGATGGAAAAAGCACTCAAATTTTTACTTAAGTAAAAGTATCAATACTGCAGTGTAGAAGTAAGTCTGGTAATCAAAATTGACTTGAGTAAAAGTACAAAAGTATTGGTATCAAAATGTACTTAAAGTACCAAAAGTAGAAAGTACTCATTATGGAGAATGTCCCATTTCACAAGTTTTCAAATGTATAAAAATCTAAAAAAATAGCAGATCTACAAGTCTACTTGTAGATCGGCTATTTTCAAATGGCCGAAATGTATATACAGTAGGGCTTAATGTATGTTTTGTAATAATAATCACAATCTACAAAGTAACTTTTTTTTTAATTTTCAAATAATTGTAGTGGAGTAAAAGTACAATATTTGCCTCTGAGATGTAGTGGAGTAGAAGTAAAAGAACTGAAAACTGGAAATACTCCAGTAAAGTAAAAAATACCAAAAATGTTGTACTTAAGTACAGTACTTGAGTAAATGTACTTAATTACTTTACACCACTGCATCCCCCATACAGTAACCTCACACTGAAACCCCCAGCCTCCTCATCATCCTGCTTGCTAAACCTGAAAGAAGAAAGAGCACATTTAGCTCCCTGCCCTCCCCTTCCATCCCATTACTGGAAAGAACAGCAGCTGCTCAGAGCTGCTAATGAACATTACTTAGTAATAGTAGTAATAGTAATGTTATCAGCGTTTCTGTTAACTCCCAGCCAAGCTGTTTGTTTACAGTGCTGTCTACTATATTCTGTGTTTGTTTGGGTGCGTTTTCAGCTGTTTAATGTTTACCAGTGCCAATCTATAGTGCTATAATTGATTCCATAGGCATCATATAGAGCATTTTTGACAAATTTGTGCATTTTCTTTGGGCAAGTTAAACGTTTTAAGAACCCTTGAAAAGGTTTTTGGCTATGTGGCCCTTAAACATACAACGTTTGGCGAGAAAATCTGAGGGGGGAACTGGTTGGAGAGTAAGGCTGCACGATTATGGCTACAATAATGATCCCAATATATATCTTTGGTCAAATGCCATGGTCTCTGTGATTTTAATGTTTCTCTGTTAGGCGTTATGTCCACTGACTACACGGCACCTTAAGCTGACAGATGGAAATATGGGTTATGTAATGTTCTGGTTTTGGCTCTTGTGTAATGGTGAGGAGATGAGGGCAAGGTGCAACCGCTGCCAGGAAAGGTGTTTAAATGAATTGGCATCTTTCACGATTACATAATTCTGAAATAGTTTGATACGTTTTTATTGTGCAGCGCTACTGGAGAGGAGCTTTAAAGGAAGTCTGCTAGCCAATTGGTTTGTCACCCAGTCATCCTTTGGTGAGCGAGACCTGAAGCTGGGAGCATGAAAGCCATTGACTGTGCCAGTAGAAATTTATAAATCCATCAATTTAAATGATGGTCAAAAGAAGTAGAGTTTAATCACTGCTTTCAACCTGGTTCCTGTCCCTATTTTGTGCATGTCATTATAAACTAAAATGTTAAAAAACTTTTTGAATGGGGCTTAAGTGGTTAAGGCATGTTTTTTTTTCTGTTCATGTCTCTACGAACATAAAAACTTGGTTTGACAGATCAGACTATGCTGGTAGTACACTCTCTGCAAAACTCAGAGATTTCTGATCCTCTATACATTTACCTGATGCAATGTAAACATAAATAGACACAATTGCATAGCACTTTGAATGTTTTAAATGTACCTTTCCATTAAATCATTTAAAAGCTTTTGTATTACTTTGATCAGATGAAGGGATTACGGGATTTGCCACCAGACCTGTCAATCTACCTCCAACAAACTCACTCTCTCTCGCTCGCTCGCTCTCTCTCTCTCTCGCTCGCTCGCTCGCTCGCTCGCTCGCCCACTCCTTTGTCTCTGGTGAAACAATTACATAAATGCACTGCTCTGTGCTTGATAAGAACTCTTCTCATTACATGGATGCACTGCTCAGTTCCATATTTTATCATCACCAAATGGAATCATGTTGTGTGTTATATATATATAGCTAAACACAACAGCTTGCATGGCTAAAAGTAGGACAAAGCTAAATAATATAGGCCGCTGTATCTTTCTTTGGCTTTTACCTCTTTTAATGAATCATATATTTCCATGAAGCTCAGCTTACATTGGCTGATGAAATAAAGCAATGTAACATAGACGTAATTGCACAAATTATATAGGCTCTATATGCACCCTCTGTTTGCAATTTCAAAAGGGTTGCCTAAAGACATTACAAAGATAGTTCGTAAAGGATATAACCTTAGTGTTAAATTCAGTGGTGGACAAAGTACTCAACCACAGTACTTAAACGCTCCTGGTGAAATATTACTGAACTACAATTTGCTCTGTCAAATTTGTACTTGAGTTAAAGCACTGGATTACATGCTTTTAAAAATACTTATTCAATTTATTCAAAAGTACCAATTCCAAAGTACATTTTCTTTTTAATAGCAATGCTTCGCAAATTGTGACATTTTCCAAAACAATATCAATGAATACAGTGGTGGAAAGTAACTAAGTACATTTACTCAAGTACTGTACTTAAGTACAATTTTGAGGTACTTTTACTTTACTGGAGTATTTCCAATTGTCTATACTTTTACTTCTACTCCACTACATCTCAGAGGCAAATATTGTACTTTTACTCCTCTACAATTATTTGAAAACTGTAGGTACTAGTTACTTTGTAGATATACATTATTACATTATAAAACATACATTAACCACTTTAGCCCTATTTTATACCTAGGCTATTTGAAAATAGCAGATCTACAAGCTCACAACGCGTCGCAGCTTGTAGATCTGCTATTTTCAAACATTTTAGTACTTTAACTTTTGGTACTTTAAGTACATTTTGATACCAATACTTTTGTACTTTTACTCAAGTCAATTTTTACTTTTACTTGTAACAGAGTACTTCTACATTGCATTATTGATACTTTTACTTTTACTTTTTAAGTAAAACATTTCAGTACTTTTTCCACCACTGAATGAATATGATAGTGAAACAACAAGCTCACCTGTCGCATCGCGACATTGTATTTAAATACGGTTTTATTGGTTACTTCATAATGTAGTTTTCAGGTTTCCAAAAGTACATAAGTATCCAAAAATGCTCAAGTAAAGTACAGATACGGAAAATGTGTACTTATAAGTACAGGACTCAAGTAAATGTACTTTGTTACTGTGTATACTGTAACAGGTTATTGAATGAGCTGTCAGTGTACTGTACTGTATGGTGATGTTCCAAAGCCTCCCAGGCCCCTTTATAATGCTTTGATTACTTGTTGATACGCAGGCTTTGTTGCACAGTATAGCTTCTGCTTGTGTACAGAATACATACCATGCCCTTCATTAAACTCCACAAAACAGTTTTATTTATGTTCATGTTTGAATAAGTATGCTTCACAAGCTTTCTAGCTTGGAAGTAAAACGACACAGATGACTCACATTTCTGCGTGTCATGGCGACATCAAGGCCTCAGTGAGCACGTCCACGCCACAGTAATAGATGTGCCTCTGCTTTTTGCCACGACGTGGTTAAGTACAATTTCTTATATCCTGCTCTCTTTAGCAGTAAGGTCATAGTGTACAGCATGAACAAAATACATTCTCTTGATCATGGCCACAGTGTTTGTTTACTGATGTTATTCTTGGATATGCATATTGATGTTGACATGTTTCGTTGTACAATGCTGGAAAATAAGTGAACGCACACAGTAAAGACATCAATTATACTATAATATCTCCATCCCAATTCACATTAATACTGGAAATATAATAACTACTGAGCTTACATTCTCAGGTTGTTTTTCTAACAGACACGTTGACCTTGATTTTGACCTAACCTTTTGATTTTTTCAACCTAAACTTTAATCTGGTCTATAGTACACGCTTCTGATCATTCCCACAAAGTGTCATGGAAAACGTGACGCTTCTATAGGACAAAACAAAAATCCAATAAATAAAACTTAGCTTTCTTACCCCCCAATGACACAGAGAAACATTGCCAAGGTTACGGGGCCCAGGATAAGAAGTACTTCAGCAGAGCTAACAAAAGCCCATCGCTCTAGACCGCCACAAGGAACGAGTTAGAAATGAATCCTTACTCTTCTTCATACTACACTATGCAATATGGGCCTTGAGTTATTTTGCTAACAGACAAACTAACAAATATTGCAGATCTACAAGCTCACAACAACGCTTGGATCTGCTACGTTCGGTGAAGAGATTTTAGGTAGAGTCCAAGGGACCCCAGTCAATGAAGTATATACTGTATCCCCTCACCAGTGGTGTAAAGTAGCTAAGTATATTTAATCAAGTACTGTACTTAAGTACAATTTTGAGGTACTTCTACTTTACTGGAGTATTTCCAATTGTCTATACTTATATATATTGTACTTTTACTCCACTACAATTATTTGAAAACTTTAGTTACTTTGCAGATATACATTATTACATTATAAAACATACATTAACCACTTTAGCCCTATTTTATACATAGGCTATTTGAAAATAGCCGATCTATACGCTCACAACGCGTTGCATCGCGACGTGTTGTGAGCTTGTAGATCTGCTATTTTCAAACATTTGAATACTTTTACTTTGGATTTGGATACCAATACTTTTGCACTTTTACTCAAGTGAATTTCGAATTCCGGACTTTTAACTTGTAACAGAGTATTTCTACATGGCAGTATTGATACTTTTACTTAAGTGAAACATTTGAGTACCTTTTCCACCACTTGCCCCTCGCCTCATGTTCTGCACTCTCATTGGCTGTAGCTCTTTGCTGCTCCTTAATGCCGGTACCAACACTTGTCATGCTACATGATTTCGACTCGCTGACATATTTAGCCTGCTAGATACGTCCCAGGCATCTGGGAGGCATTGGTGAGTGTCTCGTTCATGTCTTCACATAGCGATCAAAGCTCATGGGAGCGAGCACTGATTTTGCTTCAGATCTGGGGATTTTGGCAGCCATATCTCAAAACTGTGGAAGATTGTGTTTGTGTCTGAACTCAGCATTTACACACAGCACAATCCTGAATGCTAATTTCAGTATTAATTCAGAGTTAAATTAACACAGAAGTTTGTGTACATACTGTGTTCCAGACATTGCTGAAGCCATTCTGGCAGCTGGTGGCAACTAACAGAAGTAGATTAAGCATTTTCTTTTGGTTTCTGTTCACTGGTATTTTTAGTTATAGGTTTGGGTTATTATAGGTACAGTATAGAAGGTTACTGAACTGTAAGATAAATGCAAATCACAGCTCTCCGGCTATTCCTAGAAAAATGATAGGCTTCCATTCGGAATGTGTGCATGTTTGAAGCGGGCCGATTCTAGAGAGCCGCTCATTCAATCGACTTCACACTGGACACTGCACTTTCTTTGGTCATCAGCAATACCCCCGCCAAGTGTGAAGTCGATCGAATAAACGGTTCTCGAAATATGCAAAGGACAGACAAACAGACAGACGCTTGCAGAGCTTCCTGGAAAAATATGGATGGATTTTAATGAGTCAAGTAACAATTGACTGAACTTATTTTTAAGCATAGTCACACTGAAAGCTGGATCCTGTATAATGTATACATTTGGCCTCTTGCCCAGGCACAGAGAAGTGTGAATAGTTTCTGTTTTTTCTTGCTACCTTGCTGTTACCTCTGACAATTCAGCCGTGCTCAGCTCTTTTTTTTACCCCCCAAGCCCCCCCCCACACACACACACACACTCATTTCACTGTTAGCTCTGTCTTGACATCAGACTGACTAGAGAGACTGATAAAGATTTTCCTGGAACATAATCATCGTTTACCAAGTTGATTGCCATTCTAAATTAAAATGATTTTCCCAGGATACTTTGTCTGAAAACAGCTTATTTCCATGAAACGTTTTGAAAATCATTTCACAATTACTTCCCCATACATTGTCAGTGGACGAGCACTAAGCTCAAAGGATTGATCTTGATGATTATGTAGATTAGATCATTTGCATTCCTAGTCTCTAGCTGGTGAATAATAAAAAACTGGAATTTTCATGTGCCTTAAAACTACCTTGGAAAATAGGAACATGCATTTTAGCCACTTAAACCCTATATACTTCCACAGAGCTCTATACTAGGCCCCCTCCTGTTTCCACAGTAAACTAAATGTCTTCCAGAACCACCTGCTATTTTCGCTGAATGTTTGCCCCAGAATAGAATGGGGTTGCTTGTATGTAATTGTGGGAACCAGTGGGGGGGGGGGGTACCAGGGGGTCCCCAGCAAAAGTAGTTAATATAGCATCATAATCATTTGAACCACTTTATCCATTTATACGTTGGTTATTCAAAAATAGCCGATCTACAAGTTCACAGCGGGTCATTTCGTGCCTCACTGCGAGCTTGTACATCTGCTATTTTAGATTAATTTTTTTCTAAATATCAAAGATTTTTCCTTTTCAGATGGGGGTCTGCAATATCAATTTGGGGGTCCTTGCTGCGAAAAAGTTTGAGAACTACTGTTCTAGATCACTAAATATCTTCCAGAACTATCTGCTATTTTCGCTGGATGTTCGCCCCCAGAACAGGGCGATTCATGTGGTTAATTTGAGTGGTGCCTGCATGTCATTGTGGGAACATGCTATACCATGTGGATATCTGAGAGTGTCATTCTGTCTGGAAGCTACAGCTTCACTCAGACAAAAGCAGATTAATAGTATATCGTTGTCTCTCGAGTCCAAAGACTGATATCGGGATCAAAAGATTAGTGGGATTTTCCCAGAGGATTTTTGCCTTGTTTAAATACAACCGCTCTTGACTGTCAAAAGGGTGTTTGTGAAATTCTTTGACACTAAACTCTGCCTGAAAGGGATTCATGTTTGAGCACAAATAACCACCCAGATATGCAAACGTACAGTATAAACACACTCTCACACACGCACGCACGCACGCACGCACGCACGCACGCACGCACGCACGCACGCACGCACGCACGCACGCACGCACGCACGCACGCACGCACGCACGCACGCACGCACGCACGCACGCACGCACGCACGCACGCACGCACGTATTAAACATGGCTACGTTGCTTTTGAAGGTTCAAATATTTTGTTTATTGAGGTATATCTAACTATTCCATGCATACTGCCATCTATCAGTGTAATTAATATGTTGACCACTGAATGCTTACATCAGATAAGTTCTAAAGACACAATTACTATACAGTATGGTTGCACACTTATTCTTAGCTCAAGCACATTCGTTCATATACATTCATTGTTGGTGCTCTCACATTGTATTGGTGCTTTATGTCATAGTATCTAGGCTGCTTGTATTTATGGAAAAAATGAATACACTGCTTTGTTTTGTGTTAACCCATTAAGACTTGAGGCGATTCTACAAATGTCTTCTAAATCCTAACAGTTTTCTGAAACACTTATGTTGCTATAATATCAGTGTTTCTAAAACTTTTTCATGTCAAGGACCCCCAAAATTATATGCATTTGGCCGCCGACCCCCATCTCAAAATATTTTGTTCCAGGGACCCCCAGAAGCAAAGATTTGAGTTGTTCAAATGTTCTCTTAAAAAATATATATATATTCAAATATTTGCACACATTTTCAAGATTTTTCAAAAATAGCAGATCTACAAGCTGGTAGTGCGGCACTCTGTGCCGCGCTACCAGCTTGTATATCTGCTATTTTTGAATAGCCAAAGTGTACAATAATGCTTTTTAGCTCAAATCTAAAACCGTTCCCGGTCTTAATGGGATAAATATTTCATTTTGCACACGCTATTCGTTGGATGTTTTCCCTGAAATCTGATTGTTTTGATCTCTTGTAAATGAGACAAAACATATGCTTATTAGATCTTATTAGATTGTCAGAACATTAGTTGTCTTTGTTTTCTAATGGATTGAAAACATCATAAATATGTAAGACATAATTAGAACAAATTAAAAGATTATTATTAACAGTAATTTTTTGGGGGCTTTTTTTTTTAATATTGAGCAAAATGTCACAATGTGGAGTGCTTGTTAACCACTTAAACCCCATATGGCTTACCGGAGTGCCTCAGGACTCTATACTAGTGTATTTCCTGTTTTCTGTTATTGTGGTGAAAGCTTTCGCAGAAAATAGCAGATTGACAAGCTTACAACGTGCTGCAAGCTTGTCGATCTGCTATTTCCTGGAACGCGACACGTTGTAAGCTTGTCGATCTGCTATTTCCTGGAACGTGACACGTTGTAAGCTTGTCGATCTGCTATTTCCTGGAACGCAACGTGTTGTAAGCTCGTCGATCTGATATTTTCCTCAAAAGCTTTCGCCACAATACGGATGCTGGGGTTTAAGTGGTTAATTACACATTAGTATTAGTATGGTATTCTAATGGGTGAGGTGTAATTAAGTACTTCTTGGTAATAACTTTGCAGTCGTTGTAGCGATTAGAAAGTGAACAATGCACATTTGCCTGCATATCGACTGGCTTCTTAAGGCTAATGTATACATTTCAATATACTTTCATATTTTATATAATGTACACTTTATACAAAAATGGTGTATTCACTGCTGAAAGGTGTTTTGTGACACAAATTGTATGTAATTAAGCCTTATTCTTGTCTGTAGTAGAGAAACTACTGAGAGTAAAATGTAAGTGTTCAGCATAGCCTACTTTTAGCTGTATAAGTAGAACCTGGCTATGTTAGATTTTTGGGGCCGATGGCGATATTAGGGAATAAAAGAGTTCCAATATCACACATGTGACAAAGATATGTAATGGAGGTAGGATATTTTACAGTTTTAACAATATTTTTTATTGTTCAAGCTGACATCATGCACTGAAATGGTAAACTGAATTCAAATAAGAAAGTATGCAATAAATTAAATTTAGCCCTAACTTAAGAACTTCTTAAGTCAGCATCAATGCTTTAATGCATTTGCAATGCATACTATGCAAGTATTTAACAGCACAAAAAAAAGAGAGATTTACTCCACATCTGTAATACTATCTGAGATACCGTCAATCCTGGGATTAAGGTTATTAGAACGATAAGCTACTCTGTGATTATCCCGCTGGATCATTCCCACAAGATGTAAAAGAATGGAGTCTGGCACATCTGCTCCCACAAGCCTTTCAGTCTGGCCCAAACCAGATAAAGGTCTTTTCACAAGGGTCTGGATCAGGCCATTGTCCTCACATATTCTCTGTTGAAGAGCACAGAAACTAGATATTAAAAAGGTAATTCTAAAAGTAAGCCACTGGAAATACACTTGAGTATATTTTCCGTATAGCATTGCATTCACTACGAGTGTACGGCAACCTTATCTCTACTTCTCCTTTGCAAGAAAGCTTCCTATATATATATATATATATATATATATATATATATATATATATATATATATATATATATATATATATATATAGTATTTTATTAATTTATTTTTATTTCCAAATAAATACAAGCGCTTTTTGTTTTTATATTCATAGCGTTCGTTGGAGTCAGTTATTTCATCTGTTGCACGAGAGCCTTGATTACCATGAAAACCTCAGGCACCGCGCTGCATAAACTTTTACATTTGTCACATGACAATACCTCTCTAGTCTCAATTCATGTACTGTACCCTTTTGGACAAAAGAGGAACCTATAATATCATGTAGGCCTACTGTATCCTTCCAAGTGAGACAGAGTCTACATAAGTGGCCCATCTATGTGATCTCCTTCATTTCTTGCCTGTATTTTCATCCATACTGATAGTAAACGTGTATACTGTACGAGTGCCTTTGACTAAAAGACCATTCCTATGTGAAACAGGCCGAATGACAACCTGAGTGTGTGATCCATATTCCTGGCCACGCCCAGGAAGTAGGTAGGAAGGTAGGGGAGTAGGGGGGGTGGGGAGCATAGACCATAGATATAGAAACTTAGATACCTCATTGGCCTCTGCAGTTCGTTGGAGCAACCCGTTTGGTATGGTGGCCGCCATATTTCCGGGGGGAACGGGCACTGGCCAATCACAGTGTGTTGACTACTGGCCAACCACAGCGCGTCTTTCCCAGGACTTGTCAGAATCTAGTTGTCCCGCCCCCACCTGCCTCTGATTGGCCTACTGAACGCCCCCTTCTGTGACGCACAAGGAATTTTCCAGCTGCCCCCCGGAAGCATAGAGGAAGCGGAAGTGCGTCCGAGATGCCGACGCTTCAGAGCCAGAGGAGGCGTCTACCTTTATATGTCTATGGCATAGACATATAAAGGTAGACGCCTCCTTCGGCTCTGAGGCATTGGTGTCTCGGGCGCCATTTTAGAGTAGGAAAGCTTCCGCGTGTGTCACAGAAGGGGGCGTTCGGTAGGCCAATCAGAGGCAGATGGGGGCGGGTCTTTTCGTAAGAGGCAGCCGCGCAGCAAAAGTCAGTTAGACGCGCTGTGATTGGCCAGTAGTCAACGCGCTGTGATTGGCCAGTAGTCAACGCGCTGTGAGCGCTGTGATTGGCCAGTAGTCACTTTGAGTGTCAGCTTGCCTACTCTAAAATGGCGGCCGCGATACCAGTTGCTCCAACGAACTGCAGAGGCCAATGAGGTATCTAGGTTTCTATATCTATGGTGGGGAGCCCCATATCAAGGGGTTTCCTGCTTACCAGTGTTGCCATGTCTGCTTATAATAAGCGACTTTGGGCTTGATTCTTAAGTGTAGTTGCTTATTTTGGCTCGCTTCCTAATGTCTTTTAAACCAGTGGTTCCCACATTTTTTTCATGTCAAGTACCCCCAGATTAATATGTATTTGTCTGCGGACCCCCATCTGAAAGTATGTTGTGCCAGGGACCCGCATACAAGATTTTTGTTTTCAAAATGTTTCAAAAATATTTTAAAAACCCTCTTTTCCCCCTAATATGTTTTCAAAAATAGCAGATCTACAAGCTCACAACATGTTGCGATGTGTCGCGTTGTTAGCTTGTAGATCTGCTATTTTCAAATAACTGATGTAAAGTGGTAAAACTTAGCCTAGTTGCTTTTTTGGGGGCTTGTTTTCATAGACCTGGCCGCTTGTTTCTCTTGCAAAATCTGGCAACACACTGACTACCTGCATTACACCTGTAGCCTGCTAGGGAGGAAGTGGACAGATATTGAATGAAGCAGCCGAAAAGGGCAATGGCGCCCGGAGAAGGGCCAAGAATAAGGTAAATACTATATATTTATGCAGATGGAGTCATGAAGTAAGAAGTAAAACAACAGAGAAAGACAGTGTTTTAACAACATTATCAGGAGACAATGATATCCAGGGACGTGCTGGCCACTGGGAAATTCGGGAAAATTCCAGAACGGCCGCGCCATTTACGGGCCGCCAGCCGGTGGGCCCGTAAAACATTTTTTTTAGCTCCCGTTTTAGGATTATTACGGTAATTTCCGGGTCGCGCGGCCCAATTATTAGTTACATTACTGTTGGGCTGGGACGTTTATCAGCAGTGGCGCAATTTACATAGGGTTGCTGGGTTAAAACGCAGCAACCCCCCCCTCCCCCGTTGACAAAACAAAACGGTGGGCCGGTTCGGAAAATCCCAGAGCTGAATTTTGGTCCCAGCACGCCCCTGATGATATCTTCTGTGCAACTTGTCTTGCAGTATTCCACAAGGATCTTTGAACTCTGGAGGGATATTGATATACCATTCGTCTTTTATTCTTTGAAAATCTGTATCATTTGATGTTTAGCTGAAAATGGTAGACACACACAGTTTGAGACATCAGTCCTGAATGTCTCTCTAAAATCTACTGAGATGAGCATGGCATTGGAACCATTTATTACATTGTTTACAAACAACCATTCAGTGCTCACTTGTGCCCTGTGGTATGGGGAATTCAGTTACTACAGGCAGTGGTGGAAAGTAAGTACATTTACTTAAGTACTGTACTTAAGTACAATTTTGAGGTATTTGTACTTTACTTGAGTATTTCCAATTTCCAATACTTTTACTTGTACTCCACTACATCTCAGAGGCAAATATTGTACTTTTACTCCACTGCAATTATTTGAAAACTTTAGTTACTAGTTACTTTGAAGATTTTGATTATTACAAAACATACATTAACCACTTCAGCCCTGTATACATTTCGGCCATTTGAAAATAGCCGATCTACAAGCTCACAATGCGTTTCTATTTTCAAAAGATTTTTATACTATTTGAGAACTTGAAATGGGACATTCTGCATAATGAGTACTTTTACTTTTGGTACTTTAAGTACAGTACATTTTGATGCCAATACTTTTCTACTTTTACTGATGTACATTTTGAATTCCGGACTCTTACTTGTAACAGAGTATTTCTGTATTGCAGTATTGATACTTTTACTTAAGTAAAACATTTGTGTACTTTTTCCACCACGGGGGGGAATTATAGTCCTAGAAAGAGACCACCACCCTGCAAATAACTTAGCTTGAATATCATTTGTATCCCTCCTTTACTTGTAGTTTAGCAGTGTGGTAATGTTTTAACCACTTAAACACTATATACTTTGTTGTATGTCACATAGCGTACCATCCTTTTTCACTGAATATGCATTGTTTTTTGTCAAATGTGAATACATTTTTGTCGAATGTTCTTCAGTTTTCACTAAATGTTCATCCATTTTCGCA
The DNA here is from genome assembly GCF_963280865.1 of Gymnoscopelus braueri. Classification (NCBI taxonomy): domain Eukaryota; kingdom Metazoa; phylum Chordata; class Actinopteri; order Myctophiformes; family Myctophidae; genus Gymnoscopelus; species Gymnoscopelus braueri. The sequence continues at coordinate 41,441,563 of NC_137619.1, forward strand.
GAATGTTTTGTCTATTATGCCCGGAATAGGGCTGCTAGTGTTCCTGTGGTTAAGAGATTGCTCTCTATCGTGTGGCATTGCTCTCGTCATTTCTGTCAATCAAAATGGAAACAACTCGAACGCTACAACATCCTAATGAAAGGCACTATAAAGACTGCATTGTTCTGAGGGCAGAAACGTGGCACCGGTAACAGACTCAGCTGCATGGCGAGAGAGAGTAGAAATTCTGCACCATAACTGCGGCTGTGGGTGCTATCGATTTCCATCAGAGAGGGCCAGTCACTCGCCTCTTTTTCCCTCTGCCTCCACTCACTGTTTCTGGAGGAGGATAACGAGGGAGATGGCGAGTGGTGTAATGCCACTAACACCCCCCTTGTAGATAGATGCATTAAGTTCAGGCTTGCACTGCTGAGAGATGAGCCACACACTCATTACTCTTGATTTGGTCTAAATTGTAATTTAACAACACATCGATCCATTGGTAGCACTGACCTTTGCTGTAAGGCTTCTGGTATTATTCTCCCTTAAAGCATCCCCTGTAATGGGGGATTTTAATGCAGTCCTCCCTCCTTCCTACCCCCCTTCTAACTGTTTTTCAAATGTGCAGCTGGTAAATGGGCTGGCACTGGCTGTGCTTTCCATACTGACTGCCGTCCACACAAGCCCCACAGACTCATTTAGGTCTGACCGGCCTCTTTATTACATACATTTATAATACTAATCAAATAGTTTTGAGTAACAAGCTGTGTTTTGCCTATGCATGTAAATATACCAGACCACCAGCCTCCGTTTCAATACTATGAGAGAATGATGATAGAGAAACGTGCTGTCTGTATCAGTCCCCCCCCCCCCCACACATCTGAGTGTGTGTCTGTGTGTGTGTGTCTGTCTGTCTGTCTGTCTGTGTGTGCGCATGCGTTCGTGTGTGTGCGCTTCTGAGCTTGTGTGTGTGTCTGTCTGTCTGTCTGTCTGTCTGTCTGTCTGTCTGTGTGTGCGCATGCGTTCGCGTGTGCACGCTCCTGAGTGTGTGTGTGTGTGTGTGTGTGTGTCTGTCTGTGTGCACGCACACCCAGCTGAGGTTGTGTCCTGCCGAGTAGAGAGCAGAGAGTTTGACAAAGCAAGATGCCTAATCATTAGCTAATCACACATTAACCACAGTTCTACCACAGAACCCTATAGTGGTCCTATTCTGGGACAAACATTTGGCAAAAATTAGCTGAGCTTGCGCATCGGCTATTTTATCTACTTTAGGCCTAGTATGGAGCCCTGTGGGACCCTGGTCAACTAAATACAGGCTATAGGGTTTAAGTGGTTCCTATACATCTATCATCCCTGTCTATTTATTGAGCCAAGTGTAAAGAAGTGAAAGTATACATTAGCCAATCGTATTATTTAGCCATCTAAATAATACATTGTTGGTATTCTGCTTCAGTCTGACTAGCCTACACGCCTTACTACCCTGTTCAAAACTCCTTTTTAACTGTTTTTGAGTTTGATGGTTCAAAACATGATACCGATTCTGAACAAATTCTCTTCTTCTTTACAATGGGGTAGTGGACAAATGTTTACCATGAGATAAATCAGTGGTCGGGAGAAGTGAATTATGATATACTTAGTTATTACAGTAGTTCTTTTACAAAAAGTTAAGTCAGCCAGATGACAGTTTTGTGAGTGTCTATCATGCTTAACTCCATGCATCATAGATGCCTTAGCCCGCTTGCTCAGGGGGATACATTGAATGTTGACCATCAGGTACAGATTTGTGTCAGATCCTGTGTCTAGGTGAGACATGACCTTTGACACAATCTAAGTGTCTCAATTGAAGTGCAGGGAGACAAAATCACCCCACAACCACCCCAATTGTATACGTTATATTGTATTAACATACTCTGCTATACAGATTGGACAGAATTACATTTTATTCATAAAACAAAAAGTTACATGGTGCCGATTTAAATTCTTTAAATTACAAATGTTTCCACAACTCTTAAAAAATAGCACACAAGTGAGTGTGATGCGTTTTGAGCTTGCAGATTGGCTATTTCTGAATAGCAGAGTACGTGGAAATAAGGCTTAAGTGGTTAATGTTCTCCACTCAGCACAATTCCTCTCCACTTTGCATAATTTATTTCTCTATTCTGACATGTAGCAGTAGTGTACATGTTGATGTGGAAATGTGGGAAACTTCTATATATCATCATACAGTCAAATCCAGAAGTGTGGGTCCAGTTTTACTCTGCTGTTATACTCTCAATTAACACTCTAACCCAGAACCTGCTGTGCATACAGTATAAGCCAGTGATTCTCAAACCTTTCCATGTCAAGGACCCCCACAATGATATGTATTTGGCCGCGGACCCCCATCTCAAATATTTTGTTCCAGTGACCCCCAGAAGCAAAGATATCTGCTATTTTTGAATAGCCAAAGTATAAAAAATTAACATTATTGTGATGCTATATTAACACATTTTGCTGGGGACCCCCTGGAACCCCCCCAAGGACCCCTGGGAGTCCCCGGACCCCACTTTGAGAATCAATGGTATAAGCATTGTAAAATGTTCATGGAAAATTATCTTAAAGCTTGCCAAACAGAAGAGTATAGGGAGAGCCTTAATCCACTGCAATGTACATTAGATGACAGTGAGAATGTGTGACAGTAGCACAACTCAAACTGGCAAAATGGAATAGAAAATGTGATGACATGGGCCTTCATTACTAAAGTATACTGTATATAGTGAATGTGACACACATTTTATTATGTGAAATCAAAAGTCACTCACATAGAGCGCTTGTGCCATAGATCAAACTTTATTGTAATTCTATCTATTGTTATTTGTCCCTATAGCCTACTTGATTTTTACGGCATTGCTGCAAGAGGCTAGCCACAATATATACTGTGTGTGTGTGTGTGTGTGTGTGTGTGCGTGTGCGTGTGCGTGTGCGTTCTCTGAGTAAATCTTGCATACCGCTGATCAGCGCCAAATTTCTTGTGCACACTGCCAGTAGGCTACAGGACTACCTCCTAAAAAAAGGTTTTCCCCCTCCACGTTTCATACTTCCTGAAATATTTCAGGAAGTCAATGGGGCTTCGTTAGGGCTGAAACCTTGACCAAATTTGGAGTCTATACATCATAGATATGTCATAGACCATAACTGACATCACAGATGACTGACATCCCAGGTTGGCCATATGAACTCCAAGATCCACATTGGAGCTAGTGTACACTGTTCCCATGTGGATCTCAAAATCCATGTGATTTTATTTTTACACATGTACTGTATTAATGGCCCTCATTATGCCTGCTATTACTTCAACAGTTTTGTTCTTTGCATTTCAATATTGCCCACACCCGTCTGACCTGGAAGGGGGTCCCCTATTTTGTAAGCCTTCCCAATACGTTTTTTTTTCTTCCCCCCCCACAGATTTTCCTTGTTTTCCCTGTAAGGGTCCAAATGGACCCTTACAGGTCCATTTGGTTTCATTTTACGCTCTCAAGAGTTAAATTGTTGTTAATTCTGCATTTCGTATTTAAATAATTGTTATTTTGTTCAACGTTTGCCTGTTATATCTCCTAATGACAGACTAATGGTACCAACATCAATACAGCATGGAATTGTGGACAAAATCTCATCAAACGACAATGAAATCTAAGTCTTGGGTCTGAGAGGCTAAATCTCATCAAATGGTGGTCTGTGGCTCAAATGCCAAATAAATAATGGACCTTGACATGAAAAGGGTTTGAAAAACACTGCTCTAGATGACAGTAGGGTGTCACAACATCGTCTGTAATGCACCGTAAAATATTTGGTGTTAATTTAACTCTGAAAGTGTCCAAATGGATCCGTAAAAAGAGGGTCCATTTGCACACATCCAGATAGAACACTCTGGAAACAAAACGCTGATTTATACACGTATTTCCCATCACTGACTTGTGCTTGTTGACAGACACTAGGGAACTTGAGATGAACTGTACATGTCATGCCGTACTGTATATGATTTCCATTGTGGGCTGTAAGTGTGGCTTATTGATCATAATTGACAGCACAATAACCATGTACAGTACCAGATGTGGATCATATCTGATAGAGAGTGCAGTGCATTGTTGTGTAGTGTTACTGTAGCACAATCACTTTGTCAAGGGGATTAAATGGATTTACGTCTTTGGATTAGGCTATAACCAGCTGGGTACATTTGTGGGGAAAAGTGTGTGTGTGTGTGTGTGTGTGTGTGTGTGTGTGTGTGTGTGTGTGTGTGTGTGTGTGTGTGTGTGTGTGTGTGTGTGTGTGTGTGTGTGTGTGTGTGTGTGTGTGTGTGTGTGTGTGTGTGTGTGTGTGTGTGTGTGTACTACTACAAATAACAAAACCCCATTAATTTGGCTGTATTATTGAAATTGAATGTCAAGGAATACTATGTCCAAAATGTTTTAAATCAGTGGCTCACCCCGTGTTGCCTGGAATGCCTGACAAAAGCTTGTTACCTGAATGCCATTGAGATTATTCTTTACAACAGCAAATGATATATCAAAAGATCTGTAACAAATACTACATGTGCAGTAACCCAGGCCATTGTCCCATACAAGTTCTATTTTTGCTCAAATATGACCAATTACTGTAAAATGATACATAAGCCTGGACATGCTCATCCATTCAATGGATAACCCGCCTCCAGCTCAGTCATTGGCCAGGACTCATAGTAGAACATTGGCCAATGAATGAGCTGGAGGCGGCTCTTCAATTCAGTGCACGAATGGGCCCAGGAGGCGTGATTATGAATCCCACCAACGTTATAGAATAGACCCGCCTTACCTGTGTCTGATTGGCTCCCTTGCAGGCATAGTCTTACTGAGGTTAGGGTTAGGTTTAGGCATAGTTTTACTGATATTAGGGTTAAGGTTAGGTTTAGGCAGAAACGAGAACTGTCAATCACAGCGACTACTGGCCAATCACAGCAGGTTTTGCCTAGAACTGCAGTGGGATCCATAAAAATGCGCTCAGGAGTGTGTGACACTGTTGTGAGATAATTTCCGCATGTCGGATAGTTCAGCACTATATCGCTCATTGGCCGGAAATGAGCTTTCCGGCACAAGCTTTTATTTGATTGAACCAATAATGTAGGGTTTGACTCTTTGTAGAATTGATGTGGAAAGTTAATCCGTTCTCTTCCTTGCTCCATGACCAACCTTTCCACTAAGTTTAAAGCCACTAAGTATTATTTTCTTCTTTTTTGCAGTTGTTTTAACGTTTTACGGTGCTAACCTGTAGTGCTATACTGATTCCAGAGGCACAGCATTTGAACAAAAGTAACGTAGTCTAGGCTCTAACGTTTTTGATTTGATTTCATTCATGAAAATCGGACTAGCCCACCGGCAATGGCATGACGTACGATTCCAAACCATTGTGAGAAAGTTAGGGGAAAAAACCACAGTCACTTTGACTCTGGAGGAGATTCAAGGCAAATCCGAGAAAAACCTTTGGAGATATCCTATGCTAACAGACAAACAAACAAGCAAACTGAATGTAGTCAAAACACCCTTCATCCAACTCCATTGTCAGATGTTAGTAGCAGCCTATCCCCTTAAAGAAATATTGAAGTAGTGGATGCACTTGCCACTGCTGTTAAAGCCCCTTATCTAAAGATTGGGTAGAGGGTCAACACGTGTATTCAGGTGATTTTACATTTTGGCATTTTGGCTTTTTTTAATACATTGAGCATTGACATGGGCAGACTTCGTTCTTTGTTCCCAGGACCATTTCCTCACTGCTGATGTTGAACTTATACGTGGAATATTTAATAATAATAAATATATTTATGAATAAATATCTTAACTTTGTCATAAGAAAAATATATAACTCATTGTTGTTTTATAATTTTTTTTACAATTAGAGGAAAGGAAGTGATTATATATATAATATATATATATACACATACACATACACATACACACACACACACACACACACACACACACACACACACACACACACACACACACACACACACACACACACACACACACACACACACACACACACACACACACACACACAGTATATCCTTTTATACACACCTCAGTTATTAAGACTACAGTTACACCTCAGTGAAATGGGAATTTCTGTGGCATGGTGTGTGAGCCAAAGCTTGTTCTTTTGCGGTATTGACATCAGGAAACTGCCTTGCTTCTTTTCTTTTCACTTCTCATTGATAATGTGATCCCTTTGCAACTGCCAGCTGAACGCTTGCCACATCATAATGCTTTATTGGCAATATTGCTTTTCATTTTCAAGCTATATACCTTTTGTGAACAAAGTGCACATTCTCTACATGTTTACAGTGGAACCTCATTCATCCAAATCTCAGGCTACCAACACTCTATGGTGAAATGAGAAATGTAGACGTACTAAACATGATACATGCAGCATTTACAGTTTGACAACTTAAAGTTGCAATCCATAACTTGTGTGTCACAGGATTCAAACCGGGACTCCTGCTAAGACCATATTTCTACCACTCAACGCAATCCCCGCTTGGCCTGGGGAGATAATTGCACATGAGCTTCAATCAGTACTATTTGTCCTACTTGACACCAGGGTCTATATGTAATTTAGGGAAAGTAGGGAGAACACCTCCAACCACTGCAGATGTATGGATTTGTTAAAATAATGTTTTATTAATTTGCAAATACTTTCTGGATTGCTGCTTTAAACTTGTAAGCAATATTAATATTAATAGTGGAAGGAATTTCCTTCTCATGCTGTATATTGTTTACCACAAAATATTTAAATATTTTTCAATGGATTTGAGTGTTGCACACATTACATTTCCACAAATAACCACCATGCTTGACGGGTTTGAATGAGGGACTTCTGTATTTAAAAATACTACAGATGTTCATTGACCAAAAGAAACTGTGTACGCCAAATGACACAATTTTGAACAAGATAGATCTTAAGGTGTTCTATGCGCTATCACGTTGTAATTTGTTCACAAAAGGACGCTTTGGTTTGGTTTTTGTGCATGGTGTCTGATTTGGAAGGAGAACCAGTGGTGAAGGGTGGTAAGTTTTGGTCAATAAATCGCGTCAGTCTGGGCAAGAAGCAATTGAAGAGGTAGGACATTGTTTTCTGATGGGAAGTAGGCTTCTTTGTTTTTGATCAAACCAGGCATAACGTTGACGTTGCTTCATTACTGACCTACTGCATTTGTTACAGCTATTAAAACATATTTTTGCATGCTATTTTCTTCATTAATGTTCTGGAACGTTACGAACTATTTTGGTCAACGATGAGATTTAAAGGATATTATTAAAATGATAGCAAATTTCCGACAAATTTTAAGATTTGTGTTTTTTTTTTTGGTTATATATTTCTGCAACAGAAATCAGGCATCATAGTCTATTCTGACACTATCCTCGATGTTGAAGAACAATGTTTACTGACTTTTTCCTTTTCTTTTCATAGGCTGCATACGTGCTTTTACACTCTCATTACAGTGTTTATGCATGTTTCCTATAATATCAATTTACTTTCACCTTGTGGCATGAATTGTGTTGCACCTATTTGCCACGCTTTAGCAACATATAGCATAATTATTTTACCAGTCTCCTGTATTGTATTGTGTCGACAGATATCACATGGTGATGTTTTATCACTTTCACAAACCTCACTTTGATTGTTAAGATTACTCTTTTAGTCAGTTTTATTGGGAGGGCAATTTGTTTGTAATAGTCTGAGAGCATGGGTCACCTATGGAGTTCAGAGAACCCTACACACTAAAGTTCTCAGCGTTAATGTAACGCCAAGAGAGTACAAATGTAACCAAATGGAAGGGACCATTTAGTTTTGTTACATGTGTACCCTCTCTGAGTTAAATTAACCCACTGCCCTTTTAGGAGAGGCATGACCACACAATGCCACCTCTGTTTATTCAGGGTATCCTTACCTGCTGGATAGTGCATGTGACCACATACCTTGTAGAGCAATTTATTATTTTAGGAAAACAAGTTATTGCACAGGGATGTCATCAACTGGCTTGAATTAAATAGGTATAGTACTTAAAGTTACAACTAGGCAATACTGTGCCATGTTTTAAAATGGGTCAAATCGATTTTAAAGTTCATCATAATAACGTAGCCTTCAACCATACGTTAGTGCCCATCAACAACACATCAAAAAAGTGATTTTAACTATGAATTTCTAAAGATAATTTAAGAAATGTTATTGCAATTATGATTAAATTTTTTTTTTACATAAATAACATACAGTACAGTATTAATATCTACAAGGGCCATGGTAAATTAATCAAGGTCTAAATAGGTTTACAGTCACAATGATGTCCTATATGTCAGGTCAGTGTACTGTTAAAAGTATGAGCTTAAAAAAACATCATAAACAACTAAATAAAGTCGAGCCACTGAAGTTACTGTTAAGATTTAATGATGTTTCCCCTGCAGGGTTTACAATGGGGCACTTTGCATGTGATGTTTAGATGCCTTGCATGGTGACGACATGCAATGGCTAGTGACTCGTCTGCATGCTGCTTAATGAATGTCTCCCTCTCTTTCTCTTTGCCCGTGCGTGCTTTCAGAAGACATCTATGCTGAAGGTGGGTATTTATGATCATTATGTATTTGTATAGTTGTAGTTTGCTGCATCTATGCCATCCTACGTGGCTAAAAATGGATTTATACCTGGTCGCATAACGGTGCCACTTGTCGATAAGAACATGGTCTTCTGAAGCTGAAGGTCTGTTTGTGTCAGTGAGCAGTGGTGTAAAGTAACTAAGTACATTTACTCAAGTACTGTACTTGAGTTACATTTTGAGGTATTTTTTTTACTTTACTGGAGTATTTTAGATTTTCAGTACTTCTACTCCACTACAGCTCATGAGGCAAATATTGTACTTTTACTCCACTACAATTATTTGACAGCTTTAGTTACTAGTTACTTTGCAGATATAAATTAGTATGTTATAAAGCATACATTAACCACCTTAGCCCTATTTTATACATGGGCTATTTGAAAATAGCCGATCTACAAGCTCACAACGCGTCGCGGTGTGAGCTTGTAGATCTGCTATTTTCAAACATTTTAGTACTTTTACTTTTGGCACTTTAAGTACATTTTGATACCAACACTTTTGTGCTTTTACTCAAGTAAAATTTGAATTCCAGACTTTTACTTGTAACAGAGTACTACATTGCAGTACTTTTACTTAAGTAAAATACTTGAGTACTTTTTCCACCACTGTTAGTAAGTGTCACCCTTGTGCTACAGAGCATGAATTCTTCAAATAGATATAAGCACATGTTTCTATATTGCAAGTGAACGAGTCCTGGTGTGGTAAGTTTGAGTAGTCAGATTTTCAGCGTTGTCACAATTTTATGCATTTGTTTTGGTCAGTAAAATTGGAATCCAGATCCTAAAGGTAAAATTTCTAGTCATTTCTAGTCATTTCTTTTCCCTACTGGTGTCTATTTATTGGACTCTGCGGCGGTTTGGCTTTTCTATTGTAAGGGACAATTGTTTGGTGCTCCCAGTTTCATTGTTATGATAATACTTTACCGTACTTGTATCCACTGACATATACAGTGTATTCAGATATATCTGTTCAAATTAACTTGAGTGTAAGTTTGAATTCCCATGGAGTACACCCTTTTTTATTTGACTTTAAAGAAAAACATACACACTTAACACATTGATTGCCAAGATCGCATTGATGCGTTCTTTCAAATCCATCACTTGATGGCCAAGATCGCATTGATGCGTTTTTTTTTTTTTATTCCACAAGGGGCGACCTAACACAGCTTTGGAATGACCGATCGTCACTCAAAGAAGTAGAATGTGGATGTGACGTTGTTCCAAAAAACTGGAAACCATCCGCTTCCTGTTTGGGATTTTCAGAAAAACAGCTGTAACTCAGTTTTTTTTTTTTTGCATTGAAAACCACTAGTTTTCAGCGGGCCGAAGCCCCAAAATGGCGGATCGCGGTTGGAACGTTGTCGTTCCTATGGATATACAGATCCCTCCGCTAACCCACAGGGACTATTTTGTTTGTTTAATATCTTGGCAATCAATGTGTTAAATGGTAAACACTTGGTTTGAATCCGATGGTGGACACAGGCAAATTCAAGATTGCCCATTAAAAGGTGGTTTTAAATTGTGTCTATACTGTACAATACTGGTGTTGTGATGATGGTGGAGATTTAATTGCAATTTTAGAAACAGTTCACCCTTTGCTCTGTAAATGTCAGTGGAAATTCTCTTGGCAAGAAACGGAGCAGCTGGCCAAGATGAAAGCTGGTAATGCTATGCAAAGAGCCTATTGAATATTACATTGGAATGTACAGAACAACATCTGATGAACTGTTCTCTAGATTTGTATAATTTAAAAGATATATTTTAACTTACTGTATTCAGAGGGACTTTGCCCACGCCATGGCATGCCATGAATAATCCGTCTCTTTTCTTTTCTTAATTATTTGTCACTAGATGATCAATGAAGATTCTGTTCTTTTGCTTTTTTCCCCCCATTTCATAGAAAGTAGAGAATCAGAGCTATACCAAATGGTATCACTTGTTTAAATTGACTGAGCTTACAGAAGTATGTGCTGTGTGGATTGTAATGGTTGAATTTCAGCATTGGAACATTTTTTAGATGTATGCGATGTTGGGGGTTGGGCCATTCATTTGTAGGTAGACTGTTCTCCTTTTGGACAATAAAGAGGCCATTCATTGGTAGGTAGACTGTTCTCCTTTTGGACAATAAAGAGGCCAACCACAGTTTTCATATCTGAGATAGATCTAGTAAGTAGACTGATGACGCATTGCAACCACTTTGGTTGACTAAATGCTCATCGTGCTAATGCTCAATTTATTCCCTGTCGTACGATAGGTGTCACGCGCCGGAAATAGCATATGTATAGAAGCTTATAGATGGTCTATTACCGGCACATGACACTGTCATACGATGAAGTATAAATCAGGCTAACCCCGTCTGTGTACCCTCCACTCTCTCCCTCTCCCACTTTACCCCGAAAACTCCTCAAACAACACACACATCTACACTGAAAGATGCTTGTGTGTGCGTGTGTCACTCAGCCTTTCCCATGATCCCTTGTTCTCCTGCTGACTGTGCTCTTGTTTTCCTTTAAGGTCTGGCGCACCTGATGATGGGCGATCAAGGTATGGACCTTTTTTCCCCCCTCTCACTTTCATTGTTCCTCCTCCTGCTCCCTTTATGTGATGTGATGTGTGTGTGTGTCTGCCTCTCGGAGTCTTGTGCAGTGTTTCAGGCTTGAAGCTTCAGATATGGGCTGTCATTTTCACTTATTTTCTATGACCTACTTGATTTTAATTCCTTCACTGGCTTCTTCTGGTATATGACCCCCTTTTTTCAAGCTCATTTCGCCGTTCTGCTCCCCTCCCACCGTTGGGCAGGTTTATCAGCCCATTTTCAGTGTTTTTTAGTGCTTCCATTCTCGTCTTTCACAGTAGCGGTTGATGTGGTTCAAGTATCGTGTATTAATGTACACATGCATATAAACCATGCACAGTAAACTCCTCAGTGTTAATGGCACACTTCACCTATTTTCATCCATATCTTCATATAATTGGTCCTCACTATAATGCTCATTATAAGACGTTGCCATCTGTCAGAGGTGGTCTGTGGATAGTTTGGACATTTGCCTGCCGATGACATCATTGGATTCCAAGCTAATGGATTCTACAGCCTTTCTCTTCCTGGAAATGTAGCACACTGAAATAGAAGCTAAAAACAAAATTGACATCTTGTTTGAAATGACCACTGATGATGTCAGGCTATATTCACAACTATTCACAGTCGTCCTCTGAGACACAGAGCATCAGTGACAGTCCAATAGTGAGGAGTGAGGACCGTGATGTATGGAGAGAGAGAAAAAAGGTAAAATGTAGCTTCACTTTATCTCTGAAGTGTACAAATTTGTTAAATTACCACTAAAGACTTTACTGCGTGGTTTCTGTGTGTTTTGAGATGTTAAGCAGTGGTTGTCTGTCACCACTGGAGTGCACGAGGACGGTGTCTAAAATGAGTTTCCATTCCAAGTCGGCGTTTGCCTCATTTTCACACCATTATGGAGGTCGTTATGGCTGACACATATCCCAGCATGCAGCAGAGCAGGGACTGAAGCATCGCTTTATCCTTATCATCCTCCGTTGTAAATCATGTTACAATCACACCTCTCCCACCTCCTGTATGGCGTTCACACATACAGCACACAAAGCCATCAAGCCTCTTTCTGCTGTTTCTCCTCGCGTCTCCATGTACTTGACCACGACACTTAACCAGTGTCTCCTCTCCCTTTGTTCTCCCCTCTTTGTCTGGAACCTGCTTTCTCCATGGAACATTCCATCAAACCCCATAGGTAAAAGCAAAGGTACTACTTATTTAATTCTCTGTATTCATACATCTATGACTACGGCGTGCGTGGCATTTATATACCCGCGAGGTATATAAAGTCATTGGCATTTTAAATTGCTTTCGCTGCTAATAATGTGTGTGTGACAATGTGGGGTTCCAGGTAGGTGCTTGCTCTTGCTTTGCAATCACACTTTTTTTTATGCAGCGTCAGTTGTTTCCTGTCTGCTTGATGCATGGGAATTGTAATTGAGATGCACAGGGGGATATTGGACACAGTAGTTGGCTGTCTTAGAGCGCAACCCCCACCCCGACGGTACTGTAAATACTTTCTTCTTGTTCCGATAATGGGTGGGTTGTGTTGTTGGGCAAGGTTTCATCGTAGTGTGTAAGTTGGTGGGCCTCACCATCCAGGCTGTGACCTTGACTTCGCCCTTTGGGGTAAGTGGACTTCTGATTTTTGCCGTTTGACTCTCCTCCTCAGGGCAGAGAGGGGAGCCCTGGCTTCTAAGGTCCCTACTGAGCATACAAGGTAAAACTGTGTGATTCTTTCTAGTTAAGCCCGATTTATACCGAGTCGTACGAAGGTGCTGGCCGTTGAAAATTGCCAATCTACAAGTTCACAACACGTCGCGATGTGACACGTTGTGAGCTAATATATCGGCTATTTTCGGTGCACGAGACCAATGTATGACGGAGTATGAGTTAAGCATAAGATTATGAAGTAAAACTGAAGTCAAGTCTTTTTGTTTTGGTATGCCCCGTTTTTATTTTCTGCTGCTGTAAGTGATTGTGGTAAATTGCATGTTAGCTAGCCCCTCTAGTAGTTCATGCAGGATTACTTCAGTGTTTTGGCTTAAAGCAATCCCTTTGTGCTTTGTGTTTTTGGTCAGTATAATATTTAGCCCATTTGGGTATTCAAGTGCTCTGTTTATATCCAAAATGCAATACATTTATTGATTTATCTTGTTATTACTGTATGCTATGTACACTGCCATGTTGTGGGGGGCCTAATCTCACCTTTTTGCAAGAAGGTATAAAATATTGCGGTATATTTGGTTTTAGCTTTTATTCATGCTTCTCAAGTACTTCCTGAACAGGTAAGGCTCCATAAGGTACAACATATGGTATGGATACGAATGGATATACTGTAGGGGGATTCTGCTGTCTGCTATTTGTTCATTAGTGTGTTATATTAACACAGCAAGCTTACCACAGCAAGCTACAGGGATGCATTTTTACACATACAGTAGGTGGGGATCTATAAAATAAAATAAAAATCAATAATTCCGTATTTGTGGGGAGGTGGGTGGGTGAGCGGGTGGTGCAGTAATTATTTACCCATCTATTAAGGTAAGTGTTATTTATTGAATGTTTGATTTTGAATTGTTCTGCAGTTGGACGTGACTACTGTCGATCAAATTAGATATTTCATGAAGTTGGCAACGCTGCTCTTTGCACTTGAAGATGAAAACAAAAGTACATTCAATAATTGGTTGGGATCATAATTGTTGACATGGCCTGTTCGTTTTGATATGATCATCATAGTTTCCATATGCTCAGTGTGTGTTACATAATGAAGCATTAAAGGAGGAGTTCACCCAAAAAATGACTTATTTTCTATCAATTGCACACCCTATGAAGCCTTGAATCCATGGATTATTTTTTGTTTTTGTGGCATTCCTAAGCTAATAATTTGATTCCTGTCTAGCTACCGGCTAATGTATCCGGTAGGAGACACAAAGTAGATTATTTGTGTCTCCTACCGGACATACACACGGTCATCAAATTATTGTCTTAGGAATGCCACAAAAACAAAAATAAATCCATGAAATCAAGGCTTCATGGGGTGTGTAATTGATAGAAAATAAGTAATTTTTTGGGTGAACTCCTCCTTTAACAAGGTTTAAGAACATGCTTTCACACAGTGCACGTTGTTTCATATGCTGTCCTTTGCAATTAAATGCAGTGTTTTAAATGCTTCACTCAAGATACACATTCAGAACTAGAAAAAGTGCTCCTCGAGGCAGGTCTCTCATGTGTTTTGCAAAAATTGGCCCCCTGGTGGCGCTGTAGCCACATGTGAAAATTTGGGGCAGAGGTTCTGCTCTGGCAACCAGGGAGTGTGTGTGCACAGTTTTGTTGCGATCAAGCCAACGGTGCCGGAGATTATCTGTTCACACACACACGGACGGACGGACGGACGGACGGACGGACGGACAGAGTGCAAAACATAGTCTCCGCCGGGCCGAAGGAACAGCAATGCGTATTTACTCGTGTTTGTGAAACACTGGTTTAGAGACTGATTCGTGAGTCTACGTCGCTAGGGGCGTTCTTCGCTATATACCTTCCAACTCTGAGCTCTTCAGCTTGAAGTCCATCCCAGCTGTTAACGCTGAAGGTTCAGGGACACAGCAGAGCTATACCAGCCAGTTGGAGCTGAGAGCTCAGAATCATCCTGTTTGTTACCCAGGCACGGACCCTGAGTTCAAAGTGCAGGATGTGCTCACAGCTGCTGCCTACTAATAAGGCTCCGTCCGTCTGTCTGTCTGTCTCTCTGTCTGTCTGTCTGTCTGTCCTCATAGGACCAACTGACACATATTGTACTCAGAGACGGAGAGAGAGAGAGATGGCGTCAGCTAGCTTCAGTGTATTGTCATGTAGGGTAGTGCGACGTGTGGACGTGCACTAATACTGTGATTCTCAACGGGCCGCAAAGGTATAGCGGCCCCCAAATAATTGGCAAAACACTACGATAATATGAGATTAATATTAAAAAGTGATACCAATAAATGAGTGTATAGGCTACTACATTAGTTCCATTGATCCAAGGTGGAACACAATTGATTTATTGATCATTAAAAAAAACATGTTCTGAAAATGCACGCGGCCCAACCATCTGACTACTGTTAAGTGGTCTTTCAGATCGGCCTGTTATAGCTTCACCATGAGGTTGACTTGAACATTTTGAAGTGGCATTTCTTCCTCGGCCCTAGTGGGAATATGTGCGTGCAAAAGTTCACGGAAATTGGACGCTGCGTTCATCATTTGAGGCATTTTGTGAAATATCTGAAATACCCGTTTCGTTTAATGACTATAGAGATACTGTATACCGATTTGCGTAATATCGAAACAATTGTTTTGCTAAATTCGACTTCCTGGTGGCGCTATAACAGGCCGACCTGAAACATTCGGGGCAGAGGTTCTGCTCTGGCATCCAGGGAGTGTGCGTGCACCGTTTCCAAATGGACCTGTACGCCGGGTCCATTTGGTTACATTTGTACCCTCTCAGAGTCGAGCGAACACTGAGAATTTCCCTGTGTAGAGGTGGCAGAAGGCTCACCACAGGGAGAGATTGAGAGAATGCTGATGTGGCACGAATGTGACATACCGGCAACACTGTTTCTAATTTGAGCTTTCGGTACAGCAGTTGCGTCCTGGTGTCATGCAGTGTCTAACCAACACGCTTCAATAACGCGTAGTCACAGCGACATCTGCATAATTAACCCATTTAGACCGGGAAAGAATCGGGTGTCATTTTTAGATTTATTTGGCTATTCAAAAATGGCACCGAGTGCCGCGCTATACGAGCTTGTAGATCTGCTGTTTTTGAACAATCGTGAAAATGTTTGCAAATCTTTGAATATATGTATATTTTCAAAGCGAACATTTGTAACTCAAATCTTTGCTTCTGGGGATTATACAATTGTCTTCTAAATTTGAAAATATCAGTTTCTATATCAGTGGTTCTCAAACTTTTTCATGTGAAGGACCCCCAAAATTATATGTATTTGGCCGCAGAAAATATTTAGTTCCAGGGACCCCCAGAAGCAAAGATTTGAGTTAAAAATTCATAAATATATATATATTGAAAGATTTGCACACATTTTCAAGGTTTTTCCAAAAATAGCAGATCTACAAGCTCATAGCACGGCACCGAGTGCCGCGCTATGAGCTATTTTTGATTAGCCAAAGAAATCTAAAAATGACACAGATGCATTCCCGGTCTTAATGGGTTAACTCGATGTCCTCATTCCTTTTCACATACAGTACGTTTAGCTTATTACAGGAAGTGGAATGTCTGTGTTATGTCCTATATGTAGTCCATTGGAGGCCGTTCTCTGTAGGTCCTTTGTGAAGGGACTGCTGTATGTATATAATTATGGAAAGTGACATTTCCTTACTGTACTGTACTTAAGTAAAATCTTGAGGTACTTTACTTGAATATTTCCAATTTCTGCTACTTTATACTTTGACTCCCCTATATTTTGGATGCATTTTATTGATAATATAATAAGGGAGTATGTAAGGGAGTATTTCTACATTAAATTATTTGTACCTTCACAGATCCGAGTACTTCCTCCACCATCTGTGTGTATTGCATTCAGCTGATATTGAACTGCCATTTGATTCCTAAATCCACATTTCTATTCAGCTCCAGAGAACCAGACATGCCAGGATAAGTCATACTGTAATACCACAAATAAATAGAGTATTTAATAGCTATCATCACAATGAACGGCCATGTGCAAAGGACTGGACAGAGAGAGCTTACCAGTGCATGAGTGCTTTTTGTGAAAATTAGTATGCTTTTTAATCTAGTTGTTTTCACTTTTTAAGATGGAAATTGTCACTTTTCATAATGGCATAAATATCCTGATACACGACAGCTATTTTAAGGGAATCTTTTTCCTTTTCTTTTTTTTTTGTCCTAGGTGTTGCAAACTTGCTGAAAGGTTCTAAAGACTTTGTCACTTATCTCAGTGTCACACTTCACTCACTTTCAGGTGTCAAATACAACACTCTCACATCCTTTAAATACCGCGTTGAACGCAGCGGATACTCAGGGTGGCCTATTGACTGTGTGCCATATTATAGTCTGAGCTGTCAGATTGTCTGCCTCACATTTTATTGAATTGTTGAAGTATTTATCAATTTTGTCCGATGGCTGCCACTGCTAAAGTCAAGATCACAAATTCAACCTCTCGGGTCCCCGCTCCCCATGCTTAAACAATGCATGCACACAACAAGCAGGTATATACATGTGTCTATTATACACATGTAGGAATGTGAAAACATGAATGCTGCTGCTCGTTATGTTCACTGTGTCTACTCATTGCTTTAAAAGGGATTTGGGCGATACCAGATGGCGTAAGTAAATCAATAAAAATATAAATAAGTACAGGCACTGCAATGCACCTGCCGTTTCATTTCACTATATATTGATTTAGTCTTATTGGCCTAATAAAGAGCTGTTGTGAACAGAAACAGACGGGATATGAGTTGATATTAGCATGATATTCATGGTCGTGTAGGGTAGTGCAGTGCAACTTGCATTGGAGGTGTTATGGTGTTTGATAATAAAACACTTTTTAATCACGTAAATCAGTCAATAGGTCTTATGTTAAATTGAAGACGAGAATAATGTACTGTAGGCAGTTCTATGCCTGGCCTGTGGCCTTATAAAGGTGCGTATACGGTACCACAAGATTATGATTTACATTTTGATACTTCTATAGGACTTAATTTGTTTGCCAATCATTAAAAGCTGTAAGAGTCGCAACTAAAACATCTGCAGTACCACTGAAACTGGGGGCTGAAAACCCTTTGAAATTGCAGTCATTGTGATATTCTGTTGTTTTCAAGGACACAGTACCATTGATTTTCTTTCTAAACTCTATTATTTGGAGTGTTCATTTAAGAACAGTTTATTTGTATAGCACATTCCATACCAAAGGGTGATTCAAAGTACTTTACATAAGGCATGCAGGGACATTTAAAGCCAAACAAGCTTTTAAAAGCATACAAATACAGAAATAGATAAAATAAACAGATGTAAGCTGATAATGTTGCCTTTAAAGCAGCACTATGTAACTTTTTATAGCATATTATGTCCCCTAAAACTATAAATAAAAAATGTAAGCAATACAAAACATCTTTCCGTACACTTATAGACTCATGGGGGTCCCTGCTAGGGGCTTTACTGTATTACTATGTATAGGGGAGACATTGAGTTTCATCCAGGCATTCAAGCTCCAGTGTCGCACAGGTAGAAACATCAAACACGCAAGAGAAGATTTTATAATTAAATACGAATTTAACATCTTAAATATTGTATTTACTTTAGAAACAGTTAATCTTTTACTCTAGAGGGGCAATGCCCTTCGCAAGTTGATGATGTCATTTGTCCCTGTGCGGTCTAGCCCTATGGAATGCATATGCAAAAAAACATACTTAAAATATTCATTAGATGCTCATATTAACCGTAGGAAGTATTAAGTTGTTTTTTATTTTCACATGCATTCCATAAATTCCATAGGGCTAGACCACACATGGACAAATGACATCAGCTTGAGACGGGCATTTCCCCTATTAAGTGAAAGATGAACTATTTCTAAAATAAATAAAATATTGAAGGTGTTTTTAATTTTACATTTGAGTTATAGAGGACAATTATAATGTCTTGTAGTAGTTTATAATGGCATTATGGTTATATATCACAAGACATAGTACAGAGTACTTGTAGATAATAGAGATCAATTGGCTGAAAATGCTCTCATAAGTCTGAACTTTATATTCAAGTCGCACTGTTTCAGCTGGAAGTGAGATTCCCTATTCTAGTGAATGCAGCAGCCTAGAGGGCGGAGACAAAAGTACACCGTTCGTTAGCCTCGGTCCCAGCCTCACTCATCTGCGAAAAGAAGAGCCTGGTCACGACCTAAAGCAGCGAGTGTCTAGGAAGTCCTGAGTGGACAGGATTTCCGTTTCCCCCGGAAACTATATTTTTTGACCAATCACAACACTCGTTTCATTCACGGAGAATGTTAACAGATTTGTAAAGCATCAACGTCATTTCCTTGGGCAGTACTCAGTACTCTGCCAAATTCAACCATTTCCGGTTGTCAACTTCCTAGACAACCAACATCCCAGGTCTTGCCCAGCGTGACCGTTCGTATGTCACTGATCACATGACCTCAACAATCAATTCTCCAGTTCTAGGCAACATAGAAGGGGGGGGACTTTTTTTCTTATTTCCACACAACAGCTTTAAGGTGTATTAATGACATAGTTCAATGTTGAACATTTGTGGTATGCCCCTTTAAGGCATATTTGGCTTATTAGCCAGGGATCCTTTTAACGACTGTTTCACCTGGGGACCGACCAGCCCTTACATACAGTTTCAGTTACACAATGTGTGCGTGGCGGGGGAACAAAACTGCTATTTAACTTGACATTGTCAAGTAGTCATTCAACCAAGTTAAAAACAAACACGGGTTCTAATGAGACATATCCCATATTACCTACTTGTTAACATTCAACATGTCTTATGTAAAGCATAAGTGAGAGCAAGTATCTCTACAAGTAAAGAGACCGTCTGGGAATTGTCAGGTCGCCGGTTCACCCTTTGGCTCGCCCAGTCTGCGTGTTGAAGTGTCCTTGAGCAAGACACTTAACGCCTAACAGCTACACCCCCATGCGCCGGTGAATACAGAAAAGCAATTCCAAATTGTTCCCTTTGTTTGGTACGCTTAGCAAGGATCAATTCCACATTTTGTGAAGCTTTGGCCATTGTTTTGCTCTTACATTTCAAATTTGCATAACTGAATGAACTGGATTAGTGCATGCAATTTGCTGGATTATTCTGTAAACATGCAAGCAGTGAGTGTTTCAAGGAATAATTTGACAGTTTGTGGATATTAGGCTTGATCACCTGCATACAAATTATACTGCTGTTTGAGATCTAAAAAGGCAAATAATAATAACATAGTTCATACAATATTTTATTATTTGTTAGCTGTATATCATTTAAAGTATTACAGTATTACATTACTCCCAAGAGTTAAATGTACACTGAGGATTTTTCAGTGTAGTTATTTCAATACGACTTTTGACTGGAAGTTTCTGAAACGTTTTTGATCCAAAACACAGCAGTATAAAGTCCAGGACAAGAGTAAAAAAAATGAAAATGTACTCTCAAAAACAAACTTGCAATGCAGGCAAATGCTGCAGCCCTCTGTGCCTATGCCAGTATATAACACAAGGCCAGAGGTGGATTTAGCGATTGCCATGGTGGGGTTCCCCCCTTCACCTACACTTTTAATTAAATAATGAGTGTTGTGTTCATGTGTGATGCATGCTAATGACTGTGCCTGCAACTAAACCAGTTTTTTATATGAGACTCTCTGGTTTGTATGTTGTGCGTAGTTACAGAGATAAACAAATGAAACTGCTGTTTGTAAAAGAGTACATTTAGTTAACTTAAAGATTGCAGAATTTTTGCTTCGTTTTGCAAGGTGAACAGTCAGTGCTGTGGAATCACTGGAAGCAGTCTTTTGAGATGTATTTAGTGGCACTTGATCTGACCGTGATCAGCGCAGCTCACAAACACTACAAAGTACAAACAGTACTACAATATAATAATAATTAATTATCAATCATTAATCATTAATACATTATGAATCATTAATAAATTATGAATCATTAATAAATCATTAATCATTAATAATCTAATCATGCAATGACCACAATTGTGTGTGATTTTAGCCAATCATGATTCACTGGTCGCTTGATTTATTGTCAGTATATTGTCAGTTTGTTGTTTTATTGTCTGCTGGTCCTACACCACCTTTACTGGAGCTGTCCAATTATAAAGGTGCTGAGATACTGCATCTGCAGGCAGATGCAGTATCTCAGAACATTTATAATTGTTTCCTTAGGAAACCGTAATATAATGATGAGCTGAGGCGCAGAATCGGCTTTACTCGAACAGACCACTGTTTGGGGGGCTGGGGGAGGAAACAAAACCTTTGTGCTGGGTGGGCCCACTGGTGGTCCCGGGGCCTGTTACATTTGAAATGGTTGAAACTTAGCTAAAATCAGCCTCTGTCCAGGGTATTTCTTTACTTCAAATATCTGTGGATATGAGCATTTGTTTGTGTTCTCTTTGACCAACTACGGCGGACACTTGAGCTGCAGTTTCAACAGAACTCAATGAATAATTACTGTAGGAACAGGGTAAGGTCAGTGGAAAGACACACTGAAGGCACTACAGTATGTCCTGTCCCTCTTGACGTTCGATTTTGAAGTACCAACTCTTCAATAATTAATATGAAATCAGTGAAAATATATACTGTATGGAACAGTGTTGTGAATAAATATGATACTGCAAAGACTCTATTCTCACCTAAATGTATAGCTATTTTTCTCCAAATTTTCAGCAGTGCACAGGATCATGACTTCAACCCGAAACCACTTGAAAGGGGGACTAGTGTGGGCATACAGTTGTTTACACTTGACTCTGGCCAGCATTTTGTTTTTTTGCACTTGTCCACCTCAGTGCACACTATTAAATGACAAAACATCCTCAAGTATTCTGAAATGCACTGTGCCGTAATAGCTACCATTTGGAACCTTTCATTTCACCCTTCCATTGGAACCCAGGCCATTGCAGTGATTATACCCTACAACTGCTGCCTGTGAAATTAGTTGAAGCTTTGTTGGGCCTCAGTGACATTGGTCTTTTTCACTTGCTTGTGAGGATTACACTTGTCCTCCTCATCCATGCTTTAGTTTTGCTTAAGTATGCATTAAAACACCCCCCTTCCCTCTTTTTCTTTTTTAAAAGATCTTTCTTCCAGCTCTGATGAGTCCTTAACCTTCTATTATCCCCTTGTTTCTGAAAGATAAGCGTTTTATGTTTTTTTTTTTTTTACAGCAGTGGTAATTTTTTCTTTCAAATTCTATAAATTATGGGATGTCTATTTGCTATCAAGAGTGGATCATTATTTTATCTTAAGCACATGGACCTTTTTTCCATTCATTGAAGTGCAGCAGGGCCTCAAAAATAATAGGGGAACTTCATGTCATCATGCAGCCTGTCAAAGATCTTTCTGCATTCACACTACTGTGTTGTGCACTGAATCAACAACACATGTTCCTTTTGTAGCTTCGTATGAAACCGGGGAGAGACTGTCAGAGAGGAATCCTTTCAGCTCTGCTGCCTCTATCAGGATTGCAATCTCACAGTCAAACCTTAGATATTAATCATATCTATGTTAACGTGGTTTTTGATGAGCTGAATG
This sequence comes from Gymnoscopelus braueri, assembly GCF_963280865.1. Taxonomy (NCBI): domain Eukaryota; kingdom Metazoa; phylum Chordata; class Actinopteri; order Myctophiformes; family Myctophidae; genus Gymnoscopelus; species Gymnoscopelus braueri. Next base: position 41,464,039 of record NC_137619.1, read on the forward strand.
GAGATATCAGTACAGGATTTGACAGATTATTCTTCTGCCAGGGTACAGTATGTTCAGAATGTGGAGAAGCCCAGTGCTAGAACACTGAAGGTGTAGCTCTGAATGCTCTTGCATGCTTTATGTTGCATTAAGTACTTATGACAGACTTTTACCCAAGGAATATATTGTCCCATGCTAGAAAACAGATCATCTAGATCTATAATCAGGGGCGTAGCCATGGGTGGGCATAGGTAGGCCTGGGCCCACCCATTAGTTTTTTCTGCCCCCCCCCCCCAAAAAAAATAATAATAACTTATTTTTATTATTTTATTGTTTTTATGTCATATTCAGCCATTTTGATAAGTGTATATATAGGTACCCGAAATCCGTCACAAACCCGCAAAAAAAGCATAACAAATCTCGCGCGCACGGTCCGGACGCACATGCACGCACGCACGCGCGTGCATGCCCACCCGCGACTCTCTAGGCCCAGCCTCGGCTAGCGTTCTGGCTACGCCACTGTCTATAATTAAGATTGTGTGAATGAATGTGATGTTTGTCTTGTATAACCTAGATCTTGCTCTTACAAAGTGAAAGATTTATAATTTAGGCATTTAGCAGACACTCTTGTACATCACAACTTGCAAGTAATCGGAATAAGCAGTAAGCATGAGCTCTATTCAATGAACAACAACGTAAATAGTCACTTAAAGTAGAGTAGCCAGAGAATGTACTGTATAGTGCCTCAAAGAAGCTTTGAGGTAAACAATGAACCTAGCATCTGTCCAAACAACAAGCTATCTAAATTACATTCTTAACATCTGTGGACAACAAAACACTTATTAATTTAAGTCACCAAAAAAAGAGAACAAGTAACCAAGATACAGTATATCTGCCAAGTAAACGGGAGAGCGCTAGGGGGTATGGTGGAGTTCGAAGAGGTGAGTCAGACTATGGTGGGAAATAGGGAGTGAGTCTGCAGTTCTGGCTGAAATGGGAGTTTGTTTCACAGTTTGTTGGCAGACTAGTCTAGGACATGTGGAGCGCTGTCCAAGATTAGAATAAATGGCATGAACCCTAGTCAACAAACAACCATGTAAATGCTCACATAAGTAAAACGCAAAGAACAATTTAGTGCTTCAAAGTAACTAGGATACCAGGTAAGCATCAAACTTAGCATTGTTCCAAACAGCATGCTGTCTAAATGACATTCTTAGCATTTCTGGTCAAGCAAAAGTGAATCAAAAATACCAAAATATTTGAACAAGTAACAGACATGTACATCTGCATAGTAACTAGCATTAAAATAGACGACAGGAAGGCATGCAAGGAAGGAGGAGTGCTAGATTGGTAGTTCTGACAGCAAAGAGGTAGTTCTAACAGCAAAGGACGGTTAATTCCACAGCTTGGGAGCCAGGACTCGGGAGGGAGAAGAGTGTAGGACGCGATGTTTGAACAGACTTTCCTGTGTTAGCTGGTCTAAGTGAGCGGTAAGGTGGGGTTGGAATTGGACAATGTCCTGAATGTCAGGTGATTGCCTTGTAGGCCTTGTAGGCAATCACCAGTGTTGTGTGCTGGCTGCCGGCAGCAACCAGTGAAGGGAGCACAAAGGGAGGGAGATGTGAAAATCTTGGGATGTTGAAGAGAAGGCGTATGTACCGCACGGCATTCTGGCATATTTGGAGGGGCTTGAGTGAATATGCCAGGAGGGGACTAGCAATAAGGAGGGAGTTGTCAAGCCTGGAGATGACTGAGCCCGAGATAAGGAGCTGGGCAGACTCCAGTTGCAACAAATGAATTAAGCAGGGAAGGAGCAGGACCATGCAGGCATTTAAAAATCTGCTTTAAACTGGAATTACTTTCAAAGCTGAACATATTACTGTATGTTGTATTTTATTTTTATTTTTTACAGTCACTCACTCACTCCCTCAATTCAATTTCAAGGAGCTTTATTGGCATGATAAAACACATGTTTACATTGCCAAAGCAAGCGTCAAAAAACATAATAAAACAATTTAAGAAAACAAATGGGGAAAGTATGAACAGTTTGAGGGTGTCCAGCATTCTGTAAACAGAGCTATGTCACATTGGAACTTGGAAAAAACGGCTTACAAAACCACTAATGTTCATTTGCTGTTAGAAAGTGACCCATGTTGGTAAGGGTAGCTTAGTAGCTACTGTATAAAGCTTTTTGAAACAAATAGCAGCAATCTTTCAGGATTTTTTAACAGTTAACAGCATTTTCCCCAAAACTATTTATACAAAAAGCCTCAGATTCCAAAAGTGTTTAATGGTAGTAGCTCCGTTTATATGTTCAGTAGGTCTATATGTCAGAGGTCCACTCGGTACAGGAAACACATAATGGTTAGTAGTCCTTAAGGTGGTCGTATTCCATTGGCTAACCTTCTTTTATCACAACAGTTCACACTGTTCATGCTGCTGTGTTCGCACATTGTTGTATTTCTATCAGTAGGTTTGGGTGTTTTTCGTCGTTGGTCATGATTTCAAACTCACTTAGTGTGTATTTACTCAGTGGTGTAAAGTAACTACTGTAAGTACATTTACTCAAGTACTGTACTTATTTCCAATTTTCTGTACTTTTGCTTCTACTCCACTACATCTCAGAGGCAAATATTGTACTTTTACTCAACTACAATTATTTTAAAACTTTATTTACTCGTTACTTTGTAGATTTTGATTATTATTACAAAACATACATTACCCACTTCAGCCCAATATATATTTTGGCCTTTCGAAAATAGCCGATCTACAAGCTCACTATGCGTCGCGATGCGACTCATTGTGAGCTTGTAGATCTGCTATTTTCAAAGGATTTTTATACATTTGAAAACTTGTGAAATGGGACATTCTCCATAATGAGTACTTTCTACTTTAATTAAGTACATTTTTATACCAATACTTTTGTATTTTTTACTTGAGTAATTTTTTTATTCCAGACTTCCTATAAAACAATTGGCATAACTGCCCATGCGCGGAGTGCCACTGCCTGCAGTTAGTTTGTTTGTAATACAACGCAAAACTGCGCATGCGTGGACGTGCCTCTGCAGCTTTAGTTAAAAATGTTTGCTTTTAAGAGGGGAGCACAGGACACTCAGCGTTGCCATGTCCTCTGATTATACATGTATTTGCCTTACTTTTCACCACAGCGTTGCCATGTCTGAAAATCATAAGTGACTTTGCCCTACTTTCGCACAATACTCTCTCTCACACTGTGAGGTGGCTGTAAGGTGGATCTGCGATGCGAAGTGGACGACTCGTCACGCTAGACGTTCGGGCCGCTATGCGGCCCGTACTTCTAGTTATTTTACATTGCAGTATTGATACTTTTACTTAAGTAAAGTATTTGAGTACTTTTTCCACTCACTCAGTCACTCAGTCACTCACTCACAGTCACTCACTCACTCACTCACTCACTCACTCGCTCACTATTGATGACATCAGCGATCCATATGTGGGGATTAGTGGATTTATAGATGTTTTTTGGAGATCCACTGATCCGATTGACTTCACACCGGGGCACGGCGCTCCCTCGGGTCCTCTGTGACACACATCGGCATCGGTTGGATGGTTCTCGAGGGGGACGCGGACACACGGTCATGCACACATACAGAGATTCCATGCATGTGTAGTCAACCTACGGACCTGAGTCACACATGAAATGTATTTTCTGTTGGCACACTGTATATTCACATTTTGTTCTTGCTTTATATCATTGGTTCTCAAAGTGGGGTCCAGGGGTCCTTGGGGTGGTGGTACCAGGGGGGTCCCCAACAAAATTAGTTAATAACGAGTCACAATCATTTTAACCCCTTTATCCGTATTTTATACTTTGGGCGATTCAAAAATAGCAGATCTACAAGCTCATAGTGCGGCACCAAGTGCCGCACTATGAAAATAATAGCTTGTAGATCAGCTATTTAAAAAAAATCGTGAACATTCCTGCAAACATTTTGAGATGGGGGTCCGCGGCCAAATACATTATCATTTTGCGGGTCCTTGACATGAAAAAGTTTGAGAACCACTGATTTATATAATGATTACAAGTAACACCTTATATTTTTGATACTCATGAGAGTAGTATCATTATGCAAAGCATAATATAAGGTGTTATCAAATGGGGGACCCCAAGGTTGTGAATCACTGGTACACAGGATACACAAGGGTACTTGCTCAGCCTCAGATATCTCAGGGGAAGTGTCAGATTGCTCATGGACAACCTCAGGGTCAGGGAAGACTTCCTGCTTTTGTAAAGTAGCCACAACATGTTTTTGTCTACTTTCCCTTTATTTTCCTAAGGGCATTCAATAATTTGACTCGTATCCACTTCTGCAATTTTAATCAGATTCTCTCTTGTACGTACCATGTAACAAGAATACAACTTGCCATGTTCCCCCAAGTGAAAAGCAAGATACTGTACATGTTGTGCAACAAAGTGAATCAATCGAATGGTTCACTCAACAATTCAGAAAATATAAGAGACAATTTTATTAAAAGGGTTTGAACAAACATTCATAGATTTTCCATTTTTAAGGACAATCACAGTGGCAGGGCCGCAGGAAGGGTAGTGTGAACGGTGCGGGGCCCCGCGCTTGGGGGTGCCCCGCACAGATTCACGTTTATTAAGAGTTATACCGAGAAATAACCGCAAATAACCACCAAAAACTCGGAAATATCCGCCCAAAACCGCCAAAAAATCGCGCGCACGCCACTTCGCACAGGGCCCCGCATTTCTCCCAGACGGCTCTGCACAGTGGTAACCCAGCCCGGACAGCATAATGTAACATAATAAACAAGAAAGTTAGAGGACCAAAATCCCATTATAACTGGTGCATCTAAATTCGTATGCAAGCTCAAATTTGGGCTTCTGTTCGTCTGATTGAGCAGAAGGAAACGTAAACGTTGGTTCATTTCAAAAACGATTTGCCAACATTGCTTCTTGTCTGTGTAGTGTTAGCGCTGTTCACATTGCAACATTGTCTGCAGACTGAGCAGTGTTTTGGCCAGTGTGGTACTGTACAGTACTGTATATCATGGGAACAAACCATACATAGAGAAATATATTTATATTTCTTATTTTGATCATTATACTGTTTCAGTAAACTGTTAGCAAAGTTCTATCCATGTGATTCCCAGTGTTCAGGTTCATTACTGAAAGGAAGGCCAAACTTCATCCCTGTTTGTTACTGTCAGGTTTAGTGTGACAATAATGGATACCATCACAGTATTTCATATTTGATATTGGTGTTATCAGTTCCTGTGGTACATTGTAAAAAAGTGCTAGCACTGAGCTTTGCAGCTGAGCTCATTGACTGTCTTTGGCACATCCATTGAACTCAATTCAGTTCAATGTCAGAGAATAATGCATTCCCCTCCTTACATAATTATGAAATACTTCGCCCTAAGGATTTTGTCAACTCCCATATTTTCCAGCGCTCAGCATAATGCAACATTAATGTCACACCAACACGGAAATCACTTCCTCTGTGTAAGTCCATTCTAATGAACTTGGCTGCACACTTTAAGCAATGGAAACAAAGGCATAATGACGTATAAAGCCTGTAGTGTTGCAGTTTCATTGTGCTGACATAATTCACAGCTACCAAGTTCCTACATACATCTCAGTATTGGGAGAACATATGGGGATATATGGAATGACTGTTTTGTTGTTGAGCCCTTTGCACATTTTATGGACATACAGTATGATATGTGCATTGACAGTTCATATTTCAAACTAATTTAACCTTTAACAAACATAATGCTGAGGTATGTGCTTGTCACCAAAAAAAGAAAGGCTGATGTCTTTCTCACAAACAAGCTGTCCTTGGTAGGGCACTCACAGATAGAGTAAGGTGGTTGTAGTTGCAGCAGAGACCAGGACATAGTCTCTCTCAGAGGAAGGAAAAAAAAGACCTGTAATTGCCTGGAGTGAGATTTGTGTATCTGACATGGCAGATTGACAAGACTGCACTAAAGCACCACAGATTAGTACATTACCACAGATTTGGCTTCTGAGGGGGGGGGGGGGGGGTGGCAGGAGGAGACGGAGAAAGTAGAGGACTTAAAGCAGATAGAGAGGGACTACCGAAAGAATGAGCACAAGGAAAAGGGCAAGGAGAAATGTAGGTACTCTGTGGAAAGAGAAGCTCTGATAAAGTAGGATTATGAGACCGGATGTGATTAAAGGAGACTCAAGAGGGGACGTTTTGTGAGGGAAAGGGAAAATAAATAGTCAAAACAAGACTGGGTCAAAACTAGCAGGATGTGTATGCAAAGCTGGATGTCTTTTAATTTGAAACGATGAATGCAGGAAGCGGTGAAACACGGCCGGTCGGCCAATGGTGTAACTTCGTCATGTTCAGGTTTTCGTGTCATGCCCTGGGGCTGCGTGGGTTCATCCTAAATGTATTAATTAAATCATATAGAAACAAGACGGGAGCCATATCCACCATTACAAATGATTATCTTATCATTCATGTTCTTTCACCAGAAATTAGTGTGTTCCATAGACGGCAAAAGAATATGGGAAGTATCTGTAGTTCTTTCTCTCTTTTCCTCTCTCTCTCTCCCACACACACACACACACGTACACACTTGCTCGGTCGCTCGCTCGCTCGCTCACTCACTCACTCACTCACTCACTCACTCTTCCTCTCTCTTTGGCATGTGCTGCCCAGAGGCAATATGCGATCCAAACCGATAGTGATAATTGTTTTGGGATTGCATGTGATTATGAATTACCTTGAACAAATTATCTTTTAGTTTGGATTGGGAAGATTATGGTAGGTTATAATGTTTGCTCTCACACTGTGCTCACTGCTCATAAATATTGTTTTCCGGTAAGAAAATATATATTTTTTAAGGGTCAAATGCAAGTGAAATACTCTGTAGAGCCCTGAAAAATTATAAGAAAATGTTGTTTATACAGATACATCCCATAGCCTGGAGGGACGATTGCTTTAATATTGGCTAGTTCATTGTTTGGCCAACTGGCATCGCATAGCCTGGAGGGACGATTGCTCTGCGATCGGTAAGTTCATTGTTAGGCCAATGGTGTAAATTCATCACTCAGTGACTCAAGTCAGTCAGTCTGAGTTAGTCAGTAAGTCAGTCAGAGACACTCATGTTTAGTGGGCTGGTCCTGCTGTTGCGGTCCAGCCACTAGGTATTTGTGCATTTCTGCATTTGTTTCTAGCTAGCATTCTTTTCCCTTTTTCATTTCATATATCAGAAATGCCTGCTTACCTAATAGACATGTTTTGCTTCTTTATGTCCATCTATTGCTGTCTCAGCTTCGCATCCTCAATCTGATAAGCAGCAGCATATAGTGCCACATCTCTGAGCTGTCATAACAGACAATTTCTCTGAGGTTGGACGCATGATTCAACGGCACACTGCCTTGTCCTCGAGGGGCATCCGGATAAGAAAATGCAGCTGCAAACTTTCAATTAATAGCTATCATTGCCTTTCCCAACGTATATTTATTATAAAAGATGACAAGCATATAAATTTCTCCCTACCTAAAGAAAAGGGAGCGAGAGAATGTAGAATAAAAAGGTTGGATCAATACGAACCAGGCTCATGCGGCTCCCCAGGTAGAGTGGAAGGAGATCTGCTCTGAATCAATAGTGCTGGTCGATGCCAGTGAGAGACTGCAGTGATGAAAAACTCTATTTCTTGGCCCGCAGAAAGGAATGGATGAATCTGAGCAGAAAATAGATAAAAGGGAGACACTTATACTTCAACTTTAGACTGGAATCCATCCCTTGCATGTCTGTTTGTTTAGCTATTGTACAGCAGTTTGATTATGGGCTGTGTGGAGCCTTCTTTCATGTGGCAGTGGCACGTTCGGGATGTTGCAATGATGTTCTATTGTATGTCACTAGTCACCTACCGAAGAAATTCTTAGTCTACTTAAGGTCAGAAATTTGATAATCAATTAGTCAATTTAACCAACAAATCTGTAAAATTGTGTTTGCTGCAAACAAGCAGAGACCAGCCTTTTCAGCTGAACGTTATAGCAGAATCAAAGAGTTATATGTAGACTTCACAAGAGATGCGCATGGAAAAAAGCATAAAAGACTAATAAACTAACAAGAACATGATTGATCGATTAATCGACTATGAGGCGACAACCCTAGCCATCTCTCTCACCGATCAGTGTCATGAAATGGTATGAAATATGAAATACATGTAATTGTAATACGATGCAGTGCTGCAGCGCTGCTTTGTACGGGTGATTTATGATCGCCAACTAGCCCGTGGCTTAGCTACCTTCAAATACATTGCGATTTCCCTCCCATCTTTAATGGTTCATATATCTTGTCCCATTATAGCTCCTGCAATGTGTTATTCTCCAGACACCGTAGTGTGGGAGACCAGGAAAGGAGTACATGTGTGATTATGCAAACTCACACTATAATATCGTACATATTAATTTTCTCCTTCCTGTGACTTTTGTGCCACAATAAAGTACAATGACAAGGAACAGCAAACACGTACCTCATCAATATCAGTCACTCTAAAGTAATCACTGTAATTTACACATTGATAATGAATAGTACTATAATCATGCCATTTATCAAATCCTCGACTTAAGTATATTGACTTTGGGCTGTGTTCTGTAAGTGTCATGTCCTCTTACGACGGAGAGAGGCAACTATAACACTAACACAGTGTAACACTGTAGCACTGTGAGTCTGTGACAACGACTGATTTAGGAGATATTTGGGCTTATGCGCTTCAGCTACTTGTCAATCATTTGGTGTCCTACACACACGCGTGCGGCAAAAAAAAAGACACTTTTTTTTCCCCCGGGTTTGTTACCTTTTTTTGGGGGGGGGGGGTGTTACTTTATTCGGTTAATTCGGTTAATTATTTTTTGTGATGAGTTTGTGATGGGTGCTCGTCATTTCTGCTGGGTGCTCTAGCCCCAAGGCACCCACAGTATCGGCGCCCTTGGACGTAGGATCGGTTAAAAATAACGTTTTATTCATTTAAACAAGTTGCGGATTGCAGCTTTAATGTTGCGGCCAACCCCAAAAATAAATGCCTTTCTAGTGACGCGCGGCAAGGAAACGGCAAGGCTCCCGGTGGGAAATTGAATAGTCCATTTCCAATCGACTGTGCCCTGGGAAATCCATGGGGGTCAGTGGCAATTTGTCTCAGGAGGTTTGCACCAGGAGTCATTACGCTCAAGACCAACACGTCCAGAGGGACACAACCATTCTTTAAAGCATTCCCTCTGCTATACCCCCCCCTCTCTCTCTGTCACCCTCACCTCATTCCTCTCCTGTGTACTGACATGCTCTCTCTCTCCTCTAACAAATTAATTTGAAGCCTTTTTTCCCCCAGATTCTAAAGTAATATAATACTCATAAGTTGTAACATCACACTGTAAAATCTTGTAAAAGTGTTTATTTTTACTCTGAGAGTAAAAATAATTTGTGAACCATGAAACGTGTCCATTTTGTTTGCATTTGTACACTAGGGTTACATTTACCATGCGCTGCACTGGGTGAAGTATACTAAACATATGCATGTAATTAGCATTCACTCATCTTCATTAAATACAGTAACTCATGTTAATTACACATATCATGTACATCGATATGTGTTTACCACTGAATCATATGGAGTGATGGAGGTTTATTTTGATATTACATTCGATGCTGCAAAAGCCATATGGTCTCTCAATATTAATATTGGCAGTGTGCAGCTTACCCCTATATGGGGAAAAACGGGATGTTGTGCAATATTTACCATAAAGGAAAGTTGGAAAGTTAAATCCATCAGATTATTTAAGTGTGTCATCCGCTCTCAACTGTACATGCAGTGCTTCATGTTTTCCAGTACGGATGCAGCAGTTTCATGTAACATATGATGTTCTTCTTTGCCCTTCCCTCTCACTTCCTGTTTTTTTTTACTCTCCACTTACCACATCATCTTAAACATTGCCCACACATTCTTAGAGATGGGAGGGAAAGCCAGCTAGCGGGAGTAAAGCATGCTTCAACATAAACATCTCATGCAACTTTTTTGGAGGGAAGATATAGATAGCGGCAGTGGCTCAGGGGTAGAGTGGCCGCATGGCAACCACAAGGTTCCCAGTTCGATCCCCAGAGTTGGTGTCGAAGCGTCCTTGAGCAAGACGCTGAACCCCTAATTGCTCCCAATGAGCAGGTTGGTGCCTTTGAATGGTTTCCTCCGCCATCGGTGTATGAATGTGTGTGTGAATGGGTGAATGTAATACACAATCTATGTAAAGCGCTTTGGATAAAAGCGCTATATAAATGCACCATTTACCATTGTTTACCATTTAGATAGGAGATTATGTTGACGGTGGTCAATGCTTGTATTGGCTTTGGCTTGAGAATGGAACAGACCTCAAAGCAAAAGCAAAATGGCTGCACTACAGTATTTTTGTTCTGCATACATGCATGTACAGTATTAAATAGAGGAATATGTTCAGTTCTGTGATACAAAAAGTTTTGCAGCCATGTAGTAAAACTAAAACTAGGTACGGTATACATCTGCATTTAGACGTTGATTTCTGTGTATTTGTTGTTCATGGATGTTTGTGGCGAAACTGAAAGTGGCAAATACAGCTCTTTTCAGCAAGACGTTGTGAAGATAGGCCAACGTGTTGCTGCAATTGCAAATACATGAAACCTATAGGAGTGTTAGAATGTAGTGGAGTCAAAGCTAAAGTTATTATATCAAACACTGAAATAGCTTTTACTAAAGTCTTGTATATTTCAGTGGGGGAAATGACTAAAGAAATGTCAATTTAATATGTTCACCATAGTAAGTCATAGGATTCTAGATTTTTCTAAAGGAGAAAAAAATTAATTGACAACACCAATTCCTTAGATAATAGTTAATCTGGTGTCTCTAATATAATAGACAGTAATAAGCAAGTGGTGTATTATTCTATGATAGTGGATTAGAAATATCTTCATAAGAACACATGCCTGGTCTCTGGTGACATTTACGCTTCTCATGAATTATAGATGAAAGTAATTGTCTCTTTTGTGTGTAAGTTCCCCTTGGTATTTTAACCCATTATTTTTGTCTTCCTGATCTCTATCATGTTAATAGGTGTGTTTTCGTACAAGCCGCACAGAACTCTCACAATGCTAATTAAAGCTACATGAGGTGGAGTTACAGTAGATAGATGGCGGGGATTGATATCGTTGCCGTTGGGTGGAAACCTCATATGTCCAAAACTTTTCCTTTTATTATTATTTTAAAAACAATTTAAAAGAGTGAAAATAGCAGATCTACAAGGTCACAACGCGTCGCATCGCGACGTGTTGTGACCTTGTAGATCTGCTATTTTCACTACTTGATTGTGACCCTCTTGTATGACAAAGTAGGGCATTAAATGACTTGAAACTTGAAAAGGTTGAAATGTGGAGATACAAGGTTTTTGCCTGAACGCGACGATATCACAGTTGCCTTTTACAATTCAATTCAAAGGAGCTTTATTGGCATGAGAAAACATACGCTTACATTGCCCAAGCAAGTGTCAAGACATAATAAAATAAATTTAAGAAAATAATGGGGGAAGTGTACATTGGAGGGGTTACAGCATTGTGTTAAACAGCTATGGCACATTAGCAGCATTTTTCTTCAGCACCATGGACAGCACTCACTCCACATAGCATAACTAGGCTTCAGCACCATGGATAGCGACTGCCCCTCAAGCACAATACCTCAGACCTGCAAGAGCAGTGTTTCTCAATAGGTGGTACATGTTAGCCTGGGATCCAGCCTGCTTCGCTACGTTCGGCGGACTTTATTTTCTCTCTTCGCTTCTCAGTCTGGAAAGCCTCCCATTGGGAGGTTTTGCAGAACTACACTGGAACTACATATGTTACGTTGGGCAACGTCGTTGCTGATTGGATGTTGTTCAAACGAATGACGAATCACAACGATCACACTGTTTTTTTGGTCCCGCCCCGCACCACAGAAGCCCCAGGTTCGATTCGAAGCTTGTGGCATGTCCCGCCTCCCTTGGAGATAGGAGGCTTTCCAGACTGAGAAGCGAAGAGAGAAAAAAAAGTCCGCCGAACGTAGCGAAGCAGGCTGGATACCAGGCTAGGTACATGTACCCATAGGGCAGCGATTCCAATCCTGTGGCCCGGGGCTCACTGGTGGGCAGTGAAGATATTGGAAGTGGGGCCCCAAATAATGGCAAAACACTACCATTTTTATGATATAACATTAATATGAAAAATTTACGCAATTGAAAAATGAGTTTTCATTGTGATACTAATGAATAGGAACTTAAAGGGATATTTCACTTTCAAAAACACTTTTGCTCATTTTATTGTCTACTCAGGCTTTTGTGAACCCCCCAGACCGTTTTTAAGTTGCTTGATTCTTTATTTAGATATTATATTTTCATTTTATCAGACACGCCCCCTTCCTATACAAACCCATTATAACTTCAAACTTCATTTGTAACCCGTTAGATTCGTCAAAAACACCCGTCCTTTGTTCTGGTGACTCACCCTGCCCTCCTAATACGCGAGGGGGCCGTGTTTTTTCGATAACTTTTTTCATTTATTTTTTATATTTTTTTTGGAAAATGAAAAAAATTAAATACATTAAAAAATTATAATAAAATAAATGAAAAAAGTAATCAAAAAAACACGGCCCCCTCACGTATTAGGAGAGCAGGGTGAGTCAGCAGAACCAAGGACGGATGTTTTTGATGAATCTAACGGGTAAAAAATGGAGTTTGAAGTTATAATGGGTTTGTATAGGAAGGGGGCGTGTCTGATAAAATGATTATCAAATATCTAAATACTAAATCTAGCAACTTAAAAACGGTCTGGGGGGCTCACAAAAGCCTGAGTAGACGATAAAATGACCAAAAGTTTTTTTGAAAGTGAAATATCCCTTTAAATATACTATGTTAGTTCCATTGATCCAAGCCGGAACACAATGGATTGATTGATCATTAAAATAATCATGCTTAATGTTTAAAGGTAGCTACATTTAAATGTTCAGTAGGTCTGTTTCAGAGGCCCACTCGGTACAGAAACACAATAGTTAGTAGTCCTTAGGGTGGTTGTATTCCATTGGCTAACCTTCTTTTATCAGAACCGTGTGTTCGCACATTGTTGTAGCAGGTATGGGAGTTCCTTTGTCATTGGTCATGTTTTCAAACTCACTTTGGGTGTATATAGTCTGTGGGAAGTATATGTGTCTGATGACTTGGTATAGTGGGCAGGTGGTTAGAAAGTGTAGCTCTGTTTCCACCACATAGTCTGTCTTCCCTTGATAGTGGGGTCTGTCTGTGGCAGCCTTTCTCTGTTGCAAGGCTGTGTTCATTGAGTCTGTACCTAGTCAAGGCTTTCCTTAGTTTTGGGTCATTCACAGTACTTTAACAGAGTCTTTTTTTATATTGTGGTATCACTACTTCTACTCCAGTAAAAAAAAATTTACTTCCACCACTGTTATTCTGTGACATTTCTCACTATGTCCGAGACAAGGTTAACTACGGTCCTTTCCACTGACTGTGAACATACAATTCTGCTGCATGTACTGCAGTGCATGTACTGCTCTCTGCAAGTGATTAGTAGATTCAGACTGAGTGCATGCCCCACGCGTGAAGAATGTGCCTCACAAAATGGCCTGATCGTCATTAATTTGCCAGCAATCATGTGATTAGAACTGACCCATTAAGTACGCAAATGGGCACGCCCCGACGTTGGCAGGCTAATCTGCTGTGGGCATAAGATTGATTTTTAAAGTAACTTCCCACTGAAACCCAATGCTTCTCCGTTTTCATAGTCGTGCATTATACCTTTAGCCTTAAGTTCGAGAGAATCCAATTTTTCAGTTTTAGCTGTTTTGCCCAGTTATTTTTTCTCCCCAGCACAAAGCAATTGTATAATCTTCACTGAAATGAATATGTGAACGTCCTAGACCTAGTCCATTAGTATTACAAATTAATAATAATTACTACTGTATGGTCAGAGATGTATGTGGTCATTTAATCAGTGCCCTTCACAATTGTCCTTGTGCCTGGGCTGAGGAATGATGAGATATTGCTATTTTCCATATTTTTAAAAATCGATTTAATTAAAATCAATATTTTTTTTAAGAAGTTCGATTAACTGTTGCACTCCTAGTAAAACAATAACAACCCACTGATGTGCAGGACTGCAGTGATGTTGCATTAAGTACCCTGGCAATAAAGTATGAGAGCATGTATGAGAGCATGTTTGACACATTGTATCATGTCATGTGTGTAAGAGCCTTTTTTATACAGTAAGTGGAAGGTAGAAAAAAAAAATCTGCCCATCGGAAAATGACATTATGAACCGTAAATATATTGCTTTCAGATAGGGGCCATAAATCCCTGTCCCTGAGCTGAGGTGAAGGTCGCTGGGGGACTGTCACGGCGTGAATTATGACTAGCGATGGATGCATCCGTGGAAACATGGACATACCATATTTTGTTAAACACCTGTGCAGTCACAAAAGTCCCTGCAGAGCAATTAAAAGGCATAAATAAAGATATAGCCTGCATACAGGTTATAGCATGCATATGGGGATTATTGACTGCCCTGTTGCTCTTCATTCTATATCGGTGTCTTGCCCCACTTTTCTACTGAACTGGTTTTAATATACTGGCTCAGTAATGATGGTCATGTTTAGTCAGAGATAGCCTTATTGGCTGAACTTACAACAGAGAAGTATTGCCCGTGATGTGGGAACGTGTATGCTCCCAAACCCTATATATATACTTGGTCTATAGCAGTGGTTCTCAAAGTGGGGTCCGGGGACCCCCAGGGGTCCTTGAGGGAGTTCCAGGGGGTCCCCAGCTTAATGATAGATAGTTAGGAACCAAATGGACCCTTATGGGTCTGTAACTCAGAGAGTGCCAAATGGACCCTAACGGGCCCATTTGGCACTTATTTTACAATATAAATTGGGGTCCCAGAGATATAAATGCCATTAAATGGTGTTCCGTAGCCTAATGCATGTCAAACTGGGGGTCTTTGAAATTAAAATGGTTGAGAATCACTGCTAGAGTCGTGGAAATCCTCTTATGGGGGTCCCTGGCATATCTTTTCAAATGGGGGTCCGTGGGCTAATAAGTGTCAATTTGGGGGTCCTTGACATGAAAAAGTTTGAGAACCACTGGTCTATAGGTCCCCCTCCTGATTTCCTTCTACACCCAATCCCTGACGTACAGTTGCATTGCGACACATTGTGAGCTTCTAGATCTGCTACTTTCACCGAATGTTTCACCTATTACACCATGTCCCAGAGTAAGGGACACTAGAGTTCATGTGGTTAAAAAGCTATTGCACTCTATTGTCCTGTAGTAATTTAATTAGACGATTGAGTTACACCAGAGAAAACGTATTGAATCGGACTCCGAGGGTTTTTTCAAGAGCTGCTTGTATGCACTTGTCTCTGATGTTCCGAGGTAACGTTATATGTACCATTTAACGCTACCGCGGCTCTTGTGGTGTAATTTAGAGGCTGTGTCAGTGACTAAAATAGGCCTGGAGATAGGCACTGAGGATCCCTTGCACATCATTAAGTGTGAAATATAACAACACGCCCCTGAGCGGCCGGCTGTTCCCCTGGAGAGACGACAGCTAGATACAGGCTGTGCACAATTATGTCTGAGAAGAACCGCAGCCCCGTACCATACCTTCCTCATTGCTTCATGCTAAAACTAGGGCTGCAAACTATTGATTGCCTTCTTAGTGATTATTCTGCTGTCGATTACTTCTTCGTTTTAATTGAATAATCGAGATGTACTTTCTCTGGATAAGAAACAAGTAGTCAATGAATCAACGTAAAAAAAAATCGAATAGATCCTATTTTATACTTTGTGCAAAGAGGGACAAAGTATACGTACTAACTCCCACCTGTATCGTCTGGTACTTTATGCAACATCACTGCTATCCATGTACAGCAGAGTGGGTTTCTACAGTCGATCTACCAGCTCACAACTGTCGATCTCTACAAGCTAGTGGATCTTCTATCTTTTTGAAAATCAATTATTTGGATACAATATATATATATATCTATATATCTATATATAATATTTTATAATTGCTTAATTTGATAAACTGTTGCACACCCTAGTTAAAAGCACTCTGATGTACATGGATTGCAGTCTTGTTGCATAAAGTACTGTACCTGACGATACAGGTGGAGTGTGTTTGAAATAGATACTATGCAGTCCACTGATGTAGTTGATGCAATCTCTTTTAAGTTTGTTTCCATCTCTGTTACAGTGTTGATTCTGACAGCAAATTTTGATTTAGTTTTAGTCATAGTCTTTTGAATAAAATTCCATTTAGTTTTAGTCATGTTTTAGTCATGTTTTAGTCATCTGAAATGTTTCAGTTTTTGTCTAATTTTGTCGACTAAATATCATAAGATTATAGTCGACTAAATCTACAGTTGATTTTGTCGACTAAAATGTGTTTTGGAGGTGCCTTGATTGTGTTATAATGGCTGATTTTACACTTGGTTGCATGCTGAAAATAGCCGATCTACCAGCTCACAACGCGCCGCAGAGCGACGCGTTGTGAGCTTGTAGATCTGCTATTTTCAGAGTGCAACACCCGAGCGCAACCAAACATAAAATGTCTTAGTTCTACTGGATCTCTTCTAGTCCCTCCCTAACATTTTAGTCTAGTTTTTATTTGTTGACGAAATTGTCAATATATTTAGTCTTAGTTTTAATTTAGTTTTCGTCAGTGAAAAACGATTGTCGACGAACATTTTTAGTCATAGTTTTTATTCGACCAAATAAACACTGGTTTTAAAACATGATTTTGTCCTTCTCATGGAGTACACTGTATCTACGTCAATGCACAAATACCAGGATGCACTTGAAGGCAGAGGCATCGGTAAAATTAATTATAATTCAAACCCCTCTCTGGGAAACATCAATTTATCTGGGAATATTTATATACTGTAGCTAGAAAACTGAACAGTGCAGTATTATGTATCTCAATGGAGGGATGCTGAGTTCCCCTGACTACTATTTTATTCCTTAAGTCACTGGGTTCTCAACGTTGGTTCCGGGGACCCCCAGGGGTCCTTGAGAGGGTAGGGGGTCCCCAGCAAAATCTGTTAATGTAACATCAAAGTCAGTTATCCACTTTAACCCTATTTTATACTTTGACATTTTGAACAGTTTGGAATAGCTTTGAAAATGTAGGGGTCCTTGACATAACAAGGTTTGGGAACCACTGCCTTAAGGTTATTTAAAACAGTATGGGGTCTTATCGTGGTGTGGTTTCCCTGTACAGTCGGTACTTATTCTGGAGCCATGTGCATCTCCATAACAGACCCTCGGACATCATGTGGCCGCTCTATGATGTTGGTCGTCTGGGACGTATCTATAATGTATGGCTTCATATGGGGCGTGGTTTGATATCATCCGAGGCCAACTGAATAATAATACATAATTAGGCTGATTCCATGTTAGCCTAGTGAGAGCATGCACCAGAAATGTGGCGCTCATCATCAGTCCAGTGGTTAGATTAGCTTCAGATATCCACTCTGCAGACAGACACACAGAACCTACTGTATATGGAGGTCCTGCTGTTCCTTCAGGACCTCATCAATACCACATCAATCATCTCCATAATTTGGTCAAAATGTAGGACTGTTGACATACAGGGAACAGGGGACATACAGTATAGGGGACAGGGGACATGCATACAAACGCTTGTTCTTGATGGCTCCCTCCCTTCTGTGCAACGCTGTAAAAAACGACTTTGGTCAAAATGTGCTTATTATAGAGGTGTGTTTTGGATGGAGCCTTTGGCAAGGTGAAATTATTTCTATTTGGTCAGATTGTCAACATAATTAAATCATAGCACTTCAGTGCGTCCTGCAAATTGACGATAAGCAAGCGATGGTATCTCGTGCAAACAAGCAACACTGTTTATTTAGACTGCTCCAACCTTCCAACCTCTAGATACACATGCAGGCTTGACGTAAGCAGAGTAAGCCGTCAAACCTCGAGACGTGCATAACATATCACTGCTAGCAGCATCAAAATGCATATACAATGAACCCACATATAGCATAATATAGGATAAGAAAACCGTGGATGAAATGTTGACACAGGTATTTTCAAATTTCCTTAATATGCCTCCCCTCCCTCCCCCCGCTGCGGACCCCTGGGGATTCAGAGATGAGTGGAAAAGCCTTCTAACATTGTGTGGTTTTCAGACTGCTGACAAGCTGCTCTGAGGCTATTAAAACCATTTCTCACTGTCAGTGCAGCTGAAGCAGGTTAGATTTGAATGTGGAGACGCTGCTACTCTCTGGCTGCCGCAGGACTTAGACACCGCTAAGTCTTCGGCGTCGATTTAACTCGGAGAGTGTGCAAACGAAACCAGTTAACCCATACTCTCTGAGTTAACCCATTCAAACCGGGAACGCATCTGTGTAACCACTTTAACCATTATTTTATACTTTGGCTGTTTAAAAATAGCAGATATACGATCTACTATTTTTTTTAAATCGTGAAAATGTGTGCAAATCTTTGAATATATTTAATTTTAAAGCGAACATTTTTAACTCAAATCTTGCTTCTGGGGGGTCACTGGAACAACGTTTTTGAGATTGGGGTCCGCGGCCAAATACATATAATTTTGGGGGTCCTTCACATGATAAAGTTTGAGAACCACTGATTATAGAAACATATGTTTTTTTCAAAAAACTATTAGGATTTAGAAGACATTTGTAGAACCCCCCCAGAAGCAAAGATTTGAGTTACAAATGTTTGCTTTAAAAAATATATATTTATATTCAAAGATTTGGAGAAAAAAAAAATCACAAAAAAAAAAAAAGCAGATCTACAAGCTCGCAACGCGGCACTCTGTGCCGTGCTATGAGCTTGTAGATCTGCTATTTTTGAATAGCCAAAGAAATCTAAAAATGACAGATTCTTTCCCGGTCTTAATGGATTAAACTAGCACTCAGGATTTGTGTGTGTATAAATGGTGCATTTACATACAGTAGCAGGATTTTTTTAATGGATTTTTGTGTGTCTAAAATAGTGCATTTATATGCATTTATATAGCTGGACGGGGCTTTGTATTGGCTGGACGGGGCTGAAGGAGTCCACACCGTGAGCATTCTCTGTTGAGGGGTGTAACACCGGGGATCCTTTGGGGAGAGCGGCCGGGTTGCTCAGCGGAATGATATATGCTGAGCACACACTAAACGGGTTGCGTTTCAGTATTGTGCAAATAACAATTTGCAGTTTAAGAGCTTGGAATTGCATCACAAAAAAAGGGGCATAATTGGAGTGGTGTGACGCTCTCGCTTTCCAAACGGGTCCAACTGCATCCAATTGTTGAGGATATGAGAGGTTATTGGCAAGTACAGTATGGGAACCGTGTAATGTGAGCACTTAAAAAGTCATCAGGCAGGATGGATAGATGGACACACAAGAGGGAGAGGGAGGGAGGGAGGGGGCTGGCTAGTCCAATGTCAGCCTTAAATATTCTAGCCATACAATTAGGTTTTCTTTTATCAACGTTTTAAGCGACTGTACTGATGATAATGCAGTACACACAGGGGAAAAAATATGTGGGTCATTTTTTGCAAAGTACAACTTAATTAAAGAATTTTAATCTCCCCTACAAGGTCATGGTGTGTCCTTTGTGATGCATTCACAATGTTACGTTACTAAATATGCATTTAATTTAATGAATAAAACGTTATTTTATTCAATCTGTAATGGTTGAGTATGTTAATACAATATAACTGACACATCTGCAGTGGTTGAAGGTGGTCTCCTTACTCTTCCATTGAGAAGTTTACACCCTGGTGTAGGGTTGGACACTTGAGATTGATTCAGGAACAAAATTCAAACAAAATTCAAACGCCCATGCATTATTAACAAGTATCAATTATGTTTGGCCAACATTGACTGAATTATTTACATATATTCGATAACGTTTTAGTAACTGGACAAAATGTAAACAAACAAAATTGTTTATGTATGATATAAGGACCAAATGTGTAAATATACAATGACTGTATTGAACCCAGTAATATCATGTTTGTTTACTTATTAGGCTTTAAGCACAGTGGGCACAAACAATCTCTAGAAACTGTCCATTTGGTTACATTTGTAGGCTACTCTCTGAGTTACAAATTGAAAAATGTTCACTGAGGATTGTACTGTGTACAGCCGGGTTTTCTGCAATGGGAAACATTATTAAGCTCTCCAATTAAGTAATGCTTGTCAAGCTGTCATTTTTATGCCCATATGGATGACTATCTTATTATTATGATGACTTCATAGCTGTCGCTATAGTCGACGCAAAGTCAATACAACAGTGCGTCGCAATTAATGGCTGACATCTGTCTAAAAGTTGTAGAAAGTTTCAATGATTGCCTACTGCAGAGTGTGAGGGTCTAAGAAGCATTGCAGAGGCTTGTTCTTCTGCATTTATGTTACAGTAGCCTATACACAATAATGTTCTCACTCTTATTCAATTTACACAAAAAAATGGACACTAAAACTGTTCTAAGAAGGACGATGCACTACCTCTAGCCAACAATCACTCCACTACGGGAACCACTCTTCAATAGCAGAGAGATTATTATCCCAGACAAGCTCCCATTAACTTAAATAAAATAGAATAAATGTACAGGGCTTCAATTGGTTGTGTTTGTCAAAATAGGACTGGCGGAGAATATTTACGTTAAGAAAAGAGTTTGGATAGGTCATGTAAGGTAAACATCGAAAAATATGTGTTTGAATACAAATGGAGATTATTTGCAGTTCCCTACTCGCTCTATTGCTCATGTAATCTAATCCGTGTCAGGCTCTTAAGATAACTTTTAAAAGTCAGATAAGTGAAAAACAACAAAGCACAAGCCTGGTGAAGAAAGAGGCTTGATGGCAGTGAAAACAGCGCTGACAAAGGAGCTCTGTTATCAAAATGATTGTTATGAACTTTATCTGGAGTCTTATTTGAGAAACAAATGGCCCTGTCAGGGAGAACACGCCATCTATAATTCTCTGTCCTTTTTATTCCATAAACAGTTATTCTGGCTACGCTGGCCTTGCAGCCAGAAGATAAATAAGGGGAATTAATTTGTGTCAGGGTGACAGGAAAAGCACTGCTCTGTTTGGCAGCGAAAAACAGAGCGGTGAGTGTTATTAATGACTGGACGCGCGGTCTGCAAGGACCACAGTCACTCTGAAGGAGGTCAGGAGCGAGGGAGGAGAGCCGAGGGACGGAGGGAGTGGCGGAGGAGAGGCGGAGGAGAGGCGGAGGAGAGGACAGGACCAGGGTGCTAATGGAAGGATAAAGGGAATGTTGAATGAAGAGGCAGACAGACTGAGGGAGCTAGTCACAACTAGACCCGACCGATGCCAGATTTTTGGGAGTCACAGACCATGGCACCCATTACCGATGTTTTGCCTGATTTGTTGTCAAAAAGTTATGCGTTTTCAAATAAATGTGAAAACGTATATTTTATTTACCAACTTTCTTTATCCCACGATTGTGTAACCCATTTTTTCACCCAGTGCCGATTGCCTAAGCACGTAATCCTGGGCGCTACTCTCCCTCTGCCAGCCTGGGGAGAGCCCCGAACTGAGCTCATGCTTCCTTCAATGCATGAGGAGTGAGCAGGCCGCTTCTTATCACCTGACAGGGGGGAGTTTCCCCGGTAGGAAACTAGCGCATGGAAGGAACACGTTATTCCAACCAGTTCCTCTCCCCTCCATCAGACGCCCCGGCTTACCAGGGAGAGGCAGTATAGAGACCAGGATTACTGCAATTTTTTTTTGTGAGGGTACCTACCCTAGGGGACACGGGGAGAACATACAAACTCCACACAGAAAGGCCCTTTCGCCAACCCCACCTAGGGTATGGGCACTGATGACGCGGAGGAGGAAAACTTATATTTGATTGAAGTTTCCATTTGAGAACATTTAACTTATATAAGCATACAGTACAATAAATACAAACACAAATAACTTTTTGATAGATTTTATTCAACCACGTACTGTAAGTCCAATTCAAATAGGTATAAGAAACCTACAAGCTCACATCGCAGTGCCTTGTGAGCTTATACTGATACTGAATATTTGTGAAAGACTTTTTTTTTTATAGGGATGGCAGATCAAGACACCAATTGCAGATACCGATGTAAAAAAAATATATATATATCGGCCAGACCGATATATCAGTCGGGCTCTATTCACAACAGCCCAATTTGTGCTCCTTACCTCTCTTCTCTTGCCCTAGTTTTTAATGGGGTCCCGTGCTGCTCCCCTCACCCCAATAATACAGGTTTGGCTGTACATGCTGACTGGCTGCTGCAGTGTTTTAGTGGAAGCAGGCAGATCTGTGGAGCAGTGACCCACACAGAGGAAGGTCCCGACTGCTTTGATTTCATATGCTTCTAACCTTGGGCAATAGAGCGTCGCAGTTCCCGCCCACTTCCGGTTTTTTTTGGTGCCGGAAGAGAAAACTCAATGCATTTTTCCATTGACATTTCCAAAAATATTCATATCTATTAATTTAAGCCTCGAATCAAGCCATCATGAGAGGACATGAATCATGACCATAGAACGTTTTTTTCTGTGATTTTTTTTTATTTTATATTTAATTATATGATATACTATATTTAATAAATACCCTTTGTTTTGCCGTTTAAAAAAAAAAAAAATCACAGAAAAAAACGTTCTATGGTCATGATTCATGTCCTCTCATGATGGCTTGATTCGAGGCTTAAATTAATAGATATGAATATTTTTGGAAATGTCAATGGAAAAATGCAGTGAGTTTTTTCTTCCGGCACCAAAAAAAACCGGAAGTGGGCGGGAACTGCGACGCTCTATACAGGGCCGTTCTAAACCTGTGGGCCAGGAGGATAATTGGCCCTGTGGGCCCCCAAATAATTGGCAAAAAAAATACGATTTTAAAGGTAATATGTGACTGGATAGTGGATACAATGTTTTAGGCTGCAAGGGGGCCATGGTCAGTTTACAGATAATGAAAGTACAGAATGTAAGCTTTCAAATTATGTGTCGCTTATTGAAATTTCACACATTCAGGGCCTGTTAATGGCCGTTAACAATGGGTAATTTATTCAACCCTACCCACACCTCTAATCGCCCCCCCCCTCTTTTTTAAATATTATTTAAAAAAATATTTTTTAAATGTATTTTTTAAGTTATATCTTTCATATTTAAAAAATAATATGTTTTAAAAAAAACATCGCAGTATTTTTTCTTTTAAAATCTTAAAAAGTGAGTTTTCAGTGTGATACCGATAATTAATAACTTAAAGTATACTATGTTAGTTCCATTGATCCAACCCGGAACACAATGGATTGTATCGACTGATGGTTAAAATAAACATGCTCTGAATATATGCACCCATATGACCACATAACACGGGGCAGCCTATAGGGCTGCCCCGTGTTATGTGGTCCGATGGGTGGGCTGCCAACCTCTTTTGAGATTTTCTAATTGGGACCTGATCCAGAAATGGTTGAGAAGCACTGGTTCAGATCATAAGAGAAACGATGTGGGCCAACCGGCGCTTTGCACGAATGGTCCACTTTGTAGTCTTTGTTTTTAATTGCATCCAGAAGAGTGTATTATTTATTAAAGAGCAGATCGCCAGACTTTGGGGAAAAGGCAATAACAAGCGGAAATCTTTTAAACGATGAGGTGATGAAAATACATGTAACTTTTACCTTGGAACTGTAAGAGAAGGGATTGTGCAATGTATTGGTTATATTTTCATGGTCAAATGTCAACAGTATTCTTCCAGTTTAAATAACCAACATAGGGAACAGGGACCAACAGTGTTACTTGAGGGGGTTCCAGGGGGTCCCCAGCTAAATGACTGGTAGTTAGGATCCAAATGGACCCTTAAGCATCTGAGTGGGTACAAATCGAACCAAATGGACCATTTGGCTCCATTTGTACACTCTCAAACTTAAATTAACACTGAGTAGATTGGGGTCCCAGAAATAACATGCATAATGCCTAATACATATCAAACTTGGGGTCCTTTGAATTTAAAAA
Organism: Gymnoscopelus braueri; assembly: GCF_963280865.1. NCBI lineage: Eukaryota > Metazoa > Chordata > Actinopteri > Myctophiformes > Myctophidae > Gymnoscopelus > Gymnoscopelus braueri. The sequence continues at coordinate 41,488,112 of NC_137619.1, forward strand.
AAGGTTGAAAATCACTGGATTCACCTACTTGTGTGTGGGGAGTATGGAGTACGTTTATTCTGGAATCCTCTATGAAGAAAGGCTTTTTTAAATTGATCTCCCTGCTTTACTAAAAATGCCTTATTTTCAATCAATTATACACCCCATGAAGCCTTGAATTCATGGAGATGTTTTAGTTTTTGTCGCATTCCTAAGCCAATAATTTGATGACCAGCTGAGTCTCCGGTAGGAGACTTGCGGATTCTCCATTGACTCTGCCGGTATTGGCTTAGAAATTTTGACAAAAACAAAAGAATCTCCATGAATTAAAGGATCCATTGAGTGTGTAATTGATAGAAAATAAGTATTTTTTTTGGGTGAACTACTCCTTTAAGAAGGCCTGATGACAGCCTATTATTTTGCTGTCAATTTAGTTTTGCGTCTCTTCATTAGCACCTTAGAACCTTCCAGTATGTTAGCACCTTGCCTTAGCATTAGCGCCTTACCTTTCACTGGATTTCACACATAATTCCTCATATTTCTAAGCACTTGACACCTCACATGAAATACTCTGTCGGCCTACAGCACGATGCCATTGATATCCTTACTGCTCTGTTTACTGAATAGGACCAAACACAAATGAGATCAGAATAACCTTGGCAGAACATGTAATATTTAACCCATTCAATCCAGGAACGCATCTGTGTCATTTTAGTCTTTTTAGTCATTTTTAGTCTTTGGCTGTTCAAAAATAGCAGATCTGCAAGCTTGTAGATCTGCTATTTTCTTTTGAGAAAAATCGTGCAAATGTGTGCAAATCTTTGAATATATATATATTTTTAAGGCAAACATTTGTTAATCAAATCTTTGTTTCTGGGGATTCTTCAAATGTCTTCTAACTCCTAACAGTTTTTTGAAAAACGTATGTTAATATCATCGGTTCTCAAACTTTTTCATGTCGAGGACCCCCAAAATTATATGTATTTGGCCGCGGACCCCCATGTCAAAATATGTTGTTCCGGGGACCCCCCCAGACGCAAAGATTTGAGTTAAAAATGTTCGCTTTAAAAATACATATATTCAAAGATTTGCACACATTTTCCACGATTTTTCAAAAAATAACAGATCTACAAGCTCATAGCGCAGCACTCGATGCCGCGCTATGAGCTTGTATATATATGCTATTTTTTTAATTGCCCAAGAAAATGATGTCAGGACAACATATGAGATGGGCAAAGTCCAAAGTCTGAGCGAGGATTGCATGGACTGTAAAAAAGCAATTGGTTGTTTGCTTCAATAAATGCTATTTTATCTCCCAAGTCAGATGCCCTGGCATCCTAAAATTAGTGTGACATATGGTTATTTTATGTACAGTACAGTACGCCCAGGATGCTCATACCCGGGACGCTCACATCCCATCCAGTCCATTTCCAGCCAAGCTGTTTGGATTGTATGCTTCGGTAATTACTGCTAATAATCAGTTTTTACGGTCTGTCACGGAAATTAAATCTGCCGGACCCACATTAAGTACTCTAAGTTGGGAAAATAAAGAAGTTATTGAGAGAGAGAGAGAGCAGCTCTCTAATCATGTGCACGCTGATGCGTGATAATCATAAAAACTGACCTTGCATTATGCTTATGTGGGTTAATGTGAGTAAACTTTTTGTATACTGCGCTTTTTGTGTTTAAAGCTGCAATCCATAATTTTCATCTTCTACCCCAGTGTTCGAATCCCCCGTCTCCCACGTGTGGGTGACCAAACTTCTACCATTCTTCTAAGATGGAATATCCGCTTGCTTGGTGAGATATTGCACTTATGAGCTTCAGGCATTACTACTTTCGGCATTACTAGACCAGTACTGTAGGTGTTTCAACGCGACACCACAGGGTCTGCATTTCTGAATGGAAAGAGTAGGGCGACCACCTCCAACCACTGCAGATGTGCTATATTTGTATTAACATACTCTGCCATACAGATTAGTTAAAATATAATTGTATTAATTAATCCATTAGAACCGGGAATGCATCTGTGTAACCACTTAAGCCATTATTTTATACTTTGGCTATTCAAAAATAGCAGATATACAAGCTCATAGCGCGGCACTCTGTGCAAAAGCTTGTAGATCTGCTATTTTTGAAAAATCTTGAACATTTGTGCAAATCTTTGAATATATATATTTTTAAAGCAACATTTTTTAACTCAAATATTTGCTTCTGGGGGGTCCCTCGAACAAAACATTTTGAGATGGGGGTCCGCGGCCCAGATACATATATTTTGGGGGTCCTCGACATGAAAAAGTTTGAGAACCACTGACATAGCGACATACGCTTTTCAGAAAACTGTTGTTGGATTTAGAAGTCATTTGTGGAATCGAACCTCAGGCCTTAAAGGGGTAGTTCACCCCCAAAATAACTTTTTTTCTATTGATTACTGACCATCTGGAGCCTTGAATTCATAGATATTTTTTTGTTTTTGTCACATTCCTAAGCCAATAATTTGATTATAATAAATGTGTCCCCATTGATTCCGGTAGGAGACACAAATGCATTTGTGTCTCCTACCGGAATCAATGGGGCTAAATTTATTATAATCAAATAATAAAGGAAGGAATGCGACAAAAACAAATAAATATCCATGAATTCAAGGCTCCATGGGGTGAGTAATTAATAGAAAAAAAGTTATTTGGGGGGTGAACTACTCCTTTAACCTGCAGGTTAAAATGATTTCCTCATTACAGTTTTAAATGTGTTGAGGGGATTTCATGTTTGTCTGTTACCTGGTTGTTGTAACTTGAGGACACAAATTATCCCACATTAAGTTGAGCTGACCTCACGCCACGAGAAATATAATTCTCAATCACTGGGTGAGATGGTGGTGTTTGCAAGACAGCAATATGCTGCTCTTTCCTGCCAATGATAATCACACAAGCACTATTTATACTTAAGCGGAACATTTGGACATTTTGGACAATTTCATCTACAATGATTATGCCCAAAATAGGGATACCAGGTTGAAAGCTGTTCATAATATTCACATTATATGGTCATATATTCTTACCTGTTCGCTGGCCGGTGTCCACTTCAGAAATAAGGCCTATTCCCTCAACACTGATTCTAACTTGCCAACATTATGCAAATGAATTTTTCTGAACACCATATGTTCTAAAATGTGCTCCAGAAGATATGAGTCATTCCAAAATTATGACGCGTACTGAATGCATCTTATAGGTTCAAACACCTAACATCTAGTTTGTTTTCCTCCCCGATCTATCTTGACATTGTACCATTTTTGCTGACCTGGGCATGCGTGCATGTCGACTGTACGTACCGGGTATGTGCGTGCATGCCTGTGTGTGTGTCCCTGTCAGTGTGTGTACGTGACAGGGTTTACATCCAGGCGATTGCATCGGTCTCGACAAACGTGATTATTTCCCAGTAATTAGCTTGTTGGCGTTGATGTGTTACAAACAGGGGTGGCAATTATGAGAGGGAGGTCCCGGGTTCGCTGTCTGCCTTCTTTCCAGGGACATAACTCACCCGGGGATGAGGCAATGAGGTTGCGGGGAGGGGGGGGGGGGGACACGTACCAGCGGGGCCCGCGTTGTCATGGACGTCACAACAGCTCAGTAATTGCCATGCCGGGAAGCTATATGCTAACGATCGCAATGTGTTGATGTTCAATTAAACGAACAGTGCCATCCACGACAGAAGGTCAGAGCCTTCACAGTCAAAAATCCTCAGTGTTAATTTAACTCAGAGAGTGTACAAATGGGACCAAATGGCCCCTTACGGGTCTATTGGGCCCCATTTGTACGCTCTGGGAGTTACGCTCTTTTTTTCCCACTCTTTAATGCAATAGAACAAATTACAGTTTGACTTTGGTGGATTTAAGATAATTGAAACAGGTCGGATTTAACAGTTGGAGGCACATTCTCGCCAAGTTTGTTTTCCAGGTGCGTGCGTGCGTGCATGCATGCATGCATGTGTGTGTGTGTGCGTGCGCAGTGGTGGAAAGTAACTAAGTAGATTTACTTAAGTACTGTACTTAAGTAAAATGTTGAGGTATTTGTACTTTACTTTAGTATTTCCAACTTCTAATGCTTTTACTTCTACTCCACTACATCTCGGATCAAAATATTGTACTTTTACTCCACTACAATTATTTGAACATCTTAGTTACTAGTTACTTTGTAGATTTTGATTAAAAAACATATATGAACCACTTCAGCCCTATACATTTCGGCCATTTGAAAATAGCAGATCTACAATCAAAATTTTTTATACATTTCATTTGAAAACATGAAATGGGACATTTTGCATAATGAGTACTTTTACTTTTGGTCCTTTAAGTACATTTTGATACCAATACTTTTGTACATTTTGAATACGGGACTTCTACTTAACAGAGTATATCTACATTGCAGTATTGATACTTTTACTTAAGTACAAAGTGTGAGTACTTTTTCCACCACTGTGCGTGCGTGCGGGCAGTCTGGACGATAATATACGATCATTTGGTCTAAGTTAAGGTTCCAGAGGGTGTTTGGGGGCAAATGTAAATCCATCACAGGCTCCGGTCAATGTGCGGTAGCTGGCCGGACCACTATAGGACGCCTCTGGACCCCCAAGGCCCTAATCGCTGCTGTTGCTTGGCAACCCTTGTGCTGTAATTAGTCCTGAGATATAGCACCTCAGATTGGAGAATGGAGCGACACCTACTCAGGCTGTCTCTGCTTTGGTTCAATCATAATGTAACGCGTTGGCAAAATGTGAGAACTTAAGAGTCATCTTCACCCAGTGGCTGTGTTATTAACCCATTAAGACCGCGAACGCATTTGTGTCATTTTAGATTTAGTTGGCTATTCAAAAATAGCAGATCTACAAGCTCATAGCGCGGCACCGAGTGCCGCGCTATGAGCTTGTATATCTGCTATTTTTTTTTAATCTGGAAGATTTGTGCAAATCTTTGAATATATATATTTCTTTTTTAAGTGAATTTTTTTTACTCAAACCTTTGCTCCTGGGGGGTCCCTCCCTGGAACAACATATTTTGAGATGGGGGTCCAAATAAATATCATTTTGGGTGGTCCTTGACATGAAATAAGTTCGAGAACCACTGATATTATAGCAACATAAGTTTTTTCCAAAAACTGTTAGGATTTAGAAGACATTTGTAGAATCCCCCAGAAGCAAAGATTTGAGTTAAAATGTTTGCTTTAAAAAATACATATATTCAAAGATTTGCACACATTTTCACGATAAAAAAAAAGAAGCAGATCTACAAGCTCATAGCGCGGCACTCGGTGCCGCGCTATGAGCTTGTAGATCTGCTATTTTTTAATAGCCAAAAAAATATCTAAAAAGGACACAGATGCGTTCCTCGGTCTTAATGGGTTAAAACAGGCGATTTACACTTAACCTAATATTCCCTGCATAATAACACCGTAAGTCTTTATAAAAAGGGATAAACTGCCATTTTATAATAACCAGGCAAACACGGTTGTATTTTAGTTTTTGTTTTCCTTTTGTCGTTCTACTTAGTTCTCTCTTACTTTGAGTAAGTAATCTGGGTTTGTTTGCGCTCATCACTGTGCTGGAAACCTAGCACACTGCATGGTGCAGGCTGCTGTGGATGCTAATGTCTGAAGTTGACTGTTCATGAACTTTTCTTGAGGCAAAGTGAAATATCACTTTAAGTGTGAAACATGACAAATGAGGTACTGCGGAAGCTAAAGGCCACTTTTGGCAGGCTGTGGAGAGAATGACCCACGCGGCACTGGCTGAGGAGGCAAATGGGGACTTAAATAATGACAAATTGCCATGGCCATATTGTGGTGAGATTGCATTTACTGATGGAGGAAGGGAGTAACAACTCATTCTCTCTGGAGAGACGCTTGTATAAATAAATCATGCGGCTTTGCTTCTGAGAGTGACAGAACTTACATGTGCAGGAAGAGGGAGAGAGAGCGATGGAAGAAGAGAGAGACAGGATAGGATTGACCAGCGCAGATAGGGAGAGATAATGGAGTGAGTGATATCTTGCTCAAAACAAAAGATTAGAATGGGGAACTAAGCAAAAGGAGTGTCATTCATCGACCGTCATGTACGAAAGGCTTGTGCGTGCGTGCGTGCGTGCGCGCGTTGCTTTCGTGCGTGCGTATGCAGAACTCGACTGTGATATTATATAATGTGTGAGACAGTCAGATAAACAGCAAAAAATCTTGTTGTTGATATTTCTTTACTAATTATGAAGAATTATGATACCGTAGGACTGGGAAATATATCAATAATATTGTGATATGAGACTATAGGATTTTGGACGTGACTTTGCAGTGTTGTCTTTCCCCGGTTTGAAAGGCTGCATTATACAGTGAAGTGATCTAATTCTCTGGGCTCATTTGTCTGGTATTATTTGCCCTTACTTAGTTATTATATCGATGCTGTGAGGCAGAAACCTTGTATCTCCCTGTTTCATTTTTTTTGTCCTACATCATACAAGAGTGTCATACAAAAGCAGTGGAAATAGCCGATCTACAAGCTCACAACGCGACACGTTGTGAGCTTGTATGGGATTGTTTTTTTTTGTTTTTTTTCTCTTTGTCTCTGTGTATCAATATGTTGTGAAAGCACCAGTATAGTCTTCCCCACACTATCGTCACAACATCAATGTCAAGGTATTTGGTCAAAAATATTGTGATATTTGATTTTGTCCATATCGGCCAGTAACTCGTTTATTCTGTTATAGTTATAGTTTTTCTGTGGCTGAGCTGCAGTTTTCTTTTCTTTTTCTTCTTTTTTCTAAATGGCATAGTATTTACCCAAATATGTCACTTTCACTTGATGGATGTGTTCTGCTGGAGAGAGTCCAGTCCAGACATTCAAAACATACAGCAAGTCCCTCTATTTAATACATATTTAATAAGATAGACAGGGAGAAGGAAACCATGTCACGGCCAACGGGCAACTGCAGTGAAGGGAAACAAACCCACCGCCATTCAGATGTCATCTATGAAATGGGATGTGAATGGTATCACAGGCTGGCAGGTACACAGTCAAAGCCTGAGAGTGAGAGCGTACAAATCCATAGAATTAACACTGAGGATCTATACTGAGTAGAAATACTGGTGGAGCCAGCTAGCTATCCCCTTTTGGCCATAAAGGAGCTTTTCAAAATTCCTCTGAAAATGTGGTTTGTTTGCTTGTGTGGAGCTACAGTAGGTGGCCAGTGACTTTGACCAGTTTCACTTTCAAAACCTTTGCATCATGCATTTCACACAAATAGAATGCGATAAGTTTTGTTGATATAATAAGTTTGTCCATATAGAGTCCTATCCACAAATGCACCATTTAACTTCCACAATCCACATTATCAAAACCGTTGGTGTTGTGTGCCGCATTCTGTTTGTGTGACATGCATGATGCAAAGGTTTTGAAAGTGAAACTGGTCAAATTCAATGGCCACCGGCACCTACTGATGGTGGATATGGCTGTACGATACGAACAAAATCAAATATCGCAATATTTTGACCAAATACATACATAGATATTGAGACCCAAATATCATGAGAATGACGATGCGATTTTTGCTAAATAATCACCTGTAATGCCTATATACAATAACTCTGTAAGTGCAGGGAAAGGCAAATAATAATAGCTAGAGCCGTCAATTTACTATATAGGCACGCTTTAAAACCAGGAAACTGTAGTGTATTTATTTTAATTTATCCCCGAGGGGATATTAAGGTGTTTCTAGCAGCTATCAAAACAACAAAGAAGAAATAGAGATCTGAAATTCTAAGACGTTAGTATAAGTACCAAAAAAAACTGTACCATAAAATAATACAGAGTGGTTCTCAAAATGGGGTCCGGTCTCTGGGGACCCCCAGGGGTCTTTTGAAAGGGGTTCCAGCAGGTCCCCAGCACAATTAATGAATATATATCTAAATCAGTTTAACCACTTTTAATCCTACAGTATGCTATTTTCAAAGAGATTTGAAAAAAGGATCCCTGACACAACATATTTTCAGATGGGGGTCCGTGGCTAAATACATATTAATTTGGGGTGCCCTTGACAGGAAAAAGTTTGAGAACCACTGATCTATAGGAAGCAGACATTTTTAGATAGATATCTAAAATCTAAAAGCATTAAAATGCAAGACTAACACAGTCCAGACAGTGCTAAAACAGTCCAGTAACATCCCCAGCCTGATGAAGCTGCAGACAACACATAATGGCATATTATGATATTACAATATCCCCAATAGTCTCATATATACGGGTATCTATATAATATCAGGGGAGAATATAGTGTGACCACTTCAACTTCATCCTTATTGTCGCATCACAAGTTTACAGGTGGAAAGTGTGGGTGGAAAGTTTTTGCATACGAGCTCCTAACGTTTTGCAGTTTCAAAAATTGTCATGAGAATAGAGAAAGCAGCTAAGGAAAGAAAGTCAGTGAACAAGACACAATGTCAAATATACATATAAGGTGCATGGCCAAATAGAAAATAACAATGAGGCAGTATGACACAGTCGCTTGTGCTGGTAGAGACAGCACTTAGCAGCAGGGATAGCAGCCGATACAGAATCGCCATCTCTCGTGCACATATCAGAGACAATGTGGTTGCTTGTCACCTCACAATGCCGAGTTTTCTTTTTTTCCTTCTTTTCTTTTGCCCTATGTCGGTGATGTATTTCTTCTCAGATATTGAAGTGCTCTACTCAGCTATATGACGCCAACACGTGTGCACTGTAAGCACTTTCAAAGGTCCGTTGAACAGGGAAGTCCCTGATAATGGGGGCGTTGAGCCGCGTGGACAATATGGCCCATGTGGTTTATATTGGTTGCCTTTGTCCCCAGATGGATAACCAGCCATCGAGGTGGACTTGTTTGGTAGTAATTCATGACCTGCGACCTGACCCATAAAACCCCACTAGAGCGTGGGGAGGTCACTCCCAAGCTCAATAAATCCAAAGTCCAGCCATCAGCATCCTTAGACAGCGCTACAATAAAACACATACGGCTCATAAACCGCACCCCTGCGCACCGGAGATATTCTTCCCCTCCGCTAGTTTATACACAGCACATTGTAAGATCTATCTCTTATCTAGGCCTACCATCAAAATATTCAATGAGTCCCCAGTTCCCTTTTATGCCAGCTTTATGATAGCCCTTCGTGTGGTTGTGTCGGATGCCAAAAGTAGCCGATCTACAAACTCACGACGCGGCGCAATGCGACGCACTGTGAGCTTGTAGATTGGCTATTTTCGTCCCGGGACACCGTCCTGCGACAAAGTATAAATCTGGCTTCGCCGTGCCTGTTTTAAGAATCACATTGCGCTTGCAAACATTCAGTGGCGTTATCTACATAATATCGCTATTGCTATATCAGTGCACAATCTTAGTCTTTACCAGACAACTGTGAAATAAAAGTCTGCAGCACACAGTAAAATCGTCAGTTCTGATCAAACTCAGATTCAGATCAACGCGTTGCTGACGGGTTGAAACCTTGTATCTCCACGTTTCAACGTTTAGTTTTTCCGTAAATGAAATCATACAAGAGTGTCACACGAGTGTCACGCAAAAGTAGTGAAAATAGCAGATCTACACGCTCCCAACGCTGTGCGAAGGGACGCGTTGTGAGCTTGTAGATCGGCTATTTTATTCTTTTAATGTTTGTAAAATAATTTAAAAAATGGAACGGTTTTGGACATACAAGGTTTCCACCAGACAGCAACGGACACTGCGTAGCATTTTTTTGCAGGAGTAAACAACTCAATTGACTCAGTAGCATTGTCGATTTTACAGTACATTACTTTGTGCATAGTGCCGTACTGATAGCAGTTGACGTCACATCTATTTGAGTTATTTCTTTATTTTTAAATTGTGGTTTTCTTTTTCTTCTGAATGTTATGCTTTATTTAGATGTGAGAGTTTTAGAGAGACGTGACGCTATAGGGCAGAGAAAGGAGAGACACTAGGAGACGTGTGAGGACAGTCTGGGTTCGAATCCCCTCCGACTCGCTAAAGAAGCATAATGGTCAGTGCACTAAGTGGCTGCAGCGATCTCTTTTTGCACGTTTTTAAGACACATTAAACAGATATATTCCCAAAATGTCCGCGAGCACAGGGGCTCAGTGTGACACGGACGCTGTGACCCACATCTCCGTGGAAGTGTTGCTGCAACCCGCTGGGGAGTTTTGACATTTCCCCATGTGTTCCTTTTTACTGCGTTTCTTTTTTTTCCGTCATGCCTCGCTCTCGACAGCTCTGCCGGTCTCGTTATATCACAGCTTTGTGGGACTCTGCTTGCATCCTTTTTTTCCTCTCTCTCTCTCTCTCTCTCTCCCCTCTATTACAAAGGCCCACTTTCTGACAGCCTATTGTCGCTGTCGGGTGGAAAGCTTGTAGGTCCAAAACTGTTACTTTTCAGGAAATGGAAAAAAAAAAACGTGTTCCAATGGAACCAATGCAGTTATTATTTAGTCACAAGCTCACAAACAGAACTACTTTCTGCAAATATACAAGCTCACAACGCGTCGCACCGTGAGCTTGCGGATCGTCTATTTCCGCTACTTTTGCGCGACACTCTTTTTACGGCGAAGTCGGGCATTAATGTATACTCAAAGGCATAAAAAGAATGAAATGTGGAGATGCAGGCTTTCCAACTCGACAGCGACGCATTACAAAGGCCCACTTTCTGACAGCCTATCTCTTCTGGCGCTGAGCTGAATTGCAGTTCTACTGGAGAGCGGTGACAATGAGCTCTCCATACGGGAGCAGATTTATGAGGGCCAAACCATAATAAGGGCTGACCCTGGGAGCCAGATCTCCCATTAACCCGTTAAGACCGGGAACGCATCTGTGTCATTTTGTTTTTCTTTGGCTATAAAAAAAATAGCAGATCTACAAGCTCATAGATCTGCTATTTTTCGAAAAATCGTGAAAATGTGTGCAAATCTTTATATCTTTTTAAAAGCAATTTTTTGCTTCTGGGGGTCCCTGGAACAACATATTTTGAGAGGGGGATCCGTAGACAAATACATATCATTTTGGGTGCATGGTCCTTGACATGAAAAAAGTTTGAGAACCACTGATATATAGCAACATAATCTTTTTTTTTTTACTGTTCGGATTTAGAAGACATTTGTAGAATCCACAAAAGCAAAGATTTGACTTACAAATGTTCGCTTTAAAAAAATATATATTCAAAGATTTGCACACGTTTTCACGATTTCTTTAAAAAACAAATAGCAGATATACAAGCTCATAGCGCAGCACTGCCTGTGCCGCGCTATGAGCTTGCAGATCTGCTATTTTTTGAATAGCCAAAGAAACCCGTTAAGACCGTTCCCGGTCTTAACGGGTTAAACACCATGTCTAGATAATTTAAAGCTCAGAGGTGCCGGGCATACTCTCAGTTCTCTCATTCAATCCAATCACTTTCCATTTTCATTTATACACACTATCTGCTCAGTTTGATCGATTGGCCATTAAAAGCGCGGGGGCCAGAAATGGCTCTTAATTTATTAGCGTGCCAAAGGTTATGACGAACAGAAAGGCGGTTAATTGATTTGCAAGTCGAATCAATGGCCTTGGCTAATATTCAAATATTGACCATGTGTAATTGTGAAGTATACACCGAAAGTTGTTCCTTATATAACGATCACAATCAAGAGATAGGTTTACGTTGTTTTGTTTTTTTTGCTGTGTCAAATTGAACTATAATAAAAAATGTTTTAGTATGAACAGCACCATAAAATATTATACCCAGTAGCTCAGTATATTTCCTGCTTGCATTATTAAATAAGCTAATCCTCGAGCCAAGTCTTTACAGTAAGTGTGTCAAACTTGCAATATATGAGCATATCTTTTATATCGTTTTATCTACGGCATCTACAAGTTGTCTATACACAGGATCTGAACACAAATAAAAACTGTCCTTTTTCATTTTTGTTTTGCTTTATTTTGAGACTTGTGTTAGAAGGTTTTAAAAATATTCCAAATATTCCACATTTTACAAGGTTTGAAAATAGCAGATCTACAAGCTCACAACACGTCGCACTGCAACGCGTTGTGAGCTTGTAGATCTGTTATTTTCAAATAGACGATTTAAAGCATTTGAAAGCGTTCATGTGGCCTAGTCGCTTCTTTTGGGCTTGTTTTCATAGACCTGGTTGCTTAAATCTGGCAACACTTTTATCTACGGCATCTACAAGTTGTCTATACACAGGATCTGAACACAAATCAAATCAGTCCTTTTTCTTTTTTGTTTTGCTTTATTTTGAGGCTGTTGCAATGCCACCCCCCCATAATGACACAGTAAACAAGAGAAAAACAATGTCCCCGATTGCACACGCTTTCGATGAGGGAATACGCTGTATGTAATTCACTGGGCGCCCTGATTGGCTACACTGTTTGTTGTTTCCTATGATCCCATGTTGTCTCTACTTCCCTGGTGACTTTGCCTGAGGTAACACACATTGTGTGCCCGTTGTTTGGATCCCATGATGGCATGCTGCTGGCCCCCCTGAGGTCCCATGTCTAATGAGCTCCACGTCTCCATGCGAAGCTAGTGCTCTTACCTTTAAGATGGGAATCATCCTCTCTAACAGAGCCTGCAGGGCTGCGTTGAATAAAGCATAACGCCGTTGTCCGTGTGTAAACCTTGTATGTCCAAAACCGTTCCTTATTTATTGTTATTAGTAATTTATTTAGTCATTAAAAGTAGTGAAAATAGTCAATCTACGCCTCGCGAGCTTGTAGACTGACTATTTTCACTACTCTTGTGTGACAGACTTGTATTTCACGTGCGTCAGGGGTGAGGACGGTCGTACATTCTTTATTACACCTAGCTTACTCCGATACGTATGTTGCGAGAGTAAAGTCCTTTGCAGACAGGGTGCGATACGGAAAAAAATGACAATATATTTTTTTAAATGAACACATGGTTCTCAATGACCTCATGCACACCGGCTCCGAATTTACCATGCGGCGATGCGATGCGGCGATGCGATGCGGCGATGCGATGCGGCGATGCGTTTTTTTTTCCAATCGAACCCAGTTCGGTTCGTGCGTCTTTTCGCATGCCGTAAAAACTGATTGACTAATCGCACCCTGTCTGCAAAGGCCTTTAGTAGCACGGGGCAGTGTTGCCATGTCCGCTGATTATAAGCGACTTTGAGCTTGTTTTTCTGTAAAGTGGCTTGTAAATATTGGTAGTTGCGGGCTGCGGCTTGTTTCTAAAAGTGTAGTTGCTTATTTGGGCTGATTATTATTTAAAACAGTGGTTCTCTAATATTTTCATGTCATGGACCCCCAAATTAATGTTAGAACAAATATTCCACATTTTATTTCACGTAGCTTGTTGATCTGCTATTTTCAAATAGCCACACAAGCGTTCATGTGGCCTAGTCGCTTCTTTTGGGCTTGTTTTCATAGATCCGGTTGCTTATTTCTCTCACAAAATATGGCAACACTTCTATGGGAGACGCGAAAGCACGTTGGGTTGAGTTCAGTCCGCAGCCGGAAGGATGGAAAATTAGAGGAAAATGAACGGACAAAACATGACGAATCTGTCTCCCTCTCCAGTCCCTATGTCAGCCCACTTGTTCTTAAAGGAGTATTTCACTTTCAAAAAAACTTTGGGTAATTTTATCATCTACTCAGGCTTTTGTGAGCCACCCAGACCGTTTTTAAGTTGCTCGATTTAGTATTTAGATATTTGATAGTCATTTTATCTGACACGCCCCCTTCCTATACAAACCCATTATAACTTCAAACTCTATTTTTAACCTGTTAGATTCATCAAAAACACCCGTCCTTGGTTCTGCTGACTCACCCTGCCCTCCTAATACGTGAGGGGGCCGTGTTTTTTCGATTACTTTTTTCATTGATTTTATTACATTTTTTTATTGTATTTATTTTTTTTCATTTTCCCCAAAAAATATTTAAAATAAATCGAAAAAACACGGTATCGCGTATTAGGAGGGCAGGGTGAGTCACCAGAACCAAGGACGGGTGTTTTTGATGAATCTAACATGTTAAAAATTGAGTTTGAAGTTATAATGGGTTTGTATAGGAAGGGGGCGTGTCTGATATAATGAATATCAAATATCTAAATATTGCAACTTAACACATTGGGTGCCAGAGGTTTATTAAAATATTATACTTTGAGTGCCAGGACTTTTTAAACATTTGAACCTTTTTCAAGTAGTCACAAAATATTTTCAGTGATCACCGTCCTCACGGTGATCCCCTCATTACACACATACAGGTCTCGTACAATCGGGGGGAAAAAATTTAAAACATTCGGAAATCCATTCCATAGTTGCAGCCAGTTGAAAATAGTTAAATTAACATTGTAAAAAAAAAAAGTGCACAGGAGCCGAGATACAGGTTTTTGAAGTCATAAGTTAACCAGGAGGTGGATTGGAGTCTAAATCTTGTAGGAGTGATATTTCCTGTTGCTGTGAAGGAAAAAAAAAAAAAAAAAAAAAAAAAGTAATTTTTTTTTTTTTTTTTCAAAAACCGTATATATACGGTTTTGGCACTCAACGTTAGTATGCGCAAAACCGTATATATACGGTTTTGGCACCCAATGTGTTAAAAACGGTCTGGGGGGCTCACAAAAGCCTGAGTAGACGATAAAATGACAAAAAGTTTTTTTGAAAGTGAAATATCCCTTTAAGGACAGTTTGTATTTCACTTTAAGTAGGGCATTCATTTACGGGAAAAAAAAATAAAAAGTGGAAATTATGGAGATAGGAGGTTTCTCCCCGACAACAGAGCTATTATGTTAGCCGGGCCACATGCTAGCGTAGTTATAACATCAGCATCATCAAACATCCTTCTAATGCTAAACATCTGCTGTGTGAAGCATGGATTGGTGTTAATTAGGACTGTGTTTTTTTGTTATTTTCCCTGAAGCACTGTCTTATATCGGAAGAAGAAGTCGAAAAGATATTCACAGATGTTATAATGATGAGATGCTGCGTGCGTGCGTGCGTGCGTGCGTGCGTGCGTGCGTGCGTGCGCAGACTGTACATACATGCGTGCGTGCATTATCATTATTCATCGTAATGGTAACATCATTATTGGTGTCAGCGTTGGTATTATTACTACAATAAAACAGATCGGGGGATATTTACTTCTCCTTCAGCCATGTCCAGGGATTGTTTAAGTTGTTTCCTCTCGTGCTGCTGCTGTTGAAGCTCTTATCTGGGCTGCAGCAGAGTCTCTCTCCCCAGGGTGCTCACTGACTAATATCCCCACATAGGCTTAGGCCAGGATAAAGACCTCCATGCTCTGACTCCCATGGTGACCACAGGTATACACCAAGACAAAGTGCTTCACACTTGCCGTCATCGCCTAGCGAACGGGAATGATCGCTGGGGAGAAGAAGATGCTCTTACTTAGCGTCCTGGGGAGGTTTAGATACACTACAATACTGTATAGTCAGGTCGTTTCTATACATATTGTCGCTGTCGAACTGTCGAGCAGAAACCTTGAATTTATGATGCAACTATATTTGGCCTGCATTGTCAGAAGTTTAAGGAGAGTCTTTGTAGAAAGTCAACACATTTCGATTGAAAGTTGTGTTTAATCAAATGTAATTAAAATGAAGCAAGGGTTTATCACTATTGACTGTGAAGAAGAGAATTACAGTATGATTACCAAGTGAAGACTCGCCAGATTTCAGAGGGGAAATAAGCTTTGTTATAGTCAAGAATATTTCAGAAGGCTATGAAATTAAGTGACAAAAAGAAAGCATAGGGCCTACTTAGATGTAGGCCACTGTAGGCTAATTATGTGTTTTACTATATCCTCTGCAGTTTGTACCCTTTATTGATATCACAATGTTAAATAATCACGTCCTTATTTGCACCAATTACAGTTCATTAAAACGATCAGTACATAAGGGCTGATATATTTCCATATGGCTAACTGGCTACACTTACGTAATGAACGTGCTGCTAATATGACGATCATTGTTTAATTAACACACAGAAATTTCACACATTTATGCTATAGAAGGATAATGGATAGAACAATCTTCAATCGTCAAAGGAGTTGTGATCACATCACATAATGGTAAATGCTATGCAGTCCAGTGCAATGGCCCATCACATCACAGTGTTCCCTGGGCGGCCAGTGAAACGGAAAGTGTCTAGATGTAAAGGGAACGAAACGTTTGACATCTGTATTCTGTTACATTCCCATCTATCTCTGGAAACTGCACAGATGTCACGCACAAGCGTAGTTTTGAACGCAATCTGTTTTCCGGTGGATCCAATGTAGTTATTATTTAGTCACAAGCTCTTGTTAGCACGGATAAAAAATGTATTAAACCCACAGACAGACTTAACCAGTTTTAACTTTCAAGCGTTTTCAAACGCAGCGAAAATAGCAGATCTACAAGCTCGTAGCTAGCTTGAAGATTGGCTATTTTGGTTACTTTTTCACAACACTGTTGTATGTCAAAATGTAGAGTATTAATTTGAAAAAAAAACATTAAATATGGAAATACAAGGTTTCTACCTGACAACAATAATAGGTGTAATATCACAGTCACCCGCCCCCTTTTATATTCACCAACCTGCTACACTGAGCATTATTAACTCTAAAGAGGAGTTAACGATGCTTGGCTCACCATTAACCAAAAACATGAACACGTTCAATGTGCTCTATTATTGCGTTCATGCACAACACTGACTCTGCTTTGGTGACAATGTATCATTACATTCATTAATTGATAGAATTGGCATTCATTGGCCTAGATTTGCTAGTCAGTTTAATTAAAAACATTGTAAAACGTTGTATTATTAGTACCTACCTGTGTCCATTTTGCTAAACAAAATGAAATAGCACAATAAGAGACCCTTGTTTTTCTTTTAGCTCAGCAATGTGTCTATTCACTTCATGAGGGTTTACATACAGAGGGATTGTGGGGGAGGAGGCTCGCCCGAGAATAGTCTAGCAATCGAAACTAATCAGTGGAGACAATGGGCTTCATTCTGACACCAAAAGCGATCAGTGATCTGAGTATAATCAAGTATTCATCACATATCACCCGGCCAATGTGACAAGGAGGCAGAGTTGAAGCATAAATATTGAGCGGATGAAGAGGTGAAGGGGTTTGTCGTCACTCGTCAGCAGCTACAACGAGGTGCCCTTCTGTTATACATAGAGAGAGCAGTCTAAAAATGTTTTGTGGAGAGAGACCCTGGCTCAGTCAGAAAATGTTGCGTACAGTAGGTTTCTGGAGAGAGACCCTGGCTCTAGCAGAGGACTGCCTGGGTCCGATCCGTGTTTTATCATAATCACTCGGAATAGGCGCTATTACCTCTCCATCATTATGTGTAATACCCGAGAAGACCCATAGTATGCCTACTGTGTGTGTGTGCGCGGCTGCACTAATTAGGAGAGAAACGCATTGAAGTGCTGTTTAACTTGTGTGTGATGTTTTAGACAGGCCTAGGATCAGGTTAGTGCAGCCTGAACGGCTGTGCATCTTGCGTGATGTTTTAGGCTGGTTTAAGATCAGATTACTGCAGCGCTAAAAAAAAACAAGTTGAGCTACGCAATGCATGCTCACCACCATACTGTAAGGCGAGCCAGCAGCCAGGCTGATTTGAAAACACCGGTGTGTGCAAATCATGGATTCCTCCGACGAGGTGAAAGCAAAGCGTTGATCATAAAATGGTCATTGGTCAATAGGTCTGCTATTATTTCATAAAGTCCACATTTATTTACAAAGAAAACCTTTTGTCACGCATATTAAATTAATACCTCTGCGCATATTTTTGTAGTTTCATATGCTCTATTTTCAAGGGGTGTATGGGTCGGGTCAGTCTCGGAATCTCGGAAACAATTGGATCTCGGAACAAATTTCACGGAGCCAATTAGGGTTCGGTTTTGGAAGACAAAAAAAAGAGTAGGAATGGCTCGGAATCTGACACTTTTTGTCAAGGGTCTATTCCGGATCGATTCCCTTATTTGAAAATATTCTCGGAAGGGCTCGGAATCGGACCAAATTTCCTGGACCATTTCGGTTTGGGTCAGTTTTTTTTAACCTGTGAAGAGCTCTACTACCTGGCACTCTGCAACACAAGCCCACAACCAACCCCTTCCCCTCCAAGTCAGCCGCTGCCATGAGATACCTGGCCCAAGACATAGAGACACAGAACCACGCTCTCTTCCACTGCCTCAGAATAGTTATTATGGAGTAGTTGGTGGAGGATGGACAGTTGAACTGGGGGAGGATATATATATATCCCAGTTTGGGGTGCTGGCCTGAGAGCTGTGGAATCATGGAGGGCATGAAGCCAGGGCTAGACCTCTGACTGGGTGCGTGGACGCTGTAGAGAGCTGCCTGAGATCATAGCCTAAGGCCTTACCATACATATACCTTGGAGAGGAGAAGAAAGACTGGCTGTTGTGGAATGAGAGAGCTACAGTAGGCCTATAGGGTTTCTGTAGGTTCTCCCGCTGTGCTAGAGAGTAGACTGAAGTAAACATGGAGAGCAGACTGGAATCGATTCACTTTGCAGGTTGCTGCACCAACCTTATAAATGTCCAGATACAGTAAGGCTCTACACCAGATCACACTAGTTAATTCAGAATAGAAAACTTGGCGTTCCACAGGTGCCGACGCATTGTGAGCTTGTAGATCGGCTATTTTCAAATGGCCGTAATGTATATAGGGCTTAAGTGGTTTTGTAATAATAATCAAAATCTACAAAGTAACTAGTAACTAAAGTTTTCAAATAATTGTAGTGGAGTAAAAGTGCAATATTTTCCTATGAGATGTACAGAAAATTGGAAATACTCCAGTAAAGTAAAAAAATACCTCAAAATTGTACTTAAGTACAGTACTTGAGTACATGTACTTAGTTACTTTACACCACTGGAAGATAATGCTCTGTTCACTGCTGTTGGAGTGGGCATTGCTGATCTGGTCTTACCAGAATACATCATGAAAATCATTATGGAAAAACCTGCAAAATGATCATGTGATGTCATGTCTGAAACAATGGATGAGGTGACCTTTAAAAAGGACCAGGCTTAGTTATTCATCATTTTTGTATCGTTGTTTTTGATGATGATTATGATGATGATTATGATGATATATCTAACTAGTGGGCACAATGACCTAGGTGGTGACGCTGTGCGATTTGAGATGATCTAATAGTGATGCTGTAAAGTTTAGTTACTTTAGGTACTGTAGTCTGATTTGGCGTTTATCTACTGATGTTGTAGTAGTTGCTGTTGTTTGTCATGATGTATTGTCATTTTGTGCATAAGAAGCTTGCAGATGTATGTTTTTTTCTTTTTAAAAGAAATATAACAATCAAGCAAGCAATCAATCTTCATGTAAATCTTACCTAATTTCTGAGACATCCCATGACTTTATTCTAACCGGTTATACTCTATATACTTAATTGACCGGCCTGTCCCCCAGGTCTCTACACTAGGTCTGTTCCTTTTTCCAAATGTATTTACCAAAAATAGCAGATCTACAGTACAAGCTCACAGCACATTGAGAGCTTATAGATTTGACATTTTCACCAAATGATTGGCTGTGGGTGTGGAGTAAGATTTGATGTTTATATTCTAGTATTTTAACTGTACGTGATCAATAGGTTTAATGTAAGTCTTTCTGATAGTGAATTAATTATTCAGGAACTTTTTTCTCTTTAAAAAATAATAATGTAGACTATTTATTGCCTTCTGGTTGCACTGCTACATTATTTTGTCCTGGTGGAATTATATAGTGGCGAGCTTAGATGGTTCGCTCACACATCTATGGACATGAAAGGCTCTCTGTAGTGTGTGGACATCAAGAGCAGTGAGCAAATCAATACCCTGTTATGATCCACTTCTTAAAGACATCACTGTGATTGCTCCTGATTTGCCTTTGAATGAATTCTCCATCCTCCATATATATATATATATATATATATATATATATATATATATATATGTATATATATATATATATCTCAAGAGAGAGAGAAAGAGCATGCTTGTGTGATGTCCAGGCAGATTTGCGTGTGACGCAGTGGTGGGAAAAGTACTCACATTTTTTACTTAAAGAGGTGGTGCCATGGTTTTGCACTTTTTCTGTTTTTCATGTGTCTATGAGGTTGATAGAACTTCATTAAGCCCCCTGGTGGTGTTTTTATGGTGTTTTATGTCTTCTCTGACTATTTTGAGTTTCTTCCTGGAGGCTGAAACCTTGAGGGTTAAAAGTGCCAATAGAAAAATGTTATGACACAGTAAAGATATACCCTCCCCCTCATTATCATAACACAGCAGGTGTGGGCATGAGGAGGAGGAGGGACTAGGACAGGTGGGTGGTGCTAAGGTGGTGGAGGAGGTGTAAAAGTCCGGAATTCAAAATGTACTTGAGTAAAAGTACAAATGTATATCAAAATGTACTTAAAGTACCAAAAGTAAAAGGTCTCATTATGCAGGATATACCATTTCACAGGTTCAACATGTATACAAATCTCTTGAAAATAGCCGATCTACAAGCTTACAATGCGTCGCATCGCAACGCATTTTCAGCTTGTAGATCGGCTATTTTCAAATGGCCGAAATGTATGTAGGGCTGAAGTGGTTAATGTATGTTTTGCAATAATAATCAAAATCTACAAAGTAACTAGTAACTAAAGATTTAAAATAATTGTAGTGGAGTAAAAGTTCACAATTTGTCTCTGAGATGTAGTGGAGTAGAAGTGAAAGTATTGAAAATTGGAAATACTCAAGTAAAGTACAAATACCTCAAAATTGTACTTAAGTACAGCACTTGAGTAAATGTACTCAGTTAATTTCTACCACTGGTGTGACGTGTGCATGTGACGTGTTTGTGTATACTGCGTGTGCGCGTGTATGTGTTATTGCGTGCGTGTGTGTGTGTATGTGTGTGTGTTATTGCGTGTGTGGTGAGGATGATGACAGGTGTGTGTTTCAGACCTTGTTTGTATTCTGCAGCGTGTTTGTGTTGATGACATGGTTTTGATTATTTATGATGTTGATCCTCCAGCTCCTTGCACTTCCTGCACCCCTGGATCACAGGGAAAAAAACACATCAGGACAATTATGGGAAGTGAACCAGTAATCTGCTCATGAATAATGAATGCACTTAATGGCTACTGCCTACTGTACTGTACCGTAACATACGGGACTGCCATATACAGTAGAGGAAACACACTAGACTAGAAAGATTTATGTATTATATATTTACAGTGGTGGAAAAAGTACTCACATTTCTTACTTAAGTAAAAGTAACAATACGGCAATATAGAAATACTCGATCTGTTACAAGTAGTCCAGAATTCAAAATTGACTTGAGTAAAATTACAAAAGTATTGGTATTAAAATGTACTTAAATTACCAAAAGTAGAAAGTACTCATTATGCAGAATGTCCCATTTGAGTTTTCAAATGTATAAAGAATCTTTTGAAAATAGCAGATCTACAGGCTCACGATGCGTCGAGCTTGTAGATCTGCTATTTTCAAATGGCCGAAATGTATATACAGTAGGGCTGAAGTGGTTAATGTATGTTTTGTAATAATAATCAAAATCTACAAAGTAACTAGTGACTAAAGTTTTCAAATAATTGTAGTGGAGTAAAAGTACAATATTTCCCTCTGAGGTGTATTGGAGTATAAGTAAAAGTATTCTCCAGTAAAGTAAAAATACATCAAAATGTTACTTAAGTACAGTACTTGAGTAAATGTACTTACTTTCCACCACTGTCTAAAGCTGAGCAAAGGTCTTAACCCTGCAAAACCCCTCCAGCCCTGTCAGTTACCAGTCATGCTAATTAAAATTGGTTGACCTTTTAAATCCTGTAATTAATTCTTAGTAATAGCTAGAGGTCATGTCATTTAATGAGGATCCTAATGCTATTTCTGTATTAACCATTTAAACCCTATATACTTAGTTTGACCAGAGTCCCTATGGGGCTCTGTACTAGGTCTGCTTCTTTTTCCCAGTGGTGGAAGAAGTACTCAGATATTTTACTTACTTACTTTACTTAAGTAAAAGTAGCAATACCACAATATAAAAATACTCTGTTACAAGTAAAAGGCCTGTGTTCAAAATGTTACTTGAGTAAAAGTACAAAAGTATTGGCATCAAAATATACTTAAAGTATAAAAAGTAAAAGTACTAAAATGTTTCAAAATAGCCTAGGTTATACCTATAATATGGCTGAAGTGGTTAATGTATGGTTTATAATATAATAATTTATATCTGCAAAGTAACTAGTAACTAAAGTTTTCAAATTATTGTAGTGGAGTAAAAGTACAATATTTGCCTCTGAGATGTAGTGGAGTAGAAGTAAAAGTACAGAAAATTGAAAATACTCCAGTAATTTAAAAAAATCCTCAAAATTGTGCTTAAGTACAGTACTTGAGTAAATGTACTTACACCACTGCAGTCTACACCAAATATCTTCGTCACAACAATAGTGAGCTTATAGATCGACATCTTTGCCAAATATATATGACCCAAAACAGGGACGCAAGGGTTCATGTGGTTAAGGAGGCGAGAATGATGTAGCCGACACGAGGCAAGGACTCGTCTGGCTCTCTCCTCTATATGAAGCCTGCTGAATAATGCACGGCAAGAAACCTCAAAATAAACTCATGCTCTGCTCCTTCCCTCTGCGCCTCTGCTTCCAGTCCCCTCTCTTCCACTGCATGGCTGAAGTTTCACGGACACACACACTCTGTTCTGAATGAAATCATACACAATCCCCCATGTGGATTTTACAATGTGCTGACGAGTGTGTGTGTGTGTGTGTGGGGGGGGAGAAGACGTTGACGGGGTCTTATAACGGCGTGGCTTTGCTTTGAATATCTGATGTCACATTGAGTCCTGTGAGTTCCATAGTTTTGGTGCGGAGTCTGCGGACAGTTGATCTGAGATTATGAATTCACAAAAATGTGAAAAATATTCACACACAGATAAAAAATGTGTTGATTTCGTCGACTAAAACTATGGCGGAAAATGTTCGTCGACTAACTTTTTTCACTGACGAAAACTAAACAAAAACTAAATAAAAACTAAGCTATGATTAAAACGAAGACTAAATATATGAACAGTTTTGTCAACAAATACAAACTAGACTAAAATGTTCGGGAGGGACGAGTGGAGAGGAGATCCAGTAGAAACCAGTAGTTTGGTTGCACTCGGGTGTTGCGCTCTGAAAATAGCAGATCTACAAGCTCACAACGTGTCTGCGACGCGTTGTGAGCTTGTAGATCTGCTATTTTCAGCATGCAACCAAGTGTAAAATCAGCCATTACGACGCCATCAAGGCACTGACAAAATACATTTTAGTCGACTAAATCAACTGTAGATTTAGTCGACTAAAATCAATTCAGGTGACTAAAATATGACTAAAACTAAATGAAATTGTATTGAAAAGACCATGACTAAAACTGAATGAAAAAAGTCGGTGTCAAAATCTGGCGCCGACCGGCCTAGTAGTTGTGCAAAATTAGCCATGGAAATACAAACACACAGTGATAGACAGACTCTTCCAGATGGCTCGCCCACCCCCCCCCCCTACAGAATCCACGCCATAAAAAAAAAAAAGACCAAACATGAATTAATGTCATTCTTAGAGACATCGCTTAGCGTCGGATAGCCAGCGGGACGTCGTGGCAGGCAGACAGTTTTGAAGCGTGACTAGAGCTGTTGCGGGGGCTGTATATAAGCCTGGCGGTGATTGACCTGCTGAGCGGGCGCTGGTGTAGCATGCATGGCTGCCCCACAGACTCTTAGCTTTTTGATTGATCGGAGATGTTGACAGACAGCGGTGTTTGATTCTGGTCCTGTTATCTGTAATGTAGCCCAGGCCCTCTCAATGGGGCTGACGAGATTAGAATGCATTACTGTCAGAGAGTCAGGGCGCCCCGGGGGCGGCATTGTGCTTGTCGAGTGTTAATGACTCACACTATGTGCACCCCCCCCCCCCCCACCCACACACACACACACACACACACACACACACACACACACACACACACACACACACACACACACATACACACATACACACACACACACCCTACCCCCACAGAGGGCATGTGCTGACAATCCAGGTAGCCAGCCGCCAGCATTCCAATCAGGCAGCCCTGGCTGTATACGCGAAACAAACAAACTGTAAAATCCGACCACTGTTCATTTGAAATGAACACTACTATGGTCCGTCAAAT
This sequence comes from Gymnoscopelus braueri, assembly GCF_963280865.1. NCBI lineage: Eukaryota > Metazoa > Chordata > Actinopteri > Myctophiformes > Myctophidae > Gymnoscopelus > Gymnoscopelus braueri. The sequence goes on from NC_137619.1 coordinate 41,512,332, forward strand.
GCTTTGATGACTGGTGTCAGGAAAAAAGGTGTGGTTTTAAGTCTTCAAACAGCGTCGTGTGGTTTAATCCATCAGAAACGGGAACGCATCTGTGTCAGTTTTTAGATTTCTTTGGGCTATACAAAAATAGCAGATATACAAGCTCATAGCGCGGCACTGAGTGCCGCGCTATGAGCTTGTAGATCTGCATTTTTTTTTTAAACGTGAAAATTTGTGCAAATCTTCGAGTATATATATATTTTTAAAGCAAACATTTGTAACTTAAATCTTTGTTTCTGGGGATTCTACAAATGTCTTCTAAATCCTAAGTTTAAAAAAAAAGGTATGTTTCTATATCAGTGGTTCTCAAACTTTTTCATGTCCAGGACCCCCCAAAATTATATTTGGCGGCGGATCCCCAACTCAAAATATTTTGTTCCAGGGACCCCCATGAAGCAAAGATTTGAGTTACAAATGTTCCCTTTAATATATATATATATTCAAATATTTGCACAAATGTTGAAGACTTTTCAAAAATAGCAGATCTACAAGCTCATAGCGTGGCACTAGGTGCCGCGCTATGAGCTTGTAGATCGGCTATTTTTGAATAGCCAAAGAAATCTTAAAATGACACAGATGCTTTCCCGGTCTTATTGGTTTAATGGCCTTTTTGCAAGATTTATGTCGGTAAAACAGAAACAGCAAATGACGACAGGCAGAGCTGCACAAACAATGCGACAGATGAACTTGAAAGAAAAAAATGTATCTACTGTAAACATAAACATTAGCCACCGCCTTGGTTTGTGTAGGCAGAAATGATTATAAACCGTCTTATAAAAGTCAATAATCACCCCATGGGTGTCATTGTTTTCAAAAGACTCTGTTTCCGCCCGTTCCAGACTAAATGCAATCCAACTAGTAAAATGGCTTCTGCAGCATTTTCAAAAGTCACTGTTTTAGGGGTTGAAATCGCCAGAATAATGTGGACACTAGACATAAATGTTATGCGTTTTAAAATGAAAATGTATTAATGTGGATGTAGCTATAATGGCTGCTGATACAATTTGACTGACAGACCAACAATGTTGACTGTATTGCGTATTGGTCCCACCTTGTCCATAGTATGCTTGTCCATACTGTTTGGTTAATACTTTCTAACTAGACCATACCCGGTGAAGTGCCAGGCGAAAGTAGTTGCAAACGTGGGGTTATTGCATGTCCTGTCGCGCGTCCCGTCTCATGCACATGGTAATGGTCAATGGCTGTGTGCAATTTGAGATCAATAGCTCCAGGCACTGAGGAGAACCGGGCAGAACAATTTTTGGGCTCAGAGGTTTGGGCTCAGAGGTTTGTGGAATTATTGTTCATGTGTGGCTCTATGTGTGTCACATGTCTAAAAGAAGCAAAGCAGTCCAGTATGTTAATCATGTTACTGACATCTACATTTCATACACTGTACAATTCTGAACGTTAACTTGACCCGTAAGGGTCCATTTGGTTAAATTTTTACACTAGTTACAGACATGTAGGGCCCATTTTGGTTCTAATAACTACCAATAATTTTGGAGGGGACCCCCTGGAACCCCCTCAAGGACCCCTGGTGGTCCCTGGACCCCCTGTTGAGAACCAGTGCTGTAGATTCCTGCTATTGCGTTCTGCTTGTGTGTGCGTGTGCATGTGTGTGTGTGTGTGCGGTCATTCATGCGTGTGTGTGCATTCGTTTCTACATACAGTGTGTGTTCATGCGTACACTTATGCATACCTAGTATAAGCCAGGGTACGTGTCCTACGTGTACAAACTGTTTTGAATTGAGATTCCCTTAAGAGGGTAATGGAGGGATCCTTGAAGACTGTGAGATGGGGGAATTGAGTCATTAATGTGCTGGGCTTTAATAAGTGCCCTGGGGAAAATTAATATCCACTTAATACCCTGTCTCTGTGCTCGAGGTTGCTCACTTAGTGGATTGCTGAGGGCACTTGAATGCTTTTGCTAAAAAATGCAGGCAGACAAAACAACAACAAAAATGCATGTAAATGATACGTACAGCTTCAAAAGCAGAGCTTAATTATACAGTATGTAAAACAGTGATGAAAGAGGCAGCCTTGGCCTTACAAGTGCCCCCTAAATAGATTTCATGTAAATGGTCTGCATTTCTATAAAGCATTTATCCAAAGTGCTTTACAATGTGCGTTACATTCACCCATTCAAACAGACATTCACGGGTCTGAATCCAGGGACGCAGGTGGGGGCGGGGGGGATATCCCCCCCACTTTTGGGATGAAGAAAAAAGAAAAAGAAAAAACCTCTGACATCTACACTTCATGGAGTACATTTTTTGTACCAAATTAACCAAAATAAAGTTAAAAATAATAATAATAATAACAAACCCGGAAAAAAAACACACGCTGAACGCATGCACGCGCTGCGCACACTAGCATGCGTCCCCTTCGGTTCTAAAATGCCCCGTCTGAATCCAACCTTCAGACACGAAGCCAGAAGATGCCGGGTATCGAACCGGGAACCTTCCGGTTCCCCAAAGGTTGCTCTGGTAGCTAAGCTCCTGTCACCGATGTTTTATAACACACTTCCCCACTATGTCTGAAGAACTCAATACAGTAGACTAACTTTCTATACTGCACACTGTTGTCTATGAGTAGTTTCACAATATCCTTGTCTCAGCTTGAATAGTGCAGCCGTCTTCGCAGCCCAATTATCCCATTTGGGATACGATTGTCTTTTCTGTTACTTATGCGCCCATAATATAAGAATGACTCTATTGTTCTCACTTTATCTAGAAAGGGCACACTGCTTATTGGAATTGTAAAAGGCTCTGAAAATGGTTATCCATCCAAGTATTGCTGAGCCAGTGTTCATAATGATACAGCCTCCTCTTTTCTGTCCATATCTGTGCGTGACAGTTGTACCGTTAGATATAGAAATCGGGCCTTGTAACAGAGAGAGGTCCTCTGTTACCTATCCTTTGCACATGTACATTGTAACCTGATTGATGCACTTTAGGTATTTGCACGGCGTATTAGAGGGGGGTTGTGATGTGCTTGTGAAATTGCTGAGGATATTGTTGTAGTTTAATGTTGTAGTAGAATCATTAGTGGTGTAGTTCGTGGAGTTTTAATATAGATTATGAGAGTTAATTTTATAAATATGTATTTATGTATTCGTATTGTTTGTTAATCTACCCCTTGACATGGTGGAGTCCAAACTAATTGCCTCCAGCTGAGTATAAAAGGCTGCCAATAACAACAAACAGATTCAGTCTGTGGTAGGATGAGAGCGAGGCACCACCATGTCACCTGTGTTGGAGCTCCTCTTTTTATGTCTTGTGTATTTTAGTGACACTGAATAAAGCATTTTTCGGTTGCAATTTACAAGCGCCTCTGTACTGCTTCCAACCGCAAGTTGGGCATCCAACAGGCATTTTCCATTGGAAAATTAATCGCAGTGCATGGTGGTACACACCATGTCAAGTTACCACATCTCAGAGAACTGTAGAGACCAGAGCAAGGGTTATGGACAGAGGGCAGATGGTCTTTGTTTTAAGTACACCATCAGTACAGAGTAGGCCATCATTATGCCTCATCTCATTTTGTTTTATGTCATCTAGAGGTGCTACAGTTAATCAAACTAATTGATTTAGTAGACTATAAAGATAATCGATAATAGATGTATTTGGGGGATCTAAATGTAGCTATTTTCCCCCAATAATAGTAATAATAATAGAATAGCCGATCTACAAGCTCACAACATGTCACGTTGGGATGCATTGTGAGCTTAGATAATAATACAAAATAATCGATTATTCAATTAATCAAAACATTAATCAATTGATACATCGCTGAGAAATTAATGCACCTCATGATCTCTACATGGGTGTTAGTCTCCTCACATTCAGCCTTTGAATGTTTATCACACAAGAACAAATTATTCACGTGCAAGGTCAGTGCATTGGAGCCATTTAAAATGTGTGTCGTGTACTGTGGTGTGCTGAATCCATCACACACACCCACTCAGGTACCATGGTGGCACATACAGAACATGTCTAATGACATGGGCATGGGAACAAAAAAAAGCAAAACTGGATGGGCCTAAGATTTTTTTTAAGCTCAGCTATTGGTGGAGTTCTTCTCCGAAGGAGTAGCCATGACAACGACTTTTTTTCACACACTAAGCACTTACTTGACCAACTCAAATTCTAGGGAGAAAGGGAGAGGAGATGCTCACAGCAAGTAACCATATCACTCATGGTATTCACCAAAAGCCTACAAATTAATGCCATAAAACAACACATAAAATAACACGTTCATCATAATGCATTCCAAATATAAATAAAAACACATAAACTAAAAATAAAACATACATGTATACTTGGAAATCACTCCCAGTCCAATAGCCAGGAATGCAACATTATGAATAAAATGATATAGGGGGGGACTGTGTCCGGAATCATGTGATCAAGACGTATCAGTCAGTTCGATTATCCATACTGTTTGCCTGTAATTGGCTTCAAAGATTTGTTCTCAGGACTAACGCAGCCCAGGGTAGGCCACCCAGCCTGGCGAAGACCTGCGCTCCAAGGAGCGACCTTTTCTAGTTTATTTTTAAATGTTTTGGCTCAAAGTTAGCTCTTTAGTCATAGCTTCACATTGATTAAACCACCTTCTGACAGCTCATAATGTAGCGTAACAATAGTCACATGAGAGGACGTTTTCAAAAATCTGAAATGGGTGGGGCAAGCTGTCAATCTGGGTGGGCCTGTGCATATCCATCCAGAGATCCGCCTCTGCAGGCACTGTACCACAATATCAAGTCATTATAATTACATTCACTCACTTCCTGGACCAGGTGGAAAGGTGGTAGAAAGGTGACAGGTCGGTACTTTTGTTCAAATCAATTCCGACACTTAATTGGTACCTGCCATCAGGAGAGATTATTTTCTGCAAGCCCTTCCGGCTCGCATAGATTGTTGGCACATCAACAATGATACCATAGGCTAAGCCAGTAGACATGTACTGTATGTTAATTAAGACATATAAGAAAATACTGTACCTTCACTTAAGGGACTGGAAAATGTTATCGTTATCCATGTGAAAACTTCACTGTGTTCTTGATAATGAACAGTTCATGCAGTTTACAATGTCAATGCAACCTGAAGACGTTACAATGATTTAGCCTACTTTTTTTTTTTATCAGAATAGCAGTAGACTAAACTACTGTATATATGTTGTGCATTTTCATGCCAGCAGTAGCCTATTATTATGACCATAAAATGTGGCACCAAGCTGTGTAAATAAGGATCCTATTGACTTTACACTGACAAAGCCTCATTGTGTGTGAAGAGAGACGTGGGCTCACATCTTTAAGTCTGTTCAATAAGCATGCATACATATAAACACATTGAACAACACATATTTTCAGAACTTCGGACATTACCTTTTTTCTTCATTTGCTTATTTTTTGGTCCAGCACCGTGTTTAAAGAACCGTGGGGATGTGCTTTTCAATTAATTCTTCTATCAATCTGAGCACTTTATAAAAGTCACCCAATGAATCATCCCGGAAAGTCTCATAGGTTTCAATGGTTCAATCAAAAATGTACAGTCTGTTAGACATACAGTAGTGTTGAGCTCTGCAACCCCTCCATGGCAACTCAACGTTCTCAAACAATGTGTAAAATGTCGTATACCACGCTGTGGTCATATTCATAACTAGAGCCTCCAGTAATACTAATGTACATCTAGCAAATGCAATATCTTATACACTGACCCAGATTTTGAGCTCCATACAGTAGTATCACACGATCGTTCCAGCTCCCATACACTGATCTTTTTACATCTCCTTTTGTATCACCATGAACCAAGCATGCCTCTGGGCCCCAGTGAAGAAATTGTGTATTTGATTCACAATGCCAGAAAAGGTGCTAACCTGCCTGATGTTTTGGCAGCAGTGCAACGCACTAAATGAAGCTGGTGTGAGAATTTGCAGTGCACATGAACTGCTTTTGAAAATGTTTCTTTCAGGAGAACCTGAACTCCCTCCCCTTTGCCCTGAGATAACCAATCCTCCATCACAACAGACCCCGACACAGAGAGAAGGATCCACCTCTAGAGGTTGAAGGACCTCCAGAATCTATTCTGTGTTATTCCTTTGTGCAGACAAATCTGCTGTTTCAAAAAAAGCCCACTGCCCGTTCAATGATGACCCCTCTATGAATGAATTGGCCACAAACTAGCTCTCGTTTGGCTTGATCTTATAGTTCAGACGTTATCTTACGAAACAGCCTGCCCTGCAGCCTCAAGCAGCTGGTCCTAAATGTGTTGGCTCATCAACGTAGCATTTCGTGGCAGTTACTTCAGTCTATTTTCAATTTCTGGATCATATTTTGACATGAACTTGAACAACTCCAAGCAATTACCCTTATTGAGTGTGTCTGTTTCTCTGTGCCCTCAGAGTGGAATTTCCAGTTTGCTGCATAGTACATCAATGTCCGACACAGCTTTAGCATGTTCCTGGTCTCCCAACAAATGATGGGGCATGACCATGCAGTTGGTTCAACATTGTCCCACCACGGCTTTGTGATCCATGGCTGGCATTAGTGTTGATTTTGACAACAAATTTTGATTTAGTTTTAGTCATAGTCTTTTGAATAAAATTCCATTTAGTTTTAGTCATATTTTAGTCACCTGGAATGTCTAGTTTTAGTCGACTAAATATCATAACATTTTAGTCGACTAAATCTACAGTTGATTTAGTCGACTAAAAGGTATTTTTGCGGGCCTTGATGGCGTCGTAATGGCTGATTTTACACTTGGTTGCATGCTGAAAATAGCCGATCTAAGCTCACAACACGTCGCGCTGCGACACATTGTGAGCTTGTAGATCTGCTATTTTCAGAGCGCAACACCCGAGCACAACCAAACATACTTGTCTTAGTTCTACTGGATCTCTTTTCCACTCGTCCCTCCATAAAATTTTAGTCTAGTTTTTATTTTTTGACGAAATTGTCAATATATTTAGTCTAGTTTCAGTCATCATACAATTTGTATTGCAGATTTCAACAAGGCAATTGAAAGTGCTTCACACAGAAAAGTCATAGGGCATTAAGACAAAAGAGTATTAAGATACGAAGACACATAATGAAAGGACAATAGTATACAATTAAAAATAATAATAGATTAACATGAAACTACAAATTACAGTGCAGAAAACAATCGCTAAAAAACTCTTTCCCACTGACAGTAAATGTCAGTGGGAAACAGAAAGATTTGACTTAAAAGAACTAAGACTAAGTGTTGTAGTGGACATGTTTTCTCTGCCAGTTTGTTCTAGTCAGATACGTACTGTATGTGGTGCATAAAAACAGAGCAGCAGTGTTCTGAATCAACTGCAGCTGTCTGATCGATTATTTTTTAAGGGAGAACTGTAAAGTTACTACTGTTACAGTAGTAGTCAGGTCTGCTGAAGATGAATGCAGGGACGAGTTTTTCCAAATCCCGCTTAGACATAAGTCCTTGTATAGGCACAGCCTGGCCCAAACATGGTTCTTCCTCTATAGACTTCCCCCCCCCCCCCCCTTGGCTCAAAGATAGCTGTTTAGTCATAGCTGGTGCATGCATTTAACATTAAACCGCCTCCTGACGGCACATAATGTCACATAACATCAGTCACATGAGAGGAAGTTTGCACAAATCTGATAGGGTGGGGCAAGCTCATTCAGGCCCACCCAGAGAGCCTGTACCACACAGTATCATGTGAGGCACTGTACCACACAGTATCATGCAACAATGGAACCACATTAGCACACTTCTTTGTTCAGGGGGAAAGGTGGTAGAAAGGTGACGCGTCCCTATTTTTGTTCAAATCAATTCAGAGTCAACCCAGCTGGCACAGATTCTGCTGTAGCGCCCCGCATAGATGTTCACATCAAAACCCATGAATATACTGCATTTATGTAGTAGTAGGCTAGCTGTATAATAGGTATACAGTATTGTGTAGTTCAGTGATTCTCAAACTTTTTCATGTCAAGGACCCCCAAATTGTCACTTATTAGCCCGCAGACCCCCATTTCAAAAGATATGCCAGGGACCCCCATAAGAGAAGATTTTTTACGGCTCTAGCAGTGATTCTCTAGCCTGGTAAACCCTCCCTCCGGAAATCTCATTTCTATTTGATTCCAGGAGTGAGTCTGGCCTGATCGCCCATTCTGCAATATTGGCTGCGGGCTGGAGTTGGGCGGGAGTAATACAGTTGACTGACAACCCCTTCAGCCAATGATAATTTTTCCCCTTCAGCCAATCAGCAGTTCACCAGTCTATGTGACGCAACGGGACTTTTGAGACGTTCATGCCCAAAATGGGTTGCCTTATTCGGATACATGGGTGTCACTGCCCACCCCTACCGGTTCTCTAAATTTTTATTTTTAAATAGGCTTTGTCATGATTAATTGACCACATATATGAAGTTAAACAAGTAAATTCTATCCAAACGATATCTTATAAGTAAATTCCGTGCCTCAAAATAGAAGTTAGAGAGCTTTTTGAAGTCAAAAAATAGCGGAGAATATAGCGGACAAGAAAAAGATGGCTGCCGTTCGTGTTTTGGGCTCACTCGAACTCGCCACCTGATTGGCCAACTGTCGCTGTCAATCACAGAACGATGTGCGACGACGCTGATAGGCTCGGTTAGCTGGTAATTTCACTAGAAACCCCCACAATGGGCTATCAGGCCAGACTCACTCCTGGAATCAAATGGAAATGAGATTTCCGGAGGGAGGGTTTACCAGGCTAGTGATTCTCAACCATTTTAATTTCAAGGACCCCCAGTTTGACATGCATTAGTGCTACAGACCCCCATTTAATGGCATTTCTATCACTTGGACCGCAATTTATATTGTAAAATCTATGTCAATTTAACTCTGAGAGTGTACAAATGGAACCAAATGGACCCGTTAGGGTCAATTTGTTTCCATGTGTACACTCTGAGTTACAGACCCATAAGGGTCCATTTGGTGCCTAATCTATCATTTAGCTGGGGACCCCCTGGAACTCCCTCAAGGACCCCTGGGGGTCCCCGGACCCCACTTTGAGAACCAATGGTGTAGTTTATGTAGGACAAGCCAATTAGGCATGTTTGTTAATTAAGATATATATTAAAGAAAATACTCTACCCTCACCTAAGGCGCTGGAAAATGTTATCATTATCCATGTGAAAAACTATTTTCCTCATAATGAACAGTACATGCCGTTAACATTGCCAATGCAACCTGATGTTAAAATGATTTAGCCTGTTTATTATTAGAATAGCAGTAGACTAACTGCACAAATGTTGTGCCTTTTCACGTCAGTAGTATATATGTTTTTATGCTCATGAAATGTTACCTTCCTGTCTTAACCAAGCTGTGCATAAATAAGAATCTATAAATCCTAATGACCGCACACCGAGAAAATCTCACTTTTGTGTGAAGATGTGGGCTCACATCTTCTATCTTTAAGTCTTTTCATACATGTGTGATTTTGCAGTGTAATTTCTTGAGGGAATCCTGGCAAATCTATAAAGTGATAATTGATATCAATTAACTCAATCATGCGAGGCGTTCAAGTAAAACACAAAATGACAAGTGTGAAATTAAATATGATAGTGCTGTGCTCATTTCCATATTTGTAATAAGTTCTACTGTATCCCTACGTCTTCGTGGTGATGATAAATGGTTATTTCTATCTGTTTCTTGCTCAAAACGTCTTGCTCTTATTGCGTATTGTAACCCTTTTAACCCTTTAAGACCGGGAACGCACCTGTGTAACCACTTTAACCATTATCTTATACTTTGGCTATTCAAAAATCTTTGAATATATATATATTTTTTAAGAGAACATTTTTTATTCAAATCTTTGCTTCTGCTGGGTCCCTGTAACAACATATTTTGAGATGGGGGGTCTGCGGCCAAATACATATCATTTTGGGTGTCCTTGACATGAAAAAGTTTGAGAACCACTGGTATTATAGCAACATATACGTTGCATACGCAAAAACTATAGGATTTAGAAGACATTTGTAGAATCCCCAGAAGCAAAGATTTGAGTTAGAAATGTTCGCTTTAAAATATGTATAAATTCAAAGATTTGCACAAATGTTCATGATTTTAAAAAAAATAGCAGATCTACAAGCTCATAGTGTGGGACTCAGTTTCATTTGTTGACAGCTATGAGCTTGTAGATCTGCTAGCCAAAAATGACACACAGATGCTTTCCTGGTCTTAATGGATTATTTCCCCCCTCAAAACAGCAAAGCTCTCAGTCGTAGCTCTGTTTTGTAAAGGAGCAGCTATTTCTTTTAGTTATTTCCATCATAATGCAATAATGGTATTTTGACTTGTTTGACAGAATCCAATTAAATTCCTGAATTAGTGAACTGTTGAAAAGCAACAAGGTCGTCCAGGCACTCCAAAATGAAAAAAAAAGTCAATGATGAAGGAAACTCTAAAAAAAACCTTTTTTATCACGGCTAAACCATTAAAATTCCCACATGTTTTGACTGCGTGGTCTTCATCGGGGCTTAATTGATAAAGTGAATTGTCTGATCTGTTGAGTTGACTTTGAGAGAGACTTTGAAGTGTTATTATTCATTTGTAAAGTTCCATTATTGCCACTGTGTGGGTATTAATACTTTAGAGTATGCAGTCCAAGTTTATTTATGTATTGTCAGGATTAGAAACTGCAGTATTTTGTCTATGTGGTCAACACATTAACTGGTTAAACACAATGTTGATTTTGACAGCAAATTTTGATTTAGTTTTCAAAAAATCCATTTAGTTTAGTTTTAGTCTTTAGTTTGTTAGACATCTGAAAGGTTTTAGTTTTTGTCTAGTTTTAGTCGACTAAATATAAGATTATAGTCGACTAAATCTTGTTTTATTCGACTAAAATGTTTTTTTGGCGGTGCCTTGATGGCGTCGTAATGGCTGATTTTACACTTGGTTGCATGCTGAAAATAGCCGATCTACAAGGTCACAACGTGTCGCAGCGCGACGCATTGTGAGCTTGTAGATCGGCTATTTTCAGAGCGCAACACCCAAGCGCAACCAAACATAAAATGAATTGTCTTTTAGTTCTACTGGATCTCTTCTCCACTCGTCTCTCTCTAACATTTTAGTCTAGTTTTTATTTGTTGACGATTGAATATATTTAGTCTTAGTTTTAGTCATCGTAGCTTAGTTTTTATTTCGTTTTCGTCAGGGAAAAAATATAGTCAACGAACAATTTTCGTCATAGTTTTAGTCGACGAAATCAACACTGGTTGAACATCTTGGGTGACCCCATATTGTTATTATCATTCAGAATCATTCCCCCCCAAAAAGCCTACATTGTATTAGCTAACGTACTGTATTATTCTGAATTGATACTACAACACATGAATCATATTTGACTTTGAAGCGTCAGTGCGATCCTTCTGTGTATAATTGTTTTGTTTGGGGATCCACCACTGGATATAGAATGAGCTCAAGGACATTGAACAAAATAATCCCTGAATGAATTTTCCGTCCTTTTGGAAGAGCGGATGAATGATGTGGCAAATTTTGTAAATAAACCAGAGGCTCATAAAAGTTTTAGCGAGAGGCTCAGTTCTGAATTGCTCTGCACTTTCCCCATTCCATGTTGTTTGTTAGAACCAACCCATGCTGTGAGTGCAGATGGACTGAGTCAGCAGGGGATATATGTACAGTATCTGTACATATACAGTAGGTTGAGATAGTGTAGAATCTATCTGCTTAGGGGCTCCGTTGCGCTCAGACATGCAGTATAGTGGGTTGATATTGTTCGGCTGAAGATTTGCAGAACACACAAAGTTAAAAGGGTTGTACAGTGCAAATAATAACAGATCAGAAGTGAGTGGAGTGAGGGGGCGTAGAACGATCAGAGACACGGCTGATGAATAAAGAAGATACTCAGACACACAAATAGCCAGCGTTAACTTATCCATTTGTAACTCTGAGAGTGTACAAATGTGCATTCTCAGGTTAAAGCTGCCATCCGGCGTTAAAGCTGCAATCCGGAGCTTATTTTAATGAAGAAAATGTCATTTCATCCAATCTATATGAATAGAATCAGGGGTAAGCAACCTTAGGCACGGGTGACAACATTGGCACAGGGGAGGGCAATCACTAGCACACTGGCATTAGTGTGTTTTCGGTTTAAAATAAAATATTTAAACAATGTAAATTAAGTCCCTCCCATCTGTATGCATATTAGATCCTGCACATTAAAGGGATACTTCACTTTAGGGCCGGGGACACATTTAAAAAAAATATTAAAAATAAATGAAAAAGGTTATGGAAAATTCATGGCCCCCTCACGCATTAGAGTGTCCTACTAATGCGTGAGGGGGCCATGAATTTTCCATAACTTTTTTCATTTATTTTTTAAATGTGTCCCCGGCCCGAGAGTGAAGTATCCCTTTAATTCTACATTCATTCAAACTCTGAACTCTTGTTAGGGAGTCTGGGAGATACATGAGGTTATTGTTCTAATGATCATTACAATGTCCTGATGTGAATATTTCAAAAGAAGAAGTAGAAAATGTGTTGTTTTATTCATTAGAATCTGTTGGAAATATTGTGTTTTGACGTGGTGTCGTAATTAAACGCAAATTAGAAAAGGCACACTGACTATCAAGAAAATAAAAACATGGCACTCCATGTCGAAAAGGTTGCTGACCCCTGATCTGATATGAAAGAGTGTTTTAATACAATATACTGTAGCTAGTAATGGGACAATGTCGGGTCTCTGCTCTACATTATGTTAAGTGTCTTGAGACAACTTGTTGTGATTTGGCACTTTAATCAAATTGATTTGAATTAGTTCATCAGTGGTTGGAGGTGGTCTCCCTATACTTTTCTACTGACAAATGTTAAACCTGATGCGACGCGTTGTGAGCTTGTAGATCTGCTATTTTCAAATGATTTTATACATTTGAAAACATGAAATGGAAGATTTCTGCATAATGAGTACTTTTACTTTTGGTACTTTAAGTACATTTTAATGCCAATACTTTTGTACTTTTACCCAAGTACATTTAAAACTAAAACTTATTTTAGTATTTCTACATTGCAGTATTGATACTTTTACTTAAGTAATAAATGTGAGTACTTTTTCCACCACTTGTTCTTTGTGTGCTTGTGAGCGCCCGCACACGCGCACATGTACGTACGTGTGTGTAGAGAGAGAATTAAATGTGCCATGTCTGTGTGTGTGTGTCTGTGTGTCACAAGATGAGTGTCGATGTGACAGGACAGCTGCTGAAACACATGCGACGCTATATGAGATGCATGACAGTGATGTCCGTCATGCCGGGCAGCAGCAGGTGTCCTGTGGACGGCATATGAGGCAATTACAGCGTCCTCTGGGGAAGGGAGGTGAAATGTGTGCTTATGCAACATAACGTCAATACAGCATATATATAGCTGCATCTCTCTCTCATTTCATTTTACTTCATTTGATTCGATCAGACACCTTTATTGCTACACAGAGAAAAGCCATTGAGAACGCTGTTCCCCAATGAAGAGAAACCCATTCAGGTTAATCTTAATTTGCTCCGTAATGCCACCGACCATTTTAAGCACACTTTATTTAGGCACTAAATCAAGGAATATGGCGGTGAAACGCTATTACGGTTTTCTACCCAATACCCATTGGTCCTTGGTTTATTTGAGCTTCTCAACATGCAGTATATATCTATATCTATATGTATACTGTATATATATAGATATAGATATATGGAGAGAGAGAGACATAGAAACGATTTAGTTTGCTAAGTTCTGTCTACCATTGTTGACTGTAGCTATTGTAAGCACCAAAAGGTCTATTTAAGTGATGAGGTGAGTAATGGATGTGTGCGTGTGCGGGCCTGCGTGTGGCCGTGTGCGCGCGTGTTTGTGTGCGAGTGTGCGTGTGCGTGCGTGCGTGCGTGCGTGCAGAAACCACACTCTGTCCTCACTGTTATCTGTGATATCAAAGACGGCAAAGTGATTGAGTCTGGCTGTAAATAGAGCTGAAGACCCGTTCTTCTTCCAAATATCCTTCTATTTACAAGAAGAGGTCTGCGTCAGCCTAGAGCTGCATCAAACATTCACTTGTGCTTGGCAACCAAAGACAATAAGTGACAGTGGGCTTTATAACCGTATAATGGAGGAGTAGAGAAGAAGTGCATCTTCCAGCTACAGTATATAAATGTTAGTGCAAGAAATATTTATGTGACAGTAGTTAAGAATTTGACCAAAGCTCCTTCTGGGATCTTTTTTTAGTACAGCTAGCAGCTAGTCTTTCATGAAGCACAGTCTTGTACTGTGTAATTGTCTTCTAAGTAGAAGTTGTATTGTCCTTTGTCAAGGTTAGAGAGGCTTAAACGGCTGTTGGTCAATGCTAGACGCTCTCAAACGGTCAGCTGGGCTTTTCAACGTGTCAAAAGAGACAAGGAAGTGGGTGTTCAGCTGGCTTTCAGTTGTTCATAACAAAAGAGTAAGCCATGTTTAACTGTAATTGTATTCTTGCTATGTAAAGCACTTTGAGCTGCATTTCATGTCATGAAAGGTGCTATACAAATAAAGTTTATTATTATTATTATTATTATTATTATTATTATTATTATTATTATGTTGAGAAGACTTGAGTTAAAATCATGTTATCGCTTTTCTCATAATCGTATGTTTCCACAATTCTCAGATTATACAGTTAGGCCTTACTCATCATTGTGTGTACAGTATTATGCTTATGTTTGCCTATAAATTATGCATTAGGGACTTTCCGTTTTAATGCTTACACAGTAAAATCCTCAGTGTTGATTTAACCTTTTTTTTGGAGAACTTTGGTTCCATTTGTATTCCATTTCATTTCATTTTATATTGCCCTTTGTATCATGATCTGAGATAAATATTATTTTAAAAAGGTTCATACTCCTGATTTAAATTTGATAGATTGTGAGAACGGTGCTTTAACTCTTGACTGCCAGAGTATTTTCATAATATACTCACCCAGTGCCAGCGATTTTCATGTTTTATAACCTTTTCAACCGGTCACAGAAGTTTTATATCCATTGATTGATTGATTGATGTACTTTATTTAGTAAGACATGAGAATGGCAGTACATGGAAGTACAAATTCACAATACAAGGTCTACTAAACTGGGAGTCTCATTAAGCACTAAGCTTGTTTAAGATGAGATCCCCATGCACACAAATCATGATGACATAAGAGACAGACAGATATACACACTACTATACAGAATGTCATACAATCAGTTTGCAGGTTACTGGTATGAAGAGTGAAAAATATGTACAAGAGTAGAAAGAGAAAGGGGGGGTAGGGGGGGCCAGACAATCCATTGTCTGGCCGTGTGTATAAACAAACACGATACATGTACCAGCCCGCAAAGGGTTAAGTTTTCAGAGCCGAGCTGTCGTGAAGTTGTTTTCACCAGCGCAACCAGGCTGCAGGCACCATATCCGGCAATAATGCACGTATTTCCCCCCCCCCCCCCGGCTGGCTACAGAACATTTATATATATTATGATCGCGTGTCAGACCGTTGGTAAACACAAAGGGGATAACTGTCCGTCGTCCAGAGAAAAGAAAATATAACCGGAGCTTTCCGTTCGTTTTTTATACCGTGTGAGGTAACTGGTTTTGCCCTGGTTTCGGCTCGAAAATAAAATGTTCAAGATAAAACCAGAAACAGGAAACAGATGACGCTATTTCCGCATTGGGGTGAGTGGCAAGTGAGTGGAAAGGGAACCTGATGACGGATGTTACAGAGAACAGCGCGATCGTTTATTAAACAATGAAAAAGCTATCGACGCGACGGCCAAGTAGACCAAGTAGCAATTGACTCGAAAACGCGTCGACGGCAGTCAAAGAGTTGGATTTCTTTTTGATACACAATTGTTCCTTAGATTATTTTTTTGTTATCAGCTATGATGCTTTTTATGGTCCTGTTAATATGAACCTTCCAGCAATAGTTTTAAAATATGCATTATTATCAGTCCTCATGAGGGGATTAATAAGGCTAGGCAATTTTGCAGTTATTTGCAGAATATTTGCAGTATACATTACATTTTCAGTCACAAGTTCCTGTTGCATTGGCTTTATAAAGTGTGGGATAGGAGGAGACGGGTGACTTACAATAGATGAACTTTCACCTCTTTTATTTATTATTTATTATGTGCAGGTTTGTATGAAGGTATGTCCGATTGCGGTGAAACCTAGCAAGCACATCGGCACTACGTTGAGGAACAAATGCCACCCTTTCAACATTGCCCTATTATAGCGCCACCAGGAGGCCGATTTGTTTTAATATTACTCCTACAAATGTTGTCCAAACATCACACAAATCAGTACATATTATCTCTTTAGTCAAGCGATCAAGACGGATCCGTCCGATTTTTCACATTCCAGCCTGATTGGTGAATTCCGAACATTGCTGGCCCACAATAACCTACCTGACCTGGCGGAGACCTGTGCTACTCCGAGGAGCACTTTTTCTAGTTTTACTGTGTAACACTAGGCTGTGTGCCAGTCTGCTTACATGTATCTTGTTGCTCTCATAACTACAGCGAAGGGGGGTGGTATGGAGCGGGTGCTGACCTTGTTGTTTTACATAGCAGAGAGGAACACTCAGATGCAATGTTACGGTTACAACCACACAGAGAGAGAGAGGACCACAGGATCCTTCTCCCATTTCCCCCTTACTTTCCTGTAACTTTCCCCTCTCCTGCAGGCCGGCTGGGCCCCTGCTCTTAACCCACTTCCAAGTGTCAGTTTGTACCTTGTCAGCGAAGGTTCTTTTGCCCCTGGGCGTTTGGCATAATGAATCACATGACATGGCCAAAAGCGGGCCGGGGCTTTGTCTCTCCTCTGAGCCGCCCGAGGACCCGTGTCAGATTGATGCACCAGTCACCTTAGAGACTGGCCCGCTGCACGCCTGGCCTTCCTAACTGGTGAGAGCAGCCAAGCATCCACCTCCACTGTGTGCACCGCACCTCAGGATGCACGCACACCTCAGGACGCACACGCACCTCAGGATGCACGCACACCTCAGGATGCACACGCACACACATACACTCACACAGATATCTATTCGAATAGCACACACAGTTAAATCCTCAGTGGTCATTCGACAGGGTCCATTTGTGTACACCCATGCGGTGGGGTAAAGTAACTCAGTACATTTACCCAAGTACTGTACTTAAGTAGAATTTTTAGGTACTTTTACTTTACCGGAGCATTTCCAATTGTCTATACTTTTTTGCTTCTACTCCACTACATCTCAGAGGCTAATATTACACTTTTACTCCACTACAATTATTTGAAATATTTAGTTTATAGTTAATTTTAAGATATAAATGATTATATTATAACACATGCATTAACCACTTTAGCCCTATTTTATACAGAGGCTATTTGAAAATAGCCGATCTACAAGCTCACAACGCGTCACATCGCGACGCGTTATTTTCAAACAATTTAGTACTTTTACTTTACATTTTGATACCAATACTTTTGTACTTTTACTCAAGTACATTTTTTATTCCAGACTTTAACTTGTAACCAAGTACTGTACTTCTACATTGCAGTATTGATACTTTTACTTAAGTAAAACATTTGAGTACTTTTTCCACCACTGTATTTGAATAGCACACACAGTTAAATCCTCGGTGGTCATTCGGCGGGTCCATTTTGGGTCCATTTTGTGTACGTACACCCATGGAGTTTAAATTAGTTCAGTGGAATTGACTGTGCAGGTGCCTGGTGTTCCTCACAGGGCATCAGAGTGTTTGTGCCCTCCGTTCTGTCGCCTGATGTTAAGCCACTCATTAAGCTCAAAACCCACTCTCCTTGAACGCAACGCGCTACTGGCCATATTTTCTAATTAGTTTAATTAGCTATCCTTCTGACTTCAAACTGCCCTCCTCTGGTACTTTGCTCTTCATTAGTACTTAACTGAGCTGTGGAGTGTTGCTCTTGCGGGATCAGCGATGACAAGTAGAAAAACGCAGTAAAACAATACAAAATGTGTTTGCTTATTTATACATTTTTGGTTGCATTTGTACACTCTCAGAGTTACAAATAAATGAGTTAACCCATTAAAGACCGGGGTCTGTGTCATTTTAGATTTCTTTGGCTATTCAAAAATAGCAGATATACAAGTTCATAGTGCCGAGTGCCGCGCTATGAGCTTGTAGATCTGCTATTTTTGAAAAATTGTGAAAGTCTTTGAATCTATATAGTCTTTGAATGTATATATATTTTTTAAGCAATTTTTTTAAACCCAAATATTTGCTTCTGGGGGTCCCTGGAACAACATATTTTGAGATGGGGGCCCGTGGCCAAATACATATAATTTTGGGTGGTCCTTGAAAGATTCTAACCACTGGTATTATAGCAACATAAGTTTAGAGATTTAGAAGACAATTGTAGAAGCAAAGATTTGCGTTTCAAATGTTCGCTTTAAAAAATATGTATATATTCAAAGATTTTTCTAAAGTAGACGAAGAAATTGGAAAATGACACAGATGCGTTCCCGGTCTTAAAGGGTTAACACAGATTTTACCATGTACAAAGGTGAGAAGTCAGGCCAAGTGACAATATGATGTCGGAATTGCAAACGTTGGCTGTTCAGCTGTGATACGAGCCGTTTGATGTGGGTTCCTGTGAGCACGTGGGAGTTCGGGAGCTAAATTGGAGTCTATAAAAAACAATCAGTGATGATTTCGAGCAGCGGCGCCGGCAACGTAATTAATCCTCCAATAATCTAATCACGTTTGTGGAGCAGAGACAAACGAGGTCTGAGATCTCATGCACGGTGTCGTTGTCAAACCCGAGAGGTTAATCAGGGTAAAATATTTACATCCCTGATACTTAATTACCTTGTTCTTTTTTTTTTTTCACCAGAACACCAGACTTCTCCAAAACTTTCATTTTTTGGGGTGCTATGTTTTCATTAACCTACCTGGCCCTACCTAAGCAGAATGATGGCATTTTGTACGTCATAAATTATTAACATGCAATTGCCAGGCAGTTATAACCCAGTGAGCCATAGACGTCCGTCTAATACCGGTTTATAACTGGTCTATCAGTTTCTTCAACGTCTAGGCTTACAGTAGCTTAGACGTTCATTAGCTGTTTTTTTAACCCTTGAAATGACGTTTTTTCAACATCTAGGCTTAGCCTACAGACGTTTAAAAAACTTTCACTGTTAGACCAGTTAAAGCTTGGTTTTAGCCTAGCCGTTTAGACGTATTTTAGACGTCTAATAGCCTGAAAAATGCTCAGTGGGAAGTCACGTTTCCTGTGTCTTGTCTCAGTTGTTGTTACAGGGGACATTACAGAGCAAGCCTATGCAACTTGCTCAACGACAGTGCAGAGGTTGTATACAATACAAGGGATCTCGTGGTTAAGTGGCTCCTTAAACACCATAGATGAGAGGCATCGCTGAGCGTTGCTTTGAGGGGGACGATGCTCTTTCAATTGAAGAGCGGGTGACCGTATAGAAGCGGATTTACGTCTCCTTGAGTCAAACAAAATACATCTAACAAGTAGTCTATTATTGTAATACGACTTAGAACATATTCAGGGGAGTTTTATGTATAGTTGCTGGGGCTGGGTTCTGTGTGACTGTGTTTCTTGTGCTTGGGTGGGGGTGCTTGCTTGTGACAGACAGTAAAGCCGAGATTTATACTGAGTTTCATGCAGGTGATACAAACCAAAAATAGCTGACGCACTAAAATAGCTGATCTACAACAATAGCCAATCTACTTGTAGATCGGCTATTTTTAGTGCGTGACACTCGCACTGCAGCTAAGTGTGACTCAAGCGTAAGGAACACTTGTAAGCTAACCAGGGAAGGGCCCTGGCACAGCAGAAACAGTACCGTCGGGGGTGGTGTGAAGTAACTAAGGACATTTATTCAAGTACTGTACTTAAGTACACTTTTGAGGAATTTTCATTTTACCGGAGTATTTCCCATTTTCAATACTTTTACTTCTACTCCACTACATCTCAGAGGCAAATATTATACTTTTACTCCACTACAATTATTTGAAAACTTTAGTTACTAGTTACTTTGCAGATATAAATTATTATATTATAAAACACACATTAACCACTTTAGCCTATTTGAAAATAGCCGATCTACAAGCTCAGAACGCGTCGCATCGCGACGCGTTGTGAGCTTGTAGATCTGCTATTTTCAAACATTTTAGTACTTTTACTTTTGGTACTTTAGGTATATTTCGATGCCAATACTTTTGTACTTTTACTCAAGTAACATTTTGAACACAGGCCTTTTACTTCTAACAGAGTACTTCTACATTGTGGTATTGATACTTTTACTTAAGTAAAACAATTACAGTACTTTTCCCCCCACTGACCGTCGGGGGTCCATTTTTACTCTTTATTCAACACTCAGGATTTCAGTGTGTGGGTTAAGTAGGCATGTGTTCTGCCTCTCCCTGCCAGCAACACGCTGACATGGCACTATCCCCCGCAGACAGAGGGATTGAAGGGATGCAAAGTGCAAATCAGCTCAGTATCCTCGACTGGCAATGGTTCATTTATCTGTCCGTCACTCTATCGTACAAACGATGCAACTCTTATTTATTCCACAACTCCCACACACTCTTTATTCATTGCAGGAATTCTGTTCACACTTCCTTTTGTAGATGTTCCTGAGGCGTGCATAATGCATCTGTGTACGCACGCACGCACGCACGCACGCACGCACGCACGCACGCACGCACGCACGCACGCACGCACGCACGCACGCACGCACGCACGCACGCACGCACGCACGCACGCACGCACGCACGCACGCACGCACGCACGCACGCACGCACACACACACACACACACACACACACACACACACACACACACACACACACACACACACACACACACACACACACACACACACACACACACACACACACACACACACACCGTTCCAACCCTCTGTATAATTGTGCCTCTTCCATGACACTTCTTTCTAAAACTATTGACTGTATTGTGGAAAGCAATATGATGGCTGACGGATGATTTGGGAAGAAATTGGGGAATAAAAACCAAAAGGGAATCTCTCTCTGTCTCTCTCTCTCTCTCTCTCTCGTCTCTCGCCAGTGTGTGGAATAAACATGCATCCAGTCATTATTCAGCAGAGCGGAGAGAAAAACCAGTACGCCCCGTTTATGGGCTTCCATCAAATTTATGGCTTCATTTACTGTCTGCAATTGAGCTCTGTGACAAGCTATCAGGGAGTGCGGCCAGATGCAGCAGCGCTGCAAAGGAAGCTGTCCTAGCTCGCGCCGCATTAGAATACGAGCCGTAAAAACCAATGCCGTACCAGGACTAAAAGCGTGCAGGAGAGAGAGGCTTGTTTGTGGAATTAAATTAAATGTCCTGTATTATCAAGATCTATCCCTTGTGTGTGTGTTTGAATGCTCTCACTACAATTTTAACTCGTTAAGACCGGGAACGCATCTGTGTGTAATTTTTTTTATTTTGTTGGCTATTCAAAAATAGCAGATATACATAGCGTGGCACCGAGTGCCGTGCTTGTAGAAATGCATTTTTTTTTCTTTATCGTGAAAATGACTGCAAATCAATATATTTTTCAAAGCGGAAATTTTTAACTAAAATCTTTGCTTCTCGGGTCTTCTAAATCCTAACAGTTCCTTTTTTCTATTTTTTTTAAACGTATGTTGCTATATATCAGTGGTTCTAAAACATTTTTCATGTCAAGGACCCCCACAATGATATGTATTTGTCCGCGGACCCCCCATCTCAAAATATTTTGTTCCAGGGACCCCCAGAAGCAAAGATTTGTACAAATATTTCACGATTAAAAAAAAAAATCAGATCTACAAGCTCTTGGCTTGTATATCTGCTATTTTTGAATAGCCAAAGAAATAAAACAAATGACACACTCGGTCTTAATGGGTTAATAGACTCACTCCGGTGAATTATGACGGCGTGAGGACTTTACAGTTTGCAAACTGCTATCCGTATACACGGCGGTCGTATTTCACCATAGCGGCCGTGTCACGTCGTTTGATGTACCGGCGTTGGATGGCCATCGGTCGCAGGGCGTGGCACATTGTTTTACAGTTCAATTTCACCCAGCGTAAGCTGCCTCGCTGGTTGTCGCCGCTGTTTGTTTTGGGGCCGCGAGCTGAACTATCGGCACCGTTATGACAGGAGGGCATATTTCCTCAGCCCATCAAATACTACCTGGCCCCGTCTGATGATGTCAGCACTGCTGTTCTGTATCGTTGCTGTCGGGTCCAAAAATGTTACTTTTCACAGGAAATGGGGGAAAAAATACCTGTGTTCTAGTGGATCCAATGTAGTTATCATTTAGTCGAAGGAGAATCTTTGTGTCTCCTACCGGAACCGCTGCCGGTCATCAAATTATTGGCTTAGGAATGCGACAAAAACAAAAAAATATCCATGAATTGAAGTCTCCATGTGACTAATCAATAGAAAAAAGTCATTTTGGGGCTGAGCTATCCCTTTAGCTACTTTCTCTATAGATTTTTTTCAAAAGTAGCAAAAATAGCAGCTCTATAAGCTCACAATGTGTCGCATCACGTTGTGAGCTTGCAGATCGTCTACTTTTGCCACTTTTGTGTGATTCTGAAGTATGATGAATAAAGGGATAATTTTTTTTAAATCTCTTTATTTTCAGGTTTCACCATTTTGTAAGACAAGACATACAATCAAATAGTACAAAAAGGCAAGAAGAAAAAAAAAGACAATAAAAATAGCAAAAAGGTTGGATGCAGCCAGCAATCACCAGAGATCTGGCCCGCTATCTAAATAACCCAGCCATTTCCCCCATCTTTTTTCACCCAACTCCTTTTGGAGTCTCAGAGAATAGGTCATCTGCTCTAGGAGATGCAATTGTCTCACAATACTGACAAATATCCCCATAGTAGGGCAGTATTTCTGCAACCAGTTCTTTTTTGCTTGCTGCAAGTAGGATCTTAAGCAAATAAGAGTCATCCTAACTCAGTCCATCCAGGGTTTGTCCAAGATACAAGGATTCAAATGTAGTATTGATACTGAAACTCCGATTTTTTTTCAGATAAGTGTTGCTACTTCCTTCCAGAAAGGTTGAATTGCAGGGCAAGACCAAAAGACATGTGCATGATCAACCATAGTATCTCCACATTCTCTCCAGCAGTCCAGCTGGTTCCCAGTTTGTTTAGACTTCTGTTTGGGAGTGATAAAGAAGCGGATTTGGTTTTTCCAACAAAAGTCTCTCCAGGTCAGGGAGTTAGTGGTTGTTGATTCTGTTTAATTAAGGGATTAATTTAAGAAGAAAAAAACATAAAAAGGTTAAATTAAGGAGGTAGACACAAGGTTTCTGCCTGACAGCGACGATACAGGACAAACTCCACAGTGGGCGTCGGGTCTGCTCCGGCCTACCGTCTGCCTTTTCACGCCTTTGCCTCCTCCTTCTTCTTCATCCCTGTGTCTGCTTTCGCCTATTCTGGGCCCCCTTTTTCTTTTTTTCCTTTTTCTTTTACGGCCATCGCATCGGCCTGCCCCCCCCTCTCTCTCTCTCTCTCTCTCTCCTTCCCTCTTTCCGTCTCCCTCCCTCTCTCCTGGTCCTTTCAGCCCTGTTTGCTGTGCTGACAGTGAGCTGTGGTCTGCGGGGCCAGGCAGGACGGCTTGAGCTGCATGCTAAGCTGAGGGGAGATGACGGGCGGGGAGCCGGAGCCGGGGCCAAGGCTGGCTGCTGCAGGTGACCTTGGGGCTGGAGGCACATGCAGCATTCACACACCAAGGGAGGCCAGTTAGAGGATGGAAGCATCCATCACCTCCTTTTTATTGGCCCCACAGAGTGCTCCCATTTTACATTCGCTCCAACTCAGATGCCCAGCGCGCCGATAAGCACTTTTAGTCGATATAGGTAGAATTTAGTCTTCATATATTTTTGCATCATTCCTTGGTCTTTTTTTTTCTGTCCTTATTCTGGGCACATTCACACTGCCGGCCAAGCCAAGCCGCTGCTGCTGCCTGTGAGTAATGGAATTGCTCTGCCTGGCACAACTTCATAGGATGCATCTCTTTTCCTTTCCGCAGCCCGGAGGAAAAGCTTGGACACCCACTACCTCCGTGTGAATGAATGTACTGTCAACAACATTAATCTACGACGTAATTGGCCACCGTTGCCCACAGTGCGGCCCATGTTTCACAAGCACAGGCCCCCACGATGGACAGATTGATTCAGTAAAGCTCCCATATTCAGTGTTGTAATCTAATGACATGGCTGTGAAAATAAACCCATAATGGAGGGGTGGGGGGGACTCTAGGTGGACAGCAAGCATCATAAGGTCCACATGTCCCCCTTGAAAATATGTAAATATGAGTGATGGGAACATTTTCTGTCCATCTTCACCCTGCAAATATTAATTGAAAATCTGTGACGTTTTTATTGAGAAGCTCCTGTAATGCAGTGTTAATGTATCCGTTATATAATTCTGAGGGTCCATTTTGGTTACATTTGTACACACTCAGAGTTAAATCAACACCACTGGAATCCACAGTGTAGGTTTTTAATTTTCTGACGTTCATTACATCTCCGGAGATGAGATCCAAGAACTCCGCAGGGCAAAGTGAACGTAATGTACTAGGAGTGTAGCCCCGGTAGGGAATGTGTTGGATAAGTGTCTGGGGACAAGACGGTGAAATATTTATTAACCTAGACGCCCCTCTCTTGCATGTATGATGTAGCTGAAAGGCATTAGTCTCCTTCCGGTAGACCAGCAGCTAGCCGTACTGGTCTTTGCCCCATATTTCAATTAGTGCCCTCCAGAAAAGTATGTCCGCTAGCCAGGCTCAAAGAATGGAGGACAATTAGATTTACAGTAAAGGCGACGCTGTATGAATCTTTCATAAGTGCTGAAATGCGCCTCAAAATTAACTGGGTCTCTCCATGGAAGCTTTTTTCTCCCCCCCCCTTAGTTTAACCCTTTAAGACCGGGAACGCATCTGTAATTTTCAGATTTCTTCAAAAAATAGCAGATATACAAGCTCACTATGAGCTTGTAGATCTGCTATTATTATTTTTTAATCGTGACAAATGTGAACATTTATAACTCTGATCTGTGCTTCTGGGCATCCCTGGAACGACATATTTTGAGATGGGGGTCCGCGGCCAAATACATATCATTTTGGGGGTCCTTGACATGGAAAAGACATAGTAACATACTGTTAGGATTTAGAAAACATTTTTAGATATGTATTTGGCCGCGGACCCCCATCTCAAAATGTTTTGTTCCAGGGAACCCCCCCAGAAAAAAAGAATTGAATTACAAATGTTCGCTTTAAAAAATATATATATATTCAAAGATTTGCAAAAAACTTTCAAGATTAAAAAAAGATATAGCAGATCTACAAGCTCATAGTGCCGCGCTATGAGCTTGTAGATCTGCTATTTTTGAATAGCCCAAAGTGTAAAATAATGGTTAAAGTGGTCACACAGATGCGTTTCCCACTCTTAATGGGTTAATGTCTTGTCTGAGAGCCACTCATGGTAGGTGGCTGCTGTATGATAGACTGTTCTTCAGGCAGACCTGTTAAACGTTAATTAGAGACAAATGGGGCTCAGGCCACTCAGTCTGCAAGTCATGAAGGTACCGTATATACGTGTGGATCCTTCCTCCACAAACGTCCTCTTAGCTCACACACGTCGTGGCGTCGCGGCGGAGCCACTCCGCTTTGTAGTGGAATGAATCAAGGTAATGGGTGGTCATAGATCGAGGCTGCCAACTCAGGGCCCATATTTATGGCTTAAGGAGCCATTACGTATTGGTTTGGTGTCACTCCCGCCTGACAGAGTGCCACCCCGGGGTCAACGGGAGAAGGACGAGTTTAGCTTTGGGAAAAACGCCCTGCAAAGAGCTAGGCCATAACGCGGTTTGCCCAGTTTCCCCACAAATGACTTATCGCCTCTAGCTTTTTGTGTCCCTCGCGGCCCCTGTTAAGTCTCTCTCTCACACCGTTTGGCTATATTCATCTGTTTAAGCCCGTTAGTAAACGGGAGCAGCAGCTTTCTGTGTGGGTTTGCTTCTCTAACCATGCAGAGCTGCTTGTGCTTGTTGATGTGGGTCATTGGAATGTGGAGTCATGCCCTCATCACGCCTGAGCGCCAGCCCATCACGCCCCTCCATTACAGCCACCGTTTGTTTGCCTTTGGCTCTCTCCTGCAGAGAGAGAGAGAGAGACGGATATCAAGACCGTTTCACCGTTTGTCATTACCTTTTAACCACCTTAACCCTGGCCTTCCAATTTTGTCTTTATAGGCAACAGCCTTTTTTTTTTACTATTTTTTTCCTACTTGTTTTTCCTGATCTATAAACTCTTAACACTTTACCTGCCAATCACGAGTATAACCGTTGATGAAAAATACACCCGTTTACTGCCAAAAAAATCCATCCACGAGTATAACCGTTTTTTTTTTTTTTTTTTTTTTTTCAATTTATCCACACAGAACCAGAGATATCGATCCAAAGATTTCTAGCTCCATTCACTCCTTGGTTAACTTATTACTTTAAAATCCTGTATCTCGGCTCCTGTGTAAAAAAAAATTAAACACTGGCACTGGGGGAAGTAAAATAAAAAAAAACCTCTGGCAGGGAATGTGTTAACCACTTAAAAAGATAGTTCACCCCCAAAATGACTTTTTTTCTATTGATTAGTCACCCCATGGAGACTTGAATACATTGGATATTTTTTTAGTTTTTGTCACATTCCTGAGCCAATAATTTGATGACGGCAGCGGTTCCGGTAGGAGACACAAATAGTCTCCTTGACTATTTGTGTCTCCTACCGGAACCACTGCCTACCGGTCCGCTGATCATCAAATTATTGCCTTAGGAATGCGGCAAAAAAATAACCATGAATTCAAGTCTCCATGGGGTTCCATGGGATTTTTTGGGGGTGAACTATGCCTTTAAGTAGTTAAAGCCCATTAAATCATTGTTGATGCTGGACTCGCTGTTGCTCAGGATCCGTCCCAGTTTTTCTTTCTGAACGCGCTGGTATTTGCAGTCGTCAGGTTTGACCAGTCATCTTGAACCAGGTTGGAAATTACATGAGTCAACACTATGGCGCTGTTAAGGATCGTAATTGTTCTCAGTTTGATCTGCAATCTCTCTCTCTGGCCGTTTTCCAATCTGCCTCACACCAAGGTTATTATAATGTTTAAAATGTCATTAGTTTTAACTTTTTTTGTGTGTTGACTTTCTGTTGAATTTTGACCAGCAGCACGGCACCTGCTGATCCACACGTTTAAATCAAAATCCATCCTAATTCAACACAATAACACTCATGTTCAACATGGTAGATGACATTTCTGAGGGACAACGCTTTAAAGTAAAACAAATCAATTAAAATAATTAATGGTCTGGGCCAAATTAACAATATTAGATTAGATTAATAGAAGTAGATGCATTTATTTCAATTAGTAGTAGCCTTCACTTTATTTCTGATAGCATATCTTCATATACCTCTCATCCTGTAAGACTTTTGTGAACCCATTGTGTCCTGGCTTCCTTTATCTGTCTCTCGGTCGTCAATATCCATAGACCTCCGACACAAGGACGCACGTCTTTATTATGCTTTAATTGGTTTAGATAAAGAATGTAACTGAGAATGAGCGAGTGATTATTAAATTGATATGTAAAGATATCACTGATGTGCATCTGGGTTTGAGCCCAAATAACACTCTGTCCAACTAGCAAAATTCGAGTGGACACACCCCAGACGCAATATTCACCCTGCATTTTAGACAGTGCGCCATACTTTAGATTGTCTAAATAGGGTCCTCAGAGTTCCAACTCTTTATTTCATTTTCACCAGCTTACTCGCTACCAAAATGTAATTGATATTTTATCATAATATTCCCGGGCTGTTTTCCATTTGTGCTCACACATTACGAGCAACAATGGGCATCCATTCAAAGATGTGTGTGTGTGTTGTCTGTGGATCACTGCAGATGACCAGCGATCACGCCACATACAAACACCTTCCAATCCATCAGCAGGTTGGTTCAACACAGGCATTGAACCAGACATCACCGCACTCTGCTTGGATGACTGAGATCTGAACAGTGGTGTAAAGTAACTAAGTACATTTACTCAAGTATTGTACTTAAGTACATTTTTAGGTACTTTTACTTTACTGGAGGATTTCCAATTTTCAGTACTTTTACTTCTACTCCACTACATCTCAGAGGCATATTGTACTTTTACTCCACTACAATTATATGAAAACTTTAGTTACTAGTTACTTTGTAGATTTTGATTATTATTTCAAAACATAAAGTAACCACTTCAGCCCTATATATATATTCCGGCTATTTGAAAATAGCCCATCTAAAAGCTCACAGCTTGTAGATCTGCTATTTTCAAAATATTTGTATACAATTGAAAACTTGTGAAATGGGACATTCTGCATAATGAGTACTTTCTACTTTTGGCACTTTAAGTAATTTTTTTATTCCGGACTATTACTTGTAACAGTATTTCTACATTGCAGTATTGATACTTTTACTTAAGTAAAGCAATTGAGTACTTGTTCCACCACTGACCACACTCTGCTTGGATGAAATTGACAAAATATTGCATGCCTGCTGGCTGGTTGGGTGATATTTTGAGCCATGTCTTCCTTTTTGCCGATACTATGTCGATACTCTTTCCTCAAAGGGGTTTTCTCGCAGCCTCTGTCTAGTCAGGCTTACTGACAGTTTAGCCTGCTGAATAACTAGCCTTATTGATTAGTTAGCATTGGGTCCCATCCATCTCTGCCCAGCATGGGTCAATTGAGAAATGATCAATGCACTTTTCATTCACTTGAACAGTACTATAAAATAAATATCAAATCTGTGTAGTTACTAAAATAGAGTTACCTTTTATCAGTAGTGTAAAGTAAATAAGTACAGTACTCAGGTACTGTACTTGAGTAAAATGTGTAGGTACTTTTACTTTACTGGAGTAATTTCCAATTGTCTATTCTTTTACTTTTACTCCACTACATCTCAGAGGTAAATATTGTACTTTTACTCCACTACAATTATTTCAAAACTTTAGTTACTAGTTACTTTGCAGATATAAATTGTTAGATTATAAAACATACATTAACCACTGTATCCCTATTTTATACATAGGCTATTTGAAAATAGGTTGTGAGCTTGTAAATCTGCTATTTTCAAACATTTTAGTACTTTAACTTTTGGTACTTTACGTCCATTTTGATAACGATACTTTTGTACTTTTACTCAAGTAGATTTTGAATGCCGGACTTTTACTTGTAACAGAGTACTTCTACATTGCAGTATTGATACTTTTACTTAAGTAAAACATTTGAGTATTTGTTCCACCACTGCCTTTTATCATGGCAAATGCAGCTCTCTCTCTCTCTGTCTCTCTGTCTCTCAACAGTCCATCTTTTCGCTTGCACACAGGCTACACCGGGTATATAGCCTGTGATGAGAAAATGAGGTCCCAAATGCAGAGAGACAGGAACTCTGGAGCTGGAGTTGAAGGTTGTTTGATACAAACCGAAGCAAGTAACTGTATAGTAACAAGAAGTAGGTCCTTGGCAAAACAACAAGCAGAATCGAAAACTAAGATTGACTTAAAAATAGACAAACGGCCCTAATAAGCTCCAGAGCGATATATCCTGGCATGTTGTGTGTGTTCTCAGGGAGCGGGTTGCCAAGACTCTATAGGGAGAGAGCAGAGGGGGTTCCAGTATTATCCCATTTAAACCTGGAAAGCATCTTGTGTCATTTTAGATTTATTTGGCTATTTCTCCCCCCAAAAAATAGCAGATCTACAAGCTCATAGCTCATATGAGCTTGTAGATCTGCTATTTTTTGGGGGGGAAATCATGAACATTTGAGTTTTAAAGCAAACATTTTTTAACTCCGATCTGTGCTTCTGGGGGTCCCTGGAACAACATATTTTGAGATGGGGGTCCGCGGCCAACTACATATCATTTTGGGGGGTTCTTGACATGGAAAAGTTGGAGCACCACTGATATAGCAACATACTGTTAGGATTTAGAAAGCATTTTTAGATATGTGTTTGGCCGTGGACCCCCGTCTCAAAATATTTTGTTCCATGGACCCCCCAGAAGCAAAGATTTGTGTTAGAAATGTTCGCTTTAAAAAAATGTATATTCAAAGATTTGCACAAATTTTCAAGATTTTTCAAAAATAGCAGATCTACAAGCTCATAGCGCGGCACTCGGTGCCGCGCTATGAGCTTGTATATCTGCTATTTTTGAATAGCCAAATAAATCAAAAAATGACACGGATGTGTTTCCAGTCTTAATGGGTTAAAGTATATAGGGTAACACACACACACAGGTGAGCTCAATAGCACTTATACGTGACGTTTCGGTGATTGCTTTGGCGTGACCGCCGGTGGAGAACCTGATGGCCCCCGACTGTCCCAGAGCACGCTCCCTGGTCGCCAAACCTTCACTCCCCCCCCTCCCCCCTCCCCCCACCTATAACCAGAGCCTCTGGACCACGTATAGTTGCAGCCCAGTGAGCAAAGTGTCAGGCAGGCAACCAGGGGTTAATCTATTGTGATTGCTCTGGGTGGATGGCAGCAGTGTGGTTCATTGAACAGCATGCAAACGTATGGGGCTGAAGCTAAAGTCTCACACACATGCAGCGGTGTAAAGTAACTAAGTACATGTACTCAAGTATTGTGCTTACGGACACTTTTGAGGAATCTTTTACTTTACTGGAGTATTTCCAATTTTATGTACTGTTACTTCTACTCCACTACATCTTAGAGACAAATATTGTGCTTTTACTCCACTACAATTATTTGAAAACTTAAGTTACTATAGTAACTTTGCAGATATAAATCATTATATTATAAAACATACATTAACAACTTTAGCCCTATTTTTACATAGGCTATTTGAAAATAGCCGATCTACAAGCTCACAACGCGTCGCGATGCGACACGTTGTGAGCTTGTAGATCTGCTATTTTCAAATTATTTAGTACTTTTACTTTTGGTACTTTAAGTATATTTTGATGCCACTACTTCCGTACTTTTACTCAAGTAACATTTTGAACACAGGCCTTTTACTTGTAACAGAGTATTTTTATATTGTGGTATTGCTACTTTTACTTGAGTAAAATATCAGAGTACTTCTTCCACCACTGCACACACACAAGCAAACACACACACACACACACACACACACACACACACACACACGTCACACACACACACACACACACACACACACACACACACACACACACACACACACCCCCACACACACACACACACACACACACACACACACACACAGGAGCACTTGCACACGCGTGCTTGCTGCATATTGGCAGGGCCGGACTGGGACCAAAATTCAGCCCTGGCATTTTGGTCCGGACCGGCCCACCACCCCCCGGACCGTTTTGTCAACGGGGGGGGGGGGGGTTTCACTGTTTCAGCCCAGCCCTGCACATGAACTCTGCAGCCGCACTGAGGCCCCTGCTGGAAAGCATCCCAGCCCAAACATTAACGTAACTAATAAAAAAAAAATTTTTGGGTGGCCCAGCGGCCCACTGGCCCGCGGCCCACCGGGCATTTGCCCGGTACGCAAAATGGCCAGTCCACCCCTGCATATTGGCCTATATTTGGATGAGCACATAGCAGGATTCAGTAGGGGGTAAACAATATATAAAAAAGAGACGCTGGGAGATAAACTACTGTGTTTTTTGTTGCTGTAAAAACGCCCTCCCATGCAGCTATGGGACTGTGATACCTGGGCCGTGAGTTCACTTCTTCTTCAAGGGTAGTAAACAGAGAGAGTTTGCAGGATGGGGGGATGTCAGCATGGGGGGGAGGGTGGGGGTGGGTTGGCCGGACACCTGCGGCAGCAGACAGTACAGTACTCTTGTGTTTGATTCCCACAGCTCCTCTCCATCTGGCTTTTACTGTGACCACGTTAGTGGGCAACTGGCACCGGCTAATAATGGCAGCACTAAGATTGGCGCCCGCACGATGCTAGAGAGGATTCCTCATCTTGTCGTGAATCACCCCTGTCTTTTCAAACACATTGTGCGCCGTCCTTGCCAGAATAGTCAGCCAGCAGTTTATCTCGGCCGTTTAGCTCTGCTCAAGCCAAAGGGAGATTATTATTATTATTTAAAAAGCCTTAAATAACAGTTATAGTTGAGCCAGTGTGTGTTGCAGACTTTTGTCTCGTGCTTAATTTGCACAGTACTTATTAATGTGCTGTACAAAAATAGCTTTTAGATATTTTTTCTATTTAACTGAAAGGGCATTTTGCCTAGAAATCTTGGAAAATTTGGGTGAAATGTTCATATATAGTGACATGACCAAAATAGGGATGCCAGGGATAAAGTGGTTAATTAAATGAAGAAGCATCCTTAGGATGGCATATATATATGTAGGGCTGTCACGATTACAAATTTAAGTTGACAATTAATTGTCACTTACAATAATTGCAATTAACAATTTAATTGTGTGTTTGGCCATTGTTGAACATTGGAACATATGAATAAAAGCCTTTTAGGCTTCGTAATCAGAAATTGCACAGGTCAGATATATGACAAATAACTTAAACATACAAAGACATTAGTAACATATCTAATACGTACTAAAATGTTATATGTAAAGCAGAAATAGCTCATCTACAAGCTTACAACGCGTCACTATTTCAGCTTTTTTAATATTTGAAAATGTGTGAACATTTTTCAACATGTAGTCGATTATGAAGATTATGCAAACATAATTGCGATTATCTCAAATAATTAGACGATTGTGCAATAATTGTGACAGGCCTATATCTATGGCTGCTACAGGTGTCTTATACCCAAATGTATGTCTGCGTTTTTATAATGGTCGGATTTATCGTGACATCTCGGGTGCTTATGGTGAAATGTGTATGCAACCTCACTGCATTCCCCCACGCTACTGACAGTGATGTGCCGCACTGATGATCTTAACCCATTAAGACCGGGAACGCGTGTGTGTGTGTGTGTGTCATTTTTAGATTTATTTTGGCTATTCAAAAATAGCAGATCTACAAGCTCATAGGTGCCGCGCTATGAGCTTGTAGATCTGCTATTTTTTTTGAAAGATCGTGAAATATTTGTGCAAATCTTTGAATATATATATACATTTTAACTCAAATCTTTGCTTCTGGGGGTCCTTGAAACGAAATATTTTGAGATGGGGGTGGTCCGTAGACAAATACATATCATTTTGGGGGTCCTTGACATGAAAAATGTTTGAGAACCACTGATATATAGCAACATAAGTAAAAAGAATACAATAAATAACTGTTAGGATTTAGAAGACATTTGTAAAATCTTTTGTAAAAAGATTTGAGTTACAAATGTTTGCTTTAAAATATATTCATTCAAAGATTTGCACACATTTTCAAGATTTTTCAAAAAAATAGCAGATCTACAAGCTTGTAGCGTGGCACTCGGTGCCGCGCTACAAGCTTGTAGATTTGCTATTTTTGAATAGCAAAAATAAATCAAAAAATGACACACAGATGCGTTCCCGGTCTTACTGGGTTAATGAGCGGCGCCGAGTGCTTCCAGCCATCCCATAATGAAATTTGCTCGCGGCACAACAGACTGGAGAAGCTTGGCAGAACATTGAGGCATATGGCGGAAACAGACATAATTTCCATGGCAGGTGGCTGAATAGTTGGGAAAGGTAAAAAGGCTCTGTCACCCTGGGCTACGTCCCTGATGGAAAGTGCTATAGAAGGACTTTCTCAAAAGAAAAGTAGCACAAGAAGACAAGATCCTTTTCACGTTTCTGCCACAGCGCTCACTAGCTAACACGCTCATGTAACTGTCACGGAGCATAGAGGTGATCGCTCTGATGCAGCCAGACTGATGCGATGTCGATATGATATTTTTGAATTACCTGCAATGAACTGTGTTTAGTACGAAGCCATGGCACTCCACCATATTATTATATATTTTAGTTTCATGTTATTATATTATTCATAATAATCATAATAATGATATCAATCTTGTATAGTGGTTTTCTTAAGACTCACAATTGCTTCATGGGAGAATAAGTAAGTGAGCACATTTGGGAGCAGGGCAGTGGTGTAAAGTAACTAAGTACATTTACTCAAGTACTGTACTTAAGTACTTTTGGGTATTTCCCATTTTCAATACTTTCGTGATGCGACGCATTGTGAGCTTCTAGATCTGCTATTTTCAAAAGATTTTTATACATTTTGAACTTGTGAAATGGGACATTCTGCATGAGTACTTTCTACTTTTAGTACTTTTAAGTACATTTTTATGCTAATGCTTTTGTACTTTTGCTTGTAACAGAGTATTTCTACACTGCAGTATTGATACTTTTACTTAAGTAAAACATGTGAGTACTCTTTCCACCACTGCCTAAGGGCCAGTGTTTTATATGCATCAGGGGAGACGGGCACACGTTTCAGGAAAGTGGAATAAAGTTCCTGATTAATAGTCAATACTGTCCCTCCTTCCCTGTCTTGTGTGTCCCGTTTAGCATAAAAAAAAGAAGCCATGGTGGGACCATTTGCAAGGGTCATTTCACCAGGAGCACACTTCACAAGAACAGATTCTTTTAATTAATTCTGGAGATTTCCATGGCGTGTCCTAGAAATGGGTTCCAGCTTCCTCATGAGGGCCATTATTACTCCAAACAAATATGTCCCATCAGTGGAGAGTTGCGATCACACACACACACACACACACACAAACGTGCACTTTGTGGTATGTGTGTTTTGTTCATTTTATGCTCGCCAGCGCCTGCCTATGTGCATTTGTTTACAGGAAAACGAATAAATGGAATTTGGCCGTTTATGTTCCTTTTTGTCTTTTAACAGCCGAAGCAGAAAAATCCCATTAAGACCTAAGAGTCTCTTACAGAATATTCCTGTTTGTGCAAACAAAGAGTGTATGCACAAATGAACAGACAATATCAATGCCCACATTGGAAATATAAAATTAATAAGACTTACAACAACAAAGAATATTGAGCACAAAAGAGACTGTTGGGGGTTAACGCTGATTGGATTTATTCCTTTATTTCAATAAAATGTATTTCAATAAATTACATGCCTAGTGTTTAAACCAGGGATATATACAGTACGTGTACATTATGTCAGCTTTCTTTCATGGCCGGAGGTGCTCTTGTTGTGATGCAAGTATAGTGGCATGAGCTGTGATTGGTCTGCTTTTGAGCAGTGTTGATTTTGACAGCAAATTTTGATTTAGTTTTAGTCATAGTCTTTTGAATACAATTCCATTTTGTTTTAGTCATATTTTAGTCATCTGAAATGTTTTACTTTTTGTCTAGTTTTAGTCGACTAAATATCATAAGATTATAGTCGACTAAATCTACAGTTGATTTAGTCGACTAAAATGTATTTTGGCGGTGCCTTGATGGCGTCGTAATGACTGATTTTACACTTGGTTGCATGCTGAAAATAGCCGATCTACAAGCTTGCAACGCGTCGCAGCGCGACGCGTTGTGAGCTTGTAGATCTGCTAATGACTAGTCTTAGTTCTACTGGCTTCTTAACTAACCTTGTGATTAGTTTGACTTTCTCCTGGCATATGAAAGATGTTTTGTTTTATTTACATGTTGAAATAAAGCAGCACATCCCTGCTCCTTCAAACACTAAAATTACATATATCTACAGCTACAATACAGCTGTGTATTTGTCTTGTCTAGTTTGGTTCTTTATAAGTGTTCTTATAAGGCATACTATATGCCTCATCATCATGCACTAAAACAGGAGTATTAGGTGTATGTGAAACAGCTTTCTCATTTGCTGATGTCCCTCCTCCATATATCATATTCATTTGTTTGCCGCCTACTTGATGCCGAACAAAGTGGACTCTGAAATAGTCTGTGTGTTTGATGACTCACTCTGCTAGCGAGTTGCAAATCGCTTCTATGTTTTTCACTGGGCTACCGACTGACATAGTCCCCAGAGGAAGGAGATAGAATGCAGACAACACTTCTCACCGAAAACCCAATGCAATGTATAGTGGCATTGTGATGTCTGCACAACAATCACATGCATTTATTCCTGCGGTGTGTCTCTGCCGCAATGCCCAGTGGAATGCAAATCATAAAACGCTATGCAGACGCAAGCTACAAACCAGATCTATTTGTCACCTTTTTTCTTTCCTTTTTTCCCCCTTTTTGATGGCTTAGGGGACAAAATGCAGGATCATCTTTTTTTCTCCTTCGCTCTTTTCTTTGGTATTTTCGCTCCCAATAGAGGCTGATCTTTATCAAGCCTCCTATATAGCCTTGACTCCCTGTCACCATAGAACGACCAAGCGCCCCTTCATCACTCAAGCCCCGGTTGACAGGCGAGTGGCAGCTGGACAAGCCATTATGAAATGACCTTGGTCTAACGTCAGCGAGAGGCTATAGCACCGTCTGAAATGGTAACACGAAGCGCGAAGTGAGTAATTTTCCTTCCATGGGTCAGCATCTTTTTTTGAGATGGACAGCCTCCCCCTGGTTGAGGCGGGGATCCGCTGCCACTATAACAGAGGTTCCTAAGGTGTTGTAGTGGAGGGAGGGCTTTGATAGGCTTTGAAAGTGAAGGCTGTCAAACAGAGCTCACTGAAGGCAACATCAATGCAATCAATTTGACTGGCAGAATAAGCAAATTGGAGCTCTTAGCGGAGGGTTTAAATCGACAGCTGTATGAAATAAAATGAAAAGTGTGCTCTACACAGTGGTGGAAAGTACATTTACTATAAGTACTGTACGTATGTACACATTTGAGGAATGTTTTACTTTACTGGAGTATTTCCATTTTTCTATACTTTTACTTCTACTCCATTACATATCTGAGGCAAATATTGTACTTTTACTACACTACAATTATTTGAAAACTTTCATTATTACTTTGTAGATTTTGATTATTATCACAAAACACACTTTTACACACTCAAGCCCTATATACATTTCGTCCATTTGAAAATAATCTACAAGCTCACAATGCGTTGCGATGTGACACATTGTGAGCTTGTAGATCTGCTATTTTCTTAAGACTTTTATGATTATTTTTTACATTTGCACATTTACACTTTTGGTACTTTTAAGTACATTTTGATACCAACACTTTTGTACTTTTACTGAAGTCAATTTTGAATTCCAGACTTTGACTTGTAACAGAGTATTTCTACATTGCAGTATTGATACTTTTACTTAAATAAAAAAAATGTAGTACTATTTCCACCACTGGCTGTACACATCCTTTTGATATTCAGCTTTGAACTGAGACTGTATGAGTTTTACTTTGATTCCCCTGTACACACAGTCACATTTCACGATAGCCTGCCGGAATATTATTTGTCTTCTAAGCTGAGGAGGAAACAGAATACAAATTCCCATTTCCAGCTTTTCTACGCAGTTCCATGGAAAGATAACGCTCTCCCCCTTGACTTGTTTGAGGCGTGAACTTATAGGGAGATTGTCTTAGCCTTTGAAGCCTGTGAAGAGAGAGCACAGTGTGGATTTTCCTCTTAATGCATCACGCCTTCTCCTTTACCAGTGTTTTCTCTCCGTTTCCTGTGGAGGATTTTGTTCATAGAAAGAAAGTACTTGCCACTGATTCTCCAGCTCCGTCACATGCTGCTAAAGGATGCTTAAGTATGATCACACCCATGGCTGCAAGGCTTACACTGAACAGCATCTCACCTCAAATACTCCTCTCTACCTTTAAAGGTGTGGCAGGCAACCTCGGAGCAATTTCGTATGAGCTGGATTTTCAATCTGTGTTTTCTATGTGTGGATGTTATCTTCTCAAGACTGGAAAAACAACATTATTTAACCCTTTAAGACCGGGAACGCATCTGTGTAACCACTTTAACCATTATTTCATACACCGAGTGCCGCGCTATGAGCTTGTAGATCTGCTATTTTTGAAAAATTTTGGGGAAAAAAAAACATGAAAATGTTTGAGCACCACTGATACAGTAACATACATTTTTTAGAATAGGCCTCAGGTCTGAAAAACTAAAAAACAAAACTTAGGTGCATTGCAACAGTGGATTATTGTAAATGTGTTTTCTTTTTAGTTGTTAGTTAGCCTTGCAGTATTTATGAATAATATGTATAACAAGTGTGCTACCATGCTTAGTTCCATGTTTGTTACAAGATATACAGTAGCAGGTTTCTATACAGACAATAACAGAGCTTGTTACCTGTCTGGAAGAAATAAGCTGGGCATCTGTCTTCACAAGTTTACAATCCCTCAGCTCTCACCCTCTTTTATAGGCCCCTCTTTCTTGTTTTATCCCTTGAGCGATCATACTCCTTCCTGTACGACTCTGTCTGTTTTTCAAGTCTTTCTTTTGACTTTTTATAGTTTGGGTAGTTTTGAACATACTGTTCTTGGCAACAGAGGAATAGGACATTCTGAGGGATGCTGGTCTTTACCTCATTGTAAACAGTAAAGCACAGCGTTAGAACACAAGCCCAAACACTACCGCTTGTCAATCAAGCGTGTGCGTGATTGACACCTTGAGCTCCCCCCCGGTTGGTCGAGGAATACTGGGAGCTGCTGCGAGATTTAGGAAGGCCCTCATCAGTGGTGGACAAATGACTACATTTTTTTACTTAAGTAAAATTATCAATTCTGCAATATAGAAATACTCTGTTACAAGTGAAAGTTCGGAATTCAAGATGTACTTGAGTAAAAGTACAAAAGTATTGGCATTAAAATGTACTTAAAGTACCAGAAGCAAAAGTACTCATTATGCAGAATATCCCATTTCAAGTTTTCAAATGTATACAATTATTTTGAAAATAGCAGATACACAAGCTCACAATTGTACTGAAGTACAGTAAGTAAATGTACTTAGTTACTTTCCACCACTGAACAGAAGCCCAAGCACTACTGCATGTCAATCAAGCGTGTGCATGATTGACACACTGCAGTTCCCCCCCGATTGGTCCAGGGATACTGGGAGCTGCGAGATGTCGGAATACAGGCATACAGGCAAGGAATGAAACAGAGGGTGTGTTTTCTCTCACACCATCTGAATTACTGATAGCTCACAATTATGCTATATTATTTTGACAATATTACTACAAGAAGGTTGCATATTGCAACTTTAATGCTCAATCCGTCGTGAAGAGGCAAGTCAAATGTATTTACTCAAGGCACAGAATGTTACTGTGACTATTCCTCTTATTTTTTTTGCTCACATGCACTCGCACGCACGCACGCACGCACGCACGCACAAATACATACATACATACATGTATGCATTACATACATGCATGCATGCATGCTTGCATGTATGCATGCATGCTTGCATGTATGCATGCATACATGCATTACATACATACATTGCATACATATATACATAGATTGTAAAGTTCTGTAGACCGATGGTGGGCGGCAGTGGCTCAGTGGTAAAGGGGCTGGATGGAAACCACAAGGTTCCCAGTTCGATCCCGGGCTTCAATGAGTCGGTCGGCGCTAGCTTCTTGCAACCATTGGTGTGTGAATGTGGGATAAGTGAGGACGCTGGGGTCGACTGTTCGCCGGTTCACCTCCCAATGCCCACCCCCCCCCCCCCCCCCTGTATGAATGAATTAACCATTGTAAAGCGCTTTGAGCACTTGGAAAAGCGCTTTAGAAATTCAATTAATTACATATATACATACACAGTATATTATACAGTATACTATATTATTGTATACTGTATACATATAGGCCTACAATATACAGCCTATAGGCTACCATTCAGTTCATCATATAGCCAATAACTCAAACTAGAAATAATAATCGCAGTAGAAATCTGACAACTCTTAGGGTTTTTTTTTTCAAATCAAACAGGTATAGCAAGTGTTCCCGTGTGTAATAACATTGTTGGTATGACCTTGCCAAGCAGATCACTGAGGTGTTCTATCATGCTCCACTGTCCTGCAGCAATATGTTTATTGGAGCGTTGTTCTAAACATTGAAGCATGCAGTTGGACGAGTATTTACTTGAGTATCTGTACTTTAGTACAGTATTTGTATTTTTTTATTATGACTTTCGCTCCACTATACTTCAAAGACAAATGTGTACTTTTGACTCCACCTCTGGGAAGGGAAAAAGTACATTGTGAATTAATCACTTAAGCAGTATTTAAAAGATAGTGAAATAACCGATTTACAAGCTCATGACGCATCGTTGAGCAACACGTTGTGAGCTTGTAGATCTGTTATTTTCACTATTATTTATATACTTTTTTGTACTTTTTAATTTGTACTTTTAGATACTAGTATTTTTAAAAGCATG
This sequence comes from Gymnoscopelus braueri, assembly GCF_963280865.1. Taxonomy (NCBI): domain Eukaryota; kingdom Metazoa; phylum Chordata; class Actinopteri; order Myctophiformes; family Myctophidae; genus Gymnoscopelus; species Gymnoscopelus braueri. Next base: position 41,552,717 of record NC_137619.1, read on the forward strand.
TACTTTTGAATGCTTAACTATTTTTGAAAAGCAAGTACTCCAGTACTTTAAAGTTTAAAGTTCACCCACAAAATTACTTATTTCCTATCAATTACACACCCAATGAAGCATTAAATTCCTGGAGATTCTTTTGTTTTTATCGCATTCCTAAGCCAATAATTTGATAACCAGCGGTCTCTCCGGTAGGGAACACAAAGAGTCTCCTTTATGTCTCCTACCAGATACATTAGCATCTTTATATATTTAGCATTATTATCATCAAATTATTGGCTTAGGAATGCTACAAAAACAAAACAATCTCCATGAATTCAAGGCTTTGTGGGTTGTGTAATTGATGGAAAATAAGTATTTTTTGGGTGATTTTTTTACTCTTTTAACTCAAGTACAAATTTGACTCATCAACTTTCACTTGTAGTTGAGTAATATTAGACTACGAATATCTTTACTTTGACTCAAGTACGTACGGGGTTGAGTGTTTTGTCCACCACATTGCTGGCCACGGTCACATGATCTCACATCTTTGATCAGCGACCACTGAAAATCGGTGGACAAAGAGGGAATTGCAGTGGTTGCGTATACAACGGTATAAAGACCAGGTTTCCTTTGTAATAATCCTGGCAGGTTCACTTTCCTCGTTTGTCTTGAGATGCAACGGTGCTGATGGGCCAGGGAGACTCACTTTAGATTCAGGACACGTCTCGTCCAAGTTCACTTCATTGCACCTGAAAGAACTGGTTCTCACTGACAGGCCATTTTAACTACATCTGAGTATGCACATCATGAGAGGCATGAATGAACAATCTGACCTCTCCTTGTTGACTCTTGGAGCTGATAAACAAGTATACAGTGTGTGTGTCTACGTATACAGAAAAGTTGGACGTTTGCCACTACGATCACATTAACCCATTAAGACCGGGAACGCATACTGCATGTGTCATTCTAGATTTTTAGCTATAACCATTATTTTATACTTTTGGCTATTAAAAAATAGCAGATCTGCAAGTTCATAGAGTTTGTAGATCTGCAATTCTTTTTTTTAAATCGTGAAAATTTGTGCAAATCTTTGAGTATTATATATTTTTTAGTGAATATTTTGAACTGAAATATTTGCTTCATGGAGGTCCCTGGAACAAAATATTTTACAAATGTTCGCTTTAAAAAATATAATCATTTTAATTTTCATTCAATCATTTTTTATAATCAAACTTTTCCACGATTTTTCAAAAAATAGCAGATCTACAAGCTCGCAGCGAGCTTGTAGATCTGCTATTTTTTAATAGCCAAATAAATCTAAAAATGACACACGGATGCTTTCCCCGGTCTTGAATGGATTGAAGACTCTTACTGTATAGCTATTGTTTCAGAGTTACACTCTCATCTCTATGATATCAAAAAGCTACATCGATGTGCACCCACCGCCTATACTGTAGCTCACGCTATTAAAAATGAAATGCGCTGCCTGCCATCCATATTTCCACAATCTATGGCGCACCATTTAGAGTCTATACCGGAAATTGTCCTATCACTTTGCATTTCTAGCAGAGTAAATTATGAAAATGCACGATGGTCGTAATTTTTTGACAACTAAATCCATTTGAATCCAATATAATGGTCTATCTGAGCTCTCTGAGTCTCTCTTGTCTTTTCTTACATATTTAATTTCAGTGTCTTTGTTGTTCAGCCTTGCCTTCCAGTTATTGCAACTGAAAATAACCCAAATTTCTTCATTTCCAAGAGATGCTACTAAAATAACATGCACTCCGGCATAGAAACATGCAACTGCTCATATTTCCGAGTTGCTATTAGGGCTTCATGAGCGCTATTGTCTGAAGGCATGTAATTGCTGTAAACAACGTGAACTTGAACTTTGTAAAGGAGAATAGGTCGTCCACTCTGTGTTTCCGTTCGGTTTCCTTTTGTACTTTATTTATTATATTACCGATAGTTGGGATACTGGGAGGGGAGATTTTGGCCTTAAGACATGCAGCTTAGGACCCATGTGTTAGTCCTTCATTCCACTGAACATACATTTAAGCAAGAAAGTGAATTAACACACTAAGTGATACATTTCACCATGTGTACCATAAATAGCACCATCTGATGGCCTTCCCCGTTAGCTTAATGCTAATGTTGATGTATGCATTCTTTTGGCAATGAAGAACGAGGACTCCCTACGCGGTATAGCGTCTTCGTTAATGTCTCTGGGTGATAGGCCGGTGCTTCATCAAGAATTCATGCTGTGTCAGACAGCGAGACGATGAATTGGGTACTCGGTATGAGCTAGAAGACAAGAGCGACTCAGCACAGAAATCATTGCGAGACACGCTCTCGACGTAATTAGCAGTCGTTATCCGTCCATGAATTATTTTATTCTTTTCAGCACCTCTTGACTTTGTCGTTTGTCTGAAGAACGTCAGAGCATGTACAGAGTATAGTCCTCAAGAACCAGTGGTGGAAAGTAACTAAGTACATTTACTTAAGTACTGTAATTTTGAGGTATTTGTACTTTACTTGAGTATTTCCAATTACCGATACTTTTGCTTCTACTCCACTGCATCTCAGAGGCAAATATTGTACCTTTACTCCACTATAATTATTTGACAACTTTAGTTACTAGTTACTTTGAAGATTTAGTTTATTATTACGAAACATACATTAACCACTTCAGCCCTATACTGTATACATTTCGACCATTTGAAAATAGCCGATTTACAAGCTCTCAATGCATCGCATTGTGAGCTTGTAGATTGGCTATTTTCAAAAGATTTTCATACATTTTATACATTTGAAAACTTGTGAAATGGGACATTCTGCATTATGAGTACGTACTTTCTACTTTTGGTACTTTTAGTACATTTTGATACAATACCTTTGTACTTCTACTCAAGTAAGTTTTGAATTCTGGACTTTTACTTGTAACAGAGCATTTCTACATTGCAGTATTGATACTTTTACTTAAGTAAGAAATGTGAGTGCTTTTTCCACCACTGTCAAGAACAAGATTCAGTGAATCTGCCAAATGTCAGTCCCTTGCAGCAGCAATACACCACTTTCCTCTATACTGTAATTAAATGTGGTAAAACGGTACTCCCTGCCTTGCCGGGGCAGATTTTGGCTCGCTTTCGCAACCTTGACAAGGTCACGTCCAGAACAGGAAGCTTGTTAAGACGCCAATGGCAGAGATTTATCGACAATCATTGGTTGTAGAACCCTGCGAGCGACACTATGTACATTCCGAGCCTGAGCCAAACAGACTGCAATTCGCAATTAAATGTTACTAGACACCTGCTCACGACAGTTAATCTTGATATATAGTGAATCAACAGCCTCGCAAATATTATGGTGCAGTCTGATTAATTTACATCATGCCAAGTTGACCATGCTGACCATGATAACTCCTATTGACTACAGTGTCTCATCAGTGTTATAGTGATCCAAAGGGATTAACATCAGTGGTGTAAAAAAGTATTCACGTGTTTTACTTAAGTAAAAGTATCGATACTGCAATGTAGAAATACTCTGGTACAAGTAAAAGTCAGAAAAATGTACTTGAATAAAAGTACACAAGTATTAGTACCAAAAGTAGAAAGTACTCATTATGCAGAATGCCCCATTTCACAAGTTTTCAAATGTAGGAATTGCATTCAAATCTTTTGAAAATAGCAGATTTACAAGCTATAGTGAGCTTGCAGATCGGCTATTTTCAAATGGCCGAAATATATATAGGGTTGAAGCTGTTAATGTATGTTTTGTAATATTAATCAAAATCCACAAAGTAACTAGTAACTAAAGTTTTCAAATAATTGTAGTGGAGTAAAAGTACTGAAAACTGCAAATGTTCCAGTAAAGTAAAAAAAAAAACTGAAAATCGTACCTAAGTACAGTACTTGAATAAATGTACTTAGTAACTTTACACCACTGATTACAATGCACATGCATGCCCGAAATGAAGAGGTAACAATACTTTTAATATCAAAATGGTGTTCTGCTGATCATTGATCCACTCGGCACCCCAAAGCTTAGATTAGTATCCTCTGGATTTACTGTATAGAAATGGATTGGGCTTTAACCCAGTGGATTATGTTTGTGCCTGGAGGTTTTCATTTTTTTTGTATTCAGGAGATTGCACTCCCACTCCACTGTAATGCAGTTGTGATTCTGTAATGGTCTGAGAGAGCAGATGAGTATTGCAGCTGGGTTTAGTATCTCTGTAGTCATGAAAGTTGTGTGTGTGTGTGTGTGTGTGTGTGTGTGTGTGTGTGTGTGTGTGTGTGTGTGTGTGTGTGTGTGTGTGTGTGTGTGTGTGTGTGTGTGTGTGTGTGTGTGTGTGTGTGTGTGTGTGTGTGTGTGTGTGTGTGTGTGTGTGTGTACAGGCCAGTGGTGTAAAGTAACTAAGTACATTTACTCAAATACTGCACTTACAGTTTTGAGGTATTTGTACTTTACTGGAGTATTTCCAATTGTCTATACTTTTACTCCACTACATCTCGGAGGCAAATGTTATACTTTTACACCACTACAATTATTTGAAAACTTTAGTTACTTTGCAGATAGGCCTATACATTATTACATTATACAATATACATTTTAGTACTTTTACTTTTGGTACTTTAAGTACATTTTGATGCCAATTCGTTTGTACTTTTACTCAAGTACATTTATAATTCCGGACGTTTACTTGTAAACAGAGCACTTCTACATTGCAGTATTGATACTTTTACTTAAGTAAAACATAAATTGAGTACTTTATCCACCACTGGTGTGTATACAGGCATGTGCCTTATCCTGAGTCGGTGTTCTTTTTCATTTCATTGCCCTTTCTGCGCTTGGATGCTTCTGTGGGGTCTGGCTATCATGATCTGTTTCCTAGCCTGTGTGTGTGTGTGTGTGTGTGTGTGTGTGTGTGTTCGATTGAAACAAGGTTCTCCTGTATTGACAAGTGATTGACTGCCTTGTCCCGAACCCAGGGCCATAAAGACCACTGGATGCTCCTCTTCTGGGTGTTATTTGTTGAGGTCCCTTTGCAGAAGTGTTCTAGTGATGGAGAGTCCCCTCCATCCCCGCAAAAAAAAAAGAAGAAGACTTTAATGACCCAGCTGCCAACTATAAATGTCTCCCCATTTTTATTTCCAGCGTATATTTGATCTGGATCACCTCCTGTAGTTTATTAAAAAGAGCCTCTTGTTCCCTCTACTTGCCAAGAAGCCCGTGATGGGGGTTCATTCGGCTACACTCCATAAGGGGTATTTAACCACTGAACACCTGCATCCTGATTCTAGGGGGGAACATTTGCCAACAACGTGTTGTAAGCTTGTAGATCTGCTATTTTTTGGCGAAGAGACTTGGCGTAGTAGAGTGAAAAAAGGGCGTACCAAGTACAGTTGCGACTGTCGTCTGTTTACGAAGCTTAGACCAGAGGTCTTCAACAGGGGATCCGGGACCCTTAGGGGGTCCTCAGAGTTACTACAGGGGGTCCGCTGAATCTTTGTTTGATTTTTACATTAACTACTTCAACCAAGCAGCCCTATTCTGAGGAGAACTTTAGCCAAAATAGCAGATCTACGATCTGCACAACTGCACAACAGCACAATGCCTCACGCTTGTGAGTCATTGTGCAGGGGCGTTGGCTTGTAGATCTGCCATTTTCGGCAAAGTGGTTTGGTATAGGGGAAATAAAGAGCAGGCTAAGTACAGAGTGAAAGGTCAGGTTAACTAAGTATTGTTTAAGTGCATGGTTAAATGTCTGGAGACACACATTAACTCTCTCAGTGCCACGCCTCGAGATATCCCGAGTTTTTCCCGAGTACCCTCCCTGCCAGCACGAGAAATCCCGAGTTTTTACTTTTGACTGTGGTCGCGCTATTCTGTTTATTTTTCATGATCACTTTCGCTTCCTGACTCCTTCAGACTCATTGGGTTCCGGTTTCATGACGCAGATTCCGTTTCCGGTTCTCATTTTTTTCCCGCGGTCATTTTCGGCCAGAATAGGGAAAGTCACGGTTTTTCACACGGTATAAAAAACAAACGGAGAGGTCTACTCTCTTTGGTCTGGGTGACGATCAGTCATCGTAGTCGTGTATCACATCGTAATTTAGCCCGATCAACGATTGTCGAAAATGTCAACATCCGGTTATGACCGGATGTGACGTGAGCCTGTTTGGGAGGGGGCGAGTGAGCCAGCGAGGTCATCAATGTGTCGATTTGTTGCTCTCTACTGGTAGAACTGTATTATGGGTTTAAAAACCCAATCAGATAATTTATTTGAATGAAAGATTACAAAATTAAAAAATAAAATGAAAACGCAAATTGCTGGCACTGGGGGAGTACTCTTGGCAGTGAAAGAGTTAACATGAATCCAACATGATAGTGCCGTGAAACAAGTCTATGAAGCTGCCTATGAAATCTATGAATAAAACATATATTTTATACAATATATAATGGGGGTCCCTGCTTTATCTCTCTCTCATCCAAGGGGTCCTTGGCCTGAAAACGTTGACAAACACACACCATTTGCCCAATGGTGTCCATACTGTATCCTCCAGTAGTTACTCGATGCAGTTGTTTTGAAGTGCATGTATTAGTTCAAGCTACAGTACAGTATACATGTACACTTTTAATTTCTCTTCTCAAGGACTGCAACACATGATGGATCAAAATGTTTTATTCGACATGCATATTTTTCAGGATTAATTAATTGTGCAAACTTGGGATGTATGTGTTTGTTTGTCTGTGTGCGTACAATACGTGCATGCTTGTGTGTGAGGAAGGCAAATGAGATTTGAATACTTAAGATTGAGCAAAATTATATAGTGTGATTTTTAATATAATGCTTTAGTTCTTGAAATCTTGTTCATCTTGAAAACCACTTTTGCTTGTTGGCATGAGTATTAGTAATTTATGCTCTATATTATTATTATTATTAGGAACATATGAACTTATTCTACACACTGTTATTACAGTAGTTGTGATGTTTTTTTCATTAAGCCGATTATTAATGCTAAGTATGGGCATGGCCACTGCTGTCCATTTGGGTGAATGAATGAATGCAGTAGGGAGCGAATATGGACGTTTTTTTAATTCATTTTGGAAGTATTGCTATTATCTTGGTGGCGTTACAATTCCCAGCCACAAGGGGGCAGTTCACACATGGTGGTGGGTACGTAACCTAATAGTAATCACTGATCAGATGACGCACCTGTGTGACTGACGGTGTGTTTGGACTACGGTAGATTCTAAAGTTCTTACCTCAAGCTCATGAACACTAAAGGAAATATAGTATCAATTTAATGAGTAGGTACAAAGGGTGAGGTTGGATGTTATTGGCTGCAAATGGAAGGTGGAGTGCTTCAGGAACAACTTTTGGTGAGTCCAAACGCCACTTTACTGAACTGAATGGTAGCCTATCAACAACAAAGTGGAACCGAATATAATGGCGCCACTTTTCTCCAGTGAACTCAATGGACGCCAGCTGCCCTGTTCTTTTGGGATCCGCTCATAATTCTGACCACTTTTGTGTGAGTGTTCAGTGTTATTACTTTGAAGTGTCCTCAGTGCTCCTCACGCTGCCTATAGGCCTATACACAGTGATGTAAAGTAACTAAGTACATTTACTCAAGTACTTTACTTGAGTACACTTTTGAGGAATTTTTACTTTACTGGCAGTATTTCCAATTTTCAATACTTTTATTTCTACTCCACTACATCTCAGAGGCAAATATTGCACTTTTACTCCACTACAATTATTTGAAAACTTTTGTTACTAGTTACTGTTTTTTAGCCCTGTTTTATAGACCAATTATTTATTTGTTTACCAACATCGAGACTGGACGCACAGGTGATTGTTTCATGCAATCAATTCTCAACCTGTTGTTTTGGGATGCGCCCCAAAACAAGTGTTTGACAGAATGGGTTTCATTTGCAACCAGTATGACGCTTGCAACCAGTGTGACGTCGTCTGTTAAGGGGTCTACATAGACTATTTGTAAATAGCCGATCTACAAGCTCACACTCGTTGAGCTTGTAGAACTGCTATTTTTAGTACTTTTACTTTTGGTACTTTAAGTATATTTTGACAGCAATACTTTTTTACTTTTACTCAAGTCAATTTTGAATTCTGGACTTTTTACTTGTAACAGAGTATTTCTACATTGCAGTATTGATTTTTTAGTACTTTTTCCACCACTGCCTATACAGTATATAGGCCTACACTGTATAATATACTGTGTGTGTGTGTGTGTGTGTGTGTGTGTGTGTGTGTGTGTGTTTAAAAACAAACAGACAGACCTTTATTGATCCCCTGGGGAAATTCAGTTGCCATGTGAGGTAATTACGAGATAACTCCACGTTTAAAGGAGAATTTTGGACTAAAGTTTTCTTACCTTTTCTATGACGTTATGATATCTTAGGATGAATGGTACAGTAGAAATATTTCATAACTCCACCCCTGAGCCGCCACAGCTTAAAAGGTGCGCGGATAGGCCTTAGGTTAGATCACATATTTTAATAGCTTTTTTAAATTATTTTTTTGGTGAGATCTGACGTTCATAGTGACAGAACACTATGCAACCCAAAAAAAAAAAAAACAGAAGTCTCGCTAGACGAGATTGAAATCTCGAGATTTCAATCTCGTCTAGCGAGACTTCTGTTTTTTTTTTTTTTTTTTTTTTTTGGGGGACAGTGTTCTGTCACTATGAACGTCAGATCTCACCAAAAAAAAAGGAAAAAAAAGCTATTAAAATATGTGATCTAACCTAAGGCCTATCCGCGCACCTTTTAAGCTGGGCGGCTCAGGGGTGGAGTTATGAAAATTTTCTACTGTACCATTCATCCTAAGATATCATAACGTCATAGAAAAGGTAAGAAAACTTTAGTCCAAAATTCCCCTTTAATGTCTCACAGTTAAACAAGGCCATGTAACGGATATTTTTTTTTCCAAGTGCAATATAATATTCTTTAACATAACACAAGTAAAGTGCTGAAAATGGCAACAAAAACAGCCCATTAATGGGAAATAATAAACATTAAATATCGTACCTTGGAAATTCCCAGCCAGAGTCTACAAATCCCCTGAGCCTGCATTTACAGATGATTTAACCTGCAGCGTGTCATTATAAAGTCCTTTTTTCTGGTGATTTTTTTCCCCCCAGCCTAAAGCTAGTTTTTGTTTACAATTAGTTCTTTGGAAACTGCACTAACCCGCTAAAAAAACATTTTACATATTTTACAAGTATTCCATATTGTAACACTCTATCCTATTGTGCTCAGTGTGTCCATGTTACTCAATTTAACCCATTCAATCCGGGGACGCATCTGTGTCATTTTAGATTTGAGCTATAACCATTATTTTACTTTGGATATTCAAAAATAGCAGATCTACTGTACATGCTCATAGCGCGTTTTTTTAATATATTTTTTAACTAAAATCTTTGCTTCTGGGGATCGCTGGAACAAAATATTTTGAGATGGGGGTCCGCGGCCAAATACATATCATTCTGGGGGTCCTTGACATGAAAACGTTTGAGAAACACTGATATATAATAGCAACACAAGTTTTAAAAAAAATCTTTTAGGATTTAGACGACTTTTGTAGAATCGTCCAAAAACGCGTTGTGAGCTATTTTTGGCTTAAAGGAGGAAAACATGACTTATTTTCTAACAATTGCACACCCCATGAAGCCTTGAATCCATGGATTTATTTTAGTTTTTGTGGCATTCCTAAGCCAATAATTTGATTCCCGTCTCCTACCGGCTAATGTATCCGGTAGGAGACACAAAGTAGATTATTTGTGTCTCCTACCGGATACACACCCGGTCATCAAATTATTGGCTTAGGAATGCCACAAAACAAGGCTTCATGGGGTGTGCAATTGATAGAAAATATGTAATTTTTTGGGTGAACTCCTCCTTTAAGTTCTCCTCAGAAAAGGGATGCTAGGGTTCAAGTGGTTCATGTAAAAAAAAAAAAAAAAACTATCACACAAAGATTTGGCAGCCCCCCTGTAGTAACTTTGAGGACCCCCTAGGGGTCACGGTCCCCCTGTTGAAGACCCCTTCTCTAGTGTTTTTCCTCTAAATGTCTGTGTCCAAAATGTCTGAAACATCCACGTCACCTTGGTGTGTAAGCCTAGTCCATGGCTATATCAGACCACACTGCGATAATGGTTTTTGCCGCTTTGTCTCACCGCACAGTGACAATGAAAAAGTTGAACTTTTCTCTACTTGTCCGCTGCGAGGAGCGACTGCTTCTCGCCATAGACAACGAATGGAACATTGTTGCTTTCTCAGAATGGGGAAAGCGGAATACGGCTGCTGGTATTGTGGGAATTTGGCCTAAGGATGACAGTGCCGCTATAAGTTCAAACCATTGTGGGTGTAAAAAGCAGCATCTACGGGCTACTAGTGGGCTTTTAGTCTCTTAGTATTGTTCTTTCTTTTCTATTTGTGTGTGCTTGTGTGTGTGTTACATTAAAGTGGAAGTGACTCCTTCCTTCCAGTTGTGTAGTTGAAAGGATGTGCCTGCACTTTGAACCCTGAGCATGGAGGGCATCTAAATTTATATGCCTCCTGACTGGGGAAGTACCAATTAGAGAGGGGTTGCTGTGTTCCATCACAGTATCTGACTGTGTTATCCTAACTGCATGACTTTCCCGGTTACTGTTTTCTAGCTGGCCTTCACCACTCATAGTGCCTAGCACCCACTAACTGCTGTGTATTTAGCTACTTACTTAGTTATCAGTGGTGTAAAGTAACTAAGTACATTTACTCAAGTACTGTACTTAAGTACAATTTTGAGGTACTTTTACTTTACTGGAATATTAAAAAATGTCAGTACTTTTACTCTACCACAATTATTTGAAAACTTTAGTTACTAGTTACTTTGTAGGTATAAATTATGACATTATAAAACATGCATTAACCACTTCAGCCTTATTTATTACCTAGGCTATTTGAAAATAGACGATCTACATGCTCACAACGTGTCGCATCGCGACGCGTTGTGAGCTTGTAGATCTGCTATTTTCAAACATTTTAGTACTTTTACTTTTGGTAGTAAGTGCATTTTAATACCAATATTTTTGTACTTTTACTCAAGTAAATTTTTAATTTCGGACTTACTTGTAACGGAGTACTTCTACATTGCAGTATTTGGTTTCAGAATATCCTATGTCATTACGTCATACTCCTTTTCAAAAGTCATGCTATTTCCAACACATCCCCATCCTTGAGTACTGTAGAAGCCTTTACTATAATGTAAGTAGATATTCCACATGGAAACATGTACTGTAGCAGTGATTTCATTTTAGTTTCATGTTACAGCTGTCACTGTAAGCAAGACTCAATGTCTCATTAGAAACCTTAGCTTTGCAGCCTATAATCCTTTTGTGTACACATTTTTTTTTTGTTGAGATAAAAGCTATTATTTTGCATAATCGTTTCCATGTTGAGAAAAGTTGATACAGTTTGAAACATTTTTTTAAAATAGTGGAAATAGCAGATCTACAAGCTCACAATGCGTCGCGATGCGTTGTGAGCTTGTAGATCTTCTATTTCCACAATTTTATAACAAATATTGAGTATAAAATATTGAACTTGGCGTATTTTGGCAATAATACATTATTTATTTGGATCATTTCTTTGTGTATTGAAGCATCTTAGATGCTTGCTGTGTTCTGACTGGATGGGCAAACTGCAGAAAGTGCCAATTCTGTGAAACACACACACACGACACACACGACACACACACACACACACCCCCACACACACACACACACACACACACACCCCCACACACACACACACACACACACACACACACACACACACACACACACTGCATGTATGGGTCTTTATGTTCTATAAGAGCCTACACAGTAGGACATGAGAAGGAGGAGACGTGCTCGTCTCTTCATACTGAAGCCCGATTCATACTTCATCTCACCACGGTGTCGAAAATAGGCGACCTACAAGCTCACAGCACAATGCGGAAGCGACGCATTGTGAACTTGAAGGTCGGCTATTTTTTCGATGCGCGACACCGTCTTGCGACGAGGCATAAATTAGACACTGAAGAGACAGAGAGAGAGAGAGAGGGGTAGGGGGGGGGGGTGCTCTGAGCACAGCAGGACGTCCTTCAGATTGTGAATCTATAATGATACTGTATGTTAAGCTAGCACAGCATGGAGTCAGACATAACTCTCTCTCTCTCACACACACACACACACACACACACACACACACACACACACACACACACACACACACACACACACACACACACACACACACACACGCACACTGGAGTCAGATGCCTTCAAAGTCTCCCTCTCCCATTGCTACAGCAGACTGTATCTCATGAATGTATAAATTGTAATTACAGAAATACTGTTTTAGAATTACTGAAATCATATTTAGACATTATGTACAAATTAACAAGATCAGGGTGTAATGATGGCACCGCTTCCCTGTGGACCTCGCTCCGACGTTGTGTGTGTGTGTGTGTGTGTGTGTGTGTGTGTGTGTGTGTGTGTGTGTGTGTGTGGGTGTGTTTGTATGTGGGTGTGAGTGCTCATGCGCACGTCTTGTCCCTTTTATGCCCATATATGGATCGATGATGCCATCAGTAAATGCTATATATATGGGCATGCCCCCTTTTGTGCCCATATGACTGATTTGTTTGTGCCTGATGCCATGACGACACATTGATGTTTTATAATAGAAAGATTTATATCTGCAAAGTAACTAGTAACTAAAGTTTGCAAATAATTGTAGTGGAGTAACAGTGCAATATTTGCCCTTTACTCCAGTAAATTAAAAATACCTAACAATTGTTTAAGTACAGTACTTGAGTAAATGTACTTAGTTACTTTCCACCATTGTTAGCTCCAGACTCACACAGACAGAAAGACACACGCACGCACGCACGCGCGCTCACACACACACACACACACACACACACACACACACACACACACACACACACACACACACACACACACACACACACACACACACACACACACACACACACCACTTGTAGACGGGGGCACGTCTACAAAAAAACAAAACTACACATTTGGGAAACCATACCTGGCTTCTAACCGAGATTAATTTTTGAATGATTATTTTTAATTAAGTCTGCTGAATGCCAGGATCATCATGTATTGAAAGATTTGCAGCGCTCGTGAGCAGCCTCTGTCATAATCTAAGCGGCTTAGGCAAGCTTTGTGACACTAACTTCCCTATCGTTTTAATAGACTGTCAGTCAGAGCCAAGAAGAGGGAGCCAGTGAAGGGAACAGGGTGAAATACAATGTCAGTCAGGGAGCCTAGCCTGCTATGCCGGTGAATGCAGAAGCATCATTTGGTCCCTGGCTGCATTGCATGGCTTTATCCCATTAAGACCTGAAGCCGATTCTACAAATGTCTTCTAAATCCCAACAGTATTCTGAAAAAACGTATGTTTCTATATCAGTGGCGCTCAAACCTTTTCATGTCAAGTACCCCCAAAATTATATGTATTTGGCCACCGACCCCCATCACAAAATGTTTTGTTCCAGGGACCCCCAGAAGCAAAGAATAGAGTTAAAAATGTTCACTTTAAACAATATATATTCAAAGATTTTCACGCATTTTCACGATTTAAAAGAAATTGCAGATCTGTATATCTGCAATTTATATATTATATATTTTTGAATAGCCAAAGTGTAAAATAATGCTTTTTAGCTCAAATGAAAAAGTGACACGGATGCGTTCCAGGTCGTAATGGCTTATAGCACCCAACTCTACTTACAGCACACAGGTTCCTTCAAAAATCAGACTGCTTTGGAAGCGTGTCTGACTTCTGATTTTTTTTTAATATATATATATTTTTTAGCACTGTGAACTTCCTCTGAACCTCCAAAGACTCAATCTGGCACAACAAGCTCTATCTACTTGAGGCTGAGGAAGGGGATTTCCAGCAGTACCAGGAGTGTGTGGTGGGGGAGAGATATGGAGCGTTCATGCGACATTTGACTGGGATAAACAGGGTTGTTTTGTGTACCATAGTCGCAGTAAACGCTGGGAGCTCTTCTGAGCCACAGCAAAGAAGATGAGCAACTAATTAATTTCTGTGGCTGTTTTAGCATTGCCAACACTACAGTATCTTTAAAAAGTAATCCGACGGATCGTCTGTTTGTCAATATAGTGGTTGACATTCTCACTTTGATTTAGTTGTGTTTCGTCCATCATTTGGTAGTATATTCTTTATGATAGATACAGACAGAATTAACCAGTTAAGCCTAATTTCATACTTGGAATTCATACTTATGTACAACAGTGTCTTGCTGTTTTTGAAAGTTGAACATTTTCGCCTGTAATGGAAAGCCCAAAATAGGTTTTTGGGCATCATTTTTCCTCATTTTGTCTAAGGACTCAACATTACTCCTCTACCAGGTGGTTAAAATGTGTCTTGCCTGTTTTGCTTCTCCATTGTAAGCTGCAAAGCATTTCTGGCAAAGCATTTCTGGCAAACGGGTGAATAGCAACTGACTGGACTCTATCAGGACCTGGCCTCGTTCCCAGTACTGTACTTCTATTCACCTGTTTCCTAGGCTGTGTGTTTTCCACTTCCTGTCGATTTCATTGGATATCATTGGTCATCTGACCAGTTTCATTGGATTTCATTGGATCAAATCAACAGGAAGTGGAAAACACACAGCCTAGGAAACAGGTGAATAGCCTGGTTCCATACCATAGACCCCGCCCACTCTCTGAGTGGACTGCCTCTTGGTCTGGAGTTGTAAATGGGAACCTAAGACTTCTCCGGTACAAAATGTATTGTCCAATGAGAGTCGGAGGTGGGCGTGGGGTTCCCTTAGGATTGGTTTAGGGAAACTCTAATCCCCTCCCCCTTGTAATCACCTACGCTGGAGCCAATGTCAGACTGAAGCTCCACGCAGCTTCAGGCTGATAATCAGGCTAGTACTTCTACATTACAGTATTGATACTTTCACTTAAGTAAAACATTTGAGTACTTTTTCCACCACTGACAAAAATAGACTATAGTCACAACTAACTGCACACCTCAGGTGAGTGAGGTGACTCTGCTACACCAATCACAGTGTAGTAAATAAATCCTGAGGGGGAAATTCAGTTTTCAGCCTCACCCAGCAAAAAGTTAGCCTGGTAAACCCTCCCTCCGGAAATCTCATTTCCATTTGATTCCAGGAGTGAGTCTGGCCTGATCGCCCATTCTGCAATATTGGCTATGGGCTGGAGTTGGGCGGGAGTAATACCGTTGACTGACAACCCCTTCAGCCAATGATCGTTTTCCCCCTTCAGCCAATCAGCAGATCACCAGACTAATGTGACGCAACAGGACTTTTGAGACGGCCATGCCCAAAATAGGTTGCCTTATTCGGATACATGCGTGTCACTGCCCGCCCCTACCGGTTCTCAAATTATTTATTTTTAAATAGGCTCTGTCATGATTAATTGACCACATATATGAAGTTAAACAACTAAATTCTATCCAAACGATATCTTATAAGTAAATTCCGTGCCTCAAAATAGAAGTTTGAGAGCTTTTTGAAGTAAAAAAACAGCGGAGAAAATAGCGGACAGAAAAGATGGCTGCCGTGTTTTGTCGGCTGCATTCAGGCTGCACTCGGTGCCATTCGGGCTCACTCAAACTTGCCACCTGATTGGCCAACTGTCGCTGTCAATCACAGAACGATGTGCGACGACGCTGATAGGCTCGTCCATTTGGTGTACATAGCCAATATTGCAGAATGGGCGATCAGGCCAGACTCACTCCTGAAATCAAATGGAAATGAGATTTCCGGAGGGAGGGTTTACCAGGCTAGCAAAAAGTGTTGTCCGCAAAAGTAGTGTAGGGCGGTTGATGGCTGATTTAAGCAGTCACATCTGGCCTGAGTTAAACTAATTAGCCTCTGAGCTGGGTCTGACAACTCAACTGTTGTGCATCAAGCTAAACACACACAGTGTGAGTCAGCCATCCCCACACACACATTCAGAGAGAGACAGAGCCTCTGTCATGACATGTTGTTGTATCTGCTCTTGTTTGGATGTTACAGTATTTCTGTGTGGTGGTGACAACTAGTGATTATCCTACCTAATGCACATGCCCCTGTAGAATATTAAACATCTGGTGGAGAGACAAGTGTTAGAAAATAACAATTAAGCCAGCATTCCATTGAATTACAAATTCAAAAGAGAGAATGGAGTTGGATTGGAAACCCCCTCATAAAACCTGCAACAAACAGAAGAGCACTGAAATGGAACGCCCAAAGAAGAAAGAAAAGAGGTCACCTCAGGACTGTGCTACTCATGCTGAGTTGGCAGTATCGAACCCGGAACCTTGTTGTTATACGAATAACCATTGGTCTACTCTGTTGCCACACATTATAACTAAAAGCCTAACCATAATCTCACATTTTGGGGATTAATGGTATGTCGGAATAATGGGCAGCACCCCATTGGTGAAGTAGGCCAGTGGTTCTCTACCTTTTCAGGCTGTGACCCCCCCAAAATATTCATATTTGAACTGGGGACCCTCCACCCTGATAAGCACTTAGAATATAGTAGTTGAGGCATTACATTTAGTTTGACTCGGTTCCACAGATAAATATTGTTGCGAGGTGTTGTGAGCTTGTAGATCAGCGATTTTTCTTATTAGTTGACAGTTTGGCCAATGTTTGACCAGTTTTTACAGTATAGTTTGATGGTTATTTTTTATGCAGTAATGCTCAGTAACTTTTTTTCATTTCATTTTTTTTTAGGTATTACATTTTTAAATCGTCACTTCACTGTCATCTGGGGACCCCCCCAAAATCATGTGTGGACCCCCCTGTGGGATGAGAACCACTGATGTAGGCACTGTTGAAGGTGTATGCATATCACTGTGTAGAGAATGTAAAGAAACCACAGTACTAAAAGCTGTTTTTGAGCGGTGCAGCCGCTCCTATAAGAGGGTTTAGGACCCATCCGTGGTGAAAGTTTTTCTTTCCGTCACGAAAATGTGTCTTTCGCTGTGACGCCATGCTGTGGAAAACACGCCCATAGTCTAAGCTCTGCAGCACGCGCTGTGATTGGCTAGCGAGACGCATGATGAAATTAATAATAATGTAAAAAAATTAAGCACGTCACTTCGCAGGACGTGCTGTGATTGGCTACCGAGATGCATGATGAAATTAATAACTCATAAATAGCACCGCTCACTTCACACTGGGTGTGGTTTTTCTTTTCCTTTTTCAATTTACATTGTAAGATATACGCTACACAGCTCATGTTAACATGTTGGCACATGATGCAACAATTTACCATCCATTGCTACCGCTTGCACAGGGACACCATGCTGTTATCAGACCCCCTCTTGCTTGTTTTTGCCTTCGTTCACACAGCGGTCAAAACATCTCAGTGATGTTGGGCAGAATGGAGTCTCTCTTGGCATCTGTTTTGTAGGTTAATATTCCTTAAACCCCTGCCAGGTCTCTGAGTCACTCCGTTATGTCTTCTTCTTTTTGTGTTGACAGACAAGAAAGAGTGTTGCACGTGGGTGAAGTGCAATTCAAAAAGCAAAAGATGCCAGATTACTATCAGAGTAGCAACCGGTGGTGTAAAGTAACTAAGTACATTTACTCAAGTACTGTACTTAAGTACAATTTTGAGGTATTTTTTACTTTATTTGATTATTTCCAATTTTCTGTACTTTTACTTCTACTCCACTACATCTCTGAGACAAATATTGTACTTCTACTCCACTACAATTATTTGTAAACTTTAGTTACTAGTTGCTTTGTAGATTTTGATTATTATTACAAAACATACACTTCATTTTGACTTTTACTTTTGGTACTTTAAGTACATTTTGATGCCAATACTTTTGTACTTTTACTCAAGTACATTTTGAATTCCGAACGTTTACTTGTAACAGAGTATTTCTGTATTGCAGTATTGATATTTTTACTTTAAGTAAACAATTTGAGTACTTTTTCCACCACTGGCAGCAACACTGATGACAAATCTAGAGCATTCATTAGTATTATACTAGTATAGAGCCCTGGGGGACCCCGGTCAAATAGCTATACGGTTTAAGTTAACCACATTAACCCTGGTGTCCCTATTTTGGGCATGTCAAAGGTTTTCAAAAGAATGTATTTATTTATTTTAAACAAATGTCTCAAAATGACAGAATCCTCCTATAATTTGACAAACCTCTGTGGCCATGGTGTCTTGGTGTCTTGGTGTCTTAGTGTCAGCAAAACTGTGTGCCCGTTTCTCCTCACTGGCTGGAGCACTTGATCTGATTTTGCACACAGCCATTGCCCATTACCATCTGAACTTAACTGCGAAGCCCGTTTCTCAATTTCCTCAAATCTCAGCTTTTTATTAGCCATTATGTGTCAAACAATGGGAGATAACGTTGCCAGGTTTCGCGGGTGAAACAAGCAGCAAGGTCTGTACTTTCGCCTGCGCCCTTCACCGGGTATGGTCTAGTTTTCATAATTACGGAAATAGCAGATCTACAAGCTCTCAACATGTCGAATTTGTTGTGCAAAAAAAGCCTATTGGGCTTTAGTGGTTGACCCTGAACTCTGGTAGAAATGGACCCACACTCTCTGAGTTAAATGAAAGCTACACACACACACACACACACACACACACACACACACACACACACACACACACACACACACACACACACACACACACACACACACACACACACGCATCCTGCTGTGGTTCTGCTGCTCTGAATGAAATGGCATCACTTTACTTTCTGTGTGATGTTCTCCTGTCTGTGACTCCAGTCCTCGGTGCATTATAATGTTAAATCAATGGGATAGGTTCCACATGCTTAGCTTCCGCTAACCGAGGCTTCGATAATACTTTGAAGGCCTTTTATTCGGCCTCTTTTATGTTGTTGTTGGCGCTGGAGCAGAATGACTCCCTTGTCGTTGAATCATCAACGGTTTGTTCTCGTCCTGCAAAAAAAAAAGCCTTCTGGACTTTGTTTTTTCACTGACTCTAATTGAATTTAAGCGGCGAGTAATTTTACAGCCTCAACTCGATCGATAATGGGTGCTATTTTCTGCGACCACGACGATCACAGGTTTATTATGGCTCTAGAGAAGGAGAGCCCCAAATGGCATCCCCGCAATTGCATGCTATTGATTAACATTCATCTGTTATGGCAAAATTCTGTCCTCGTTTAAAGATTAAGGCGATGATTAACCTCGGAACAGGAATGTCGTGAGCACCATTTAGGAGCAAATGTATTTTGAATCTGTTAAAGGTGGAAGGAAAATACCATAACAAAAGGCTCATGCCGACAATAACAATATTATGAGTTGTGGCGTAAGGACTTAAACTACTACTGTTGTAACACACCATAATGTATCAGTTGATCTGCAAAGTAACGCAGTGACTAAAGCTGTCAAAATGTAGTGGAGTAAAATAATTAAAGGCAGGTTAAGTGATTTTCTGTGCTTAAAATAAGTGTTAAATAGCTCTATATTCTGATAGTTTTCATTGCTAAAGACTAGAGTGTTTGTTCAGTAACAGGAGTCTCCATGTCTGTCCACCTCTTTATTAAACAGAAAATGCATTTTCAGGTCAGGATATCAATTTTATCCAATTAGGGTAGAGAACTCAGACAGTTTACGGATTCAACTAGTGCAATTGGAAGTGACGACACAAAGAAATGAGCAATCAAAATTGTAAGTGGAACACTGTGAAAATGAAGCTGATAAATGGGTACTCTCTCCTGATTGGCTGAATTTGTGTCACCTACCTGAAAATGCTCTGTTTATCAAATAGCTGGAGAGACTGTGATACTCCTTACTGAACAAATGCTCTATAGTAATGATTATCAGAATATAGTGCTTTAACCTGTTAACAAAAAGCTTTTTGTTTTCTCCAAAAAATATCACGTACTCTACCTTTTTAAGCATACTGAAGTAAAATAAAAGTACTTTAAGTAAATTGTACTTAAGTACAGTGCTTGAGTAAGTACGGTACTTTCCACCCCTGAATATAATACAATATTGTGCAGTGCTGAACACGCCATAGTAGTACTGCACCATGTCCTATTGAGCCTGAAGACTATGAACAACTGAAACCTATACCTGGGTTTCTATTCACGGCTCTCCTTAGAAGCTATACTTCTGTGTGACTTTGTTGTTTGTATTCATTCAGTCTTCCTGCTCTCTGAAAGAAGTCTTGTGTGAGTGAACGGGTTGTCCTCGGTTTTCTGCCGTTTCGTTATCATCACTCAAGGGCATTTACGGTTGCAACAGTTCACTGAGGTTTGATTGACTGTAGAGACAGTCACACAGAGGACAGCACAGCGGGAGGTAACATGGAACACACCCAGATTACCCCGCGGGAGGAACGCACGTGATAACACTACGCTGTAAAAGCCTGAGCGTTCATTTAACTCTTGAGAGTGTACAGATGTAACCAAATGGACCCGTGAGGGTCCATTTGGTTACATCTGTACACTCTCAGAGTTACAAATGGATATATTAAGTATTTTTCTCTGACAAGAGAGAGAAAATCTTCCTTTCAAAGAAAGTGTGATCTGGTGTTGTATTTGGTAGAACATTTAAAGCTGCAATCCATAACATACTTTAAAGGAGTAGTTCACCCCAAAAATTACTTATTTTCTATCAATTATACACCCCATGAAGCATTGAATTCATGGAGATTTTTTTTGTCACATTCATTTGATAATAATAAAGATGGTAATGTACCCGGTAGGAGACACAAAGGACTATTTGTGTCTCCTGCCGGAGAGACGGCCGGTTATCAAACTATTGGTTTAGGAATGCGATAAAAACCCAAAAATCCCCATGAATTCAATGCCTTTAATGAATAAAACACTATTTTTAACCAATCCGTATGGTAGAGTACGTAAATACAATGTACTGTAACTAGTACATTGCTGTCAGGTAGGAAAAGTAGCACTGCCTGAAGCTCATGAGCATGATATCTCTCCCCTGGGCAATCAGGGATTGCCTCTGGATGAGCAGTAGAAATGTGGTGTCTAATGCAGGAGATCTGGGTTCAAATACAGTTCTTTATGCACGACCATCTAATCCAGCAAATAAACAACAATAACAAAAGAGAGAAAATTCACACATGAAGGAAACTTACCACATTCCTCATCATCAGAATGAAAAAAAAAGGGATTGCAGCTTTAAATGTTCCTATTCCCTGTATTCTCATAAAATGTTGTCATATGGACAACTTCAAAAAGAAGAAAAAAAACATCAAAAAGAAGCCTCACACTTTCTCAGACGGCTCGTTTCCCCCCAGTGGGCTGAAACGCTGTCTGTTCCCAGCGGGGGGGCCATGCATGCAATCGTGTACACACTGCAGATCCACTCCATTGCCCTGGAGACATATAATGGCACATATTGTGAATAACACATACTGTATAATGACCTGTTTCATGAGCTGATTATTATCACCATGTATTATTACTCATCCCTCAATTGTCACAACATTATGTGGTCATCTGTTATGATACAATACAATGTCGTGTATGCAAACACGCATGCATGCACTTGCACTTGCACTTGCACTTGCACTCACATACATACAATACATAATACATTACACACACACACACACACACACACACACACACACACACACACACACACACACACACACTGAATGCAGTTTTCTATTAGTCATACAACATTGATTGTGGACCGCAGGGATATAGGGACGTACAGAGAGAGAAATGAATGAGGTGACCCTGAACCTGAATCTGTTTGGTATGTTGTCCACGAGTACTGGAGGTATAGAGGTCTCTCTCTCTCTCTCTCTCTCTCCCCCCCTCCCCCACATTTACAATGAAAGGTGCTCAGACTGTGAGGGAGCGGCCAAAGAGTGGAGAGATCCAGTCAAGTTCAATTATGGATCCTTGTAGTTTTCTCGGAGGTTGCCGTATAGTGCCTTTAAGGGGGGATCGATGAGGTGACAAATCGTAGTGGACAGCAACCCCTTTTATTTGCTGCGATGCTGTATCGATGCTCGGATGTGTCACTGTGTGTGTGTGTGTGTGTGTGTGTGTGTGTGTGTGTGTGTGTGGGCATTTGTGTAAAGTAACTAAGTACATTTACTTAAGTACTGTACTTAGTTACATTTTGAGGTATTTGTACTTTACTTGAGTATTTCCAATACTTTTACTTCTACTCCACTACATCTCGTAGGTCAAATATTGTACTTTTACTTCACTACAATTATTAGAAAATGTTAGCTACTAGTTACTTTGCAATTGTCAATTATTATATTATAAAACATACATTAACCCCTTTAGCCCTATTTTATACATAGGCTATTTGAAAATAGCTGATCTACAAGCTCACAACGAATCGCGACGCGTTGTGAGCTTGTAGATCTGCTATTTTCAAACATTTTAGTACTTCTACTTTTGGTGCTTTAAGTACATTTTGATACCAATACTTATGTACTTTTACTCAAGTACATTTTGAATTCCGGGCTTTTACTTGTAACAGAGTATTTCTATATAGCAGAATTGATACTTTTACTTAAGTAAAAAAAAATGAGTACTTTTTCCACCACTGGTGCACGCACACACGTAAGTGTGTGCGTGTGTGTGTGTGGTATGCATATATAAACCTACAAAGTTTCCCCATTTATGATAATTGAATGCTTTGGTCCATTTGTGTTTTGGTGGTTTATTTTCTGCTGGTGGGTTTAATGGCTTGTTATCTGTCTAAACCTGTTTTTAAATGCTTTCTAATGGCTCTTCAAACGCGTCACCCACTGACGGTCACAGTTTTTCTTGTTCGGTAACGTAGTCCCCATCAAAGCCCCTCCGCTCGGAGGGTTTTTTCAAGGTTACTCTCCAATTATCTAGCCCACACTGTCATATCTCTGATAGCGGCTGTGTTTTATTGCTGTGGAAAATCGTCAGCTTGCTCACTTTTATTGGGATGAAAACACGTAGCAGAATTAATTGACCATCTTTTTTTTTTTATGGAAAGAAGGAGCTCTAGTGAATCTGTCACAGGACTGTTAATTGAGTGTCTGTGCAGATGGAAGAGCCCCAGAGAGCCAATGACAGGACTGTTGTGTGCATGATGCTTCCTCCATGGACAGACCTCTCCCACTTAGGGATGTTGATAATTAATCCAGGGGTCTTCAACAGGGGATGCGGGACCCCTAGGGGGTCCTCTGAGTTACTACAAGGGGTCCGCCAAATCTTTGTGTGATATGATTTTATTTTTTTACATTAAACCACTTGAACCCTAGTATCCCTTTTCTGAGGATAACTTTTAGTCCGAGGCGTTGTGAGCTTGTAGATTGGCAAAGAGGTAAGGGTGTAGAGGACCAAGTAAACAAAAGAACGTTTAATCTGAAACACAATTTTATACAATATAGAGGGGGTCCCTGCTTCATCTCTCTCTCAGCTAGGGGGTCCTTGGCTTGAAAACGTTGAAGACCCCTGAATTAATCTCTAATCGATTCATTGCCGATAAGAATTTACTCGATTAAATTTATCGATTTTCAATTAATTGAAAACATAAAAAAATAGATTTTTTTCCGCGTAATTGTTTAAAAGAAAATCACACCATAGTTACAGGTATGGTGTGTGTGATATCAAATGTGAGCTTACCATAATCACAGTAATCCTTGATCATATTCCATCATATTCAAGGACTTTTGGAGAAAAATTAGACTCCATAGAGCACTGCAGATGGCAGGTGTGTGTCTGCGTCCAGCTGATGCTTGTTGATGTTCACACTCATTTTTCTGCACTCATTTTCGGTTTCGGACAAGAAATTTCCTTTTTTCCTTTGATTAATCGATCGATAAGGTTATCAACTAACAATTAATTTGCATCACTAATCCCGCTGGATCAGTGTTTTTCTTTTCATTTTTAAGGAAGGACCCTCATTTTGATTAGGCCAGGGACCCCAGTATGATTTTTATCTCTGGGACCACAGTCGAAATCCTCCATGTTAATTTAACTCTGAGAGTAACGGACCCCTAAAAGTCAATTTGTTGCCTATTAACTATCAATAATTTAGCTGGGGACCCCCTGGAACCCTCTAAAGGACCCCTGGGGGTCCCCAGGACCCCACCTTGAGAACCAGCGTGCTAGATTGGAGTTAAATGAACAGATTTTATTGCTGCAATTAATTGTCTTCACAAAAAATAAATGAAAAGAAAGCTTTCATTTAAAACAGACATTTGAAGACTACCTCATTTTGTACAGAGCCATCCAGGCCCCTGCTTTGCATGCTACTTGCATTTCTAGGTCACTCTTGAAAAATACATTTTATTCTCTCAATGAGAGATTTTACCTTGTGTGGGTGAAATTGTAGCCTCCAAGAATGGAACACTAACATAATATATGACACTTTGAGTTAAAATAACACTGTATATTACTGTCCCATGCCATTTTCTCTGGCCAAGGATAAGTTACGGGTCCATATAATGCTGCTCATAAGAAGCCTAATCCTATAATGTCAATGAAGCTTGCCGTCTCCCTCCAGTCTGAAATCCCTTACAGACCAGTAAAGGGGCATATACCACATTCAGCCTCAGATGACCCACTTTTACAACACCTCTGTTGCATAAGGTTCGGTATTTCCCCGTCACTTCTACAGTATGCAGTAATTGTGATTTGCGACCTTGCAACATAGTAATGCAATGGCTGCCTTCAGTGCCTTGCAAGAATATATTTAGGGGGGAAAAATACCGTACACAATTAACACATTAATTGCCAGGTATTTATTCATTATTAATGAATTAATCGACCTCTGCCAGCGTTTTTGCCTTATTTTGACGATTTACCGCGATCGTCCATTCTGTTGTAATCGGCAGTTGAATATGGCTCGTTTTCACCCAAAAAAAGAAAGAAATCCGAGCTAGATGTGTTTTTCTACATCTCATTAACATAGGAGTGGATGGACTGACTGTTTTTTGGATGACCTCATCTCTGCTTCTATGATTCTCTCAGAGTCAAGGGATCATTCATGGGTTAGGGAAGAGCGCCCTCTAGCGTAACTTCTTTAAATAAATGTTTTTTTCTTTAAGGACGTATACGTCCGTGGCAGGCAATGTGTTAAAACACAGCACAACTTACAGAGGTAAACAAAACTATAATTGTGGAGTTTGCCAGACTGGCTAAATGATTTAAATGATAATTTCACAATTTCACAAATAATGTCTTGGGGAATAGAAATGCACACCTTTTGTAAAATCTCTATGGTTGTATACTGTACCTCAACGTCATTCATCTAATGCAGTGGTTTTCAACCCTTTTCATATCAAGGTCCATTATTTATTCGTCATCTGAGCCATGGACCACCATTTGATGAGATTCAGACTCTCAGACCCAAAACGTAGAATATTTTGTTATCGTTGGATACGATTTTGTCCACAATTCCATGCTGTATTGATGTTGGTACCAATAGGAGAAATGACAGGCAAACATTGATCAAAATAACAATTATTTAATTAAGTAATGCAGATATTTAACAATCATTTAACTCTTGAGAGCGTAAAATGAAACCAAATGGACCCTTACGGGGTCTAATAAGGGTCCATTTGGTTACCAACTCTCCATCATTTAGCTGGGGACCACCTGGAACCCCCTCAAGGACCACTGGTGGTCCCCGGGCCACAGGTTGAGAACCACTGCTCTAATGTTTTGATGAAACAAAGTGATTACGCTTTCCTTTCCACTTCTTTCCTAACAGCTTTATATGGACACTGGAAAAAACATTAACATTAACCCGACCCTCCCTTTGGTTTGTGTTCTTTCTGCAGGAAAGGAAGAGTACGTCGCAACCTTCAAAGGATCCGAGTTCTTCTGCTACGACCTGTCCTCCAACCCCATCCAGAGCAGCAGCGACGAAATCACGCTCTCGTTCAGGACGCTGCAGCGGAACGGCCTGATGCTGCACACGGGCAAATCGGCCGACTACGTCAACCTGGCGTTGAAAAACGGAGCGGTCTCGCTCGTCATTAATTTGGGGTCCGGAGCCTTTGAAGCTCTGGTGGAGCCGGTCAATGGGAAGTTTAATGACAATGATTGGCATGATGTCAAAGTAACGAGGAATCTACGTCAGGTAACAGTACAGATGGTGACGGCAGGGAGTTAGTGAATTAATTAAAAACAAATTCAATTGAACGATTTGAACGTATTTTTCCAATTAATTTTAATTGGATTAATAGTCACTTATTGGATTATTTGGGGAGGAGATAAAACGGTGCCACAATTGAGCAGGGACATCTTAGAGCTTGATCAAGCTAAATAGGAATTGCTTTTCACACAGCGTTTCATTCAAACCTTCAAAGACATTACAGTACATAACATCTAACATATTATTACTTTTCAGGTTTGCATTCTGTAAAAATCTATCTTTATGCATCAAATAGTTAACATCCAAACTAATTACAACAATGCATCTGCTAATCTATTTTTTTTTTATTATGCATTACATACTAACAACTTTTATGTCAATTGCAGCAGGTTGTCACACAAATTGGTCACTGTAACAAGAATTAAGTTGAAAAATCTCGCTATTACAATGCAGTGTTTTTAACGAGTTTCCTGTGCAGCTTAAAAAGAGCATAGCATTATGATCACATTGTCACATAGTAGAGGATTTAGACTTTACACTGATGTAATTGAAAAGATTATTAGTCACTGAAAATACAATGCCGGTGGAGATTACACAATGTCTGTGTTATCATTCAGCATGGCAACAAAGTAGCTCTTCACTGTCACATCTGAAAACATTCAATCAAGATTCAAGATACAAATATTTTATTTGTCACATTCTCATACAGTACATGTGCAGCAAAATGACTGCTAACAATGTACATGGTGATACATGCAATATACATGTGATACAAGTAAGGTAAGCGGTTATAATACTGTACAAGTAAGGTGCTAAGTAGTAATAAGTAATAGTGTAGATAGAAAATATCAGTTGGCCTAATAAGTGCAAAGAAAATGCATAAAAAATACAGCATCACTAACGCAATATGTGAACTATAATGCGTGACAGTGAATATGATAGTAGAATACAGTAACACACAGCTGTTTTCTTTCTTACTTACTGTAATTATCCATGAATACATTTTCCATTAATACTCTTGAGTGAGTTTGCGTTAGCATAGTTCTCAAAAACAGAACATTTTATCTCTAGACGTGTTCCTGCTCATGTGGGGGAACTGTTGCGCTTTTATCTTCCTCTCAATTTAAAAGTAAAACAATATATTTTGGATACTGAGCTAAATAATTATTTGTAATGCATTGATTTGGCCAATCTGGACCTTCAGTGTATGTGTGAAACGTGACACGATGCATAGCAGGTGCATGCTGTGTTGGGGTTGGACCAGACTCTCGTCTCCATCCTCACCATCGTGTGTCAGGGGGGTCTCCTTTGCTTTGTCTCATTTCAGTAAAGTGATCCTAAAGTTCATCAATAAGACCAAAAAAAGGAGGTACAGTATTGTATGAGAGCTGAGAAAATTTGCAGAAGAGTGGGATTGGTCACACAATCGAAAAAAAGAAAGAAAAATAAATTCAATCAAAACAAGAAAAGTACAGAAACAAAGCGAAACAAAACAAAAAAGGAAGCCTTGAAAAAACGAACTTGAACGGGGGGACTTCTCGTTGAAGAGGGTCGACTGATGTGCTTTAGGCATTCTCTCTTTATGAGCCATGTGGTGTCTTTGTCAATCATATCCTTTTTGTCAGGGCTGGGAAGCCGCTCCGCTGATCACTGGGCGCACATATACTGTAGATAGAATAACGTGGTGCAAAAATACACCATGAAGAACTGAGGGAGTCACACAATTCAGCTCTGGCACCACCCACCACCACGCGTGCCAGAGCAATTTTTTTGTTAGTTTCTTTGTTTTTTCTTTTCTTGTTAAAACTTATTTTGCCCTTCCTTTCTCTCTGTTACTAACATGCTTTGAAAAACAAGACTAACACGTCACTCATGGAATGTGTCATACTTACTAACCCAGAATCGTTTTTTTGGACGTTCTTTATTAACAATGTACTAACAGTGGTGGTCCATCATATATTTTTTGAGTAACAATCGTTATTCTGTTCACAGTTTTTAATTTCCTTTCTCCCCCCTTTTCCACAAAGCACTCAGGCATTGGACACGCTATGGTAAACAAACTACATTGTTCGGTAGATATCATTCCTAATTGTTTCTTAGTTTGGGTTTGCCGTGTGTTTTTCCTTTCTTTGTTTTTTTTTGTTTTTTTTTAAACTGTAGACGTCATTTACAAAAAAAGAGAGGAACTTGCGGTTGGTACTCTTCTTGCTTACCTTTTTGACTCCTCTTTGATTTCACAATTCATCCATTGGTTTCCACCCTCCTTATTTCACCTGTTTCCTGTCCAATTCTGTTTGATCCACCTTTTTAGGAAGCATCGTTTCGAGCCTTTTGCATCAAGCAGTGGTTAGACAAGGAGGAACCCTCTCCTGGCTGGCTGGCTCTCATGATGCACCATTGTGCTCAGCCAGTTTCTATATTCCCATTCACTTTGCATGGCATGCACTTTGAATAATATGCGCTGCTGCGGACGCCGCACTAGCTGCTCCCATTTGTTCACGTCTCTGAGCTGTGTTTTTCATTCTGTTGCTTCTCTGCAGTGTTGATTTTGACAGCAAATTTTGATAGTCTTTTGAATCAAATTCCATTTAGTTTTAGTCGTATTTTAGTCACCTGAAATGTCTTAGTTTTTGTCTAGTTTCTGTCGACTAAATTTCATAAGATGATAGTCGACTAAATCTACAGTTGATTTAGTCGACTAAAATGTATTTTGGCGGGTCGTAATGGCTGATTTTACACTTGGTTGCGTGTTGAAAATAGCCGATCTACAAGCCTGCGACGCGTTGTGAGCTTGTAGATCTGCTATTTTCAGAGCACAACACCTGAGCGCAACCAAACACAAAATGACTTTTCTTAGATTTCTACTCGATCTCTTCTCCACTATTCACTCCCTAACATTTTAGTCTAGCTTTTATTTGTTGACGAAATTGTCAGTATATTTAGTCATAGTTTTAGTCATCATAGCTTAGTTTATTTCGTTTTTTATGTAGTTTTAGTCGACGAAATCAACACTGCTTCTCCGTTGCTTTTCTTTTTATACTGCTCTTGTGGTTTTCACTGTTTGCTTTTTGCATGCGTACTGACACAGTGCCCGGTGTCAATTAATACGTTTTGTAATTCTATTAACAATATGGGGAAATTTTCTTTTTGCATGCACGCATGCAAAAAGAAAACACAAAGGCATGCATGCATACTGTATTTAAAAAAAAGAAAAAGAATAACCTCCATCCATTAACCTTACGCTGCAAAAGTGATTATGCTTCTAATGGCATGCGAGCTCCCTACAGTATCTAACCCGATGGCACGTTCTAATTTCTTTGGTATAAAACTGCTGAACCTACTAATATGTATTTTAGCTGAACTAACCTAGTTAACATTCTACTAACACCATTTTTGTGTCTGCTAAATTATACTTTTGAGTTGCAGCAGGGGCAATATACTAACACTGTAGTTTGGGCAATCCATTATTAACAACTAACTAGAATCTCTTACTCCCTCTGGGAGGGCTTGCAAGTCTGCTAACTAATCCTAACCTGGACAAAATAACACTAACAATGAAACAAAAAAAAAGAAACAAAAAACAAACCAAAGTAAAACCGAATTCCAAACAGACATGAAAATGGGTTTCAGACACATTTAAGGACAAATTGACCATAAGACAACAACAAGAAGGAAAGGCGACTAAGCCAGCACTACAGTAGAGGCTATCTGAGTATATAGCGTGTCCTTTTCCCCTGTGCTTTGTTGTCTAGGTGACTATATCCGTGGATGGGATACTGACCACCACGGGATATACACAGGAGGACTACACCATGCTAGGCTCCGACGACTTTTTCTATGTCGGAGGCAGTCCTAGCACAGCTGACCTCCCTGGATCTCCCGTTAGCAACAACTTTATGGGTTGCCTGAAGGAGGTAAACACTACTGCTTCTCTCTGTGCACACTGAGGGTGGTGGGTGGCCTTAAGACTCAAGAACAGACCCTGCCACCCACACACCCTGTCTCCTCCTCTCTCTTGCTTTTATATATATACATATATATATACTGTGTATATACATATATATATACTCTCTCCTGTGCCTCTGAGGAGGCTCCCTTTTCTCTCTCTCTCTTGCGCTCACCTTATGTTGCCCCCACACGTAAACAAGTTATACACACACACACACACACACACACACACACACACACACACACACACACACACACACACACACACACACACACACACACACACACACACACACACACACACACACACACACACACTGGGGATTTACCTCAATGTCTGTGCATTTCTGCCAGATGCACTGCAGGCTGTTTGAATTTTCATAAGGAAGTCCAGCACTATATACACTACACTGTCATTCCTCAAGGGGAGAACCTCCCCCCCTAATCCCCCCCGATATTTCTGTTTGCAGAACTCCGATTTTTTTTCTCTGTCAAAACGCAGTCAAATATTGCACAACATTACATGCAGTGGTTTATACAGTAGCAAACCGGAGCATGCCACAGAAAGAGATTTTTTGGAGAGAAAATGTTTACGTGTGGTAGCTGTTGTCAGTTCGAATGTAGCTTTACAAACAGCGATTCAATCCCTGGGATAGCTTAGCGCTCAAGGCCTACAGTACATCAGTTGACATGAAAGAATATTTTCTGTATCTCACCGTGTGTGTGTGTGTGTGTGTGTGGGGGGTTGTGGTATTTCAACATGACCGAATAAGCATAATGATGCAACTTGCATCGTTCATGTTGCGTCATTCGCATCAGTGCAATTCAACATAATGATATGCCCATGTATGGACTGGATCATGCCTGACAGCGTAAATTACCATTAATGTGCACGAAATCCACTGGACGCACAATCATAAGCACCCAGACGTCCTGGTTTGGCTTAGATTGGCGTTAACAGTTGCGCACAAACCTGCATGCACAATAAAGCACAGGAAGGGAGAGGGAGAGTCTATTTCACCTCTATGCAATAAGTTGGCCAAAGTAACGTGCTAAAAACCTGAACACGCTGATCGACATGCCGCAAAGTGTTGTCAGCACAGTAACATACATTATTGTTTACATACATATATATGCATACATACAGGGGCGGCTGGTATCAATGGGCTAGTGGGGCTAAGCCCCCTCTATATTATTGAAAAAAAAAAAAAAAAAAAAAGTATTTTTAATTTTTTAATTTTTTTTTAATTGTCTTTATTATTAAAATGTTATTAAATGTTATTACATGTTATATATTTTTTTTAGAATAGATTATTTTACATGCTGGTGGAACCTAGAGCAGCAACAGCATCAAATAGTTACAAGGAAAACCCTAAATATGTCAAAATGGGCTGATTTCTTTTAGCCCAAATCAGCTTCCATTGGCTTTCATTGAGTTGAGTGATTGACAGCTGACATGACACGCCTGCTTGATTTACTCACCATTGGGGCTAACTTTTCTTAGCCCCCAAGCTCCGCCCTCACTGGCTTTTGACCAATGAAGGTGTACCTGCGTTTTCTGTGCTTTGTTCTGGGAACAACACAGTGTGTGTGTGTGTGTGTGTGTGTGTGTGTGTGTGTGTGTGTGTGAGAGAGAGAAAGAGAGAGAGAGAAAGAGAATTCAACTGCCCCTAGCGATCTAACGGTAAGGCTGGCGGACATGACAGTGGATGTGTTGGATGCAGCTCAAAGTGAACTTTACTCAGGTATCTAGTTTGTTGCCGTACGACCTTCCTAGACCGAGTTATTAAAGAAAAACGGGCGACAATGGCCAAAACTCAATCGAAAATCCGCGATCGAAAATCGGCAAAAGTGGCCGTTTTCAAGATGTTTTGGCCATTATCTCTGGAACGGAAGGTCCAATCTGCTCAGTTCAAAGCTTGTTTAATGCGTGACTTTGAGGATATTAAGCTCCTAGCGACACCTTTACGGGGTTTTGGGGTTTTTGGGCCTAAAAGCAGTGGTGGAAAAAGTACTCAAATTCTTTACTTAAGTAAAAGTACCAATACTGCAATATAAAAATACTCTGTTACAAGTAAAAGTCCAGAATAAAAAATTTACTTGAGTAAAAGTACAACAGTATTGGCATCAAAATGTACTTAAAGTACCAAAAGTAAAAGTACTAAATA
Source organism: Gymnoscopelus braueri (assembly GCF_963280865.1). Lineage (NCBI taxonomy): Eukaryota > Metazoa > Chordata > Actinopteri > Myctophiformes > Myctophidae > Gymnoscopelus > Gymnoscopelus braueri. Next base: position 41,584,967 of record NC_137619.1, read on the forward strand.
TTTGAAAATAGCAGATCTACAAGCTCACAACGCGTCGCATCGTGACGCGTTGTGAGCTTGTAGATCGGCTATTTTCAAATAGCCTTTGTATAAAATAGGTTTAAAGTGGTTAATGTATGTTTCATTATATCATAATTTATATCTGAAAAGTAACTAGTAACTAAAGTTTTCAAATAATTGTAGTGGAGTAAAAGTACAATATTTGCCTCTGAGATGTAGTGGAGTAGAAGTAAAAGTATTGGAAATTGGAAATACTCAAGTGAAGTACAAATACCTCAAAATTGTACTTAAGTACAGTACTTAAGTAAATGTACTTAGTTACTTCCCACCACTGCCTAAAAGTATGGTAATTGTTCGGACCGGCCCAGTAGGGCCCAGTTAGGGCCAGGCCTTAATTTTCAGGCCCGTGGGGCAGATCTCAGGGCAGATCTCCACCAGGCCAGGTGGCCCTACCCAGGCCCATGAAATTGATAGGCAGTCTACAGTAGCCAATTAGAATGAAATATGCTAAAACTGACTCATACACTAATACAGAACCATATATAGGCTAAATATTGTCTCTGACTCTCTGTCGGTTGGGAAAACTGTTCCTTTTATTTTAAAACAATTTCAAATGGTGAAAAAAGCCAATCTACAAGCTATAATTATTACAAATTAAGAAATACTATATTTTAAATAGTGAAAAATACAGAAAATAGGGGAAATACATAAAATCTCTAATCTGTGATTCTAATGTGATTAATGTGACCCCTACAGTCAGTGAAGTCCAGGGCTGAATGTGACAAATATTGAGACAAATAGGCTATAACCCAATACATAATTTTATTAAATACATTGGTTATATTTTACAGATAGTTACACTATTCTTGTACTATATTAAAATTAAATCATCCTTAACCTTCAGGTTAATTCATTATTTCCGTGGACTTAAAAATCATCGTTTTTTTTATGGCCTTCTTTTTGATTGGCCTTTTACAGGCCCTACCAGCCTGTAGGGGGAGGTAGAGAGTAACATATTATGATACCAGCCTGTAGGGGGAGGTAGAGAGTCACATTATAATACCAGCCTGTAGGGGGAGGTAGAGAGTCACATTATAATACCAGCCTGTAGGGGGAGGTAAAGAGTCACATTATAATACCAGCCTGTAGGGGGAGGTAGAGAGTAACCTATTATAATACCAGCCTGTAGGGGGAGGTAGAGAGTAACATATTATATTACCAGCCTGTAGGGGGAGGTAGAGAGTAATATATTATAATACCAGCCTGTAGGGAGAGGTAGAGAGTAACATATCATAATACCAGCCTGTAGGGGGAGGTAGAGAGTAACATATTATAATAGCAGCCTGTAGGGGGAGGTAGAGAGTAACATATTATAATACCAGCCTGTAGGGGGAGGTAGAGAGTAACCTATTATAATACCAGCCTGTAGGGGGAGGTAGAGAGTAACATATTATATTACCAGCCTGTAGGGGGAGGTAGAGAGTAATATATTATAATACCAGCCTGTAGGGAGAGGTAGAGAGTAACATATCATAATACCAGCCTGTAGGGGGAGGTAGAGAGTAATATATTATAATACCAGCCTGTAGGGGGAGGTAGAGAGTAACATATTATAATAGCAGCCTGTAGGGGGAGGTAGAGAGTAACATATTATAATAGCAGCCTGTAGGGGGAGGTAGAGAGTAACATATTATAATAGCAGCCTGTAGGGGGAGGTAGAGAGTAACATATTATAATACCAGCCTGTAGGGGGAGGTATTATATCGGTGCCGCGCTATGAGCTTGTAGATCTGCTATTTTTGAATACCCAAAAATCTTAAAATGACACAGATGCGTTCCCGGTCTTAATGGATTAATAGAAGTTTTACCACCCGCTGGCCTGCACTCCCATTAGCCAATTTCAATATAGGAAGACATTGTTGCGACATTTATTTGGGTCTTAAATTACATTTGTTGAGGTCTTAAAAAGGTCTTAAAAAGTCTTAAATTTGACTTTCAAAATGGTGCAAGAACCCTGTATAAGATAGCATGTTTGAGCATAAATATGCATTTTGAGAATCCAAAAAAATTCTGAAGCGCGCATGCTTAGCCCTCCCACCCAAAGTTCCCACCAGCCGCCACTGCATACATATACATAATATATATATGATCTCATTGGCTGGAAATGTACAGAAACGGCACAACCTTTGTAAATCTGTCCAGCCACTCAATAATTCATTGATTTGTGGAAGGAAGAGAGAACCCACTGTAGTCTGGCTGACCAACAGCTCACATACAGTGGCCCCTCTCCCCCCCCCCCCCCCCCCCCACCCCCGTCCCCCGTCTGTCCCGGCAGCAGAACGTCATAGGCAACGCCGTTAACTAAGGCAGCGGCCTTAACGAGCAGAGCCCTAACGAGTTGAAGACGGAGGGAGCGTGTGGACATGTGGTCCGCAGCCAGACTGCTCATTAAGCAGAGCTGCCTCAGAACTTTCTGAGCGGTTCAGTGCGGACGAGACTATATCAGCTGGAGGTGAGAGACAAAATGTAGGACAGGCGAAGCTGGGGAAAAGAGAGAGGAGAGAGGAGAGGAAGATGGGGGGGGGGGGGGGGGGGAAGGCGGAGGGGAGGGGGGTTGGGGATAACTTTTTGAATTAATCCATTAGGACCGGGAACCCATCTGTGTCATTTTTTTTTATTTCTTTGGGCTTTTATATAGATATACTGTACAAGCTCAGAGCCCGGCACCAAGTGCCGCACTATGAGCTTGTAGATCTGCTATTTTTGAAAAATCTTGAATATGTGTGCAAATCTTTGAATATATGTTTAAAGCGAACATTTGTAACTCAAATCTTTGCTTCTGGGGATTCTACAAATGTCTTCTAAATCCTAAGTTTTTTTTAAAAAACGTATGATGCTATAATCAGTGTTTTTCAGTTTTCAAACTTTTTTATGTCAAGGGCCTCCAAAATGATGTATTTGGCCACGGACCCCCATCTCAAAATATGTTTTTCCAGGGACCCCCAGAAGCAAAGATTTGAGTAAAAAATGTTCGCTTGAAAGATATATTCAAAGATTCGCACAAATAGCAGATCTACAAGCTCATAGCGCGGCACTATGCACCATGAGCTTGTAGATCTGCTATTTTAGAATAGCCAAAGTATAAAATAATGGTTGAAGTGGTTACACTGATGCGTTCCCGGTCTCACTGGGTTAAAAGATAAATGAATGGATTCTCCTGCAGCACCTTGGAGATTTACCTGTGCAGATATCTTGGCATGTCCCTGGTGGATTCTCAAGTAAATGATTTTTTTGGGTCAGAATTCCCATTAAAACCCCAAAAATAAATATAATACTGCGTGCTTTGAAAATGCACTGGTGGAGGAGAGAGGCAGATAAGAGAACTTATGGGCCATCTGGTAGAGAAATGAATCAGTCTCTTATTCCCCCCTCGCTCTTTCCCTCTTTCTCTCTCTCTCACACTGGGACAGAGAATGCTTTTAACATGCATAAACAAATACCTGTGCTGTAGTACCTGCAGTATAGATATCAGGACTATACTGTGTATGTAATATATAGGTACAGGTATGTGTGTGTGTTGGTTCTAGGCTTCTCTTGTAGGTCTATCAGACTCCTTGAGTTATAGGCAGGGCTTTGTGAGACGTTTGTGCTGGACTGTGCGTGATATTTGTGCCGGGAACTGTGTGACGTTGGTGCTGAAGGGGGTCAGTAACTAGAGTATCAGTAACTAGACTATCAGTAACACTCTTTTTAAATTACACAGACCTTCTTGTTGTTCGTACAACAATTAAGACTAGGCCGGCCGTCCTATATCTATAAAACCACAAATCCCCACATATGGAGTACCCTGATGATATCATCAATATGACATCATCAATATGTAGTCATAGTACTGGCCTGCTGGACTCCACATTTGGGCATGCCTGACACGGAACTCCATATATGGGCATAAAAGGGACAGAGAGACGGGTACAAAGGGTACTCTGACACGGATACAACGGGTATCGCATAACCGGGTGGAGCATGCATTTCTAACTTGCATCTTTCCCGAGTAGGCCGATAAAATGTAAAAACATTTAGTTCAAAGCAGAATGTTTCCCGGTTTTATTTTAGTTGCTAATATGCATTTTGCACCATGATGGCGTCCTCGGAGCCGACAACACCACGGAAAGTTAGTAACATTTTAACTTGTTCTTCCGTTATAGAAACAAGTGGGCTTATAACCAAAACAATCCATGTTCCATGGGAGAAATGTTTTAACACATTGAATGCCAAAAACGGTCCGGACCGTTTTTGACCCAATTCTATTTTTATACGAGTGGGCCACGTGGGGCGCTAAAACGAAACTTTGACATCACCCAAGGAGTTTCTGAGAAGAAGAGGCTGGATGTGGCTCCATGTCAAAAATCCTTCCGGTCGGCGTTTTCAATGTTATCTCCTTGACTAAAAGCTTAATATCTCCATTTCTTTTTAATGTGGTGGAAACGAGCCTTTTTCGATCGGCGATCACGCTGCAATGGAGGGTCGCGTTGGAAATATTATTGTTCCAGGCGTTAGTCGGGACCCTCCGCCGTCTCGCACGCACGCTTTGTTTACATGCACTTCCACGTCGGGGCTTCTCACAGCACGAAACGTATAACGCAAGTGGATGGAAGAAATGCAGGCACTCAACGTATAATATTTTAATAAACCTCTGGCACCCAATGTGTTAAGTGTTTTCTGGGACAAATGTTATTGGGCGCCCCGCCCCCACTGGAAGAGTAGGGCTGAGGGCAGACCAAACGGGCGAACATCCTGTTATCAACATTCTATTGGACGGTCCGGCCAGAGTCCAATGGAAAAATGTGAAAAAGACACTGGTGGCAAGTTCTGTTTCTGTATAGTCATACCTCCAAGACAAGCTAACTGTAAAAAAAAAAACTAGTTTTTGAGTGGAGGGGGACTTTAAGCCTTACTCAGCGGTTTTTATCCCCTACAGTATATGCTGGCTGGAGTGATGTCCTGTTAGTACATTGATAGCCTGTCAGCATCATTCTCTCTGGTCTGTTTGATTAGCCAGACGATCTGTCCTCAGGTCAACCTCCCTGTGTGCCCCGCTCTAAAGATGATGACATACAGTACAGTAGAGCTCTTCATGGTCCCCCCGGTTCCAAAAATGGACCCCAGACCCGCGCGGGTCGGAGCCATGTTTTATCATGATCACTCGGGGGCGGGGCGGAATCGGCGCTATTACCTCGGAACTCGGGTCTATCTATCATTATGTGTAATACGCGAGTGGATCCGAGAAGACCCGTAGTATGCCTGCCCTATACTGTGTGTGTGTGTGTGTGTGCGCGGCTGCACTAGTAATCAGGAGAGAAACGCAATGAAGTGCTGTTAAACTTGTGTCTGATGTTTTAGACAGACCTAGGATCAGGTTAGTGCAGCAGCGACATGAATCACTGTGTGCATCTTGCGTGATGTTTTAGGCTGGTTTAAGATCGGATTAGCCTACTGCAGCGCAACAACAAAAAAGTTGGTGGTGCGCACCACGATACTGCAAGGCAAGCCAGCTGCCAGGCTGATTTGAAAACACTGCTGTGCAAATCACCTCTGACGAGGTGAAAGCAAAGCTTTGATCATAAAACGGTCATTGGTCAAAAGGTCTGCTTTTAATTCATAAAGTCCGCATTTATTTACAAAGAAAACCTTTTGTCACGCATATTAAATTAATACCTCTGCGCATATTTATTTATTTTTTATTTTTGTAGTTTCATATGCGCTTTTTTGAAGGGGTGTCTGCAGGCTCGGGTCTGTAGAATCTCGGAAATGAACGGGTTTCGGAACAAAACAAAAAAAAAGTCGGAACGGCTCGAAATCGGACTAACTTGTCACGGGTCCACCCGGGTTTGGTTTTGTTATTTGAAAATAATCTCGGAACGGCTCGGAATCGGATCAGATTTCACATTTCCATGTCGGTTCCGGTCCGTTCTTTTTAGACCCGTGAAGAGCTCTACGGTGCAATAGTAGGCTACTAATGTTACCTGCTCCATACAGAACAGTACTGTAGCAGTATTTACCCTGCTCCATACAGTATATACCAGGGGTGGGCAACTTTGATGATGGAGAGGGCCACTATGTTTCCACACTCACTCCAGAGGGCCACATAGCATACTGTCGGGCAGAAAGCGCTTATCTCCGTATTTTAAACTTTTTTCGTAAATTAATGCCGTACTTCGCCATTCTACAGTACACAAAAGTAGCAAAAGTGGCCGATCTACCAGCTCAAAACGTGTCGCAGTGCGACGCGTTTTGAGCTTGTAGATCTGCTATTTTTGCTACTTTTGAATTGGAATCCAGATTTATTTTTGCCATTTTTAAATTGGTATCATGAAAAGTATTTTTTTTATTGAATTCCAAATGCATTTAGTTATACTTTATAAACTTAAATACAAATACATTGGACATAAAAAAGACAATAGATTTTTTTTAAATACTAGTCATTAAGCTGCTAATATAGACTGACGTAATTAAAGCGGGTCATATTTGCATGTTTGGAATTGTAACAGCCGAAATCAATAATATATCAGTATTCCGATATTAACCTGCGGGCCGCATTAAGTGAAGGTGGGGGGCCGCGTGTGGCCCCCGGGCCGCCAGTTGCCCACGTACTGTATGTTATATAATGTAAAAGTAGCAATGTTCCCTGTTCCATACAGAACAGCACAGTAGCAGTAATGTTACCCTGCTCCATACAGTATAAGCAGTAGCAGTGGTCAAAAAGCATCGTGCCGTAATTGATGGGAGAAATGCCATGTGATTGATGGCCGCGGTGCCATGAGGTACGTCGCTGTATTAGCTTACGGCGCTCCGATATGAGATGTCCCCATATGAGCCTGTCCCTTTACAGCAGATGACAAAACAAACGGTGGCACGGTAATAGCTCAGATGTCACAGCCCTAGCTTGATGACAAATTAGTGCAGCACTAGACTGCTGTGTCCTAGCTGCAGCAGTGGTGGGAAAAGTACTCGCATCTTTTACCAAGTAAAAGTATCAATACTGCAATGTAGAAACGCTCTGTTACATGTAAAAGTCCAGAATTCACTTGAGTAAGAGTACAAAAGTGTTGGCATAAAAATGTACTTAAAGTACCAAAAGTAAAAGTACTCATTGTGCAGAATGTCCCTTTTCAAGTTTTCAAACGTATAAAGATCTTCTGAAAATAGCAGATCTACAAGCTCACAATGTGTCGCATCGCGACGCATTGTGAGCTTGTAGATTTGTAATAATAATCCAAATCTACAAACTAACTAGTAACTAAAGTCTTCAAATAAATGCAGTGGAGTAAAAGTACAATATTTGGATCCGAGATGTTGTGGAGTAGAAGTAAAAGTATTGGACGTTGGAAATACTCAAGTAAAGTACAAATACCTACAAAATTTACGTAAGTACAGTGCTTGAGTACATGTACTTAGTTACTTTCCACCACTGCAGGAGGCCCATATGGCTGAGAGCAAAGCTCCTTTGACTCTGAAAGGTGCCCTTTTGTCGTGACTCCAAGAGAATTGATTGTGGTTCATTGGTTTGATGTCTGTTTGAGCCCCCAGTCTGTAGGACTAAAGTTTCCCCTGCAGCCAGAGAACTCCTGAAGCCAACCTTCAAAGATAGCATCCTTTTTGCAGGATCCTCTGCCAATAGATCCTTGTCGAATTGCTTCAGTCTTTTTCCCCTTCGTAGACATAGATGTATTTCCATGCAGTCTCTAGTAAAATTGCATTTGGCTCTTTGTCAGAGATGTGGATGTTCTTCTTCTGAAAGGATTTATTTTTAATGCAGTATATCATCACTGTCAGGCAGAAACCTTGTACCTCGATATTTCATATTTTTTTATGTTTTGTTCATGAATTAATGCCTTGTTTTTTTTGTAGAGTGCTTCATTGTATGACAGTGGAATGCAAAAGTAGCGAAAATAGCTGATCCAGTCTGTGGTTTTTATACATATTTAACCAATGAAAAGTATTAACGAGAGCGTGTGACTAAATGATAACTACACTGCATCCATTGAGATTCTCTTTTTTCCATTTCCTGAAAAGTAACAGTTTTGGACATACAAGGTTTCTGCCCAACAGCGAGCGAGGATAGTGACTTGAAAGTGATGATGATGGAAGATAGACTGCAGATAAAAAATAATCTTTGTACCGTTCCCCCTCCACAGCTTAACACATTCACTGGCAGGTATTAATTAATTAATTCATCCACCTCTACCAGCGTTTTTACCTTATTTTGACGATCCACGGAGACCATGGGAAGCCACGATGTGAACACGGATGTAAACAAAAGCTGTCTGGGGGGAGGGGGGGAGGGTCTCGTCTATCCACCAAAACCAAAACATTGAAACCGCGTCCGTTCTGTTATCGGCAGTTGAATATGGCTCGTTTTCACTAAAAAAAAACGCGGTCTGGGAGAAGAAATCCGAGCTAATGTGTTTTTCTAAATCTCATAATATTTTTTTTGGGGGATGATGTCATTTCCGGTTCTATCGTTCTCTCGCAGTCGAGGCATCGTTCATAGGTTGGCGATGAGCGCCCTCTAGCGTAATGGACGCATATATGCGTCCTTGGCAGGCAAGTGTTGGATTTGAAAGGATTTGCAGGCAATGTGTTAAAGGACGACTTCACCCATTTTCAACCTATCTCTCATATAATTGGTCCTCACTAATACTCATGATAAAATGGTACCATTTTTTCCTACCCGGTCTGTGTCTCATAGGAGGACTGTGGACACTTCAGAAACCTGTCTACCAGTGACATCATCGTTAGGCATCATTTTTATTATGAGCATTAATGAAGACAATTTTATGAAGATGGGTGAAGTTGTCCTTTAACGGTGCAGGACAATACAACGTGTCGTAAAGTGCTCCAGGAAGCCAGTGAGCTTTGCCTAATTGTGATGTGCTGCTCTGATCCCCCCCCCCCCCCTGCCTTCATGCACACCGTTGGACACAGTAGATGGGATTCAGTGATAAAACACGCTCCATGTAAATGCAGTCCCACAGGAGGTGTCCCTGTTTTTAGTTTTTCAGGTGAGCTGTAGTAAATTATTTACTCAAGTAAAAGTATCAATACTGCAATATAGAATTACTCTGTTACAAGTAAACGATCGGAATTAAAAATGTACTTGAGTAAAAGTACAAAAGTATTGACATCAAAATGTACCAAAAGTAAAAGTATTCATTATGCAGAATGTCCCGTTTCAAGTTTTCTAATGTATAAAAATCTCTTGAAAATAGCAGATCTACAAGCTCACATAATCTGCTATTTTCAAATGGCCGAAATGTATATACTGTAGGGCTGAAGTGGTTAATGTATGTATAATAGTAGTGCCTCTGAGATGTAGTAGAAGTAAAAGTACTGAAAATTGGAAATACTCCAGTAAACCCCTAAATTGTACTTAAGTACAGTACTTAAAGGGGAAGACCACCCATTTTCAATATTTAACTATGTCATTAATATAGCATAAAGGAGTTGTGTGGAAATAAGAAAATTTTTAAATGTTAAAAATTTTAAATGTTAAACCCAAATTGATTTTGGGTTTAACATTGCAAATTACACCGTGATGACTCATCATGGTGTAATTTGCAATGTTAAACCCAAAATCAATTTGGGTTTAACATTTAAAATTTTTAACATTTAAAAATTTTCTTATTTCCACACAACTCCTTTATGCTATATTAATGACATAGTTAAATATTGAAAATGGGTGGTCTTCCCCTTTAACTCATTCAATGCCAAGCTTATTTATGGAATTTTGTGCCACAGCCAAAGGAGCCGAGATACAGCCTTTTTCAGTAAGAAGTTAAACAAAGAGTGAATGGAGCAGCAAATCTTCAAATCATCATATCTTGGGTTCTGAACATGTTTTTCAAAAAAAAAATGATTTTTTTTATTTATTTTTATGACGTCATGTGGCGCACGAGGCGTCAGGCCTCGTGACGTCTTTGACGTCATGTGGCACTGGATGAGTTAAGTAAATGTACTTAGTTACTTTACACCACTGCTCATGCATCAAAGCAACTAATTAATGGTTAAATGACATTACCCAGTAAAATCTAATTCAGCATAAACACAGTAGTAGTAAAATGTGTACAATAAAAGCCATGACAGTATAATAATAGACATTTTAGTTAATCTTGTGTAATGGGCCTCCATGGTGTACTGTGTCACCAGCATGCTGGTCTGCTGTGCAGGACGGCGCCTCAGAGGGCCATTTATACTTAGCCGCGCACCGGTATGGCGCACCTGAAAATAGCCGATCTACAAGCTCACGACGTGTCACGGCTGTGACACGCCGTGAGCTTGTAGATCGGCTATTTTCAGGCGCGCGACACTTAACTGGCGCACCAACAGAAGTACAATGCCGTGCTTCAGAGGTCACATGTGCTAATGCACTGCACTTAGTCAAGCATTCCCTCTACCAACGCCTGCATGCTTTACGCATCCTGTGGGATTGCCCGTGATTATGGGCCAATCATTAGAGGGTTTTTTAAAGTCAAAATGTTCACTTGAAGCACGTTTACTGAAATTCACACTTTCATATTGCTTAATGGCTCCGTCCTTGAAGCCTCAGACTCCTCGTCGCCTGTGTGTACCGGTCGGTGTGAATGCGTGTGTGGACACACTTGACTAATCTAAATGTTCTTAAATGGCTTTCGGGAGAGGTACATCCATCATTGGCAAGGCTTTTATTCTAATCAGAGGCTCCAGCAGAGGCCTTGATCAGCAAATTTTACCCCCACAGCACACCTGCAATGTGGGCAGCTGCTCAGCCTCATCACTCTGCATCCCACTTTCCTCCACCAACCCCCCCCCCCCCCAGGGGATGGTAGGCCTATACCTGAACCAATATGCTATTATTTCACAGAGGTATAATCATTCACTAGGCGACCGCTATCCCTCGTCGTGAACCTTTTCATTTCGACAAATGTCTCTTTCTCTACAGGTCGGATTCAATTTAAAAGTCTTGAATTCATGTCGGGGACACGTTTTTTTCTTTGTGCTGTACCCAGCACAGAAGCCTGGCCTCATGTCAGTGGCATGTAGATGCCACTAGACCAGTGGTTTTTCAACCGTTTCCATATCAAGGTCCATTATTTATTCCGCATTTGAGCCACGGACCACCGTTTGATGAGATTTAGCCTCTCAGACCCAAGACTTACAATATTTTAGGCATGACCTCGATTATTCGAATAGTCGACTAATTGATCGAGGGAGTCTGATTTGTTATATTAATTAACTAATAGTTTGCCAAACATTTGATATATATCATGATTTATTGGGAGAAACCAAGCAAGTATATGTTAAATCAGACACTAAGCACCCCTACAGCCAGAATGGAATGTTCCTCTATTGCATATTTTTTGCATGATTCGACTGAGATTGGCAGTCAAATCATGCAAAAAAAAAGTGCATTAATCGACTATTAGTCGACTATAGGCAACATTTGGCCAATCAGAGTCGACTATAGAAATCCTTAGTTGGGGACAGGCCTACAATATTTTGTTATCGTTGGATACGATTTTGTCCACAATTCCTTTCAAGTAATGCAGATGTTTAACAATAATGTAACTCTTGAGAGCGTAAAATGAAACCAAACGGACCCGTGAGGGTCCGTTTGGTTTCATTTTACGCTCTCAAGAGTTATAGATCTATAAGGGTCCATTTGGTTACCAACTCTCCATCATTTAGCTTGGGGACCACCTGGAACCCCCTCAAGGACCACTGGTGGTCCCCGGGCCACTGGTTGAGAACCACTGCACTGGACATACAGGTTCTCACACAGAGGTGCAATGTTGTCCCATGTTGTACCTGGCTTTGAACCATGCAGGTTATACTTAGTGTGTGAATGTGTGGCGTGCTCCAGGTCTCCAACTGCTATCTTGTAGATTTCATCACACATTTTAACCCAGATTTTATTTCCCTTGCTTTGCGTTGCATTTCACAGTATATGCTTTAGTGATAGATTACTTGCACAGTCAATATGCAATGCGCTAATATGTGTTCACAGGCGTAACACCGCAGCACACACAGGCAACTCTAAACAACAGCAATGATTGTTCTGCAAGCAGAAATACAAACATCAGACTTGTACCTGGGGTTAAAGGAGTAGTTCACACAAAAAATGACTTATTTTTTTATCAATTAGCCATGAAGCCTTGAATTCATGGATTAGTTTTTTTTTGCCACATTCTTGAGTCAATAATTTGATGAATGACGTAAAGATGCTAATGTATCCGGTTCCGGTAGGAGACTCAAAGTAGACTCTTTGTGTCTCCTACCGGAAATACACCCGGTCATCAAATTATTGGCTCAGGAATGCGACAAAAACAAAAAGAAATCCATGAATTCAAGCCTTCATGGAGTGAGCAATTGATAGAAAATAAGTCATTTTTTGGGTGAACAATCCCTTTAAATGATATCTACTGCTGAATGTGTAGGCTGTGGCATTTACTGTTCTTCGCCCCCCACCCCCCCCCCCCCCCTCGCTGTCCAGGTCATTTACAAAAACAACGACGTGCGGCTCGAGCTCTCCAAGTTGGCGAAGGAGGGCGATCCAAAGATGAAAGTCCACGGCGTCGTGGCCTTCAAGTGCGAGAACGTGGCCACCCTCGATCCCATCACCTTCGAGACGCCCGAGTCCTTCATCGTCCTCAACAAGTGGAACGCCAAGAAGACGGGCTCCATCTCCTTCGACTTCCGCACCACGGAGCCCAACGGTCTGCTCCTCTTCAGCCACGGGAAGCCCAAACAGGCGCCGAAGGACTCCAAGGGCCCCGAGACGCTCAAGGTGGATTTCTTTGCCATCGAGATGCTCGACGGCCACTTGTATCTACTGCTGGACATGGGCTCGGGCACCACCAAGACCAGGGCGGTCAACAAGAAGGTCAACGACGGCGAGTGGTACCACGTGGACTTCCAGCGGGATGGCAGATCAGGTAAGAGTGTGCCGTGTACTTATCTTATATTCTTCACAAAACAGTTTTACCTCTTAAGACCGGGAAAGTATCTGTGTCATTTTAGGTTTCTTTGACTATTCAAAAATAGCAGATATAAAAGCTTGTAGATCTGTAGATATACGAGCTTGTAGATCTGCTATTTTTTTTTTTTAATTATGAAAATTTGGTGCAAATCTTTGAATATATATATTTTTTTAAAGCAAACTTTTTTAACTCAAATCTTTTCTTCTGGGGATTCTACAAATGTCTTCTAAATCCTAACAGTTTTGTTTTGCTATAATTGTTGCTATAATACCAGTGGTTCTCAAACTTTTCCAGGTCAAGGTGTTACTGATATGTATTTTGTTTTGAGTTAAACATGTATGTATATATATATATATTCAAAGATTTGCGTCTAAAAAAATAGCAGATCTACAAGCTCATAGTGCGGCACTCGGTGCCACGCTATGAGCTTGTATATCTGCTATTTTTGAATAGCCAAAGAAATCTAAAATGACACGGTATGCGTTCACGGTCTTAATGGGTTAAACCCTATATACTTTGTTTACCGGTGTCCCCCAGGGATCTATCCCAGGCCCCCTCCTTTTTTTCTCCTCTATTCAAAATCCTCTTGGCCTATGATGACATGCCCAGAATAGGGAAGCTAGGGTTCAAGTGGTTAAGAAGTTCACACCTACCTACACAGTAAAATTTAGGCTGTGGTGATGGATAGGGCACCGACTGGTTGACAAGTAGTACTGCAGGAAGCCCATAAGCACACTATTTCCCCCCTGGCCAAGAGGGGTAGATGTCTGTTCTCTCATGCGGCAGACAGACCCGAGTTGAGTGAATCCTGGGTTTAGTACATAAAAGTTATGGATAACAGCTTTAATTAAATCAAATAATTAAAATGTAATTTAAATGAACACCCCAGATTGTTACTGCGCATTGGGTGCAGCGTTGTTATCACAAAGATAATTGTGGGCTTTTTATGCAGAGCTGACAATTTTATGTTCCTCTGATTGCTGCCTTTTTAGTTTAACCCGTTAAAACCGGGAACGCATCTGTGTAACCACTTTAACCGTTATTTTATACTTTGGCTATATAAAAAATAGCAGATATACAAACTCATAGCGCGGCACTCGGTGCCGCACTATGCGCTTGTAGATCTGCTATTTTTAAAGAATCATGTACATTTGTGCAAATCTTTGAATATAGTATATATATGTTTTAAAACAAAAAAAAATTACTCCGATCTGTGCTTCTGGGGGTCCCTGGAACAACATATTTTGAGATGGGGGGTCCGCGGCCAAATACATATAATTTTGGGGGGTCCTTGACATGAAAAAGTTGGGGCACCACTGATATAGCAACATAAGTTTAAAAAAAACGAAACTGTTAGGATTTAGAAGACATTCGTAGAATCCCCAGAAGCAAAGATTTAAGTAACAAATCTATGCTTTAAAAATATATATATTCAAAGATTTGCACAAATCTTCAAGATTTTTCAAAAATAGCAGATCTACAAGCTCATAGCGCGGCACTCGGTGCCGCGCTATGAGCTTGTATATCCGCTATTTTTGAATAGCCAAAGAGATCTAAAGTGACACAGATGCGTTCCCTGGTGTTAAAGGGTTAAAATTTATCCGAGCTTTGACCCGACCAGTGAAATATTAAGTATAATGTCAAGGTGAGACATTGTTATAAGCCTGACCCCCGTTTGCCTTGCATGCACAAAATGTTAAGCTGGATGTAACTAGACACGCAGTTAGCGTTTCAGGGGGGAAGCTTGTGTACCACTTAAAAGCCAATAAAAACACAGCCAGTGGAAATTGATCATGATAAAATGAATCTGCTGTATAGGATTTAACTCCGACCTTGTACAAAACGGAACAAAATGGACCTGTGTCTCCAAGAGTGTGCATAATATGGAACCCAATGGAACCCTTATACGGTCCCATTTGGTTCCATTTGTACCCTCTGAGAGTTAAATTAAAGACGGGGTGCCGTGATTTTCAGTGACCCCCCCCCCCCCCCTTAAACATAATCATCAGGTATTATGGTTATACTAGGAGGAAGATTTTTTTCAAAAAAGTGTACAGAAAGTGTTAAAATTATGTTTTTATGTGGACACGCCTCCAGTTCATTAAGTATACCTGGTTCTCACCTTAGCACCTCCTCCACCACCCACCTGTCCTAGTCCCTCCTCATGCCCACACCTGCTGTGTTATGATAATGAGGGGGAGGGTATCATTTTACTGTGTCATTAAAGCGCTGTTTTTCTATTGGCACGTTTGACCCTCAAGGTTTCAGCCTCCAGGAAGAAACTCAAAATAGTCAGAGAAGACATATAACACCATAAAAACACCACCAGGGGGCTTAATGAAGTTCTATCAACCTCATAGACACATGGAAAACAGAAAAAGTGCAAAACCATGGCACCACCTCTTTAACACTCGGGATTTCACTGTGTATGCTTTTGTTGGGGGTGTGGCCGTAGCTTGGAATCTGAAGGTAGCCGGTTCAACCCCCGGCTCGCCCAGTATACATGTGTCGAAATGTCTCTGAGCAAGACTTTCATTTTTTTTTAAGAAAAGGAATATTTTAAAATATTCTTTCTGCTTTTTATGCCTTTTATTGAGAGATGGGCAGTGACACGCAGCAAAGGTCGTTGAGATCGAGAGTCGAACCCGCGATACGCTGTCAGGCTGGATTGGTAGCCTGCCTATACTGTAGGTGCCCGGACCGCTACGCTAGCCGCCAGGGCCTGAGCAAGACTTTTAACCAGTTAACAGTTCCACCCAGTGCGCTCATCGGAGCCATCTGGGCAGCCGCCAGCTGGATGAAGCTGTAAAAGCAATTCCTGCCTTCCCCCCCTAGGGACCAGAAAATACCCCCCCCCCTGCCCCTTGCCAAGAGGTAGTATTGACCCCTCTGTCCCATCGTGTCCTCCAAGCCCCCGGGTGTTGCACTGCTCCGGTCCCCCTTGATTTGCTTATCTAAGCAGCAATTTGTTAGCGTGTGCTTAGAGAGCCAAGGCCCTGCAATGTCATGCTGCAAATTAGATATACCCCCCTGACCATGTTTTCCACTCCATCTCAAGAGCTGGAAATTAGATTAACTGTTTCATTACCCCCCCCCCCCCCCCCAAAAGCAGTTGGCGGAGTGAGAGATTCTAAATAGAGATATATATACTCAACACTAAAACAACAATACAAGCCTGTTCACCCCCTCATGTTGTACAGTACTGTTGGAGCAATTTTTGTTCTCTGTCATCCTCTGAATTTCATCAAGTTCTGCTCCGTTTACTCGCCGCTGTATCCGTTGCCGCTTAAAATCCTATGTACTTAGTTGACTGGTGTGCCGCAGGGCTCTGTACATGGTCTGCTACTTTTCTTCCCCTCTACAGCAAAATACTCTTCGCGAAAATACCCAATCTACAAGCTCATGAGCTTGTAGGTCTACCTGCCTTGCCCCAGAATAGGGGACGCTAGGGACACTGTTTCTCAACGTCAGGCTCTGGGTACCACCATGGGTCCAAATGGACCCCTACAGGCCTGTAACTCTGACGGTGTACAAATGGAACCAAATGGACCTGTACGGGTCCATTTGGTTCCATTTGTATACCGTCAGAGTTACATTAAAGGGATAGTTCACCCCCAAAATGACTTTGAAAAAAGTCAATTACACACCCCATGGAGACTTGTATTCATGGAGATTTCTTTGTTTTTGTCACATTCCTAAACCAATCATTTGATGACCGGCGGCGGCGGAGATATTAGCATCTTTCAGCCGGTCGGCAAATTATTTGCTTAGGAATGCGAAAAAAATGAAAAAAAACTCATGAATTCAAAGCTTCATGGGGTTTGTGATTAACTGATCGAAAATCTTTTGGGTGAACTATCCCTTTAACACTGAAGACTTTACAGTGTAGATTGGCGTCCCGGGGGGGGGGGGGTCCTAATGCATATCAAACTGGGGGTTCTTGAAATGAGAAAGGTTGCGCGAATCTCTGCACTAGGGTTCATTGTGGTTAAATATCATTTCCAGCCCTGCTGTCATCTGATTGAAGTGGCTCGATGATGTATTGAGTCGCCTGGCTTAATAACATAATAGTGGGTTTGCAGCGGTAGTGGCCGACCTATCGGATAACACCGGGCGACAACATTGAATCATTGTAACCAAAACCGCCGGAAATCATGTGTGGTTTAATTAGATTCCACCCATTATCCCTCTATTGCTCCCATCACCCACACACACCCAAATACACACACACACACACACACACACACACACAGACACACAGACACACAGACACACAGACACACAGACACACACACACACACACACACACACACACACACACACACACACACACACACACGTCTGTATTACAATACTTGTGAGGACACCAACATTTAAGGACGTAAATGTTATAATTATTTTTAATTAAATTTGTTTTTGCCATTTTACCCTAATCCTAAAACCGGAAGTATAGACCTAAACCTAACCTCTAAATGTCTACTCCTAAACCTAATCTCTAAATGTCTAATCCTAAACCTAATCTCTAAATGTCTAATCCTAAACCTAACCTCTAAATGTCTACTCCTAAACCTAATCTCTAAATGTCTAATCCTAAACCTAATCTCTAAATGTCTAATCCTAAACCTAATCTCTAAATGTCTAATCCTAAACCTAATCTCTAAATGTCTACTCCTAAACCTAATCTCTAAATGTCTAATCCTAAACCTAACCTCTAAATGTCTAATCCTAAACCTAATCTCTAAATGTCTAATCCTAAACCTAACCTCTAAATGTCTAATCCTAAACCTAACCTTTAAATGTATATCCTTAACGTAACCTCTAAATGTCTAATTCTAAACCTAACCTCTAAATGTCTAATCCTAAATGTCTAATCCTAAACCCCTAAATGTCTAATCCTAAACCTAACCTCTAAACCTAACCTCTAAATGTCTAATCCTAAACCTAACCTCTAAATGTCTAATCCTAGACCTAACCTCTAAATGTCTAATCCTAAACCTAACCTCTAAATGTCTAATCCTAAACCTAACCTCTAAATGTCTAATCCTAAACCTAACCTCTAAATGTATATCCTTAACGTAACCTCTAAATGTCTAATCCTAGACCTAACCTCTAAATGTCTAATTCTAGACCTAACCTCTAAATGTCTAATCCTAAACCTAACCTCTAAATGTCTAATCCTAAACCTAACCTCTAAATGTCTAATCCTAAACCTAACCTCTAAATGTCTAATCCTAAACCTAACCTCTAAATGTCTAATCCTAAACCTAACCTCTACATGTCTAATCCTAGACCTAACCTCTAAATGTCTAATCCTAGACCTAACCTCTAAATGTCTAATCCTAAACCTAACCTCTAAATGTCTAATCCTAAACCTAACCTCTAAATGTCTAATCCTAGACCTAACCTCTAAATGTCTAATCCTAGACCTAACCTCTAAATGTCTAATCCTAGACCTAATCTCTAAATGTCTAATCCTAAACCTAACCTCTAAATGTCTAATCCTAAACCTAACCTCTAAATGTCTAATCCTAAACCTAACCTCTAAATGTCTAATCCTAAACCTAACCTCTAAATGTCTAATCCTAAACCTAACCTCTAAATGTCTAATCCTAGACCTAACCTCTAAATGTCTAATCCTAAACCTAACCTCTAAATGTCTAATCCTAAACCTAACCTCTAAATGTCTAATCCTAAACCTAACCTCTAAATGTATATCCTTAACGTAACCTCTAAATGTCTAATCCTAGACCTAACCTCTAAATGTCTAATCCTAGACCTAACCTCTAAATGTCTAATCCTAAACCTAACCTCTAAATGTCTAATCCTAAACCTAACCTCTAAATGTCTAATCCTAAACCTAACCTCTAAATGTCTAATCCTAAACCTAACCTCTAAATGTCTAATCCTAAACCTAACCTCTACATGTCTAATCCTAGACCTAACCTCTAAATGTCTAATCCTAGACCTAACCTCTAAATGTCTAATCCTAAACCTAACCTCTAAATGTCTAATCCTAAACCTAACCTCTAAATGTCTAATCCTAGACCTAACCTCTAAATGTCTAATCCTAGACCTAACCTCTAAATGTCTAATCCTAGACCTAATCTCTAAATGTCTAATCCTAAACCTAACCTCTAAATGTCTAATCCTAAACCTAACCTCTAAATGTCTAATCCTAAACCTAACCTCTAAATGTCTAATCCTAAACCTAACCTCTAAATGTCTAATCCTAAACCTAACCTCTAAATGTCTAATCCTAGACCTAACCTCTAAATGTCTAATCCTAGACCTAACCTCTACATGTCTAATCCTAAACCTAACCTCTAAATGTCTAATTCTAAACCTAACCTCTAAATGTCTAATCCTAAACCTAACCTCTAAATGTCTAATCCTAAACCTAACCTCTAAATGTTTAATCCTAAACTTAACCCCAATTTGAATCTTTTCCTAATTGCAATTGTTTTATCCACAAAACAACCGTTTCTCTTGTGAGATTCTCACAATGTCTGTTTCTGAAATTGTATTATAATTGTGGGGATATTTGGTCCTCCCAGTTATAGTAATACAAGTACACGCACACATGCGTGCGCTCTTACACACACACACACACACACACACACACACACACACACACACACACACACACACACACACACACACACACACACACACATACACAGGAAATAAACCTCTTTTTTGTGGGTCTGGCTCTCTCCACTTGCCTCTCTGTCTCTCTGTGTTTCTCTCTCTCTCTGTGCTCTGCCTAAGTTTCCATGGAAACAGGAGGTGGTCTCTCCCAGGACCCAGACAGTTACTGCACAGTGCTATGCTGTGCTGTTCTCTAATGACGTTTTGGGCAAACTTTTTTTTCTCCTCCTTTTCTTTTTTTTCTTCCCCTCCTGAAGTGAAAAGCTTGTGCACACATCGTCTCTCTGTCAGGCTGAAACCTCGCATCTCCAAAACTGTTACTTTTCAGGAAATGGGGGGGAAAGAGAAGCAGTTTTCCACTGGATCCAATGTCGATATTATTATTTGTCCACAAGCTCTTGTTAATACTTTAAATTGGTTAAATATTAATAAAACCCACAGACAGGCTTAAAAGGATCCCTGGCTATAAAGCCAAATATTATGCCTTAATGCATTTTAATTGCCCTCTATAACTAAAATTAAAAATTAAAAACACCTTAAATATTTTATTTATATTAGAAAAACTGCGACAACACCTGTCGCAGGTTGATGATGCCACATGTTTGTGCATGTGTGGTCCGGCTCTATGGAATGTATGGAATGCATTATGCTAATAACACATATTTAAAATATTGTTCTGATGCTCACATTAATCGTAGGAAGTATTAAGTTGTGTTTTATTTACTAGCTACTTTTCAGATATAAATTATGATATTATGAAACATACATTAACAACTTTAACCAATTTATTCCCAGGCTATTTGAAAATAGCCGATCTACAAGCTCACGACGCGTTGTGAGCTTGTAGAGCTGAGCTATTTTCAAACATTTTAGTACTTTTACTTTGGTACTTTAAGTACATTTTGATGCCAATACTTTTGTACTTTACTCAAGTAATTTTTTAATTCTGAACTTTTACTTGTAACAGAGTATTTCTATATTGCAGTATTGGTACTTTTACTTAAGTAAAGAATTCAAGTACTTTTTCCACCACTGCTTATTAGCCAAGGATCCTTTTACCACTTTAATAGCAAAAAAAAGCTGAACTAGAAGCTCACAACGTGTGGCAACGGGACACGTTGTGAGCTTGTAGATCGGCTATTTTCACTACTTTTGTGTGACACTAGTATGACAAAGTAGGGCTTTGTCAGTTGAAATATGGAGATATGAGGTTTCTGCCAGATATACCTCGCACCACATGCTGGAGCAAAGAGGAGAAATGGGTTTTATGAGGCTCTTTAATGTGGTCACAACCCATGTAATTAGATCTGTAGCGTGCCTGTCACCCACACACACTCGACACAGTGTCACAGTGTGGACATTACATTGGAACAGTCACTAGCCCTCTGTCTCCAGTCTCACAGCAGAGAACTTGTCTTCCTGGGGAATAGATGTTCCAATCTAACGCCGTTAGAGACTATAAGACTAATGCCATTAGACCACTGGGGCTGTGTTTTTTGTTCTAAAATGTCTGGGGGCCATGTTGTATAGTATAGTATTTGACAGTTGAAACTACACATGGCACATTGCGAGTAGCATTACATGGTAATTACACATTGACAATAAACCTAAAAGCGTTGGTGTAAAGCAACTAATTACATTTACTCAAGTACTGTACTTATGTACAATTTTGAGATACTTTTACTTTACTGGAGTATCTACAAATTTCAATACTTTTACTTTTACTCCACTACAATTATTTGTGGACTTTAGTTACTAGTTACTTTGTAGATTTTGATTATTATTACAAAACATACATTAACCACTTCAGCCCTATATACATTTTGGCCATTTGAAAATAGCCGATCTACTATTTTCAAGAGATTTTTATACAGTACATTAGAAAACTTGATATGGGACATTCTGCCTATTGAGTACTTTTACTTTTGGTACTTTAAGTACATTTTGATGCCAATACTTTTGTACTTTTCCTCAAGTACATTTTGAATAGAGGATATGCGTGTGACATCATCATCAAACCCGGAAGCTATGCAGGAATGCCTACTGAGTGTCAAAAAAATACTTTCTGGCCTTGACAGCCCATGCATCCAAACAGAAAAGTCATATCTGATTGCATTAAACAACATTAAACAATGTTAAACTCACTTTGCATGTTGCTTTGCCACTCGCTTTGCCACTCGATGTGCCATTCACTTTAAGCATGCGCATATCCTCTATTCCGGACTTTTACTTGTAACAGAGTTTTTCTATATTGCAGTATTGATACTTTTACTTAAGTAACTAATTTGAGTACTTTTTCCACCACTGCCTAAAAGTCTTCACCAGTTAAGCCCTATTTGTATTCACTTTATTGTACAATAGTGTTGCATGACGAAAATTGCCAATCTGCAAGCTCACACACAACGTGTCACATTGCGACCCATGCTAAGCTTGTAGATCTGCAATATTTGACAAAATGTATTCTAAAAATAAAATAGCGATGCCAGATTGAAAGTGGCATCTTTTGATTTCAATTCATAATATCTATTTTCATGTCGGCGGAGCCTGCCCGCTCCCCGTTATTATGACATAAAACACATTTTTATGCCCCATATAAAGAGTATATATGTGCATCATAAACGGAGCCCGTTCTCAAACCTGTTGTTCACAGGGAGGGAAAACGTGTGGCGTTATTCATCCCAGCACCCTCTGGCTCAGCCTGTTTAATGATCAATGGAATTAACCCATTCTATCCGGGAACGCATCTGTGTCATTTGCTATTCAAACTTAGCAGATATACAAGCTCATAGCGCGGCACAGAGTACCGCGCTACAAGATTGTCGATCTGCGATCTGCTAAATGTGTGCAAATGTTTTAATATATATTTTTAAAGCGAACATTTGTAACTGAAATCTTTGCTTCTGGGGGTCCCAGGAACAAAATATTTTGAGATGGGGTCCGTGGGCAAATACATATAATTTTGGGGGTCCTTGACATGAAAAAAGTTTGAAAAACACTGATATAGCAACATACGTTTAAAAAAAAAACTGATTTAGAAGACATTTGTAGAATCCCCAGAAGCAAAGATTTGAGTTACAAATGTTCGTTTAAAACATATAATATATTCAAAGATTTTCACAAATTTCCACGATAAAAATAAATAAATAGCAGATCTACAAGCTCATAGCGCGGCACTCGGTGCCGCACTATGAGCTTATACTGTAGATCTGCTATTTTTTAGTAGCCCAAAGAAATCTAAAAATGACACAGAGATGCGTTCCCGGTCTTATTGAGTTAAAGTAGTTTTCAAAGAAAAAAAAATGTAGTAATAAATAAAAAAGGGAATTCACCGTGCTCCGTACCGTACGGTCCCCGGAGTAAGTGAAGCCATGAAGCATGTGATGCTCAGGCAGGGCTGTTTCATCCCGTGGTCTCAGATGTTTTATGTATACACACACTGCCAAAGCGTGTCACTCACCAAAGAAACCACACAGCACAAGGAAAAGGCCGGTCGTTATTATCCGCGTTCATCACAGTCCATACTTCAGTCAGGATGACACTAGGGTGGATAATGATCTGCTTCCGCCTTCAGTTTAACCCGCTCTATGGTGCTGGAAGGCAGCCAGTTAAATGGGACTCTATCAGCTCTCTCAGTCCAGCATCTCCCACCTAACCAGCCTCAATGCATTGGAGCCGCTGAGAGACACTCTCGCTTTTAAGTGGGGTTATATGGCCTGAAAGAATGCCCTGGGTCACTGATCAGAGACATTACATGGTGCGCAGCTATCCTCCCCACCCCTACACACACACACACACACACACACACACACACACACACACACACACACACACACACACACACACACACACACACACACACACACACACCGCAAACCTACACCCCTACGGCCCACCGACCCCCCCTCATCTACAGAGAATCCAATCACAGAGAGAGATTTGGTTGTATCGCCCCTAACTGGATTGTAGTAATCCCCACCATGGAACATGCTGTAGAGATGGGCTTGTGGGGTTAGGGGACGTCATGCCAAGTGAAGCCTGGCTGCTGATGCGGGGAAAGTGTGCTGTGTGGGGGGGATCTGAGTTGTCAGACCCCCACCCCCCACCCTTCCCCCCTCTTTGGGCCCCACAGCACTGATGATGAGGATTCCGGGTCAGGTGTGATCTTCATCATCGACGTCATCGTTATTATCATCAACAACTTTGTTATTCACTGAGTTCGTTATTTATGGCCGACTTAATACTTTTTTTATCACTTTGGTTTTCCAGTGTTCGAAAAAGTACTCAAATGTTTTACTTCAATACTGCAATATAGAAATCCTGTATTAACAGTACAAACAGTATTGGCATCAAAATGTTCTTAAAGTACCAAACATCAAAGTACTCATTATGCAGAATGTCCCTGTTTCAAGTTTTCAAATGTATAACCATCTTTTGAAAATAGCAGATCTACAAGCTCACAATGCATCGCATCGCGAGGCATTGTGAGCTTGTAGATCAGCTATTTTCAAATGGCTGAAATGTATATAGGGCTGAAGTGGCTGATGTATGTTTTGTAATAATAATCAAAATCTACAAAGTAACTAGTAACTAAAGTAGTAACTAGTAACTACTCCACTACACTAAAGTGTAGTGGAGTAAAAATGCAATATTTGCCTCTGAGATGTAGTGGAGTAGAAGTAAAAGTATAGAAAAATGGAAATACTCCAGTAAAGTAAAAAATCCTCAAATTTGTAAATAAGCACAGTACTTGAGTAAATGTACTTAATTACTTTACACCACTGATCATCATCACCTTTGTTATTCACCGTGTTCATTATTTATCGCCGACTTAATGCTTTTTTTATCACTTATTCCTCCCTAGACAATTTGCTGCTCTGTCTCATCATCTGCTTTCTATTTTCTTCCCCTGGTCTTCTTATCTGTCATCATGTGCTCTTCTCTCTCATCTCCGTTTCCACACTTTTGTTTTTTATCTCAGTGTTCCCATCTTGTTTTGTGTATCCATCCTCCTCTTTTATGTTCTAAGCTTTCACAAAGACACTTTCCGGCGGGTGCCTTTTGGCTATAAATAATGTTCCAGCCATAACGCAGACGTACGTACGTACATCGCGTGTTTTAGCGTTTTTTTCTGGTGTCGCCAGTCTGGTGATGCTGCCTGCCTGGCCCCAGTGGGACTGCATAGTGCCTCCTCCTGACTTAACCCATTAAGATCTGTGTAACCACTTTATCAATAATGTTATACTTAGGCTATTCAAAAATAGCAGATCTACAAGCTCATAGCGCGGCACCGAGTGCCGCGCTGTGAGCTTGTAGATCTGCTATTTTTGAAAAATCTTAAATTTGTGCAAATCTTTGAATAAATATATATATATATTATTTTTAAAGCAATTTTTTTTTTACTAAAATCTTTGCTTCTGGGGGGTCCCTGGAACAACATATTTTGAGATGGGGGGGTCCGTGGCCAAATCCATAACATTTTGGGTGGTCCTTGGCATGAAAAAGGTTTGAGGACCACTGATATTATAGCAACATCAATCTTTTCAAAATACTGTTTAGGATTTAGAAGACATTTGTAGAATCCCCCAGAAGCAAATATTTGAGTTACAAATGTTCGCTTTAAAAAAAACTATATATATATTCAAAGATGTGCACAAATTTTCACTTTTCGCTTTGCCACGCTATGAGCTTGTAGATTTGCTATTTTTTAATATCCAAAGAAATCCCCCCAAAAAATGACGCACAGATGCGTTCCCGCTCGTAATGGGTTAACATAGCTTGACTATGTTTACACACACTTCCGTAACAGGACTGTGACAAGTGAGTGGAGCGCTCTCTCTCTGCAAAGCAGCAGATGCCTGAAAGATGCTGACATCCTTCTCTTATCTTCCACTTACATCCATGTTGTCAGACATGCCTCGTTGCAGACATCACGGCACCCTCCCTTCCTCCCCTCCCCTCCTCTCTCTCTCCCTCTCTCCCTCTCCGTTCACAAACCTTTACATCTCTCACTGCGATAAGACTCAAGCATACAGACAGCAGCCGTGGGATCAGATGACGGCGTGTCACAGTGACTGTTCATGTGTGTTCATCAATGTATGTGACATGATGCCAGTGGTGGAAAAAGTACAATATTTGTCTCTGAGATGTAGTGGAGTAGAAGTAAAAGTACTGATAATTGGAAATACTCAAGTACAATTTTTTTGTACTTGAGTACAGTACTTGAGTAAATGCACTTAGTTACTTTACACCACTGGTGACATGATACGATGGTGAATAGCGCACGACTGAAGGCGCTAGCCTCCAATATGGTCCAATATGGACTGGAGGCGCTTTTGGAACGCCACCCTTCCCTAAGCTTAGGGAATTCCCATTCTACTGGAATGCCTTTTCATACATAATAACCATATAGAAACTTGAACATGAATAAGCCTGTGTATAGAGGTCAGTTTAGCATTACATATAAATAGTACATTGAGAGGGTTTTGTGAATTTAAATATAAATCAAATTTAATTATGGACAACCAGACTGGTGTAGCGACAGCGGGGCCTTGAGGCTTGTGAGGCGTGCCTGAGCGAGTGCCCACGCTGAGTAGTCGATGGCATCGCGTGTCAACGAGCGCAGTGTCCAAGTTGGCAAGCCATAATGGATGGAATTGGTTTTCGCATGTTTCAAAATTGTACATGTGGAACAAAACAAGTGCTCCCCCTTCCCTGACGCGTGATTTGGGACGGTACGGGACTGGTGGCAAACCCACCCCCCCCCGGAGAGCCGCTGGAATCCAAAATTCGCCCCCCCGGCATTGGCTGGCTGTTTCCAGAATGTATATCTATCTAGTGATAACTTTGGCCGTCTTGTGCATCTGTTAAAATACGGTAGTCTGTTATATAGGTTAATAATTGCTGGCAGGGGGTAAGTTCATTCAACTAGTCCAACTGACGGTTGTGACAGTCCCACTCTCAATATAAACTGATGGTCACTCGACTATGAATGGCCATACACTCTCTCTCTCTCCCTCTCC
Source organism: Gymnoscopelus braueri (assembly GCF_963280865.1). Classification (NCBI taxonomy): domain Eukaryota; kingdom Metazoa; phylum Chordata; class Actinopteri; order Myctophiformes; family Myctophidae; genus Gymnoscopelus; species Gymnoscopelus braueri. The sequence continues at coordinate 41,611,650 of NC_137619.1, forward strand.
CTTTCTCTCTCTGTCTGTTGGGTAGAGAGAGGTTGCTTTAATAGTGAGAGAGAGAGAGTGCACCACAACATTATGCTCTAATAAAGGGGCCTTATAAAAAAGAAGAATGAGTGAGTTGATTTAAGATATGTTTGGAGTGGAATCAGCCAGTGGAGACAGTCAGGGGCGTGGTTTGAATTCCCGGGGGCGGGGTTTGCCAACCGGTCCCGTACTTTCCCAAATCACGCTTCCCTGACATACAGAGGACAATGAGTGGATCAAATCCAGCGCCCTCCACCGTTCCACAACAATACGCGGGATGTTGAGTGAAACAAAACCAGCACTCCCCCCGTCCCGCCCCCCCCCGACACGACTATGACTCAGCTCGTTCCCCCATATAGATAGGGTTGTTCCTATTTAAGGTGCGTTCTAAAAATCGCCTCCACCACACTGCAGATAAACCCCTTTCTCCTTCAGCTCAGTACTAATACAGCCTCTAGATTCACATTGTGACGGACTGGGTGGGTGGGGTTTACGTTTATTTCCATCACACGGATCACCCTCTCACACACACACACACACACACACACACACACACACACACACACACACACGTCCACCACGCTCATTCTTCTTCACCTGGGCACCTGCCCCCGCTCGGAGAGGAAACTTTCCCCCACTAATGGGTTTGATGTAGTGAGCTCGTTAGCTCTAACCTGAAGGGAGCTGTTCTGGCTTTCATGACGGGTGGGCCCTTGCCAAATGTGCAATGCTTGGAAGTCACAGCAGCTGGGGCCCGGAGAGAGAAGAGAGAGAGAGAGAGAGAGAGAGGCAGTGGGTGGTTGCAGAGGAAGGGTGCTGGAACAGATGCCTGGGGCCAGGACCCTGAAAAAAAGAGCTGGAACATGTTAGCGGGGCCAGGTTAACCCGTTAAGACCGGGAACGCAGCATCTGTTTGTGAATTAATAGATTTCTTTGGCTATTAAAAAAATAGCAGATATACAAGCTCATAGCGCGGTATCGAGTGCCGCGCTATGAGCTTGTAGATCTTCTTTTTTTTTTTTTTTTTTTGAAAATGTGTGCAAATCTTTGAATTCAGAGCGAAATGTTTTAACTCAAATCTTTGCTTCTGGGGATTCTACAAAGTTTTTTGATCCTAACAGTTTTTTGAAAAAACTTATGTTGCTATATCAGTGGTTCTCAAACTTTATCATGTCAAGGACCCCCCCCCCCCCAGAGAAGCAAAGATTTGAGTTACAATATATATTCAAAGATTTGCACGAATATTTCACGATTTAGTGAAATTTGCAGATCTACAAGCTCGTAGCGCGGCACTCGGTGCCGCGCTATGAGCTTGTATATCTGCTATTTTTTAATAGCCAAAGAAATCTAAAAATTACACACACGGATGCGTTCCCGGTCTTGAAGGGTTAATCATTGAGCACCAGGTCCTTGCCTGTCTCTCACAGGCAACGATGCTAGAGGGCTTCCTCACCTTGACACGGAGCTCAGGCTAAAATGGATATATAGCTGCATAATAGAGAGGTTTAATTGGATTTATACGTGTGCGCACAGTAAAATCCTCAGTGTTAATTTAACTCACAGTTTTCACACTCTTTGGAGTTAAATTAACAATATATTTTACTCTGTAGCAACAGTCTCTTACTTCTTATAGATACTACTCTGTCTGACATTAAAATAGTATTACTTTTATCTCATTTTACTTTTATCTAATACATTTTTCTATTTATTATGTAATATATTGGAGTACTCACTCATGTAAGCTAGGGTCAACTTTATTCTAATGACGTGACCCGCCCTATCTAACGGACAGTCTTCTCGCAGGGTATAATTGTCAACTTTCTAATAACTGTTCCAGCCTGGGGGCTGGATGGCCTGCGCAGTGGTCAAATATTTAGGTACTAGCTTGTAGATTTGCCTTTTTTTTTTAACACTTGCAAAGAGACCCCTGAATGCAAGTAGGCCTACCTGCCCAAGATACTCAAGCCATATCTTCTAAACTGGTGGGTCAAACTGCACAATCAATATGTCAATTTGTAGCTATGATTCCCTGCTTTCATATGACATGAAAAAACTAAAATAATATTTGCAATGACAGGCTCTTTGTCGTGGTGGGTCACAAATGTAAAAGGTCCCATTGTATTAGTAAATTGTACCAGACACCCCTGGGGCTTGTTGTTTGTTAAACATTTTGCATCTGACTTAAAGCTGTTATCCTATTCTATGTACAAACAATTAGAACCAGCCTTTGCCCCAAGGCAGTGGGGATCATAGCTCCTTCATATCGGCCATGGCAACCATAAGCATCTGCTGCCCCAAAACATTTCAAACGTACTTGTTTACGTGTTCGACCATCATTTTGACTTTGTAGGAGGCGAGCCATCTTGAATTTGGTCCGTGAGTCTGTCTGGGTTTTTGTTTGTTTGCTGGCAAACCATGACAGACCAGTGCCACATTTCTTGTGCACACTGCCAGTATAGGCCAAGGAAGTACACAACAATGCCATTGAAAAATGCCATGTTTGAAAAACTATTGAACCACTTACACCCTCTATTCTTAGTAAAACTGACCTGAGTTGCAACTGTGCTTGGATCGCTTTTTTTCTCTTTACACCAAATTTCGTTAAAAATAGCCGTTACGCTATGAGCTTGTATATCTGCTATTTTTGACTAATGTTCCACCCTAGCTCAGGTCCACAGCGTTAGGAGTTCTCCTTAACGCTATTGTACTTTCGATCTTTTACCCTCACACCCGCAGTAGCGCAGGCTGCGCAGCCTCTTTTGTCTGTAGTCAAAATAAAAAACAAACTTTTGCTACTCACCAAAACAAAGACGGTTTTATGGAGTTGAAAGCCTACTCTACTTAGTGGGAACAATCTGAGCCCCCCACCTCATGTCTAAAATACACTTTTTGGCCAGAAAAGAAAATATTTCACTGGAAGGAAAAATAGTTTTTGGTTAATCCACTGTGCCCTCTACAGATCTGATCAACGGAATTTTTCTATTGACCGGATTTTTCCTTCCTGTTAAATATTTTATTTTCTGGCCAAAAAGTGTATTTAAACGTGAAATGGGGGGCTCAGAGTGTTCCCACTAAGTAGAATAGGCTTTCAACTCCATAAACCGTCTTTGTTTTGGTGAGTAGCAAAAGTGTATTTAATTTTTTTACTACAGACAAGAGGCTAAGCAGCCTGTGGTGCGTGCGCAAAGGCTCGAAAGTCCCATAGCATTAAGTCCAAAAATCGGAACTAACCCTTAAGGAGAACTCCTGCTAACGCTATGGACCAGAGCTAGTTCCACCCCAGCATATGGATGCTGGGGTTCAAGTGGTTGAGACTAATGTATATATTGTATGTCAATGGACGTCGGATTGGGCTGAAACTTCCGGTCTTCCGGTTACCTTATGGAATATTTTCATTTGTTTTCCCGAGGCGACCGTGTCCGCCCAGCCCAACACTTATGGAATACTTTCCTTGCCGTAAGCAAGTAAATATTTCGTTTTGTTGTTACTTTTTGGTCAATTTATGAATGCATTTATTAATTAGCTGTGTGATAAGCGGGATAATTGACGCGTATAGCTGTCGGTGCATAATCACCCTGTCGGGCTTTCATTTTCAATAATGACCAGCTACCCGTCAATTATCCCTTGCATATTTTTTCTCCCTCGTTTCTGAAGTCATCAGGCAGTGGCTCGGCGCTGCTTTAGCACTATGGTATATAGATCGCCGGACAGGGACGTGTGTGCAAGCGAAGGCAGCCCGCCATTAATTAAAGATCCACAATGGCTCCTTGCGCCGAGAGTAACAGATCCATACACAAATTAATCACCCGGGCCTGAGCCCCACAGTAAGGCCTTCCCTTTCCGTTGCTTGCTTTACAGTCCAGTCATGTCCCTCTGTTGTTTACCGTGGTCCACATCGAGAATTAAGCCTGAATGAGAGCAATAAATCACGGCGGGGGGAAACACACTAACTCTCATTGCAGGTTTTATGTGTTGGAGAAGCAAACAGAGGGAGAGACAGAGCGAAAAAACAACCTGCACTCCGTTAACCCTTTAAGGCCGGGAACGCATCCTTGTAACCACTTTATCCATTATTTTATACTTTGGCTATTCAAAAATAGCAGATATACAACTTGTAGATCTGCTATTTTTGAAAAATCTTGAACATTATGTGCAAATATTTAAATTTATATATTTTTCAAAGGGAGCATTTTTGACTCAAATCTTTGCTTCTGGGGGGTCCCTGGAACGAAATATTTTCAGATGGGGGTCCGTGGCCAAATACATATAATTGTGGGGGTCCTTGACATGAAAGAGGTTTTAAGCACACATGTAGCAACATACCGTTTTTTTCAGGAAACTGTTAGGATTTAGAAGACAATTGTAGAATCCCCCAGAAGCAAAGATTTGAGTTACAAATGTTTGCTTTAAAAATATATATATATTCAAAGATTTGCAGAAATATTTCACGATTTTTCAAAAATAGCAGATCTACAAGCTCACCGCACTATGAGCTTGTAGATCTGCTATTTTTGAATAGCCAAAGAAATCTTAAACACAGATGCGTTCCCGGTCTCAATGGGTTAATCACGTCCAGAAAGATGGCTACTATGTTTTTGGTTGTTGTCGTTGTTTTTTTTCGTTGGGCTGGCTGAAATGATGGAGAGGGGCAACGGTTTTTCTTTCTCCCTCTCTTTCCTTTTTCATGACCACTGCTGTATAGATAAAGGAGATTTATTGCGTGGAAACCCACGGAAAACGGAGAGGATACTCTTAAGGATCACAGATTAGGCTACTAATAGACTAGCCCACCTGTGATTAATGTGTTTTATCAATGGTCGTCCATCATTCTAAATGAAGGAAATCTTGACCCTGTTCGGATGAATAACGCTAATTAAGCAATTTTTTCAAACCTGAGTCTAAATCAAAGTGAGTTTTTGAACTTTGTGCATGGTTGTGCCAGGCATAAATTACATTGTATAAAATTGGCAACTACAGTGTTCTGTTCAGTGACTTCATTATGCTGTAATCAAGTGACGGGTTTGCTCACTTAATATACTTAATGTCTTGAGCATTGCCATCAAACACATTTTTTTTGTTCAAGGTTTCTTTATTGGTATTTTCTATCTTCACATACAGGTCAATAAGACAAAGGCACACAAAAACAGTGTATGTTACCCCTCCCACCCCCACAAAGTTCCCGCTCCGAAAGAGCCACAACCCTGGTTTCTTGTCGTACCATTAACACTAAAAAGACAATACAAACAAATAAGACACAATTGCAATGAAAGTCGGAAGAAAATGTAAAACATTAGATGAAAACAAGTCAAAGAAGTTAAGTATACACAGTGAAATATGTATCATTAAAAGAAAAAGAAAAATACACAAAAAAATTATAATACAAAAACTAATACAGTGGGGTCAGTTTTATGGGTCATCAACGTCAGCAGCATTCATCCTCTCTATATTATGTTAAAAAAGGTTGCCAGATGGTGTAACATTTCAGAGCACACCCCCTTGTGGAGTAGCAAATTTTCTCCAAAGTCAAGTGATGCATAATATCATTAACCCATGATTTAAAAGTTGGTGGGAATTTTTCTTTCCATTTAAGCAAAACTTTAATTCTGTTTTTTCATTACTTTCTCTCATATCCAGGCACGATCTCCATCAACACTCTTCGAACCGCCTACACGGCGCCGGGGGAGAGCGAAATACTGGACCTGGACGACAATCTCTACCTCGGGGGCCTACCGGAGAACAAGCTGGGCCTGGTGTTCCCCACCGAGGTGTGGACGGCGCTCCTGAACTACGGCTACGTGGGCTGCATCCGGGACCTGTTCATCGACGGCCAGAGCAAGGACATCCGACGGCTGGCCGAGGTGCAGAAGGCCACGGGGGTCAAGCCCTCCTGCGTCAAGGAGCCCCCCAAGCAGTGCCTGAGCAAACCCGTGTCAAAACAACGGGGTCTGCAGAGAGGGCTGGAACCGCTATGTGTGCGACTGCTCTGGAACCGGGTACCTGGGCCGCTCCTGTGAGAGAGGTAGGACACGTTTTTCATTTTGTTCTGTGACCCAGTTCTGAATGTAAATGCGATGAGGCTGTGAGTCTGTGAGAGGGAACACAAAAAATGTGCTGCCTAGCAGTGGTGTTAAAGTAACTAAGTACATTTACTCAAGTACTGTACGTAAGTACAATTTTGAGGTGTTTTTTTGCTTTACCGGAGTATTTCCAATTTGCAGTACTTTTACTTCTACCCCACTTGTATCTCAGAGGCAAATGTTGTGCTTTTTTCTCCACTACAATTATTTGAAAACTTTAGTTACTTTGTAGATTTGATTATTATTACAAAAGATTGTTATGAATTTTTTAACTTGTGAAATGGGACATTCTACATAATGAGTACTGTCTACTTTTGGTACTTTAAGTATTTTTGATACCAATACTCTTGTACTTTTACTCAAGTAAATTCTGAATTTCTGAGTTTTACTTGTAACAGAGTATAATTCTACATTGCAATATTGATACTTTTACTTAAGTAAAATATTACTAGTACTTTTTCCCACCACTGCAGCCTGGTTATTTTCCGTGTCCCGTAGACTCACACCGGTTGCTTCGTGTGAAAATGTTACAGTCTGTCAGATTAAATCCCAGCCGGCTCCATTGATGTCTCTGCGTCATTAACTGTTACCTTGTTCTGCTTTGTCTTTTTGGAAATTGATAAGCATTGGACTGTGGAAATGTGAATATAATTGTCTTCAATGGGTTTTAAGCTCATAATTGTCCTCACGGCAGATTTAGCACGCTTTGTCAGGAGGGACAGAACGTTTCAAGTTGAGCCGCTGGAGAGTTTCCTCAGAAGCCTGTCGGGTGGTCTTTTTTTGCATTGGATGATACAATATCATGGAACAGTAGCCACCCCCCCCTCCCCCCCCAAACAATACATCTAGAGGAAGAAACAACTGAGGGAGAGAAAAGATATGACACAGGTTAACGCATTCACTGCCAGGTATTAATAATGAAGAAGAGCGAGATAGAGGGACATACAGTTAGATATATAGGGTATGTTTAAGGCCAGTTGGATGATCTTAGACTGGCTTGAATGGCAGATAACCGAGGCATATCAATAAGACTTGTGCTCCTCACGTCCATATAGTGCAAGGTTTACCTGTGATTCAGGAGGCTGTCTTCTGCTAGCCTGTGGCTCATCAAACCACTCACTGATGTCTGAATGCCTACAGAAAAGTGTCAGTGAATAAAGGATTTTAGACTGTCAACATAATGTTAGCTGGGTGTAGTAGATCAGTACACCTGTCTGATATAACGGCCGATAGAAAGGTGGTCTCCCAGGCAAGATATATATACCAGGGTTCAAATCAAAAGTTACGTATTGCAGCTTTAACGCAATAAAAGGAAGGAAGGATGATTTAACCAATATTTTTGCTTGTGTATTTTTGTTTGTGAAAGTGCAGTCGGACCCATTTGCGGTGACTTTCTCTGTGACAGCCTGTTTTGCCACCGGGTTTATCACTTTACTGCTGATGTGACTGTTTTACTGTAATTGTGATCCTTGTTCCAGTGTCTGCTCCTATACCGCCGAGCATGAGAGGTTTTGTTATTTGTCTTCAACACTCCTTCAGCCATCTTGTTTTCAGTGGTGGCAAGTAACTGAGCACATTTACTTAAGTACTGTACTTAAGTACAATTTTGAGGTGTTAGTCCTTTACTTGAGTATATCCAATTTCCAATACTTTTACTTCTACTCCACTACATCTCGGATCCAAATATTATATTTTTACTTCAATACATTTATTTGAAAACTTTAGTTACTAATTACTTTGTAGATTTTGATTATTATTCCAAAACATGCATAACCACTTCAGCCCTATATACATTTCGGCCATCTGAAAATAGCCGATCTACAAGCTCACAATGCGTCGCAGCTTGTAGATCTGCTATTTTCAAATGATTTTTATACATTTGAAAAGTTGAAAAGGGACATTCTGCATAATGAGTGTACTTTTACACTTTCAAGTAAATTCTGACTTCTGGACTTTAACTTGTAACAGAGTATATCTTTACATTGCAGTATTGATACTTTTACTTAAGTCAAAAATGTGAGTACTTTTTTGACCACAGCTTGTTTTTCTCTTCTGTTCTTGTAGATAAACGTAGTAGCTTCAATCAAAGTACTGCACCGCTAGCCAATGTATGTTTAAGTGAATGCAAAGCTCAGCGTGATCAACACCCCTGTGCTTTGCCTACTCAGCAGAAACTAGACAGGTTTTGAGCAAAGGAAGACCTTCTCGACCTCTTTGATTGAGACTTAAGCCAATCACAACCTTAGCCAGCTGTTATAAAAGCTAAGCCTGTAAAGTAGTCAATGTCTTTAGCCCTCGGGGCCTTTTCTGTCTGCATGTTTACCTGTGTGACTTTGAAATCATTACTGTACCAGACAGAAACTATTCTCCACACCATGTCACCATGTTGTTGTTGATGGCTGATACTGGGGTATCATTGACCACAACCTAGTGTCCCACTTTCGGGCAGGTCATTATAGGCTGGAAAAATCCATAAATGTAGTAAATTGTTTGAAAATAGCAGATCTACAAGCTCACAACACACTGCGATAATATAGACATATTTGTTTGTGGCTAAGTGGTTTACTGGCTCAGTGGTTAAGTGTCAACGTTGCCCATTAGGCCCGCAGTTCAAGATTAAATAACTCTCTTTATATCGATTGAAATGGCTCACGTTCATAACAGGCTCATGCCTTTAGTGAGAATAATAACTTGTGTAGTAACAGCTTAAGTAGACATTTATGTAACACGATGACAGACTGAATTTCAAAATAAAATCCCCCACTGACCAATACTAGTTTAAAAACACCTTTTGTGAAATTACCCTCTTTCTTCAGAGGTTCCACCCTTAGCGTGTGCTCTCAAAATATGTTTTTCCCCCCATATGTGTGCTTCCGCTCTCAGCTAATGAGCACACTGAAACAAGAGCATTGTGCATGAGTGAGGTTGAGGGGGTGGGGGGGGGGGGCTAGAGGGGGCGTTAGATCTTCTCACTTTAGGGAGCGTTGCTAATTGCCTATCTAGCGAGTGCTCTCTCACATTCATGGATTCATTCATGAGCGGCCGTACTAATCCATACTGACTTAATCCAAAAAGTAAACAAAAAGGCAGAGCACGATGGAGGTGTTTTCAAAGGACGTGCGTGTAGCGTCAAGTCACGGCAGGTGCTCTGTGACAGATTATGAAAGTGAGGTCTCCGCCTTTCTGACTCTCAACCCCCCCCCCCCCCCCCCCCCCCCCCCCCCCCCCCAATGAACACCACCCCCATCAACATTCCCACGTTAACCACTTGAACCCCCCCCCCCCATCCACATTCTGGCGGAACAGTCAATAATAGCAGATCTACAAGCTGACAACGCTATCGGCTATTTTTTGGCAAAGACATTTGGTACAGACTGAAAAAAAGTGGTCCAAGTACAGAGACAACTCGAGGTCCAGTTAGTCTAGAGGGTTTAAGTGGTTAACCATTCTCCACACGCACACGCACACGCACACGCACACGCAGGCCTGTCAGAATTATTACATAATCGTCCAATCACAATTATTTGAGGTAATCACAATTATTTTAACATAATCCTTTCCATGTTGAAAGATTTTCATTCAATTTCAAATATAAAAAAATCAGAAATAGCTGATCTACAAGCTTACAGCGCGTCACTTCGTGGCACGTTGTAAGCTTCTAGATCAGCTATTTCTGCTTTATTTTACATGTATAAAAATGATCAAATATGTCAATTTATGTATATGTTTAAGTTTGTCAAATCTGCCCCATGTACAATTTTTTTATTAGGAAGCCTAAAAGGCTTCATAATGTTCCAATGTTCAAACACACAATTCAATCGTTAATCGCAATTAATAGTCAACTTAAATTTGTAATCGTGACAGTCCTACACCCCCGCCACACACACACACACACAGCACACACGCACGCTCCTTTCTGTCTTCCAAGACCCTCTCTCTGTCTGTCTGTCTGTCTCTCTCTGCCTGTCCGACCGCTTTCATCTCTGCCTCTGTCTCCGGTCCTGAGTCATGAGCCTATGAGGCTGGTGTCGGCAGGGAGATGTGAGTGGGAGCATCGCTGCATGGTAACGCGGGACGCTCCTCGGCAGGCTGCCAGCTGTTTTGATGGCTCCAGATTGCCTCGGCGCTGGTAGGACGGGCGGCAGAGGCACCAGCAGGGCCGAGGAAGCCTTGTCAGAAGAATTACCCCGGCCCTCACTTATCCATGCATGGTGTACCCCCCGGTGGCAAAGTACAGCTACTGCATATGGACGAAAAGGCGGAGGAGGAGGGGAGGGAGAGAGGACTTATAGGAATGGGCAGTGGTGGAAAAAAGCACTCACGTTTTTTACTTAAAGGGATACTTCACTTTCGGGCCGGGGACACATTTAAAAAAAATATTAAAAATAAATGAAAAAAGTTATGGAAAATTCATGGCCCCCTCACACATTAGTAGGACACTGCGTGTCGTGAGGGGGCCATGAATTTTCCATAACTTTTTTCATTTATTTTTAATATTTTTTTAAATGTGTCCCCGGCCCGAAAGTGAAGTATCCCTTTAAGTAAAAGTATCAATACTGCAATAATGTAGAAATACTCCGTTACAAGTAAAAGTCTGGAATTCAAAATTTACTTGAGTAAAAGTACAACATTATTGGTATCAAAATGTACTTAAAGTACCAAAAGTAGATAGTACTCATTATGCAGAATGTCCCATTTCACAAGTTCAAAATGTATAAACATATTTTAAAAATAGCAGATCTAGAAGCTCACAATGTGTCGCGATGTGAGCTTGTAGATCTGCTATTTTCAAATGGCCGTAATGTATATAGGGCTGATGTGGTGAATGTATGTTTCGTGATAATAATCTAAATCTGCAAAGTAACTAGTAAAGCTGTAAAATTATTGTAGTGGAGTAAAAGTACAATATTTGCCTCTGAGATATAGTGGGGTAGAAGTAAAAGTACAGAACAATGGGAAATACTCCAGTATAGTAAAAATTCCTCTAATTGTACTTAAGTACTTGAGTAAATGTACTTAGTTACTTTCCACCACTTGGGAATGGGAGGCGGGTATGGGTTGAGGAAGAGAAGCACCATGCAGAGAAGCACCATGCAGCCCATTCACCCCTCTTTTTTTTTAGAGATTCTAATTAAGCAGACAAAGTGATCCACCCCCCCACCCCCCCTCTCTCTCTCTCTCCCACCTTGCATCCCCAAACGTCCTCCCCCCTCGTTGTTCCTCCTCCGTTTGCTAATTAGCCCAAATATTAGTCTTGGGGCGTATGGCTGCGGTGGATCTCCCAGATGGCTGGGTAACTAACGTTAAGGTGCACTGCAGCACACGTGCACACATACTGTATATAGTCCCTAATGACATGTGACATGCCGGCCTGCCAAACGCTGTCAGCGACTGCATGGCTTCACACACAGAAGGACAGTCGGCCCACAGATGGATGAAGGAGAGAGAAGGGTTGATGTCTCGTCTCTAACACTCGATCGATGAACGTGCACACACCGAAGATCAGCGCCAGAGAACCGGCAGACACATAATTATGCATACACCACTTACCTGTACTTGCAGTGTACATCACAGTGGTGGAAAGTACCTTTACTTAAGTACTGTACTGTACTTAAAGGAGAATTCCGGACAAATTAAGTGTTATCTTTGATGTCTCGTTACTCACCTACCGACGTAAAAAGTGGCGTTCTTTTTTTCCATAGATTCCCCTGTCGTCATTTTTTAAACCCCCTCCGTTGTCATAATGGGAGCGCGTGGGTTAGGGAAATTCGTCTATTATAACCGATGCAAAGTTATTTTTTTCTCTACTACTACCAGAACCTGGCAACTCGTGTTGCCAGGTTCTGGAAACAAGCAACCAGTGTTAAATCGTTCGCCATTAACGGTAGCCTCGCAGGAAGTTTCAGCGCATGTTTGACTATCATGAGACTCTACAATGAATAGTAGTAGAGAAAAAAATAACTTTGCATCGGTTATAATAGACGAATTTCCCTAACCCACGCGCTCCCATTATGACAACGGAGGAGGTTTAAAAAATGACGACAGGGGAATCTATGGAAAAAAAGAACGCCACTTTTTACGTCGGTAGGTGAGTAACGAGACATCAAAGATAACACTTAATTTGTCCGGAATTCTCCTTTAAAGGGATAGTTCACCCCCAAAAAATATGTTTTTTTTCCTATCGATTAACCACCCCATGGAGACTTGAATTCATGGTTATTTTCTTTTGTTTTTGTCGTAAGCCTAAGCCAATAATTTGATAAAAAAAGGAAAAGGGCTGTGTTCAAAATGTTACTTGAGTAAAAGTCCCAAAAGTATTGGCATCATTATATACTTAAAGTAACAAAAGTAAAAGTTTTTTTTTTTTTTAAATAGCAGATTTACAGATTTGTGACGCGTTGTGAGCTTGTTGATCTGCTATTTTCAAATAGCCTACGTATAAAATAGGGCTAAAGTGGTTAACATATGTTTTATAATGTAATCATTTATATATGCAAAGTAACGAGTACCTATAACACATAATTGTAGTGGAGTAGAAGTAAAGTATTGAAAATTGGAAATACTCTAGTAAAGAAAAAGTACCTCAAAATTGTACTTAAGTACAGTACTTGGAGTAAATGTACTTAGTTACTTAACACCACTGACCATTGTACATAATAATCATGCATACACCACATACCCGTATACTCGCAGGCCAGCACACACACTCACATAAACACACTTTTGGAAATGCTTGGTTTTGACAGCTTGCCTTCCTCGCTACCTTTTGCCTCTTCTCTAGTATTTAGGTCACACGGCATGTGATGCGTTCATATTATCAGCTGTGGTTTTTAGCCAGGATGATATAACCTGCATGACTCCGTGGTATTGTAATGGTGCATTTAGGTCAGTCAGTCTTCTGGAATATACATCATTACAGAATGTTTGTATTGAACCCTGAAGCCACAGTAATTAGATTTCCATGAACTCCAGGCATTATTCAACAGCATCCACAGCAAGCACTAGGATGTCATTTTTTCTCAAATCTTTCCAATATGTTACAACATTTGACTGTGCAGTGTGATGTAAATGTGTGTATAAGTGTAGTGAATTGGTTATTTGAGCACATTTGATGCTTTTTAGAGCATGAAGCCCATTCGCCACGAGCTGCGGAATGCTATTGTATAATTGTGAAATGCTTTTAACCCAATTAGACCGGGAAATAATCTGTGTCATTTTGAGATTTCTTTGGGCTATTCAAAAATAGCAGATATACAAGCTCATAGCGCCGCATCGAGTGCCGCGCTACGAGCTTGTAGATCTGCTATTTTTGAAAAATCGTGAACATTTGTGCAAATCATTGAATGTATACATATTTCTTAAAGCAAATTGTTTTTAACTCAAATCTTTGCTTCTGGGGGGTCCCTGGAACAAACTATTTTGAGATGGGGGTCCGCGGCCAAATACATATAATTTTGGGGGTATTTGACATGAAAAAGGTTTGAGAACCACTGATATTATAGCAACATACGTTTTTTCAAAAAACTGTTAGGATTTAGAAGACATTTGTAGAATCCCCCAGAAGCAAAGATATGAGTTAAAAATGTTCGCTTAAAAAAATATATACATTCAAAGATTTGCACACATTTTCACGATTTTTCAAAAATAAAAAAAATATCAGATCTACAAGCTCTACGAGCTTTTATATCTGCTATTTTTGAATAACCCAAAGACATCTTGAAATGATACACACTTATGCGTTCCCGGTCTCAATGGGTTAAGGGGAATACTGCTGAATTTTAAGCACTCAAACATGTTTTGCATACATGTTGACAGAAGAGAATGGTTTAGTCAGTATTAAGAAATCCCTACACTGGTAGAAATTATACAGAGAATGGTTTGGCTCGCTCCCTAGACTCTAGTGCCACACAGATGTATAGAGAATTGACTGAAGAAGAAAAAAACATGGAATAGTTTACTGAGCGTGCCGTGAATGATTTGTTCAGGGGATATGAGCACACAGCTGTTAATGTTATGAAAGGCACGATAAAGCCTATCTGAGTATACAAACTTGACTTACGAGAACAAAGGCTGTACCTATTCACTTTTCACTGGAGAATCTCCGGGCTGTGTATATTGGTGACTTGGTCGATTAGGCTTTTTTTTTTTTTTTAAGAGAATTTAAAAATGATACACAAAGATTCAGTAAAAATGTGAAGGAGTAGGCCTAAAAACCCTCCAGGGGCTTTAGAAGTGGCATTCTCTGGGAATATTTGTACCTTCATAGGATAAAATTACATCAATGTGGAATATACACATCTATTACAAATTAAACATTGATAGACAAAAAAGTCCAATGTGGACAATATAACAAGGAAAGAAACATCAAAAAACATATTGCCACAATAAAAGTCAACAGAACAAAATAGTAAACCTCTAGTGAAAATATTGTATGGACCCAGGTTCGTTAGGCAGACCCAGAGCATTTTATTAGAGAGTTCCGCCAATGAGGGGGCAGAAACGGCGCCGGTCACGCGGTTCACGTAACCTGGAAATAGTTACAAGAAGCTTGTAGACTTCAGTGCATTCCATAAACTTCCGGTTTAGGGCTTTGTCACTATTCGCCAATAGACGGTTATGTAGAAGACCTGGCCCGATGAAGTGAACGCGAGTGTCAGAACTCTCTCTATATGGGTCGGGGCAGACCATATGGAAATTGGTGGTTAAAGGAATAGTTCACCCAAAATTACTTATTTTCTATCAATTGCACACCCCATGTAGCCTTGAATTCATGGAAACTTTTTAGTTTTTGTTGCATTTCTAAGCCAATAATTTGATGACCAGCGGAAAGATGCTAATGTCTACGGTAGGAGACTCAAAGTTGACACTTCACAGTCTCCTACCTACCGATCATCAAATTATTGGCTTAGGAATGCGACAAAAACAAATCAATCTCCATGAATTCAAGTCTTCATGGGGTGTGTAATCGATAGGAAAAAAAGTCATTTTGGGGGTGAACTATCCCTTTAAGAGAAGCAATTTCAGAACCACCTTGAATTGGTGAGAAGACGACTCCCATAGATGTAATGGCAGAGAATTATTATATTTGAGCCTCTGAAGCCTATATTAAACTGAGTTTGAGAGGTACGGGCCTTTTGATCCACTTTTGATCCTCTAGGAAACAACTAGACCAAGACATAATGTTGTTTTGTTGTTGTATTTTTGTTGTTGTTGTTTTCAGTTAGTCTCCTTCAGTAGTCACTCTTAAAACTCAGATGGGATCTATTGGCATGGCTTCACTGTGAATCTCTGACATCATATTGATGATGTTCAGTCTTCTCCAAATATGGAGGCATACAGACATAAAAACAATGTCTGGGGATTGTTTTCCTTGGCCTATTGGCAGCATGCACAAGAAACTTGGCACTGATTGGTGTAGTGCAGTGGTTTTCAACCCTTTTCATATCAAGGTCCATTATTTATTCGCCATTTGAGCCACGGTCCACCGTTTGATGAGATTTACCCAAAACTTTTAATATTTTGTTTGTTGTCGTTCGATGAGATTTTGCCCACAGTTCCATGCTGTATTGATGTTGGTACCAATAGGAGAGATAACAGGCAAACGTTGATCAAAATAACAATTCTTTAATTAAAGTTATACTACGTAACTTTGTCCAAAAAACTAAAGTTAAATTGCATATCTTTTGTGAGTGGCACATGTTTCACAACGCCCACTCCATGAATTTCACCCCCAAAAGCCTATTATAAATATATTTTCTATTGAAAGTGGACAGGGACTAGACGTGTTTCCCGCGAAAATGACATCATCTGGCCAGAAACGGGAACGGAAATGCAACGGTTTCCTGTTTGGCCAGGAACTACCACACCGGTTTCCTGTTTGGCCAGGAACTACCCCACCGGTTTCCTGTTTGGCCAGGAACTACTGTGCTAAAAAAAAAGGAATCTCACGCTGTTTTTAAGACATTGTAGGATTTGAAGATGGAAAAACAATAGCAAAAGAAAACACAGCTCACGGTAACTCTTTAGTTCTCTTATCCACTGGCTAAGAGAAACGATCCGCACATAGTATAAAACAATTAAAAGAACGCTTTTGAAGCGCTTCCGTCTTCCGGTGAAAACAAATGGAATTCTGGGTAATGCAGGACAACGCTATATCATGCAGTGACGGTAGTGACCAGCAGAGGTTGCTAAAAATCGTTATTTGTGGACCTGCATTGTATTACTTTAAGTAATGCAGATGTTTAACAATAGTTCAACTCTTGAGAGCGTAAAATGAAACCAAATGGACCCGTAAGGGTCCATTTGGTTTCATTTTACACTTTCAAGAGTTAAACATCTAAGAAGGGTCCATTTGGTTACCAACTCTCCATCATTTAGCTGGGGACCATGTGGAACCCCCTCAATGACCACTGGTGGTCCCCGGACCACTGGTTGTGAACCACTGGTGTAGTGGTTTGCGAGATTAGCTGTGGATGGACGGATGGATTGAAGAACAAACAAACATTTTGGGGGACATATGTATACAGTACATATACGGCCCAACGCTCTTCTGGACGGCTCTCTTCCACGGAGCGATGCCGTTAAAAAAGGAAAGCGTTGCCAGGTTTGTTCACCTGTAACACTAAAATCTTTATTCTAAACAGATCCTTTTTTATTGCTCTCTGACTTTAGTCTGTCACTCTGTGAAGAGACACGCTCTGGTTGATTCTCTGGGCTGGGGCTTTCAGATCATATCCCCTGATGGAGTGGCTGCACACTCACAGCATTAGACTATGGCAGCGGTCAGGAGGAAGGAGGCTATCTCTGTGCAGGGAATGCTTTTTTCCCAACGTCTCTAGGAAATCCCCCTCGGTTGGCAGGCTTTTTCACCCATTTAGAATAGCCAGTGATTCTGTAACTACGTACTTAAGTATTGTACTTAAGTACAATTTTGAGGTATTTGTACTTTACTTTAGTATTTCCAATTTTCAGTACTTTTACTTTACTTTTACTCCGCTACATCTCAGATCCAAATATTGCACTTTCACTCCACCACAATTATTTGAAAACTTAAGTTACTTTGGAGATTTTGATTATTATTACAAAACATACATTAACCACTTCAGCCCTATACATTTCAGCCATTTGAAAATAGCCGATCTACCAGCTCACAATGCGTTGCGATGCGACGCATTGTGAGCTTGTAGATTTTCAAAAGAGTTCTATAGTCATTTGAGAACTTGAATTCTGCATAATGAGTACTTTTACTTTTGGTACTTTAAGTACATTGTGATACCAATGCTTTTGTACTTTTTCCCAAATACATTTTGAATTCCTGTAACAGAGTATTTCTACATTGCAGTATTGATACTTTTACTTAAGTAAAAAAAAAAATAGTACTTTTTCCACCACTGAGCAGCGGTCAGGAGGAGGAGGATGCTATCTCTCTGCAGACGGAATGCTTTCCAACATCTCTAGGAAATCCCCCTCGGTTGGCAGGGCTTTTTTTTCACTCATTTAGAGTAGCCAGTGACTCTGTTTCTTAGGGCTCGTCTGCACTAAAGATATTCAAAGAGGAACTGCAGCGAAGAGGACATGAGCCCGTCTCTGAATTATGCATGATGTCTCTGAGCCATTTGGTCCTGTTTTTTATGAATGTTGAACATACATTTTTCCAAAACCCTTTGGCAATTGTTTTCCGGCATCCGATTTGAATTGGATTGGGCCCCGGTGCTGCAGGGCGTTCACAATCCTTTGACATGCAGATGACAGCTCTCCCTTTTCCTAGCAGAGAGCCTCATGCACGCCGAGGAGGAACTCACTGTGTAGCTTGTCTGCTGCCATATCCCTCTGCCCCCCTTGTTAGTAGTGCCAGTGGTGTAAAGTAACTAAGTACATTTACTCAAGTACTGTACTTAAGTACAGTTTTGAGGTATTTTTTACTTGACTGGGGTATTTCCAATTTTCAGTACTTTTACTTCTACTCCACTACATCTCAGAGGCCAATATGATGACTTTTACTCCACCACAATTATTTGAAGACTTTAGTTACTACTGTAGTTACTTTTGTAGATTTTGATTATTATTACAAAACATACATTAACCACTTCAGCCCTATATACATTTCGGCCATTTGAAAATAGCCGATCTACAAGTTCACAATGCGTGGCATCGCGACGCATTGTGAACTTGTAGATCTGCGATTTTCAAAGGATTTTTAGACATACAGTATGAAAACTTGTGAAATGGGACATTCTGCATAATGAGTACTTTCTACTTTTGGTACTTTAAGTACATTTTGATACCAATACTTTTGTACTTTTACTCAAGTCAATTTTTAATTCCGGACTTTTACTTGTAACAGAAGTATTGATACTTTTACTTAAGTAAAAATACAAACATTGAGTTCTTTATCCACCACTGACGCCGAGGAGGAACTCACCGTGTGCCTGTCTGCCATCCCTCTGGCCCTCTTGTTAGTAGTGCAGTCTCATTTGTTACTCCACTGAAAAGCAGGTCCCCCTATTTTGCTCCTTGTTTTCTCCTACAAATCGCAACACAAAACATTTCTTTTGTGCTTTGCGAGAGCGAAAATGAATGCCTGGTTTATTCTGGTATGCTTCACCTCCTCTCTGACAAGCCCCCTGTTGGGATGACAGGGGGGGGGAGAAACAGCTTCAATTCTCTCAATTTAGTTTGATATTAAACACAACTGGGGTTCTCCGCGATTGGATTTTTGACAGGTGCTCACTTTGCATTAGATAACGATTCCCTCACATGTCAGTCTCCATATGTATCCCGGCATTTCTTATTTATGGCACTTTTGACAGAATCGTCAATGCGCTTACAGCCGAGGTGACACCTAGAATAAGAATTACAAAATGAAATATGTATAATAATGTTTTATTGGTACATCCCATTAACTCATTCACTGCCAGAGTAAATAAATAATCACCCCCTGCCAGCGAATTTTCGTTTCCCTTACCTTTTCAACTATTAGTCACAAAATATTTATCCCCAGTATGATCGATCCCCTGATCCTAGCTAAACACGGAGGGTTTCACCGTGCTTCCGCATTTTTTTTTTTTATTGTGGCCCTCCGTTCGCTTGTTATAGGCTGTTGAATATAGCATGTCTCGTCAAAAATACGTTCTGAGTAAAACAGGGAGGCAAGATGCAGGTGATTTTCCAAATGGAATAACAAGGAAGTGAATGGAGGAGGAAATCTTGTGATCACGTGATCTCTTGAATCCTGAAGTGTGTCTGAGGATGAAATGGTCACTCATGTGTTAGCGAAGAGCGCTATCTAGTGGAAAAACACCAACGACACGTCAAACACATCAATGGCGGTGTGGGCTTTGGAAAAAAACATGTCAAACACGCCAGATTTTTTAAAAACAGGGTACATCCAGTGCCAGCGTTTCTTTTTAGAGCTGCAGAAGCCTCCACGACGACCCGGATGTAAACAAAGGGTGTCTGGGCGATGGCCGAGGGTCCCGTCTAACGACTGGAACAATAATATTTCTACCGTGATCCGCCATTGCAGAGTGATCACCCGTTGAGAATGGCTTGTTTTGACCACTGTAAAAAAGTATGGAGATATGGACCTTTTTCTCAAGATCCTATCATTGGAGCGGACGTAAGTGACGTTTTTTTGGGCTGACGTCACATGCGTCCATGCCCTTTTAAAGGGTCCTAGGATCATTCCTAAATTGCGTTAGAGCGTCCCTTGTGGGATTTTTTTTATTTTTAATCTCATTTATGGCACTCAACGGGTGTATTTGCAAACACAAAGTTTCTCGCGTTTGGCACTCAATGTGTTAAAATAGCACCTACAATACAAAGGAAAAAAATGCACAACATATGGTAAGCTGCCTTGTGTGTGTGTGTGTGTGTGTGTGTGTGTGTGTGTGTGTGTGTGTGTGTGTGTGTGTGTGTGTGTGTGTGTGTGTGTGTGTGTGTGTGTGTGTGTGTGTGTGTGTGTGTGTGTGTGTGTGTGTGTGTGTGTGTGTGTGTGTGCGCGCGCGTGTGTGCGGTTGATGATCCATTGGGTTTTTCCTGACATTCTCTATGGTGTGTCTATATCCTGGATGGATGGAAGCTCTCATCCACTGATGCTCGGGGCGGTCCCAATGCTGCACTTTGCGGTTGAGGGTCAACGCAGTGATGCATCCAGTCAGTCAGTCAGGATGCTCTCAGTGCAGCCTCTCTGTAGAAGGCCTGTAAGGATCCCATGCCCGAAATTCTTCCAGCTGCATGCCTGAGGTGAACAAGGCCTTTCTTACACCACATGGCTGGTGGTAGCTCATCCCATAGGAGAGGTTCCTCGCATGTTGTGAACGCGGAGGAACTTGAAAATCTAACTTTCTAGTCCAGAGGTCTTCAACGTTTTCAGGCCAAGGACCCCCTTAGTTGAGAGAGAGATGAAGCACGGACCCCTCCCCCCCTCACTACTTATTGCGAACGCGGAAGGAGGCGCGGCGCGCCTCCGACCAAGTGGAGCTTACTATGTAACCCTGCTCAGGTTGTGTGTCTGTGTTCATGCTCTCATAATGCTCTGATTACAATGCACAACAGCCTGCTCTGATTACAATGCACAACAGCCTGCTCTGATTACAATGCACAACAGCCTGCGAAACACACACACACACACACACACACACACACACACGCACACACACACACACACACACACACACACACACACACAATGTCTACAGCCGGCAGAGTGCGGCAGAGTGCACTACTACAGTGTGGTTGAAATATGGCAGCCACAGTCAATCTGCGTTCGCCTCCAGCGTTTGCGCGTCTTACTTGTTGTATAAGATTGTGTCGCAGATTAAACTTTTTCATAGATTTCGTAGATGGCTTTGCAGACTTGTTTGACATCACTATCATCAGTGTTTCAGTATTTAGTCTGCTCCTTTTCCCCTCTATACACTAAACGTCTTTGCCAAAAATAGCCGATCTACAAGCTCGTTGTGAGCTTGTAGATCGCTATTTTCGGCTAATGTTATCTTCAGAAAATGAATTCTAGGGCTCAAGTGGTTAATGTAAAAAAAAAAAAATCCTTTCACACAAAGATTTGGCGGACCCCCTATAGTAGCTCTGAGGACCCCCTAGGGGTCCCGGACCCCCTGTTGAAGACCCCTGCTCTAGTCCACGATCAGCTCCTTGGTAATGTCGACTTGAGAGATGATGTTCTTCTTCTGGCACGGCTGTGTCAGGTTGTTGTCCTCTCTCTCCTGTATAGGCTGTCTTTCCGTTTCCAATGATCAGGCCTATTACTGTTAGGATTGGTGTCGATTCTGGAGGTCAGCCACGGTGTTGAATTCCGAACTGTTGTCTTAACCCATTCATTCAGGAAGCACATCTGTCTCTGGCAGGTCTGGCAGATCTACAAGCTCATAGTGCGGCACCGAGTGCTGCACTATGAACTTGTAGATCTGCTATTTTCGTAAAATCATGAACATTTGAGCAAATCTTTGAATGTATATATATATTTTAAAGCGAACATTTGTAAAATATGTTGTTCCAGGGACCTCCAGAAGCAAAGTTTTGAGTTACAAATGTTTGCTTTAAAATATATGTATATATTCAAAGATTTGCATAAATATCCAAGATAAAAATAAAATGCAGATCTAAAAGCTCATAGTTCTATGAGCTTGTATATTTTTGAATAGCCAAGGTACAAAATAATGGTTATAGCTCAAATCTAAAATGACACAGATGTGTTCCCGGTTAATCTACGAACAGCATTTCTTTTCTCAGCAAGAGTTCTTCTCAATATGGTGAGAGGGCAGTATGGAGTGTTGAGGCATGGTTTCATATGTGGGATCTGTTTTGGCACTATGCAAATTGGTGATGAAATCCGGTGTGGGCGGTGTAATATGCTACAGATTAGATCTCTTTGTTTTGTACACACAGGGAAAGAGAGAGGTTGAACATGTCTGTTAAAACAAACAGCCAGCTGTGCTGAGCACGCCATGATCAGCGGGCTGCCCGGGCTGCCATCTGGCCCGTGGTGACACGCTTGAACAACGTCGGCCTCTGCAGTGGCCGGAGCACTGGTCATGTTGGCGGTCCACCCAAGAGATTGGTGTTAATAACCTTGAAACAGGTGCGAAAGAGAGACGAAAAGGTGTTCACGGTTCTTTATTGTTACGCCTATGTGTACAGGTACATAATAAATGCGTATTAGCATTTCCCAAGCTTTCCCAAGGGAGAGCGACAGAGAGAGACGTGCACAACATAGTGTACGTTTATACGTGACAACCCATTCTACCATAGAGCAACTATAGACTGACAGAGAGAGAGAGAGAGGAGCGACAAAGAGAGGGAGAGCGACAAAGAGAGACTTGCAAGCCTACATCTGATTAACACCAACATACATTTATAAACATGACACATATCCCGTGCACATATTGACGTGTGTGTGCATGGACGCATGTGCACACACAGTGCACACGCGTCCATGCGAAACACAGTTGTGGCTCGTTTTGAAAAGTTTCCAATTGGTATTGCATCCAGTTGTCCAGGTTCCCTCACTCGATCATCCAACAATGTATTCATTTCAAAGTGCCACTTTCCTGGTGGGAAACTTGTGTAGACGTATACTGTATGAGAGACACAACATCAAAGCCCTATGAGAGAGAGAGGGAGAGGGAGAGGTAGGGGTTTGGATGTTCTCCCCGTGTCGGTACCCGCACAAAAAACATGCATTAATCCTGGTCTCTATGCTGCCTTCCCCTGGTCAGCCGGGGCGCCTGATGGAGGGGAAAGGAACTGGTTGGAATAACGTGTTCCTTCCACACGCTACGTCCTACCGGGGAAACTCCCCCCTGTCAGGTGATAAGAAGTGGCCTGCTCACTCCTCATGCATTGGAGGAATCATGAGCTCAGTTCTGGGCTCTCCCCAGGCTGGCAGAGGGAGAGTAGCGCCCATGATTGCAAGCTTAGGCAATTTGCACTGGGTGAAAAATGGGTTACAAAAATCGCCGGATACACTTTTTTTTTTTAAAGAGAGAGATAAAGATGACTTTACTGTGTCAGACAGAAGTTGTTATTATTGGGGCATGCCTCCTGGTGAAGAGTTGCACTCCAGTGAGTGCAACCTTTCTTTTACTGTAGTACTATAACTGTGATGCTTGGTGCAGATGCAGATTTCTTAAAAAAGAATCAGTGCTTTTTTGCGAAAGCTAAGTCCGCCTCCTGGTCTGCTGTATGGAGGGTGACTAATCCTCCTCCTACCTCCTCAAACACACGGTGGGCGTGGGACGCTGGCCCATTTGTGAAGGCTGGCCAAGCAGGGGGCCGTGGGCGCTCGTATAGAATCTGCTGAGGGTTGACCACTGTCTCTCCTCTCCTTGGGAGGTCTGGTGCCAAGTGAGGTCTGACACGGGATGGTTTACTGGGACATTCATTGGACTCTCATTCCTTTTCCCCCGAGCTGATTTGGTATTCTTCCAGACTGGTCATCAGACGGACGACTGCTTTGTTATGACCTGAATCTCACTGTGGTGTAAAGTAACTAAGTACATGTACTCAAGTACATTACTGTACTTTTGTACAATTGCACAATTTTGAGGTATTTTTTTTACTTTATTGGAGTATTTCACATCTTAGAGGCAAATATTGTACTTTTACTCCACTGCAATGATTTGAAAACTTTAGTTACTTTGCAATTATCAATTATCATATTATAAAACATACATTAACCGCTTTAGCCCTATTTTATACCTAGGCTATTTGAAAATAGCCGATCTACAAGCTCACAACGTGTCGCATCGCGACACGTTGTGAGCTTGTAGATCTATTTTCAAACATTTTAGTACTTTTACTTTTGGTACTTTAAGTACATTTTGATTCCAATACTTACTTTTACTCAAGTAAATTTTGAATTCCGGACTTTTACTATATATTGCAGTATTGATACTTTTACTTAAGTAAAACATCCGAGTACTTTTTCCACCACTGCTGATTCTACTGAACACTACGCTACTGTGATACTAGCGCAGTATTTCAGATTTGATCGTAAATGCTTTTGCAGTCATTCCCTCTGAAACATATCAATTCAATGATGGATTGGTGATCGATATTGTATCTTTTTAATTGCTGGACAGTGGACATAATTATTTCAGTTGTTGATTGGCAAATGCTCTGTACCTTTTCTCTTTTGTTTTGTGTAGGAGCAAGGTGCTTACACTCTTCCAATTGAAAGAATACAAGTTTATTCAACCGAAAAGTTAAAAAAAGATGATGTGTTGATCTTGTTTGAACTTCATCAAAGGTGTAATGGACAAAGACTGAAGCTTATACTACATGTAGGGACTCTTGTTGTCAGTTGAAGATGATCATTCATAGTTTCGAATTCCTGATGTCACTCTGTTATGCCCTGGGTCACAGAAGTATTTTTTCTCTACGAAATACCATAGGGTTACCTTAGTATTGCGTCATAAAAGAACCAACAAAAAAATCCCCCCAAAAAAATCTGCCCAGCAATGCTGTGTCGTTTATCACATTGAGTTACATTTTATAACATCTGTGTTTGGAGTAATTTTTATTTTTTGAAACTTTGGATGAATTAGTACTTTTTCACTGTCAATTGATGCTTCATATCCATATGAGTAAAATTGGTAGGCTAATTTGTTGATTTTTGGAACACAGTTCTTATAAGCCACAATGCTATAATGAGACCTTATGGTATTTTCAATGGAAAAAATAACACCTGCTCATGGGGCATAGCGGCCTCTAGTGGCAGTGATGTCAGAATCCGGTTCTCTATTGCTGGATGATTTATTTCCATTCCTATTTTAATGCGTTGTTTACCAAACCTCCTTTAGTTTTTCTCTTTATTTAAATGTCCCAATGTCACTTCATCCTCCGTAAACTAGTCTCCATGGTGAGTCTATATTAAGCTATAATGATGTTCTTTCGGATGACGTACTTTAATTGCAACAACATCTCACGTAGCACTGTGGCCGTCACAGATCTGCATTGAGATAAAATGTGTGATGCTTTACAAGTAGGTGTTTAATCCATTAAGACCGGTACTTTTTATATGTAGGTGTGTAATTTTATAGATTTATTTGGCAGGTAGCAGATATACAATAGCAGATATACAAGCTCATAGCTTGAAAACTCAATGCTCATAGCATCGAGTTTTCATGTCTAGGACCACCTAAAATGTATTATGTATTTGGCCTGCTGACCCTCATCTCAAAATATGTTGTTCCAGGGACCCCCCAGAAGAAAATATTTGAGTTAAAAATGTTCGCTTTTAAAAATATATATAAATTCAAAGATTTGCACTAATGTTCACGATTTTTCAAAAATAGCAGATCTACAAGCTCATAGCGCAGCACTCGGTGCCGCGCTATGAGCTTGTAGATCTGCTATTTTCGAATAGCCAAAGAAATCGAGGAAATGACACAGATATGCTTTCTCGATCTTAATGGGTTAAATGTACGTCACATCTGCTGTTTAATTTGAATTTAAAAAGAAAAAAAATAATTGGGCTGTGGTATATACTTGCCTATGGTTGTAATAGATAACAGTCTGCAAGTTAATAAACACAATCCTTCAAGTACATTAGGAAGCTGGGTAGGAAGGAAGTTGCTCGGTTTTTCCTTGTGGCATCTGTTTGAAAGAAAACGGGCCTTTTTCAAATGCAAGCTCTTTGCTTTCGCTGCCTGGCAGGAGGCAGACAGTTTAGCGGTGAGAGCTCGTTTGTCACGCGCCCCCCCCTGTCATCTGCCGGCGTAGCGTACACCCCAGGAGGGGGGGTGGTGTGGACAGATTGGATTTGGGTGAGGAATGTGGCGGAGTCATCCCGGAGGGGATGGATGTGACACTGCACCCGCGTGACGTAGCCCGCGGTGATGAGGTGGTGGTGGTGGTGTGTACATTGGAAGCCCATCACCACGGCCGCCACTCGCCACCAGTGGTGGAAAGTAACTAAGTACATTTACTTAAGTACTAGTACTTGAGTACAATTTTGAGGTATTTGTACTTTACTTGAGTATTTCCAATTTCCAATACTTTTACTTCTACTCCACTACTTCTGCAGAGGCAAATATTGTACTTTTACTCCACTACAAATATTTGAAAACTTTAGTTACTTTTCAGATATAAATGATTATATTATGAAACATACTTTAACCACTTTAGTCCTATTTTATACCTAGGCTATTTGAAAATAGCCAATCTGCAAGCTCACAGCGTTGTGAGCTAGTAGATCTGCTATTTTCAAACATTTTAGTACTTTTACTTTTGGTACTTTAAGTACATTTTGATACCAATACTTTTGTACTTTTACTCAAGTAAATTTTTAATTACGGACTTTTACTTGTAACAGAGTACTCCTACATTGCAGTGTTGATAATTTTACTTACACCACTGCCACCCGCTCTCTCTCCTCTCCTCTCCTCTCCTCTCCTCTCCTCTCCTCTCCTCTCCTCTCCTCTCCTCTCCTCTCCTCTCCTCTCCTCCATCTGTCTCAGCGCCGCGGCATGGCTGTGGTAATGGCTTTGTTATTGGGTTATGGTTTAGTTACTGTTACAACCTCCTCCCCGACACTGTTAAACCATCTCCCCGGCAATTTGTCCAGACATGCCCGGGTCCTCTAATGCTCTGAGTAAATGCAGTCACCCTGAGCAGAGGCTCAATATTCAGAGTCCATGGACTTACACTATAACATCCTGAGTGTTAATTGAACTCTGAGAGTGGTAGCGGTATCATTTTACTTAAGTAAAAGTATCATAATGCGATGTAGAAATACTCCGCTACAAGTAAAAATGTACTTACAGCACAAAAAGTTAAAGGACTAAAATGTTTGAAAATAGCAGATCTACAAGCTCACAACGCGTCGCACCGCGACACGTTGTGAGCTAGTAGATCTGCTATTTTCAAATAGCTTAGGTATAAAATAGGGCTAAAGTGGTTAATATATATTTTATAAAATAATAATTGATAATTGCAAAGTAACTAAAGTTTTCAAATAAGTGTAGTGGAGTAAAAGTGCAATATGTGCCTCTGAGATGTAGTGGAGTTGAAGTAAAAGTACTGAAAATTGGAAATACTCCAGTAAAGTAGAAAATACCTCAAAATTGTAACTAAGTACAGTACTTGAGTACATGTACTTAGTTTACTTTACACTACTGCTGAGAGTGTACACATGTTCATTTTACATTTTGTACAATCTCAGATTTACAAATGGTTAAGGCGTGGCTGGTGGCTGAGTGGGTATACGATTAGAGAGAGGCTCTCTGGGAATCAGAAGGTCACCGGTTTGACCCTCGGCTCGCCCCGTCTATGTTCCTGAGCAAAGACACTTTACCCCTAACAAGCCCACCGCCTGCCCCGCCCGTGATCCCATCTGAGCAGCAATCAGTTGGGTGAAACGGTAAAAGCAATTTCCCCTCTGGGGACCGACTACCCCCTCCCCCCTCCCACCCTTTCTCTTACATTAACACTGAGGATTTGTACTGTGTGTTCCTTTAGCCAGTTGAATTCTTGTCCTGGGTCAACTTTCATATGTTTGTAGTATAATATGGTGTAAAGTAACTAAGTACATTTACTCAAGTACTGTACTTATTATTATTAGTATTTCCAATTTCTGTACTTTTACTTCTACTCCACTACATCTCAGTGGCAAATAATGCACTTTTACTCCACTACAATTATTTGAACACTTAAATTACTAGTTACTTTGTAGATTTTGATTATTATTACAAAACATACATTAACCACTTCAGTTCTACATTTCCGCAATTTGAAATAGATGATCTACAAGCTCACAATGCGTCACGATCCGACACATTGTGAGCTTGTCTGCTATTTTCAGAAGATTTTTATACATGTTATACATTTGAAAACTTGTGAAATGGAACATTCTGCATAATGAGTACTTTTACTTTTGGTACTTTTTGATACCAAAACTTTTGTACTTTTACTCAAGTCAATTTCTAATTCCGGAATTTTACTTGTAACAGAGTATTTCTACATTGCAGTATTGATACTTTTACTTAAAAAAAAAAAAAAAACTTTTTCCACTACTGATATTGAAGGTCCAAAACTTAGGTCTGAGACAGATGTTCCTTGTCCTGAAATAATCTCAAGTGTGTTAACGAGCCATATTCATAATTCCCTTCCCCCCCTCCCGTCGTCTTGTCTTTCTTTTTCTTCCTCGCGTCTGTTTTGCCGTTGTCATCATTATTGCGTGTTCATCATTAGCACAGACAGACCTCATGGGATGTATCCTTGGTATAATGCTCTGCCCCCCACAGTACACTGTCAGTGATGGAGCCTATATCTAAATTGGCTCAGAGAAGGAGACAGGAGTCAGACTGAGGCTGGGTGGCTGTCAGCTGCAGTAGACAATGTAATGTAATATTTGACTCATGTCAGGCCTTCATGCAGGGCTCCTAGAAGACATATCTGCATTTAGGAGTGCAGTCACTTGGCTCTGTGAGTTTCAACAAGAGAGATTGCTTTACTGTGTTTTCTGGGTTGTTGTCTTTTTATTTTTAGCTGTGCTAGCTGCAGGGCTCCAAGGATGGTGATATCTATCGGTCTGACTGTCCTTATACACCTCTTTGGTTACAAACAAGATATCTCCACAACTAATGGCTGGATTGTTATGGAATTTGCTGTGCACTTGGTCCTGCACCCTCGTCCCCGGAG
Organism: Gymnoscopelus braueri; assembly: GCF_963280865.1. NCBI lineage: Eukaryota > Metazoa > Chordata > Actinopteri > Myctophiformes > Myctophidae > Gymnoscopelus > Gymnoscopelus braueri. Next base: position 41,640,410 of record NC_137619.1, read on the forward strand.
GATGGCCCCCCTACTGATTATTTTTTCTTTTTTTCCCTTTTCTTCTAAATTCTTATCCCACGATTTTGAAACCCCTATTTTTCACCCAGTGCCAATGCCTAAGCTTGTAATCCTGGCCCGCTACTCTCCCTCTGCCAGCCTGGGGAGAGCCCCGAACTGAGGTCATGCTTCCTTCAACGCATGAGGAGTGAGCAGGCCGCTTGTTATCATCTGACAGGGGGGAGTTTCCCCGGTAGGACGTAGCGCGTGGAAGGAACGCGTTATTCCAACCAGTTCCTTTCCCCTCCATCAGGCGCCCCGGCTGACCAGGGGGAGGCAGTATAGAGACCAGGATTACTGCATGTTTTTTTTGTGAGGGTACCTACCCTACGGGACACGGGGAGAACATGCAAACTCCATTTTTGATGATCCAATGGCCTTTGCTCTAGTGCCCCCATTAGACCAACATTTCCAGTTGTGCTCAAGATATCTCAAAATCTGTCACGAAAGTAGCTGAGTGCATTCAGGAGAAAGAACACTATCTGAGTGAATAAATGACCTTTCCTCTACACAGCCTTTGGCCAACATGTCCAGTTGGGTTTGAGGAGCAGCACAGCCTTCTAGGAGCTGCTATGGTATTTTTAGCCGCACTAGTGAGAGTGAGGGGCTCTGAGGATGACAATGTCATCTTTTGTCTGGTTGGGTGTAAGGAGCAACACAGCATCATAGGGGCTGTAAGAGGGGGACATAGCAGGGTTTTTAGAATCCCTTTTAGTGGCCCTATTTTAGGGAAACAGTTGAACCGGCATGAAGCAGCCAACCACGTGGAAAAAGACTTGGTGTTTTCCGTACACAAGAAGGTCACAGCAGCTGCAGCAACTTTGGAAGAAAAAAAACGAAATGCAGTAAATACGTCTGGCACTGGGCCAATGAGAAACGTTTTCTCAGTGAAAAAGCCAAGTTCATATCGGGGCTTTCGGTGGCTCAGCCAGTTAATGCGTTTAAGAGTTTGAACCTGACTCCTATCATGATTCATGACTCTCACATCTCCCTTCTCTCTGCCCTCTGTTTCCTCTAAAATGTTTGACTGGGATACCATCCCAAGTCCTATATCTACATGTTGGAATGTGGGCGTTTCGTGAGACCTTTCTGGTGACTTTTTCATGATTGGTTCGAATGGTTGAAGGACATCCTTCTTTTCCCTTCCCTATCGCTTCCCATGCTCTGAAGGGACGGTGACAGATTCCGCGCTCTGGATCTCCGACACTGTAACACAGGCGACACGGGCGGCTTTCGCTGGCCGGTGCTGGGAACAGGGCTGGGAACAGACAGAACTGCCGCAGCTTGTTTCTAAGGAAACTATTCATTTTAGCCGATAAATAGATCATGTAGTTCAGTGTTGATTAATATTGCATATACAGCCTCTTTGTGTTCGCTATGTCTTCTCCGCCGGAGTTCAGCACAGCAGTCTGTTTTTGTTTGTTTACTCTTGTGTAGGCTACTTGTCCGTGTGACATGTCCATGAGAAAAGTTGTCTAAGGATTAGAATGTAATGTAAAATGTAACCAACTGTAACTAATATGAAACCACTGTACACATTGGGTCTATTTGGTTCCTTTTGCACACTCTTCTGAGTAAAATAAACTCTGAGGCGGGGTGGGGAGCCCCATATCAAGTGGTTTCCTGTTTACCAGTGTTGCCATGTCTGCTTATAATAAGCGACTTTGGGCTTGTTTCCTAATGTTTTTTTTAACCAGTAGTTTCCACATGTTTTCATGTCAAGTTCCCCCAGATTAATATGTATTTGTCTGCGGACCCCCATCTGAAAATATGTGTGCCAGGGACCCCCATACAAGTTAAAATGTTTAAAAATATATATATATATCCCAAAAAATTACTTATCCCCCCCAATATTTGTTGAAAATAGCAGATCTACAAGCTCACAACATGTCGAGATGTGACGCGTTGTGAGCTTGTAGATCTGCTATTTTCACATATCCGAGGTAAAGTGGTAAAACTTAGCCTAGTTGCTGCTTTTGTTTTCATAGACGGGGCCGCTTGTTTTTCTTGCGAAATCTGGCAACACACTGATTACCTACACCTGCAGCCTGCTAGGGAGGAAATTTTAAAGATATTGAATGAAGCAGCTGAAAAGGGCAATGGCGCTGCCCTGGAGAAGGGCCAAGAATAAAGTGAATATGCTGGTAGACTTAATTCAAGAAGGCAAGTGACGGATTATGGGCCTTGTTAACACCAACATTTGAGAGCAATGCTGATTTTCAGACAACACACCCCCTGCTGCACCTCTCCTCCCACAATCGGTGCACACCATGCAGCCTCCAAAATACCAAACATACACAAGTCAGCCGGGGGAAGAAAATGCCACTGCACCTTGGGGAATTGTCAGTTTTACCACGGTTCTCCGTTTACTACTCACTATGGGATATCAGCGCCCTCAGGCGATGAGACAGAGCAACACACACGCTCCCGGTGCCAATACTGATTGGCTAAGGGTATGTCACGAGTCCGGAAGACCCGGGAGTATAAAGCTCCCTCGTGACGTAGGCTCTTCCTCTTTTCTCCACTCTGCAAGCGAATGCGCAGAAATTCACACACAACAAAGCAAGACATTTTTCAACTTAACCCAACGCGGGAATACGGAGTATATCCCCACGGGAAAATCCTTGCAAATAAGTTTTCTCCCGGAACTTATTAAGTATTTATTTATTTACCTATCCTCTCAGTTTTCCTTATTTCTTGGTCTGTTCTGGAAAAGCCGGTTAGCTGAAAAAGCCGGTTAGCTGCTAACACCGGTTAGCAGCTACTAGCTCATTCATTCATTCAGTGGCTAGGCTAATACTAGCAGCTACTAGGCTACGCTACTGGCTAGGCTTTAGCCTGTTGTTTTCCCAGACCGAGGACCAAGATGGAACCACCGAGGAGTTGCGGGGTCGCGGAATGCGATCCCCTCATCGCCGCAGACGACCCCCACCGCATCTTCTTCCACTGCTTGGGGGTCGATCACGCGTTCTGCGCCAGGACCCACCCGGGTGAGACAGATGCGTGCCCTAACTGCACGAGGTTAACCGTTTCTCAACTTGACGCTCGGCTCGTCAGGGCTAGGACCCTGGTCGGCTGGACTAGACGAGATAACGGTGAGACCTCCACCGCCACCGGACCGGGGACCCCAGTCGGGCAGCACGAGCGGCCCCCCGGCTCATGGGAACCCCACCGGTGCCGATGCCAAGACTAGAGCGTCAAGCGTCCACGACGCTGACGCCACCTCCCGCCGCTGCTGCTGCGATGGGGGCTTGTCCCCATCGCAGCATGCTAGCAGCGGCCCTCCCTCCCCCCCTGCCAGCGAGGAGTCGATGGCTCTTCACGATGACGACATGGCGGAGGACGGGGAAGTTTTCCTGGAGCTCCCGTCGTACCAGGACACCCAGGAGGTGTCCACGACGAGCCCCGGACGGGGAGAACCTCCCGCAGCCACCGAGGAAGAGATCCTCGAACCTGTGGCGGCTGGTTTCAACGAATGGCTAGCCTCACTAAGCAACAGGTTGTTAGCAGCGCTGTTCTAGCTTAGCTTGCTAGGACAACACCAGCTCGTTAGCCTCTTCAGAGCCGGCGTCTGTACCACGAAGAACGAGGCTACAATCGGGTGCTTTGAGACACATAAAGGGTTTTCATAAGAGTATGTTGAACTGTTTATGCTGTTTCCACTGTTCTGTGTTTTATTCTGTTCCATTAAATTTTCCCAAAATACACAAGCACACTATCCAGCCCCGGTCAGGAGGTCACGACGCTAGGGGTCCCTGGGGGTCCCCGGGCGTCGATGCTCTCCTCTATAAGCCCATTGTGCCTATCAGGCCTGCTTTCACAGCATGATAGACAATAATGGGATACTTCTCTGCCTGTTTTCGACAACTGTCGGGGTGCATCGATGCATAGGGATCACTAGGTGGTCCCCGTGTTGATAACCACCCCTTATAAGCCCAAAGCGCTTGGAAAGTCCCTTGGTGACTTTCCAAACGCTGCTGGGATGAATACTGTGCATGATATGAACAAGACAAAGGTAATAAACCCATTGCTAATTCTATACACCAGTGTACATGGGTCACGCCAAAAATTTTCCAATTCTACCATCCATCCGGCAGAGGGCGCCAGAGGCCCACTGTGGGAAGGAAGGTTTGCAAGATGGCGGCGCGGGTCGAAGGTCACCCCAATATTTACAACCTGCCAAGCACCGTGTCACGCCAGCCTCTGGAGGGCGACAGAGTGCTTCCTTCGGTGGAGGTGGCTCCGTCGCTTCCTTTAGCCAGGCCAAGAAGCCTAGACAAGATGGCGACGGACTTTGTAAACACAAGGGAGCAGCGTGGAATGCTTCCGTACTCAGTCACGTGACCCCCACGCTTGCACGGGCCCCGTGGGTTAGGTGTCGACGTCGCCTGTTTCCTTGGAAACGGATGTCAACGTCTCTTCACTCTTGGTGAGTTAGCCGTGACTATTACTAGCTATGGTATGCTAGGTTGGCATAGCCTCCAGTCAGGCTGCTGTTGTTTTCATTTAGTGGCTGACTAGCCTCACTAACATCGACACAGTTAAAGAGCAGTGTTGTTTTGGTGCAGTGCTTAGACAGTCCCCTAAAACAACACGTGGTGGCCATAGCTCTCCTTCGTTCTTGGTTAGCCAAACAACTACAGGTAGCAGCTAAAGGCTAAAGGCGACCTGTAGCTAGGCTAGACTAGACCAGGCTAAGCTTACAGGCTAAGCTAGTTAGCCCTTTGTCTACACTACCACGATGGAGGCTCAGGTTCACTGGGTGCCTTGAGACAAACATAAAGGGTTTTCATAAGAGTATGTTAAACTGTTTATGTTGTTTTACACTGTCTTTGTGCTTTATTTTGTTGCATTAAAAATGTACTAAAATACACAAGCACATTATCCAGCCCCGGCCAGGAGGTTACGACGCTAGGGGTCCCAGGGGGTCCCTGGGCGTCGAAGGCCTCCTCTATGAGCCCATAGAGTCAGGCTGATGTTGTTTTCACTTAGCGGCTGACTAGCCTCACTAACATCGACACAGTTAAAGAGCAGTGTTGTTTTGGTGCAGCGCTTAGCCAGTCCCCTAAAACAACGCTGCGGTGGGCATAGCTCTCCTTCGTTCTTGGTTAGCCAAACAGCTACAGGTAGCAGCTAAAGGCTAAAAGCGACCTGTAGCTAGGCTAGACTAGACCAGGCTAAGCTTACAAACTAAGCTAGTTAGCCCTTTGTCTACACTACCACGATGGAGGCTCAGGTTCTTTGAGTGCTTGAGACACACATAAAGAGTTTTCATAAGAGTATGTTAAACTTTTTATGTTGTTTTACACTGTCTCTGTGCTTTATTTTGTTCCATTAAAAATGTCTTAAAATACACAAGCACGTAATCCAGCCCCGGTCAGGAGGTCACGACGCTAGGGGTCCCAGGGGGTCCCTGGGCGTCGATGGCCTCCTCTATGAGCCCTTTGTGCCTGACAGGCCTGTTTCACAGCATGGCAGACACTAACGGTCTCTAATGGACGCCACAGTACGAGTCCGCTGGACCGCGTGGCGACGTCATCGGTCCCCGTGGAAATGTGCACGTTGCCCACGGGACTGATAACAGCAGCGCCCCCTCCCGACTCGCTCGCTCGGTGAGCAGCTTTTGGGAGGGTTGCAATCCTAATCTGTTTTTATCCCAGTACATCAGCGTTGCACTGTGTTTACTGGTTAAGCTCAGTACGGCAGTGACACACTGTGGTTGTACTGGCCAGGCTCCCCTGAACAACAACAACACATTGTGGTTGAACTGGTGTGTTTTCCACATGCCTTGTGTTACTTCCTATGTCAGACGAGTGTGTCTCTCTCATGCGGAAGATAAAAGCAGCCACGACTCTAAGAGAGAAGGTTCTCTCTCTCTCTCTTGAGCATGAGCGTTACCAGAGAAATATCTACGAATCAGAACCGACTGGTTTTCTGTTCAAAGCTTTTTCTGGTGAGAAAAAGGGGGGGGGGCGTACGGCCCTTTCTGAATCTGAAGGGCCTCAACAAGTATCCATTTCTTGGTTGACGACCGTAGAAGCTGTTGCAAAACGGTACATCAGGGGCACTGATGGGCGGGCATCAACCTCTAGGTTGCTTGCCTCCACGTTCCAGTCTGGCCTCCACACAGAGAATTCCTGCACTTCGGCTACAAAGGGGAGTGTACGAGTACACGGTTTTTCCCTTTGGTATGTCATTGAGCCTGCGAGTGCTCGTGCAGTGTACCAATGCGGCCATAGCTCCACTGCGGCGACAGGGGATCGGTCTGTCGACTTAACTTCGACGACTGGTTAATTGCTGGCTCAGAGGAGGAGGTGGCACGGCACACGGCCGTGGCCCTCTCCCACCTGACGTCGCTATGTTCACAATCAACGTCCAGAAGAGCGTTCTGGTTCCATCTCAGCGGACCACCTTCTGGGGGATCTCGCTGGACTCGAACACGCTCAGAACGCGGCTGTCCAAGGGCAGGTTAGACAGCGTCTTAGCTTGTGTGAGGTCTTTTCGCGTAGGGCGTCAAGTCACTTACAAACTAGGCATGCAGGCGGTGAGTCTCATGGCTTCAGTCATTCACCTAATCCGCTTGGGCAGGTTCTACATGAGACCTGTATAGAGGTGGCAGCGGGCTCTTCGGATCCCACTCACCTCAGGCTTTCAGCAAGTGGTGGTGTTTCCAGGGTGTCGTGGAGACACTCGGATCGTGATCGCAGGTGGCTTTTCTGTCCCAGGGGGTCAGTATAGGCGCTGTGATATCACAGATGGTCATCACCACGGACGCCAGCCTCACGGGGTTTTTCCTCGCTCTCAAACAGTTCGGTGCTCGGTTCCGGGTTGTTCTGTCTCGATCAGAACATACAACACCGCGACCATGTGCTATGTCAACAAGCAGGGAGGTTTGGCCTCCCTGGTGTTGGACGGATTGGCGTGCGAGATGGCGCTGTGATGCGACTCACGTCTCGCGTCCATTCAGGCGTTCCAGGTGCCGAGCCTCCTGAACGAACTGCTTTATGCCTTCCCACCAATAGAGCTGATCCTCCCCATGTGGGGGAGGGTCAGGCTCCGAGGGTTGTTGATGTTGCTGGTGGCCCCAGCATGGGACACGTAGAGGTCAGGAGATAACTCCTCTCCTTCACGACGTGCCTTGGGCCCTCCTTGTCGGCAGGGACTTGCTGCGGCAGGGAGGGGGGACGCCCTCAGGACCTAGACCTATGGGTCTGGCCCGTGAGAGGGTGAATTTGAGCTCGTGTGGCCTTCCCCCTGGCGTGATGGCTACCATCCAGGGCGCAAGGGCCGTGTCCACGAGGAATGCTTACGAGGTCAGATGGGGGTTGGAACAGTCACCAGTGGTGGTGGCTTTCCAGGCCTCGATGTGTAGCATTCTTACTTTCTGCAGGGAAGGCTAAATCAGGGTTTATCCTTCTCGACGGTGAAAGTGTATTTGGCTGCCATTTCGGCTTGCCACCTAGGTTTCGACGATGGCAAGACGGTGGGTCAGCATAACTTTGTGCGCCGATTTATGAACGGCGCCAGAAGGGCTAGACCGGTCAACAGGCCACTGTTCCCAGTCTGGGAGTTGACGGTGGTGCTGGAGGCACTGTGCCGTCACCCGTTCGAGCCTTTTGAGTCTATGGACCTGAAGGTCATTAGTCTAAAAACGGTCCTTTTGGTGGCCCTGTCCACGGCTAAACGTCAGTGACTTGCATGCGCTCTCGTGAGCCCGGAGTGCATGAATTTTCTGAACAACGACAGGAGGGTTTTGCTTAAACCAAACCTGGCGTTCGTTACAAAGACCGGGGTGGTGGCCCCAGATCCGGTTGAATTGGTGGCTTTTCATCCGCCTCCCTTCGCTTCGGCGGAGGACAGGCGGTTACATTGCCTCTGCCCGGTGAGAGCTTGAAGCTCTATTGCCAGAGGACGGCGGCCAGTCGCTCATCGACACAACTCTTTGTCTCTTTTGGCGTGGGGGTTCAGAGGAAGGCGGTCACCAAAGCGACGCTTTCTAGATGGATCCGTGATGCCATTAAGCTGGCTTATGTGAGTAGTGGTGTCCCTGTCCCGGGGGGTCTGAGGGCCCACTCTACTAGAGGCATGGCTACGTCCTGGGCTCTCTACAAGGGAGCTTCGATCCAGGAGATTTGTGCGGCTGCAAATTGGTCGTCACCGTCGACTTTTGCGGCCTTTTACAGTCTGGACGTGGCGGCGTCATCAATGGCGCACGCTGTCCTGGGTGTGGCTGCTGCCTCCAGGTCAGTGGAGGATAGGGAGTAGGCTTGGGGCCTTTTCTCCATATCTTCCGACTTCCTCTTTAGGTTTCCTTGGGACCAGCGGGGCTGTGTCTTGGGGATAGGGCCCTGCTCCTCATTATTATGAGGCGGACTGTGTCTGCCTGTTAGTAAATAGGGCAGACTCTAGAGTCTGTCAGGGCCTACTCTTGTTATCTATCCCGCACCCCAGCCCGGTGGGCTGGGGGGGCGCCCAGGGGCCGTGAGGTCGTGGACCTATGGCCTGGGGGTCTTAGGTCACGTCCGGGGGGGACGTGACCTAGGAGCTGAGGGGCGTGCGGGGTTGTCAGGGTTGTGTGGCTCATTACCTCAAGGGGGGTTTATGAATCCCATAGTGAGTAGTAAACGGAGAACCGTGGTAAAACTAGAGGTTACGAATGTAACCCCGGTTTTAGTAGGTTCGGAGTTTACTACTCACCAGACACCCCTTTCTGTGCGCATTTGGCATGCAGAGAGGAGAATGTTAAGAGGAAGAGCCTACGTCACGAGGGAGCTTTATACTCCCGGGTCTTCCGGACTCGTGACATACCCTTAGCCAATCAGTATTGGCACCGGGAGCGTGTGTGTTGCTCTGTCTCATCGCCTGAGGGCGCTGATATCCCATAGTGAGTAGTAAACTCCGAACCTACTAAAACCGGGGTTACATTCGTAACCTCTAGTTTCGCTGTCTTCTACATGTCTCATGCTATTGTGCCTGCCCACAGTGGTGTAAAGTAACTGAGTACATTTACTCAAGTACTGTACTTAAGTACAAGTTAGAGTTTTCCAATTTTCTGTACTTTTACTTCTACTCTCTTCTACTTCTACTCCACTACATCTCAGTGGCAAATATTGTACTTTTACTCCACTGCAATGATTTGAAAACCTGAGTTACTAGTTACTTTGTAGATCTAGATTATTATTACAAAACATACATTAACCACTTCAGCCCTATATTCATTTCTGCCATTAGAAAATAGCCGATCTACAAGCTCACAATGCGTCAAGCTTGTAGCTTGTACTTTCTACTTTTGGTACTTTTAATACATTTTGATACCAATACTTTTGTACTTTTACTCAAGTAAATCTTGAATACCATACTTTTACTTAAGTAAAACAAATAGTACTTTTTCCATCCACTGCCTGCCTCCAACACAAGGCCCTATACTGTAGTCTTGTTTTAAGTAATTCTCTTGGTACATCAGCAGGAATCATTGGCTCATACAGTATGGTGCTCTTTGCAAACCCATTCTCTCTGTATATGTTGGCTGAGATGCAGTAGTCTCTCCTACGCAGTGGTGGGGAAAGTATTCAAATGTTTTACTTGAGTAAAAGTATCAATACTGCAATGTAGAAGTACTCTGTTACCAGTAAAAGTCCTGAATTCAACATTAACTTTAGTAAAAGTACAACAGTAGTGGCATCAAAATGTACTTAAAGTACCAATAGTAAAAGTACTAAAATGTTTGAAAATAGCAGATCTAAAAGCTCACAACGCGTCGCGATTGTGAGCTTGTAGATCTGCTATTTTCAAATAGCCTATATATGAAGCAGCACTGAAGTGGTTAACGTTTCATAATATCATAATTTATATCTGCAAAGTAACTAGTAAATAAAGTTTTCAAATAATTGTAGTGGAGTAAAAGTACAATATTTGCCTCTAAGATGTAGTGGAGTAGAAGTAAAATTATTGGAAATTGGAAATACTCAAGTAAAGTACAAATACCTCAAAATTGTACTTAAGTACAGTACTTAAGTACATGTGCTTAGCTACTTTCCACCACTGCTCCTAGCGTAACAATTAATGCCAAACAAGAAACAGACACAGAGTTTAATTCAGTGTTTTGTTGTTGTTGATTTGTACAGTGTGTTTTTCATATTTTGAATGTCGCCTGTTGTCACTACTATAGTATAATTATCTGTCCAAACAGACTCCCCATTGTGCATGCTGGCTTTGATAATCACACAGATATGATGCATTTGCGTACTGAAAAAAAACTCCATATTTATGCTTCTTGACTTCCCCCTCCTAATGAGAATCCCTTTTAGAGCAAATTGACAAATTAACATACATCCCCCTTCTTTGCAGCGAGAGACTTATTTACCATGCAGAATTATGCACGTCGAAATTATACATTTATACAGGGCAGCGTTTAAAAGGTGGTTCACAGTAAAAAATCTTTAGTGTTAATTCATCCATTTGCATCTCTGAGAGTGAACAAATGTAACCAGATGGATTCTTCAGGCCCATGTGGTTACATTTTGTTCACACTGTTCAATGAACACTGAGGATTTTACTGTATGAATGATATCTGATCGTCACTGTATGCTTACATTAAGCAAGCTGCACTGTATTTTGTCCAGGCATGCAGTGGTGGAAAAAGTACTCGAGTGTTTTACTTAAGTAACAGTATCAATACTGAAATGTAGAAGTACTCTGTTACAAGTGAAAGTCTGGAATTCAAAATTGACTTCAGCAAAAGTACAAAAGTATTGGTATCAAAATTTACTTAAAGTACCAAAAGTAAAAGTACTAAAATGTTTGAAAATAGCAGATCTACAAGCTCACAACGCGACACGTTGTGAGCTTGTAGATCGTCTATTTTCAAATAGCCGAGGTATAAAATAGGGTTAATGTATGTTTTATAATGTCATAATTTGCATCTGCAAAGTAACTAGTAACTAAAGTTTTCAAATAATTGTAGTGGAGTAAAAGTATAATATTTGCCTCTGAGATGTAGTACAGTAAAAGTATTGGAAATTGGAAAGAATCAAGTAAAGTACAAATACCTCAAAATTGTACTTAAGTACAGTACTTGAGTACACGTACTTAGTTACTTTACACCACTGCAGGCATGTAACGATTTATCGTAAATCGATTTTAATCGATTCAAACAGGTGACAATTTAAATCGATTTAATAAAAAGTGAATCGCGTGGAAAGCTTTAGTTAAACTTGCAGAGTGACGCATTTTTTTTACCTGGGTTACATCTTCTGATAGTTGTACTTGAATGTTGACATGAAATAATAATCCCGTTTAGTGTTTCATTAGCGCAAAAGCGTGAAAAAAATCGAAATACAGCTTGTTGTGATGCCACTAAAATAAAGGTAAACAATAAAGATACCAAGGATTCGACAGTGATGTCACTGTTATGCAACACGGAAGTAGCACAGACGTACGCCATTATGTTCGAAGCTGGTTATAAAGATACCAAGGATTCGGTACCATGGAGAGTTTTCAGTCATTTGCTACTTTATTGAAAAGAGCATAAGAGAAAACGCAGTATTGTAAAAAAAAAAAAAAAAAGAGAAGGGAAAACACTGGATTTGTACTGAAAATCGTTTTGTGAACCTAATATCGTGATTCGAATCGTATCATGAGTTGAGTGAATCGTTGTGAATCGTGAATCGTTGTGCCTAATGTTGTCTCATGAATCCTCTCATCTCTTCTCTGCAGATGCTACCATCCTCAGCTACGACGGCAGCAAGTTCATGAAGATCCAGCTGCCCGTGGTGATGCACACGGAAGCGGAGGACGTGTCGCTACGCTTCCGTTCCCAGCGCGCCTACGGCGTCCTGATGGCCACCACGTCCCGGGAATCTGCCGACACCCTGCGTCTGGAGCTGGAGACGGGGCGTGTCCGCCTCACCGTCAACTTAGGTACCGCCGCCTCACAGGAACGCACCTGTCGTCCTGTCACTGCAGCCAAAGCTGCGTGGCGGGGCTGAAAGGAAATCAATGCAAGCCCATGTGCAGCCCACATACTGTAGTCACATGCTGCTCATAAACCCTTCAAAAGCAAAGTTTGGAAACTTGTGTTTGTTTGATCGCTTAACTGTTTTGCTGTGCTAGCAGCATTGTGTCTTATATCATTGGAAAGCCCATCCATTTCCTTTTATAATAATATTCCATTTGTAATGATCATGCATCACCGCTGATTATGTTTGTGTGGGGGGGGGTCCCACTAGTACAGATTATGTAGGTGGGTTGCTACTAGTACAGTAATCTCTCAAGAACAGATTCCGAGCTGCGCTACTGCAATCTGTCAATCCGTTCAGAACGAGTGAACATTGGCCTACAAGTGGGCGGGCCTTAGATCAGGAAGCAAGCCGCGCTTTACCCAGTCAAATGTAGTGGCCGGGATTTACATCTGTGCGTGCGTTCGCTTTCTAATGTGTTCCCACTGGAAACAAACCCAAACTCATTCAACAATGGCGTCCTCGGAGCCGACAACACCACTGAAACTTAGTTACACTAGGCCATACCCGGTGAAGTGCGCAGGCGAAAGTAGTTGCAAACGTGGGGTTATTGCGCGTCCCGTCCCGCGCGTCCCGTTGCCCCTCACTGGCTGGAGCAATTGATTCTGATCAATTGCTCCAGCCAGTGAGGAGAACCGGGCACACAGTTTTGCCCTCACCACCGTCGGTCGGTCGACCACAGAGGTTTGTCAAATTATAGGAGGATTTTAAGTTGTTCTTACATTATAGAAACACGTGGGCTTATAACCAAAACGATCCATGTTGAAATGTTGTTAGTGTTCCATGGGAGAAATGTTGTTAGTGGGAATGAAAACATAGGCGCCCCACCGGAACAGTAGGGCTGAGGGCGGACCACATTCTATTGGGTGGCCCCCCCAGAGTCAAATTCAAAGGAAAAAGACAGCAGAGGGTGCTGTTTTTTCCTTTTTTTTGACGGTGGGTTCCCAAATTGCTAGTACAGTAACAACAGACAGAGATGAGATCAAACAAACACAAGTGTCCAAAGGTTTTTGAGGGGTTTATATGACTGTGCATGAATACACACACGCACACACACACACACACACACACACACACACACACACACACACACACACACACACACACACACACACACCCACACACAACACGCCTGTTGCTGTATGTTCTTGTTGTTTGTGTTGAATAGTAGGAGATGGTATGTAGACTTTCAATGGTCAATAGTCTGCAGCTCAGCGCTCACTGCCAGTCGAGCACACAGCTGCCCTGAGCCCAGCATGGAATGCTCACTGCCTGGTCCCTCTGCTGTATCACAGTACATGACTCAAAAAGAAACTGCACTTTTTTATTTACACGCACTGATATATTTGGTCCTGCCAGTCCAGCCTCTGTTGCACACAAAGAACAAAATAATTGTCTCTACAGACTTTAGTCCCTTTTTGATAACATGCTCCTCTGCACCCAGAGGTGACAAATGACACCTGCTATGATGAACTCTTCTTTGAGCACAAAAAATACAAATGCAGTCACACACTCGCACAGTCTGCCTACTGAGTCATGCATGCCCACACGCAGACACACACACACACACACACAAACATGCCTGCACACACACACACGCACGCTCGCTCGTGTGTATTAGACACATGCGCAAAACTGCTTGTCTTTAATCTTTCTGTGTCTTTGTGTCACAGAGGGGGGTCTTCCCCTGAGCTTAATTAAAAAAGTGGCTGCCTGATTATGTTCAATCATGCATTATTCCCAGTTATCAAAAGTGTAAAGATAAAATATGATGTATATTTATTATTATGAGTTACTTTGTTGTAAATGAGAGTATAGCGCGGTTTAAACTCAAATCATCAGTGGCGCACATGTTATATAACTATGAGCCATTTTCTTATAAAGAATCATTTGGTTCTGTTTGGTAACCAGTGGATCCTAAAATTATCATTACACTAATACTCTTTAAAAATAAAACTTTAGAACGATTATGTAGAACGCAAAGAACCAGCATCTATAGGGGATGTCTTAGAAAATAATAAGAAATAAGGTTGGCTATATGGCAGAATGTTGTGATAGATTGTGATAGAGAAGGCGTTCTGGTTGTAAACTCTTTGTTGCTCCTGAAAATAAAAAAATAAAGTGTGTGTGTACATGTGTGCGCGCGTGCGTGCACTCTATGTACACCCACACACACTTGCTCCAGAGAACATCCAGTGACGCCTGGGAAAAAGTTTCATATCCCCTAAACAAAGCAGTGTTGCAGAAATGATAGCCATCTATTTCTCCTTTCCGCTGGCTAAACAGAACTGGGCTCCCTAAGTGGTGCCGTTTAGAGCGCCATACAGAAAGCACAGCCCGTCTCCACACTGTCACCTGAATGTCAGCATGTTAGTGTTGATTTTGTCAACTAAAACTATGACAAAAAATGTTCGTCGACTACCTTTTTTATTCACTGACGAAAACCAGATCAAAACTAAATAAAAAACTAAGCTATGATAAAAACTATGACTAAATATAGTGACAATTTCGTCAACAAATAAAAACTAGACTAAAATGTTGGTGAGGGACTAGTGGAGAAGAGATCCAGTAGAAATCTAAGAAAAGTCATTTTATGTTTGGTTGCGCTCGGTTGTTGCGCTCTGAAAATAGCAGATCTACAAGCGTCGCACAGTGACGCGTTGTGAGCTTGTAGATCGGCTATTTTCAGCATGCAACCAAGTGTAAAATCAGCCATTACGACGCCATCAAGGCACCGCCAAAATACGTTTTAAATCTTATGATATTTTGTCAACTAAAACTAGACAAAAAACTAAAACATTTCAGGTGACTAAAATATGACTAAAACTAAATGGATTTTTGCGTTCGCCGCGCCTCCGCCTAAGTGGAACCTACTATGAAACCCTGCTCGGCTTCTGTGTCTGCGGCTCTGTGTGCAATATTGTGTGTGTGGCGTGCACTGCCTGTGTGCAGCCGCCAGAGTGCAGCTACAGTCAAAACACACACACACACACTCTCTCACACACACACGCACACACACAAGTCTGTAAATACACAATATTTTCGAGCTGCGTTCGCTTCCAGCGTTCGCGCGTCTTACTTGTTTTTCAAAAGACTATGACTAAAAAACTAAATCAACACTGGTCAGCATGTACGGTATCACCGAAACCAAAACAGCGCCACACACTGGACAGGGCTGACCAACCACATCACACCCCCACATGCTTTGTTTTTCTTTTAGATTTTTCTGGAAAAAGAAATCCGGATTTTTTCTTTTACGTGTCACAATTTTCACTTTGGTTCCCCTAGCTGCGGCTCTTCAGAGTCTGCATTTTCTTGCCATATTGTCTTTCATTGATTTTCTTCTTTCTTTTTGGTAAAGCAGAGCAGAGCATTCCCTGTAAGGGCCGGGCTAGTGTTGGTCTCTGGCTGTGTTGCGACCACTTTTCCGCTGCGGTTGACGACACACGACATGGCAGAGCCAAGTGGACAGGAAGGTTAGGATCAGATCTGGGTCACCTTTCTCAGAGTACAACAACACCCACCACCATGGGTCAGTGAGATTGAGGAAAGGTATACTGAGAGAGAATACCACACACATTGGTAGAGACAGCCAGTGGTGGGAAAAAAAAGTACTCACATTTTACTTATGTAAAAGTATCAATACTGCAATGTAGAACTACTCTGTTACAAGTAAAAATCCGGAATTCAAAATGTTGTTGAGTAAGTATTGGTATCAAAATGTACTTAAAGTACCAAAAGTAAAAGTAGTCATTATGCAGAATTCAAGTTTTCAAATGTATAGAACTCTTTTTAAAATAGCAGATATACAAGCTCACAATGCGTTACAATGCGACACATTGTGAGCTTGTAGATCGGCTATTTTCAAATGGCCGAAATGTCTATAGGGCCGAAGTGGTTAATGTATGTATTGTAATAATAATCCAAATCTACCAAGTAAAGAGTAACTTAAGTTTTCAAATAATTGTAGTGGAGTAAAAGTACAATATTTGGATCTGAGATGTAGTGGAGTAGAAGCAAAAGTACTGAAAATTGGAAGTACGAAATGCATCAAAATTGTAATTAAGTACAGCACTTGAGTACATGTACTTAGTTACTTACCACCACTGGAGACAGCATAGGTAGAGACTAGTGCAAGATGTATGTTAGTTGTTCCTTACTTACAGTAGTGTACCAACTAACTGCTAAATAAACAAGTGCTGTCAGAATCACTACAGAAGATAAGATAAATAGCCTAATAGTAATGGTTATTGCAATATCAGCAGAAGTATTACTACTCCTTCTAGAAGCTCCTATTAAGAAATTAATTGTACAGTATAGCATATTGTTATCGAGTAAATTACTCAACAATATTACAACATTCCAAGAAAGATAACAAGGTGGAAATGTACTCTGAGAAATGTGCAACATTCTCCTATACTTGACCAGGAGCTTCATTCCACAAAAACTACTGTATATTTTAAATACAGAAATGCACATGTGTTGCAGTGTGTCCAATTGGGATCTTTAAGTATGTCTGCAAAATGTAGAATAAGGAATGGAGCCTTGGTTTATACCAACCATCTGGTTCTGCCTGACCCTGACCAAGATCTCATGCTCTCATAATGCAGGACAGCCACCACTGTGCTTTTACTATAACCACTAGCCATGTTTTATATGGCTATAAAACCATGAGATTTTTTTTTATTGATTTATTTAAATCTGCATCCATGGCTTCCAAGCTTTGTGATATGCTATTTTTCAAACAGTTTTGTTGTTGTTGAAGATTTTTGCCCATAATAACATGTCCAAAATAGAGGTGCCAGCAGGGTTAATGTGGTTAAAGTAAAATTTCAAAGCACATGTGTTATTTTTTAAATGAAAGCCATGTCGATACAGAAAGTCAAACGATGAAAAGTATTTTAATGTCCATGGCTTGATGATATTTTATGATATACCGTATGTATGTTACAGTAGGCTACTGCTGGTACCAGATGATGAAAGTGTGGCTTAGTTCTCTAGAGGAGAGAGCATCAGAGGACGGGAAAGGGTCCGTGTGTCTGTCCCCAGCGGGTGGACTGTAATGCTTTAATGTTCTGCAGATGTAACGTTGAAAGATGTATTCATGTCTCATCTATTTTTCCCTGTCTAGATTGTATCAGGATTAACTGTACCTCCAGTAAGTTACTGTTTCACCTTTCTTTCTCTTCTTTCTCTAACTCTTTACTGTGGGTTATTCTTGGGTTAAGTGTGTATAAAGCCAGCTGGTCCATCAGCTCCCAGCTGTTTGTTTGATTTATGGATTATGTGTGTATTGTGTAATTGACTTGATTGCTATGCTTTCTGTCTACAGCCATCACTCAATCCCCCAAATCACTGTTTTTTAACCACTTAAGCCCAATATACTTCGTCGCGTGACTAGTTGAATAGTCAAGACAGCTGATCTACAAACTCACAATGTGTCGCGTTGCGACGCGTTTGGGAGCTTGTAGATCAGCTATTTTTGATTTTTTTTTACATTTTTATTTTATTTCGTTTTGTTTTTACGTTTCACATTTTTGAAAAAAAATTGGAAACGTTCCCGTTTTTGTCCCCAAATAAAACCAGCCGTCCCAAAATAGGAAAGTATTTTTTTTTTTAAACCAACACTTTCATTCTACTATATCTGACTGGCATCCTGCATCGACAAAACACGTGGTGTTTTTTTGCCTCTGCCAGGATATAACAAGTCAGAGAGGAGATGGAGGCACGCTCAAATGAATGACAAGCCCACACTACGATTCTTCACACTCACCCACTTCTCCCTAATTAACAAACCTTGGCACTAGGAATCTCAGACTGATGTAAAATGCATGCTATGGAAGCACAGGTATTCTAACCATGCATGATTTCTCCCCGCAACCCCCACCTCTTTTTCTTTATTCCTTTTCTCTTCTTTTTTTTTTACACCTCTTGCAAATTGATGAGGCCTTTCAAGAGAGAAAGGAAGTACGGAGTGTGATTTTATTATTCTCATTAACCTGCCTCGCAGAGCAGAAAGAGAGAGGGGGACGGAGATGTTTCAGTGGGATTCGTACACTGTATGTATGTGTGTGTGTGTGTGTGTGTGTGGGGGGGGGGGGGGGGGGGGGGATTCGTACACTATATGTGTAGCAGTGGTGGAAAAAGTACTCAAATTATTTTCTTAAGTAAAGAATTTGAAATATAATTTGTAAAGAATTTGCTCACAACGCGTCGCAGCTTGTAGATCTGCTATTTTTAAATAGCCTAGGTATAAAATAGGGCTAAAGTGGTTAATGCATGTTTCATAATATCATAATTTATATCTGAAAAAGTAACTAGTAACTAAAGTTTTTGTTGTGGAGTAAAAGTACAATATTTGCCTCTGAGATGTAGTGGAGTAGAAGTAAAAGTACTGACAATTGTAAATACACCAGTAAAGTAAAAGTACCTCAAAATTGTACTTAAGTAGAGTACTTGAGTAAATGTACTTAGTTACTTTACACCACTGTGTGTGTGTGTGTGTGTGTGTGTGTGTGTGTGTGTGTGTGTGTGTGTGTGTGTGTGTGTGTGTGTGTGTGTGTGTGTGTGTGTGTGTGTGTGTGTGTGTGTGTGTGTGTGTGTTGGGGGGGGGGGGGGGGATTCGTACACTGTATGTGTATTGTGTGTGTGTGTGCGAGCGTGTTCTCAACAAAGAGGTTACATTGCAATATTTTGGGAGGCAAACCCTTCCCTGACATTTATTATTCAGGAACGGGTGATGAATTAATGATTGCCTCTCTGGGGTCATAAAACATGAGCCGTCTTCCTGTTTAATTATTCTGATTTGGATAGACGCATCTATCAGTCAGTACTATATCGGGATCAAAAGTTGCCAACTTGTAATTGAGACATCTGTGAGTTTACCCTCACGTCTCTGTTTGTGGTGAGTCACCCGCCACAACTATGAGGAGATGGCTCCGTTTCATGGCAAAGACGTTGCGTGTTTGATATGTGTTTTGTGAAGGGCCACGTGAAGGTTAAAGCTTGATGAGAATCGGAGTGACTTTGACAACGAGCGACGCGTTCCTCCTCCCTCTCCCTCTCCCTCTCCCTCTCGGTATTGCACCATCGTGACCTCCAGACATGCTCGGAGCCTCTCTTTACACCTTTCTAAATGCTAAGTAGCTTTCTTCATGCATCTTGCATCTCTCCCTCTTGTTTTTGTGCGGATGCAAGTCAAACGAACCACCGTAAGCGCTCTCTCTCTCTGTTTCCCTGGCTCTCACAATGCTTGGTTTAGAAGGTCGTTCTTCGTTTGTCATTTTTTTGTGTGTGTGGGTGTAATCTGAGCACAACGCTGAACACAGGTAGCTGTCTTCCTCTTGTCTGCCACACTTAACCCATTTAGACGGGGAAATAATCTGTGTAACCACTTTATCCATATTTCATGCTTTGGCAGATCTACAAGCTCATAGCGCGGCACAGATGTGGCGCTATGAGTTTGTAGATCAGACATTTTTGAAAAATCATGAAACATTTTGCAAATCTTTGAATAAATATATATATTTTAAGCAAATGTTTGTAACTCAAATCTTTGCTTCTGGGGGGTCCCTGGAAAAAAATGTTTTGAGATGGGGGTCCGCGGCCAAATACATATCATTTTGGGGGTCCTTGACATGAAAAAGTTTGAGCACCACAAAAAACATACGTTTAAAAAAAATCCTGGGTTAATTTATCCATTTGTATTTCTGAGAGTGTGTAATGTAACCAAATGGACCTACAATGGTTACATTTTTACACTCTCAGAGTTAAAAGAACACAAATGATTTTACTGATTAGTATTATTTTCCTTAACCTTTGGTTAATGTAATGTCTCTCTTGATTCAATATGATCATTGAAAAATAATTAAATATTTGAAGAGACGTCAATGGAAATGCTCCTCATTCACTCCTTCAGAGAGGAAGCAGCAGTTATTTTTTTCGTAGCCTCAGACCTAATTGTGTCAGAGGAGGAATGTTTAATTGAAGTTCTTGGAAAGAACTGTGTTAATAGCTAATGCACTTTTAAAATACCAAGCTCTATTTAAAAAAGGGTTAGTGCTTAATTTTACTTTTACTGTTTCTAGGTTGTTATTTTTTTCTCCTTTTATTATATTCGTGCCCCCCCCCCTCCCCCCTCCCCTCGTGTTAATTAATGTGTCTTGTCAGGCGCTGCAGCTCCTGGTCAGCTTGCTTGTTGGATGAGGAATTTCATCACCCATTCACGGAACACATCACTGTCAATTAGGGGACCTGGGCTCCCTGGGGCCGCCCGGAGCTGTCTGAAGAAAACACTGCCACTTCCACTTAGCGCCGCGCGCTGTGAGCTCGTAGATTGGCTATTTTCAGCCTATAAGAGATTTGGTGCAGAGAGGGGAGAGGGAAAAGAGCGGACCAGGCACATAGTCAACTAAGTATTAGTTTACTAAATATAGAGCGTTTAAGTGGTTAAACCACACTTGCAGATATATGTATTTATTTGGGGTTGGGTGGGGGAGTTGTCGGCGGTGCTCACGCTGGTGTTTACAGTGTTATTCATTTTCAGGGACTCGCACTATGATCATAATGTATGGTGAGATGCGATGGCAGCTGCTGTAAGCTTTTACAGTAGACTGTAAAAGGACATCTTGATGTGTCGTCTACGCGTCTTCCTGTGACTTTATCTTGGGAACATCACAGGCAGTGATTTTCTTCTCATATATTGGGTTATTTCGATCCTCTATTTAACGGTGCAAGAGACAACATTCTGCCGGTAGATCGTATACTGTCGTAACGTCAACACCGTGGTTGCATAAGGTTCCTTATTTCCCTGACGTACATCTTGTAAGGGAGCAATCACGCATGTTTGTTTCATTGCCAATATGGCAGCTGCCACTAAGTGTTTGGGTGGGTGGGGTTGATCAATTTAGAGCAGGGGTCTTTCAACAGGGGGTCCGGGACCCCTAGGGATCTTTGTGTGATTGGATTTTCTTTTTTTAACGAGGCGTTGTTAGCTTGCAGATCTGCTATATTTGGTTTGGTGTTGGTCTATGCAATCTATGAAAATACAATTGTATACAGTATGTAGTGGGGGTCCCTGCTTCATCTCTCTTTCAGCTAGGGGGTCCTTGGGCTGAAAACGTTGAAGACCCCTGACTTAGATTATTAATTATAAACAATAATTTGGGAACGGACACAATTATTGAAACAAATATTTCACTATCATAACATTTGGGGGTAAAGCAATACTTTCATTACACTTATTCATTTTAAATATCTGTGGATGTATTATTTTTTTATAATTTGTCTAGATAAAAAGGTGACCTTTAAGCAATGTGACTGCTACAGTACAGTACTGTTTTTCTGCATCACCCTACAGTAATATTATGCGTTAGAATTGGGGCGTTTACAATAGAGCTATACCCCCACTACAACCGTTGAGCAGCTCCACTGAAACAACGGGGGGCTAATTGGATGAGTGAAGGGCACCTGAAGGGTAGGTGTCGGAAGGAGGGCAGTCCTTGTGTTTCTCATTTATTACGGTGTATCAACCCAGATTGCTCTGAACTGGTTTAGGTGTACATACCAGCATGCAGCCATTACAGCCATTTTGATGGTGTTGCTTGCTTGAAAATAGCAGATATACAATTGTACTTGTCTTCTACTTACTGCACTTAATGTACTACCTATACCATTGGTTCTCAAAGTGGGGTCCGGGGACCCCCAGGGGTCCTTGGGAGGGGGGTACCAGGGGGTCCCCAGCTAAATTAGTTAATAAAGCGTCACAATCATTTTAACCCCTTTATCCATATGTTATACTTTGGCTATTCAAAAATAGCAGATATACAAGCTCATAGCGCTATGAGCTTGTATATCTGCTATTTTTGAATAGCCAGAGTATAACATATGGAGGCAATGTAGGGTTCAGGGGTTCAGTGTCTTGCCCAAGGACACTTCGACATGTGGACAGGAGGAGCCGGTATTCGAACCGCCGACCCACAGATCATTGGACGACCTGTTCTACTTCCTAAGCCACAGCCACCCAATGTGGGCATTATATTGGTGACGTCAGAGTAGCAGCCTCCCCCCATTTTAAGGCATGGCTCTGAAGGGGTCAGGGGTCAGTAGTACTGACCCGCACAGGGAATCCACGCCGGTATTAGAACATGTCGTGTTTAATTCTAGCAGCTGTGTTGTTGTCCCATAAACATGGTAGATAATTAAATAGACGATAGAAGATTAAGGTATCTTCATTTGCTATTCCCATCATGGCAGCCTTCACCTTCAAGCTCCATTACGCCCATGGAGCCAAGGTGAATATTCAAATCTGCCTCCGACTCGAGGTTGTCCATTAATTTGAACCGGGCCACCTCTGGCAGAGAGGTTTTGATCACTGTTCTACAGTGTATTGCACAAGGAGGGCCATGTGGGGATTCCATTTCAGCGTATACACTGACACTGTAATCACTGGCTTGCAAATAAAGCCTCCAAAATGTCAGCAATCAAAGCTCGTGAAAACAGCCGTCTAAGAGATGATTATTGTTCATTCCCCCAATGCAAAGCAATGATTCGCTTGTCCTGCATTGAAGAAAAACACTGCAGCACACATGTGTTCTGAATGATCAGTGACAACACGACACAATGTGTGAGAAATTCTATAAATATTCTATAAATAACACATTATGTGTGGAAGAAAGAAAACAAATCTTAACTCCAACAAAAATCTAGTCAGGTAAAAAGGGGGAAAATGACTGGTTCCTGGGAGAGGGGGAATTTATTTTCTGCATTCACCCAGTAGATGGCTGCTCAGATGGCTGATGGCTCAGATGACCATGAGCTGTTGGTGTATTGCTCAGGGACACTTCGAGACTTGGACTGGGGAAGCCAAAACTTGAACCGCGCAGCGGCGCAGCCTTCCGATTCCCAAGCAGCCTCTCTACCCACTCATGGCAGTCTATAGGTCAATGGTTCTCAAACTTTTTCATGTCAAGGACCTCCCAAAATGATATGTATTTGGCCGCAGACCCCCATCTCAAAATATTTAGTTCCCAGGACCCCCAGAAGCAAAGATTTGAGTTACAAATGTTCGCTTTAAAAAAATATATATATTCAAAGATTTGCACAAATCTGTACACGTTTTTCAAAAATAGCAGATATACAAGCTCATAGAGTGAGTCGGTCGGCGCTATAGCTTTCCACCATTGGTGTGTGATGTGAATGTGGGAAGTGAGGACGCTGGCGTTGACTGTTCGCCGCTTCACCTCCCAATGTATGAATGAATGAACCTACCGGTTCCGGTAGGAGACACAAAAGAGACTCTTTGTCTCCCCTACCGGAACCGCTGCCGATCATCAAATTATTGGCTTAGGAATGCGACAAAAACAAAAAAATTATAATCCATGAATTCAAGTCTCCATGGGGTGACTAATCGATAGAAAAACAAAATTTTGGGGCTGAACTACCCCTTTAAAATCAACACTCAGGATTCTCCAGTGTCTCGGTTTCATTAAACAGAGTTTACAAATAGCCGGTCTCTAGTGGGTGCCGCAGTCATCGTAATGGACACATTAGGAACTGAACATCTTCTCAAAAACGGAATGCTGCAACAAGAAAAGAAAAAAAACACACACACACACACACCAAAACGTGATGATGTTCATTTACGGTGACAGCATGGCGGTGAAGCGTTGTGTTACACGAGATGCCGGTCTACGTGACACGGTTGGGCAATTAGCTCTAAAAATACACCATCTTTTGGTGGGTCAAACGGGAGCCACGGAGCCTCCGTCTGATGCTCCATATTCATATTCACGTTTACCGGACTGTTCTCCATTCATGCTGTGTAATGTAATCAAAGACAGAACGAGCTCTTTCACACTTAAAGAGCATAACCCACTCGTCCCGATCATATTGGGAGCCAGTCTCGGTTTATGGGGCACTTAAAAGGCCATCTGAATACAACTGTGAAATCCTGAGCGTTCATTTAACTCTGAGAGCGTGCAAATGGAACCAAATGGACCCGCAAGGGTCCATTTGGTTCCATTTGCACGCTCTCAGAGTTACAAATGGATAAAATTAACGCTGAGGGATTTGACTGTGTAGCGCAAATGAATGGGTCACTATTGATTGTCATCATATGCCTTTTTTAACACCGTTTAACCTCTGAATGTTTGAACAATTTTCACAACCGGTTCTCAATTAGCAAAGCATCGATCGGAACAAGCGGGTCTCCTGACGTGGCTGTGGAGGGCGTGGCGTGCAGGCGTTGTACGCTGACCCGCTGTGCTGGGTCAGAAAGTGCTGTCGCCTCACAGCTAGAAGGTCCTGGGTTCGATTCCCGCCGGGCACGCTGTAGGGCGTGTTCTCTCCTCCGCGTCATCAGTGCCCATACCCTAGGTGGGGTTGGCGAAAGGGCCGATCTGTGTGGAGTTTGCATGTTCTTGTCCGTGTCCCCTAGGGTAGGTACCCTCACAAAAAACATGCAGTAATCCTGGTTTCTATAATGCCTCCCCCTGGTCAGTCAGGGCGCCTGATGGAGGGGAAAGGAATAACGAACTGGTTGGAATAACGTGTTCCTTCCACGCGCTACGTCCTGCCGGGGAAACTCCCCCCTGTCAGGGGATAAGAAGCGGCCTGCTCACTCTTCATGCGTTGAAGGAAGCATGAGCTCAGTTAGGGGCTCTCCCCAGGCTGGTAGAGGGAGAGTAGCGCCCAGGATTACAAGCTAGGAATTGGCACTGGGTGAAAAAAAAGAAAGGGTTACAAAAATCGTGGGATAGGCCTGGGCCGCAACGTGGCAGGTTCGAGTCCCAATCCCGACGACCTTTGCTGCGTGTCACTCCCCATCTCTTTCCCCATTTCCTGTCAGTCTACTGTCCTATATAAAAAAGCCCCAAAACAAATATTAAAAAAATAATAATAATCGTGCGATAAAAAAATATTAAAAAAAAAAATCCCTCTTCGGTCCGCCCTGGCGAGTCGCGGATGTAAAGGGGGGCAGCGTCCAGAAGAACCCGTATCTAGCATGTCATCTGGCCAGTACAGCCGGTGCACACAGATTGACTGGATAATCACATCTCCTCCTCTAGCCCCTGTACCGGCTATACTTTCTCCACTTGCTCCCCTCGGGCCAAAGTCAATGAGGCAAAAGGAGAGGCAACTGTAGATCCATCACTGCGGATAGATCACCATCAGGCGAGGACACTAGAGAGGTCCCGGGTATACTGCAGTGAAGCCCCGACTAGAAAGGTCCTCGCTATCTTTGGCCGGCGGCGGCGAAAGCAAAAGACCAGAGCGGCTCGGACCGTACAGGCAACGGCCCTACTGCAGGCATAATCCTATATACCTCAACAGTGGTCTGTGTCACGCAGGAGCTTGCGTTTCTTAATACGTTTGACCTCTTTCCTCCCCCTTTTTCCCTTTTTCTTTCCTCCATGGAGAGAGCAACAAGGACAGGATGATGGAAGGCAAAGATCAAGCATCCTTTCAAGTCTGACTCCATCCCATTATTTCATATCTTACCCCCCCCACCCCCCCCTTCCCTTTTAATCCCTCGCACCAAGTCGTGTGGTTTCAATCCCGCCCCGGTGTTTAGTGCTTACAAAGCAGAACTGTGCCTCAGAGATTGAGTGTGTCCCAGTGCTTTGGCACCCTCACACATTTGCATACACATTGCACTGGGGGGGCTTTGAAGATAGTAGAAAAAGAGGAGGGGGGAAATAAATAAATAGCCATAAATGGGTTCGGTGGAATGAACCTGTCCCCGTCCCCCCCACGTCCCCCCTCCTGAATTGCCTCCCCACAGTGGCTGAGGCATCTGAAGCCTGGGGACTTTTAATATTGTCACAGTGGTGTGTCTTCAGTGGTCTGTTTGGTTATGTGTATGTGTGCCTAGCAGGGGAACACGCAAGGGCTAAGTATACGACATGATACAAATTTTCCAAGACATCCAAGACAACAGACGGGGGCCCTAATAACCGCACGGCTTCCATGTGGATCTCAGACTTTTTAGGTTGCCAGTCTATGACATCAGTCCGCTGTGATGAATGACTCTAAATTGGGGCAAAGGTTTCAGCCCCATTCGACCACCTATGACTTTTAACACATTAAAGGGATAGTTCACCCCCAAAATGACATTTTTTCCTATCGATTACACATCCCATGGAGACTTGAATTCATGGAGATTTTTTTGTTTTTGTCGCATTCTTAAGCCAACAATTTGATGACCGGTGGCGGCTCCGGTAGGAGACACAAAGTGACAACTTTGAGTCTCCTACCGGAGACATTAGCATCTTTCCGCTGGTCATCCATTTTTGGCTTAGGAATGCGACATAAACAAGGAAATCGCGAAGTGACGCGCTGTGAGCTTGTATATCTGCTATTTTTGAATAGGGTTTCAATACTTACATTATAAACATTAAAGTTAAATACTATAGTACTAACATCATTGAAAAACATTGTGGAGATAAGTCCTAATTGGCCTAATGGCAGCGTGCACAAGAAATCGGTCGCTGGGCGGATCCACTGGTTTGCGAGATTAACCCCGGACACACACAGAGACCCACAGACCGACAGACAGACAGTATTTCTAGATGGCTCGCCTCCTACAGAGTCATGCCGTAGTATAATTGGGTATGGGTATTTCTAAATACTCTAACTGTACCTTTGAAGAGAGATTGATTGATTTTCTGGAAAATGAGTTGCGGCACACGGTTCTCTCTCGTTCTTTGATGGCTGAATGTGATTACGGTCTCTCTTCTGATCTTTTTTGGCACCTTGACAGGTTGTTGTGATATCCTCATTCATGTCTGCTTGACTGTGGCACAGTTCCAGCAGCAGTGTTAGAATGGTTGGTTTTTCAAAATGTGTTGATTGCTGAAGTGAAAGTCCATTAGTATACGTGCAGTTTCTATAACAATACCGGGAAAGAAAATGTAACAAAATATAATAATGATGGGCATGCTATGATGACCTAACCAACAGGTCACATAACAATACAATACACATACTAAGCTTTTGTCTGGCTTTCTCACTCAAGGCATATCCACACCCACTCATGTTCTGCTGCTGTGCAAATAGAAATCACATTCTGTATTTTCGCTTCTTTTTTTTTTCTCTCTCCTATACTGATTTGTGACGGGCCTAAACTTATCTGCCATTCCATGTCAAGAGGCTCAATTTTTAATACCGGCGTTCTTCTCTGCATCACTATTTCGTTTATTGTTGTTTTGGATGAGAGAAATAGAATATTGGGTTGCCAGTCTGATAGGTAAACAAGCTGGAGAGTGATGCCCTGTAGACTAGAGTCTTGTCTTGCTCTGTTGAAGCTGTCCGGTAGTCATTTGCTGCCACCAAGTGGCCTGTTACCAAATAATACACCCACATAACAAGCTTACAGAAAGGCATTTATGCTTTCATGAGCTTATCTCCCCATTTCCATTGTCTATTGCTTATAACCCCACCTGGCATGATCACATCGTATTGTACATGATATCGAAGCGTGTTCGTCCTTACAATTTGTCTCTGATAGGCTACAGAGCAGATGCGAATCCCATGCAACATCAGCTTGCTTTAACCCATTAAGACGGAATATTTGTGCAAATCTTTGAATGTATTTACATTTTAACGAGTGCCGTGCTATGAGCTTGTATATCTTGTATATTTTTGAATAGCCCAAATAAATCTAGAAATGACACGAGATGCGTTCCCGGTCTCAAAGGGCTAAGAATATCGTAACAACCTGGCTTCTTCATTTGAACGGCTGCCTCCATCCTCCATTGTTTGAAGAAAGCAGTGTTCAGTCAGAACTCTATAAACTCCAGAGGTTCCCATCTAATGAACCGTCCCGAACAGAAAATGCAACTCGGGAGCGATGTGTTTTTTTTATGGCCCATTAGCTATGTTTACCTTCCTCTGTCAAACCACTTAAACTCACACTTTCCTCCTTACCTCCCTCTTTCTTTCTCCATCTCTTTATCTCCTCTTTCTTAGTTTGTCTTTTGATGATGTATGCGTGTGTGTACTGTATAGGATGATTCATACTTAGCGTGCGCTCCTGTGTCGTGGCACCGAGTATATCAGATCTATAAGCTGAATTGCACTTATTCACCTTATTCTTGGCCCTTCTCCGGGCGGCGCCATTGCCCTTCAATATCAATATCTGTCCACTTCCTCCCTAGTAGGCTAAAGGTGTAATGCAGGTAATCGGTGTGTTGCCAGGTCTATGGAAACAAGCCCCCAAAAAAGCAACCAGGCTAAGTTTGACCACTTTACGTCAGTTATTTTAAAATAGCTGATCTACAAGCTGACAACGCGTCACATCGTGACATGTTGTGAGCTTGTACATCTGCTATTTTCAAAAAAATATGTGGGGAAAACTGAGATTTTATGAATATTTTTGAACAACAAAAATCTTGTATGGGGGTCCCTGGCACAAACTATTTTCAGATGAGGGTCCGCGGAAAAATACATATTAATCTGAGGGTCTTTGACGTGAAACAAATTTGGGAACCACTGGTTTAAAAGACATTAGGAAGCAAGGCAAAATAAGCAACGTCACTTAAGAATCGAGCCCAAAGTCGCTTAATTATAAGCAGGCATGGCAACACTGGTAAACAGGAAACCCCCCCCCCCCACTCCCCTACCTTCCTACCTACGACCAGGAATAAGGTGAATAGATCAGCTATTTTTGGTACTCAACATGGTGCACACGACCAAGTGTAAATCAGGCTTATAAGCATGCATGTGTGTCTAACCATTGTTTGGGCTGTCCTGCAGGCAAAGGACCAGAGACAATTTTTGCGGGCCAGAACCTGAACGATAACGAGTGGCACACGGTGCGCGTGTTCAGGAGGGGAAAGAGTTTGAAACTGACCGTTGATGATCTGCCGCCAGTGGAAGGTATACTTCTTTATCCCAGGTCCTAGAAATGGAATAGCAATTCTCACGTTTTTAGAGTTAAAGATCTTTCAAGGCAATCGTTGGGGCTTTCGTAATATAGGTAAGAAGCTCCATTACCGGAACAAAAGAGAGAAACAAACAAATAAGTGTATTGCTACTGTAATGCACTGTAGTTTAAAGGTATGTATTCTGATAGGAATCATTGCTATAGAGTGTTTGTTCAGTAACAGGAGTCTCCATGTCTCTCCAGGTCTTTAATAAACAGAAAATAAATTTTCAGGTAGGTGACAACATTTCAGCCAATCAGGAGAGAGTACCCATGTATCAGCTTCATTTTGATAGTGATCCAGTTCCAATTATGTCTGCTCATTTATTTGTGTCATCACTTCCAATTTCACTTGTTTAATCTGTATCCTGACTGAGTTCTCTATCCTGATTGGATACAATTGGTATCCTGACCTGAAAATGCATTTTCTGTTTAATAAAGAGCTGGAGAGACATGGAGAGACTCCTGTTTCTGAACAAACACTCTATACCAATGATTACCATCAGAATATATTATATATATATATCACTTACCCTACCTTTTAATTAATGACTTTACTGTATTTTGGCGTTTTGCTAATCTGCAAAAAAGCCCTTATATATGCATTATTTTCTTCTGGACTAAACTATCGCGGCTCACTTTATTCTTGCTTCAGTTAAAAGGATCTACTGTATCTTGCCTTCAGGCAAATACGGTGAAAGAATGCAGCTGTCGTTCTTTTTTTCCAACCTGCTTTGGCCTCCTTACACACTGACTTCAAGTAGAGTTCAAAATTGGTTTTAAAAACGTTTTTTAATTACTGTACCTTCAGAGCCCTGCATGGTTTAGTGCCAGTCCAGATTCATTATTGTAAAAGTACAGCCTTAAGTCTGCATGCAAATCACTGCTGACCTGCAGTATTTCTAATATTCTAAGTTTAGGCAAGAAACTAAACCTAATGAGCCGTTTGCAATCAGGAACTTTGAACCTGCGAACAAATTAAGACAAATACTTCCTTTGATAAATGTTATGTCTAAATGTATTAAGTCTCTTTGCTGCTTTAAAATCTGTGAAACTTAAGTTGTGAATTTAAGATGCGTTGCTAAATGTCTTGGGTAAAATATTGTAGTTTTGAGTTCAGGTTCATTCTTTGTCTCCCTTCTTCCTCTGTGATGTATTAATATGATCTTTAATGATAGTATTTGCATTACCAGGAGACAGAAATGACCACTCCCCACCCAATTCCCCAATAATAACCTCCACCCCTCCCTCCCCTCCTTCCCTCCGTCAAAGGTCAAATGGCGGGCGACCACACCCAGCTGGAGTTCCACAACCTGGAGACGGGCATCGTGACGGAGAAGCGCTTCATGACCATGGTGCCGTCCAACTTCATCGGCCACCTCCAGAGCCTCTCCTTCAACGGCATGGCCTACATAGACCTGTGTAAAAACGGCGACATCGACTACTGCGAGCTCAACGCCATGATCGGCTTCAAGAACATCATCGCCGACCCGATCACCTTCAAGTCGCGCTCCAGCTACGTGACGCTGACCACGCTGCAGGCCTACTACTCCATGCATCTCTTCTTCCAGTTCAAGACCACCTCCTCCGACGGCCTCATCCTGTTCAACAGCGGGGACGGAAACGACTTCATCGTGGTGGAGCTGGTCAAAGGGTGAGTGTTTCTCAAACTGTTTCGTGTCGCGTGTCCTCTCCTCCACGTCATCAGTGCCCATACCCTAGGTGGGGTTGGTGAAGGGGTCTTTCTGTGTGGAGTTTGCATGTTCTCCCTGTGTCCCCTAGGATATGTACCCTCACAAAAAATATGCTGTAATCCTGGTCTCTATACTGCCTCCCCCTGATGGAGGGGAAAGGAACTGGTTGGAATAACGTGTTCCTTCCACGCGCTACGTCCTACCGGGGAAACTCCCCCCTGTCAGGTGATAAGAAAGGGCCGTCTCACTCCTCATGCATTGAAGGAAGCATGAGCTCAGTTCGGGGCAGAGGGAGTGTAGCGCCCAGTATTACAAGCTTGGGCATTGGCACTGGGTGAAAAATTGGTTACAAAATATTATAAAATCATGTCAAGGACCCCCAATTTAAAATGTACTTGGCAGCGTATCCCCCCCCCCCCCCCCCCCCCCATCTGAAAAGTTTTTTTGCCATGGAGGACCCTCATACAGGATTAGTGTTAATATATATAATTTTTTTTTAAATGTTTTGAAAATAGCAGATCTACAAGCTCACAACAACGTGTCCCATTGGCACACATTATGTGGCCTTCAAAATCTTTGGGCTAGTTTTGCCAAAATGTGTGAATTATTGTTTAAACCAGTGGTTCTCAAACATTTTCATATCAAGGACCTCCAAATTAATTTGCATTTGTCTGCGGAACCCCCCATCTGAATTTTTTTTTTTGCCAGTGAGCCCCATACCAGATTTGTGTTGTTAAAATAATATTTTAACAACACAAATTATATATATTTTTTTGAATATTATTCAAAAAATATATAAATATAAAAAAATATAGAAAATAGCAGAATTACAAGCTCACAATGTGTACTACTGTATAAGGTCACTGTGATACAGCCTAACATGTTTTTAGCCTGCTGTAGTTATTGACGTGAAGTTGAAAACAAACAAACAACAAAATCAGCCTAGGGTGTTGTGCAGGGACGGATTAACCCCCGCAAGGGCCCTGGGGACGCCATTTTTTCAGCCCCCCCCCCCCTAAACAAATGTGGATTTTTGGGGGGGGGGCTAGTGAAAGTTACAGGTATGGTGTGTATGACATGAAATCCTTCATCATATTCCATCATATATGGCCCTTGAAGGGCCCCAGGAGCCCTTTGTCAGGGCCTCAAGCCCAGCGAGAATTACTGCTGTAAATACAGAGGAGGGGCCCACACATTTGATATTTGATTAACCTATACATTTCATTTTAGTAAATTGTCGATGGCCGCGCGGTCCAGTTCCATCGAAGGACCCCTAAGAACCCAGGGCCCTGGGGCCACGGCCCGGCGGCCCAATGGCTAACACAGCCCTGCTGTTGTGCCTCATGTGTCCTAGTCGCTTCTCTTGGGCTTGTTTTCATAGACCTGGTTGCTTATTTCTCTCACAAAATATGGCAACACTGGAGAAAGGTAGAATTTATTTTGGAGTTTCTTCATGTTGTGGACAGAGCTCTTCTATTTACCTCTGCATTTGTTCATTGGAGAGCCTTTGCTTTTAAGTCTTGCTGTTTTAGTTTCTACTGTTGTCTTGTGCAAATGTGCATTTTAAGTAATTTGTGAATTCATTATTTAAAAACAAATGACTTATGATGTTGTGGTTAAAAATGCTAAGCTAAGCTAAATTGAGCTTTTTATATTTAAGCTAAGTAAGTAGCAAACAATAATAATGATTATAAGGATAG
Source organism: Gymnoscopelus braueri (assembly GCF_963280865.1). NCBI lineage: Eukaryota > Metazoa > Chordata > Actinopteri > Myctophiformes > Myctophidae > Gymnoscopelus > Gymnoscopelus braueri. The sequence goes on from NC_137619.1 coordinate 41,672,784, forward strand.
TGATTAATAGTACCTCTATAGTCAACTAGCCAATGTATAATGGGTTAAAGGGGTTAATTTTGATAATGATTTTGCTATATTAACTGATTTAGCTGGGGACCCCCTCAAGGACCCCACTTCACGAACCACTTGTCTCTGGGATAGATCTAACATCAAAACATTGATGCTTTCTGCTCAGGTTTAACGCCACACCAGTGAATAGGTACTGTGTATTAGCCCTGAAACATGACTGTCATACCATGACAGTCATGGTGCCGAGTCCCCCCGGTTTATAGCGGTGTTCGATTTTTTTTACATTGCCAACTCTCACATGTACATAAACGTTCAGATTTCAAATATAAAGTGCTTACCCCCGAGCCACGGATGTTACAAGGCGATCCGGACCACGATAAGTACCCGTATCTCCTGTATTGTTCAATAAAAAGCATTTTAATCCGATCGCCGGCCATTTTTATTTTATTATTTATTGTTTTGTAATGTATCAGAATACACCTCCCAATCATTAGTGTCGCTGAAAGGTTGAAAGTACAAAGAGACAATTTGGAGAAAATGGCCGGTGATCGGATTAAAATGCTTTTTATTGAACAATACGGGCGATACGGGTACTTATCGCGGTCCGGGTCACCTTGTAACATCCGTGGCTCGAGGGTAAGCACTTTATATTTGAAATCTGAACGTTTATGTACATGTGAGAGTTGGCAATGTAACAAAAATCGAACACTGCTATAAACCAGGGGGACTCGGCACCATGACGCTTGCATACAAGCGTCATGTGAACCATGGCTAACTGTGTATATACCGGCACTTCTATTCCTAAAAAGTTGTTGGCAAGCAGAACTTTTTCTTTTGTTTTGAGTTGTTTCTAATTCCCCCTCCATGTTTGTATTGTCCCTGTCACTGCCAATCCCTATTGCTGGGTCTGGGGGGGGGGGGGGGGGGGGGTTGGGAGGGTGTGTAGACAACCACATGTCTCCTCCGATACACATTGCCAGAATTGCCAGACGCTTCTTTTTCGCCTGACAGCATGTGGAGTTTTCGCAGTTCCACTCCCCGCTGAATAGGCACTCCCCGACCGATCCGTAGGAGTCACCGGCGCAGCGTCAGAGATCACCTCCCCTTTGCCAACTACTCACCCACGAACATGACCTAATCGTGTTCGTTTGGAGCGCCCGGCCAAGCCGGAGGCGGCACTGTGGAGGAATCGTACCCCCAGTCTCCACAGTTGGTAGAGACTGGGGGTACCCCAGACGACGCCCTGGCAAGCAGAACATTTTAAGCCATTAAGCCCGGGAACGCATTTGTGTCATTTTAGATTTTAGCTGTAACCATTATTTTATACTTTTGACTATTCAAAAAAATAGCAGATATACAAGCTCATGGCGTGGCACCGAGTGCCGCGCTACGAGCTTGTAGATCTGCTATTTTTTTTTGAAAAATCTAGGAACATTATTTTGTTCAAATCTTTGAATGTTTTTTAAAGCGAACATTTGCAACTCAACTCTTTGCTTCTGGGGATTCTACAAATGTCGTCTAAATCCTAACAGTTTTTTGGAAAAAGCGTATGTTGTCTCAAACTTTTTTCATGTCAAGGACCCCCAAAACGTGGACCCCCATCTCAAAACATATTGTTCCACGGACCCCCCAGAAGCAAAGATTTGAGTTACAAATGTTATAATATAATATATAAAAATGATATATATATTCAAAAAGATTGTAAAAACATTACACAATTTTTTAAAATATAGCCCCACTGATGATATGTTAAGAAATCTAAAAATGACAGAAGAAATTCTTTCTCGGTCTAAATGGCCCTGCATTTGAAGCAAATAGAGTAATACATGCAGTGAACAAAACTAATATTGTTCAAAAGGTGCATATTCAACACTGAAACATGCAAACACAAACATTACAGATTATCCAGTGTTATTTCAATTGATGTACACTTATGCTAAACATCTGACTCTACTCTAGGTATCTACACTATGTGTCTGACCTGGGAAACGGAGCCCACCTGATCAAAGGCAACTCCAACAAGCCTCTGAACGACAACCACTGGCACAACGTCATCATCTCCAGGGACACCAACAACCTCCACACCGTCAAGATCGACACCAAGATCACCACCCAGACCACCACTGGAGCCAAGAATCTGGACCTAAAAGGTGTGTAGGCACGTCGTCATCATCATGATCAACCTTTATGTCACCTTACCAAACCATTATGGAACTAACCTTATTTTCAATGGTATAAATGTAACATTAAAATGTTTTTTTTTAAAGGGATAGTTCACCCAAAATATTTCTATCGATTAGTCACCCCATGGAGACTTGAATTCATGGATATATTTTCGTTTAATAATAATTTGATGACCAGCGGTACGGTGGTGTCAAACTGCTGGCCCACAAACTAGGACGGGAAGATAAATTGAAAATAATACTAATAATTAAGACATTCACATCTTGATATTATGTGTGTGGCAGCCGTTCACTCTCTCCCCTTGCCTCTGCCAAGCTGGCAAAGCTACTGTCGCGTAAACATGGAAAACAATGGAGGCAGCAAGTGGCCCCCCGCTGTGAGTAAACGCCTACCGCTAGGGCCTCGCTCACAGTATGTTGTCTCTTTTACAGTCAACTAGAACGGAGAGTGAGTCATTTATTGCCTTCTCCATAAGCACCGACATGACTCATGATGAAGCTCAACTGGGAATGTGTGTGCTGATGCATCTTTGACTGTCACTGAGGAGTTTGTGGAGATGATATGTTATGAGGCGTTATGTAGCAAAAGCCAGAAAATGGACGATGCCAGTGTAGTATTCACAACAATTAATTGTATTACACCCAATAGAGTACAGAAGTCCTGACGTCACTTGTTCATCCCCTGGTTCGTAAAGTAATTTCTCTATGGAGAATAACATCGTGTCATCATAGAATCGTCTCATATAAGAATTGGGGTCCAAAAATAAACAAACTGTCTCGGCGAAATTGTCAGGGACGAGGCTCTGTATCGTTTATGATAGTCAGTCACTCATATTTGATACAGTTTGTTATTGGCAAAAAAATTACTAATTCGGCGGAAGTAAAATTAGCGTTTTCTCACCGTCAGTTGATGCTTCATATCCATAAGAGTAAAATCGCCGGGGTCATTTGTTTATTTTTGGAACACAGTTCTTATTTGACACGATATTAAACACGTCTATGGGAATTCAGAACGGGGGGGGGGGAAACGCGACCCAGGTAGGATGTGTAAATTACGTCAGACTTCGGTGCTCTATAGAATAGAATAGACTTTGTTTGCCATTTGCACAAGTGCATAGGACATTTTGGAGCTCAGCTCCCAGGGTCAGCATTTTAAAAGAAGACAATGGACTCAACCATCAGCAATTTGACACTATTTTGCAGTGGTGTAAAGTACATTTACTCAAGTACTGTACTTAGTACACTTTTGAGGATTTTTTTACGTTACTCGCGACGCATTGTGAGCTTGTAGATCGTCTATTTTCAAAAGATTTTTTCACAACTTGTGAAATGGGACACTATGCATAATGAGTACTTTTACTTTTGGTACTTTAAGTATATTTTGATGCCAATACTTTTGTACTTTACCGGACTTTTACTTGTAATAGAGTATTTCTACACTGCAGTATTGATACTTTCACTTAAGTAAAAAAAAATTAGTACTTTTTCCACCACTGCTATTTTGTCAGAAGATTATATTATGCCACTCTGAAGTCTGCAGATTGAGCAGACTGGGTTGTGCTGAAATTAGGCTATGTCTGGAAATACAGACAGTGCTTGAATTGGCTTTGTACTCATCGGTACAGACTGAGTACCAGTTCTGCTCATTTCTTTCTCACTTGAGCACCCTTATTAGCCTACTTATAAATACGTACCACCACTTACTGGTGAATCTAGCAATGCATGTTCATACCTAGATTCCCTCAGCGACCAAATTTCCCCAGCGACCAACCTGTCACCCAAATTTCAAAGTTGGATACAGTGATATGAGGCCAGAAGCCATCACTACAGAAGAAGTTGGGATCATTAATGAAGTGGAGCAGCAATGCCCACGCATTCAGCCTCATTCACGAAACATGACGTAATATTTCATCATAAAGTGCAGAATTCTGAAGTATATTTTCACAAACATAATTGCTCAGCGCGTCGCGGGTTCGAATCCCGATCTCGACAACCTTTGCTGCGTGTCACCGTCTCTCTATGAATAAAGCCACTAAAAGCCCCAAAAAATATCACAAAAAATAGAAGAGATTAGAATCGTGTGATTCTTAAAGGCATACTAGGTAACGTTTTCAACAAAACTAAAGTTAACTTGTAAATCTTTTGTGAGTGGCAAAAGTTTCACAACACCCACTCCATGTATTTCACCCCCGGAAGCCTTTTATTTATATATTTTCTATTGAACGTGGACTGGGGGGACTTTCCCGGGGAAATGACGTCATCTGGCCGGAAAACGGAGGTGGAAATGCACTGGTTTCCTGTTTGGCCAGGAACTACCGCAACGGTTTCCTGTTTGGCCAGGAACTATCGCGCTAATAACGAAAAGGAACCTCACGCTGATTTTAAGAGAATGTAGGATTGGAAGATCGAAAAAGAACAGAAAAAGAAAGCACAGCTCATGGTAACTAATGCTCCACTGGCTAAGAGAAACGATCCGTAGATAGTATAAAACAATTAAAAGATCGCTTTTTGAAACGCTTCCGGCTTCCGGTGAAAACGAATGGAATTCTGGGTAATCGAGGATTACGGAAATTGTATGCAGTGACGGTAGTGACCAGCAGAGGTTGCTAAAAATCGTTAGTTGTGAATTTGCATTGTACAACTATTCTTAACAAAGAGAGAAGAGCACCCAATCCATAAATCTACTTACACTGAAAATGGGGTTGTTTATGGCACACAACTGAATACTAAGTATACTTAAGTATTCACTATTTATGTCTGTTATTTAAAAAAATATATAAATATCGACTTATCAATGGCTGCAACTTTATACTTTATCCAACTTACAGTGTGCTTAAAGGAGCCAATCTACAAGCTCACACATGTGTCAAATCGGACTTTAATTAATATACAGTAAGTGAAGAAGCTGTGCATATTGCAGAGTGTGCTTGAGAGCTGAGGCAGAGTGCAATAAGGGAGAGACCATGACAGTATCAGCAAATGTCCATTCATATCTCAACACGTTTTCTTTTGTCATGTTTCTGTGAAGAAAAACAAAACCACCCATTATGACATAATGTCTTGCCCGAGGCTAATCGTTTTCCAGGTCCTCATCTTCATTAAAAGACTTTAACGTTGCATGAAAGAATCACTTTAATTGTTAGCTCAACGTTATTAGCTCAAGGGACCATAAGTGGCTCTACAGTATGTGCTGTAGTGTGGAAACTAGGCATGACTCATTGAAGAAGATGAAGATGAGTTTATTGTCAATGTACAGTGTACACAAGCCGGTTGAAGTAAATCTTTTCATATATCCCTCCTATACGCAATCCACCCACACATACTGTACAGGTCAGAGCCATTGTTGATTTTGACAACAAAAACAATTCGACTACCTTTTTTCACTGACAAAAACTAAATAAAAAACTAATTAAAAACTAAGCTACGATGACTAAAACTAAGACTAAATATATTGACAATTTTGTCAACAAATAAAAACTAGACTGAAATGTTAGTGAGGGACGAGTGTAGAAGAGATCCAGTAGAACTAAAAGACTAAAGTCATTTTATGTTTGGTTGCGCTCGGGTGTTGCGCTCTGAAAATAGCAGCATGCAACCAAGTGTAAAATCAGCCATTACGACACCATCAAGGCCCGCCAAAATACATTTTAGTCATTCTAGTCACCAGCTCACAACTGGAATACACCCTCCTGTCATTGCCAGGGATCAAACCTGTGATCATTTGGTTACTTGCCAACCTCTTTACTTATATAGGGCCATTACTGAGTGAACACAACACAGACGCTTGTGCTTAATGATTTGTAACTCTAGGCAAAACAAAAAGAAAAGAAGAAAAAAAGACATCAGATTAATGGTACATTCAAAACAAAAGAGATGATTACTCCCTTGGAAAACAACATTTTAAGTAGACTAATTGGGTGATTTATTTTAGGATGAAAGCCATCAGCATCTCTATACACAGTTTGAACTAACCATTAATCTCATAACTGAATATGATTATAATAATTATACTGAAATCCTGATTTGGGATAATCCCTGACTACTGGTTTTCAGTCAGTTACAGTAGTTACTTTGTAGATTTTGATTATTATTACAAAACATACATTGACCACTTCATTTTGGCCATTTGAAAATAGCCGACGCGACGCATTGTGAGCATGTAGGTCTGCTATTTTCAAGAGATTTTTATACATCTTGAGAAAACTTGAAATGGGACATTCTGCATAATGAGTAATTTTACTCTTTAAGTACATTTTGATGCCAATACTTTTGTACTTTCACTCAAGTACAATTTGGGATAATGCCAGACTACTGGTTTTCAGTCAGACGTAAAAGCAACCCAGTTTATGGGAAATAATAATAGTTTTACATTAGGATGTTAGGTACAGATAGTCAGGTAAAGTCAACTACTTTTTATATACGGTATATGATGACACCAATATGTTAAGGTAGGGTAAGTTATTTTTTTTGTTAAAATAAGTGTTAAAGGAGTAGTTCACCCAAAAAATTACTTATTTTCTATCAATTGCACACCCCATGAAGCCTTGAATCCATGGATTTGTTTTTGTTTTTGTGGCATTCCTAAGTCGATAATTTGATTCCCGTCTCCTACTGACTAATGTATCCGGTAGGAGACACAAAGTAGATTATTTGTGTCTCCTACCGGAAATACCCGGTCATGAAATTATTGGCTTAGGAATGCCACAAAAACAAAAATAAATCCCTTAATTAAAAGCTTCATGGGGTGTGCAATTGATAGAAAATAAGTCATTTTCAGTACTCCGTCCCTCCAGCTTTTGATTAAACCGAACATTTATTTTCAGTTTGGGATACCAGATTTTAGCCAATCAGGAGAAAGAACTCACAGAGGAAACAGATTAAACAAGTAAAATTGGAACTGGAACGCAAAGCAATTCAAGCTGATAAATGGGTACTTTCTCCTGATTGGCTGAATATTGGCCACCCACCTGTAAATGTATTTTCTGTTAATTAAAGATCTGGAGAGACGCAGAGACCCCTGCCTGCTCCTAGCAATGATTATTATCACAATATGGTGCTTTCAGTGGTGGAAAAAAGTACTCAAATTCTCTACTTAAAAGTACCAATACTGCAATATACTGTAGAAATACTCTGTTACAAGTAAAAGTCCAGAATTCAAAATTTACTTGAGTGAAAGTACAAAAGTATTGGCATCAAAATGTACTTAAACCAAAAGTAAAAGTAAAAGCAAAAGTAAAAGTACTAAATATTTGAAAATAGCAGATCTACAAGCTCACAACGCGTCGCGATGCGACGCGTTGTGAGCTTGTCGATCGGCTATTTTCAAATAGCCTATGTACAAAATAGGGTTAAAGTGGTTAATGTATGTTTCATTATATCATAATTTATATCTGAAAAGTAACTAGTAACTAAAGTTTTCAAATAATTGTAGTGGAGTAAAAGTACAATATTTGCCTCTGAGATGTAGTGGAGTAGAAGTAAAAGTATTGGAAATTGGAAATACTCAAGTAAAGTACAAACACCTCAACATTGTACTTAAGTAAATGTACTTAGTTACCTTCCACCACTGGGTGCTTTAACCTTTTAACAAAACCTTTTTGTTTTAACCAAAAAAAACTATCACTTAACCTACCTTTAATAAATAGGATGAGGTATGCAATATACATAGCCTACTGCTTCTTTTTTTCTTTTTCTTTCTTTTTTATCAGTCTTCCACTAGAGGTCAATATTGTCACATGTCCAATACATAGACTAGCACACAGCCACTGTGGTCTCCTCGTTCCCCCTTTGAGGGACAAGATGCTGTGAGAAGCATGATGAGAATGGCTTAAATTCTGGACAGGGAAGTTGGGCGTGGACATGTGTCCACGGCAGTGGTGTAAAGTAACTAAGTACATTTACTTAAGTGCTGTACTTAAGTACACTATTGAGGTGTTCGTACTTTACTTGAGTATTTCCAATTTCCAATACTTTTACTTCTACTCCACTACATTTATTTGAAAACGTTAGTTACTAGTTACTTTGTAGATTTGGATTATTATTACAAAACATACATTACCCACTTCAGCCTTATCTACATTTCGGCCATTTGAAAATAGCCGATCTACAAGCTCACAATGCGTCGCGATGCGACACATTGTGAGCTTGTAGATCTGCTATTTTCAAAATATTGTTTATACATTTTATATATTTGAAACCTTGCAAAATATGGGACATTCTGCATAATGAGTACTTTTACTTTTGTACTTTACGTATATTTTGATACCAATACTTTTGTACTTTTACCTAAGTACATTTTTAATTCCGGACTTTTACTTGTAACAGAGTATTTCTACATTGCAGTATTGATACTTTTACTTAAGTACAACATTTGAGTACTTTTTCCACCACTGCTTATAGGGCAGCAATGATCCATGTGTATTTTCCTCCTCAATTCTCCCGGTACCTGCAATATAACGTTTTTTGCATATTGGTCCCGGGACGCCGGCTCCATGTCGGCGATGGATGGTTTCTTTTCCCTCCATAAATGATTAAAAATGTCACTCCATAAATATTTTAACTCAACAACGTCATAGCTATGCATTGCTGTCGCAAGTAGTTGTTTAACAATTCACTGCACTGCACTGTACACGACTAAAACACAGCCATAATTAATGTAGGCTGTATGGACTTTATTAGGCCATAACTAATCAAAACGTGGGTTTTCTGAACAACCAGGACAGGATTTGTGACTTTCTAGTCATCCTATCATTGCATGATAAGGAGTGCATCGTGCATCTTTACAGACGCACTGCATGTTTGCTGGATAATATGACCTATTGCCATCAGGCTGTCAGTATTGGGTTGTTTTCTTTCCAAAACCAGAAAGGCTCGTAGATAATTTGTGCCTCTATTATAACAGTGCTGTTATGTACAACATTATCAAGTCACTGAATGTGTAAATATTATACCTGAACTCTTTACTGTGTAATAGGCTCTCATTTGTACACTCTCAGAGTTACACACCTTTTTAAGGGGCCATTTGGAACCCCGTCAAGGAACCATGAGGGTCCCTGGACCCCAATTTGAGAACCACTGGTGTAGCAGAGTGTTTCCAGTAAGCCATCATGCACAATATCAGCACCCTGACTCTGTTTGACCAGAATGGAACCGAGTATATAGAATTAGTATCATTGGTAACACCTGTGAAGGAAATAAGAAGAGGCCCAATTTCTTTCTAATATGGCTGCTGCGCCTAGAGCCTATTGTGTACCTGGTATGGTGTCTTATATTGGGTAAATAATTTACCAAGTTTGCCTGATGTCTGTTTGAATCCACTTTCCTACTAGATTAATAAAGAAACAACCTTACACTATCAGTTGCCTTTAATACTGTACCAGTTGATACAAACCTTGTGTCCTGTGTTGCTTGTCAACGCAGGTGACCTTTACATCGGCGGAGTGGCCAAGGAGCTGTACAAGGAACTGCCCAAACTGGTACACGCCAAGGAGGGCTTCCAGGGCTGTCTGGCGTCCATGGACCTCAACGGACGGCTGCCAGACCTCATGTCAGACGCTCTGGATTGCGTTGGTCAGATAGAGAGAGGCTGTGAAGGTGAGTTAGCTTCCCTCCCAGGCCACTAGGGGGCCACATAAGGCCTTTGTTGTTCCCCAAAACCCTGATGTCATCTTGCTAACATTCCTTGCCCTCTTCTTTCTGTGTCTTAACTTATTCTCTCCCCTGTCAGTCGGTGACAGTGTCAAAACAAAAGAATGAAATGTACACATGAGTTAGATAAGCTTGTGAAAAAAAGAAGCTGACAGGAAATGGGGAGAGAGATGGGGGGGGGGTTAGACACAGCAAAGGTCGGCGAGATCGGTAGTCGAAACTGCGACATGCTGTCAAGCTGGATTACCAGCATATTTGGTATGCGCCTGGACCGCTAGGCCAGCGGTCGCCCCACGTTTTGGGTTTTACAAAAACGAAGTTCTACTCGGTGATCAGTTATGGAAGAGCACTTAAGTTTTCTGAATTTACCATCATAAAACTATTATTGTGGGATAAATGGAACAACATCACAATTTGATACATTTTCCCACTCTAATGCTCTTGGCCATTCATTAGCTTGCACTTGAGATTCCCCACATTTGTCTGGACATGTCACGGACACACACACACACACACTCACACAGACACCCATCCTAGTGCCCATATACAGTATCCCGCCGGCCCTGTGGCACATCATTTAACAACCATAAATTCTGTCCGTGTTCTGTTGGAATGCATCAAACTGTCCTCCACTCGCGATCATTTTCTGTTTCACTTTCTTCACGTCACCATAATCAGATTACGTTCTCTCGGCCCATATTTGTACTGCCAGTGTTATTTCCCATTTTTTTTATCCCGCATTCAGTTTTTCAGCTCCATGCGTGCTTACTGGATCTGAGTGTTTGCCAGAAGGCAATCCTCTTGAATTATGCATGAGGCCCTTTGTGGCACGCATGAATATCATTACTGCCCACTGTTGTGTTTGCACGTCAACATCCAGAGTCAATATTTGATTTATTTGTCAACATCATTCACTTAGATTAATTTGAAATTTCACACTGCCGTCCACTCCTTTCTATTAAAGACGTAGCTTTGGCACGTAGCTTTGGCACACAGCTCTGCACGTTTCCAAATAAAATAAAATAAATAAGTGATTTTGTTTAGTGCCAAATGTGGGTCTATTGAGTTTGAGAGGTGTGTGTGTGTGTGTGTGTGTGTGTGTGTGTGTGTGTGTGTGTGTGTGTGTGTGTGTGTGTGTGTGTGTGTGTGTGTGTGTGTGTGTGTGTGTGTGTGTGTGTGTGTGTGTCTCTCTCTCTCTCTTGTCTTACGGCACAACACTCATTGATCAATGTCAGTTGGAAATAGTGTCTCTCTCTCTACAACAGATTTATCAAATCATAGGGAGTTGATTGTGGATGAATAGCACACAGTCAAATCTGCAGTCTTAACTTAAACATATTTTGAAACTCAGAGGGTGTTCAAATGTAACCAAATTCAACCAAAATGGTTCCATTTGTACGCCCTCTAAACACTGAGGATTTTACTGTGTAGTAGAAGGCAGAACAGACACGAGACCCTATCCACCTTCCGTAATAACTATGTTTACCATGTTTACACATACAGGTCTCTCATGTCTCTTTTCCATTTTCATTCGTTCTGAACTTCCATCCTTCTGAACTCTCTCGTTTTTCCCTTTTGACGCAACTGTGTTCTCATTCCTCCTGTGGTCTGCTACAGCAGTATGTTTGTTTCTGTTCTATACGATCTCTCTGACTTCTCCAGTGCTTTATACTAACGGCTGCTATACTTTGCCCTCTTCCTTTTTGTTTTGGTTATTTATTTATTTATTTTTTATCGCTGACAAAAGTTGCATTGATGAAAGCTGACTTGCAAGGTAGATAGCTTTGTCTGTTTGATCAGTCTGATATCCCGTTCCTCTTTGCATCTGCAATGTCTACTACACCCCCCCCCCCCCCCTCGACTCCCCCACCCCCCTCGACTCCCCCACCAACCACCACCTGTCCACAATCTCTCTCCCTCCACCACGTCCCCCGACCACATTTCCTCTGAGCGGAGATGGCTACTCAATGTGTCACTTCAGTCACCTGTCATATGGAAATGGGCTTTTAGCCCCGTAGGAATACAAGCCACACCGTCTACCACCGTCTTGTATCACTGCTGCCTATGACATGCAGTCACACGTGTGTCCCACTCATTATTGTTATTATCGTTTTTAAATTAGCATAAGGTCTATGACTTTGCATGCCTCATAATGACAAATAGTCGTCGCAGATTATATTTTGTCCACTGCATGCTTTTAATGACACCCTATCAACTGCCATGGGGTTTCTTGCATTTTGTGTTTCACATGCAGATTTTCTTTTATTTATCATGAGTTCCATTATTGCCAATGTATACAGTATATATTCTGTGCAATGTCTCTTTGTAAATAATAAGAAAGTGGTCTCAGGCTTTGTAAGATAAAGACAAGAAAATGAGCAGAATAAAGCATCATAATATAAATTGATTGGCCACCAGCCACATGCCTATCAATGTGGTTAAATAAGCACATACGGTAACCATAATTATGTATGATAATGACATAATGAATAAATAACTTACAAATACTCGTTAAGAACTAATATAATGGTTATAATAACACAAATACATCACAACAATAACATAACGAACAAAACCACTAAACTAACACAAATAACACTATACCAATATCCCCGGCGAATTAAATTCATAATTTATTTATTACTATATATATTTATTATTTATTGCACGTTTTTGGTGTAGATCGGTAAGTCATATTTCATCATTACATTGCAAGAGAATGTGAAAGACAATTTGCTGAACGCATTAAGACCGGGAACGTGTCTGTGTAATTTTTTGATTTCTTTGGCTATTCAAAAATATCAGATATACATAGCGCAGCACCAAGTGCCGCACTATGAGCTTGTAGATCTGCTATTTTTAAAAAATCATGAAAATGTTGTGCAAATACTTGATTCTTTTTTCTTTTTTAAGCAGACATTTGTAACTCAAATCTTTGCTTCTGGAGGTCCCTGGAACTAAACATTTGACAAATGTCGCTTTAAATAATACATATTCCAAGATTTGCACAAATGTTCACGATTTTTCAAAAATAGCAGGTCTACAAGCTCCATAAGCTTGTATATCTGCTATTTTTGAATGGCCAAATCCATTTTTAAATGACACAAATGATGCTTTCCCGGTCTTAAAGGGTTCATATTGTTTTAAAATGTGTCATGAGAATTGCATAATCATCCAGTTAATGCCAAGGGGTTGTTTACCGGTAATAATTGGACGAATGAAGAATAGCAAGTGAATATAGATAGTGTGAGTGAATAATATGAATATAATTGAAAACATAAAAGCACGCACAACAAAGAAATTATTGAATTTGTCAAACGTATGCTGTAACATAAAGAAATAACATAATCATCATACATCCATGCTAACCCTGTACCATTACTCCATTTCAGTGAACTATTGCCTAATTCATACAGCGTTGTACGGCCCATGTTGCTCACCAAAAATCGGTTATTTTTGGCGAGTAATGATGTCGTACAACAGAATATGAATTGGTCTTAACTCTCAAGGGATGACTGGCAGACAAACAGACGGCTTGCCATGCCTGTGTACAGCAGTGGTGTAAAGTAACCAAGTACATTTACTCAAGCACTGTACTTAAGTAAAATGTTGAGGTATTTTTTTACTTTACTGGAGTATTTCCAATTTTCAATATTTTTACTTCTACTCCACTACATCTCGGAGACAAATATTGTACTTTTACTCCACTACAATTATTTGAAAAATTACTTTGCAGTACATGATTACATTGTAAAATGTACATTAACCACTTATTAGCCTTACTTAGCCCTATTTTATACATACTGTATGCTAGTTGAAAATAGCCTTGTAGATCTGCTAGTTTTAAACATCTTAGTACATTTACTTTTGGTACTTTAAGTATATTTTTATGCCGATACTTTTGTATTTTTACTCAAGTAACATTTTGAACACAGGCCTTTTATTGTTAACGGACAATTTTTTTTAATATTATGGTATTGCTACTTTTACTTATAAGTAAAATATCCGAGTACTTCTTCCACCACTGGAGTACAGAATAATACTGACTGACTGACTGACTGACTGACTGACTGACTGACTGACTGACTGACTGACCGACCAGCAGACAGTGTTGCTGATGCACTGATGGGATGATGGATAGGTGCACAAACAAGCTAATCAAACACACTGGCTGTCAACACATTTGGGAGTTCTCTCATGCTTTGCTGTCTCTCTCAGCCATGAGAGATTCACCGATATGGAAGCGCGCCAATTTTCTCAGCAATTCATATGCATCTGTTCAGTCAGTGCACAGCTGGATATCCAGTAAGCCGAGCGGGATCAAGCCGGATAAAGTCGCTGGCTTGGTCCCTCTGTGATCAGACCCTAACCCGCCAGTTTGTGTCTGTCTTTTTTTTTAGTGAATGGACATGTCAGAGCTATGTGCCATAACTGCAGGAAGTTTGTAAACTGCTCCTATTATAAATTGAGACATAACCTCTAACTTTTTTAATTTTTTTTGGCTACAGCAACTTCGGAACGTAATACATAATTGTAAAATATGAAGTAAAATATGAAACGAGGAAGAGAGGCGAGAAAAAACTAAATGCCAAAGACATTAATTTAGCCTATATAACCTCAATAAGAAATGCTTTAAACATTTAAATCAGTTTAAATGTGTACTGTTGTTCTATATTTGTTCCACTGTGCGTATTGTTGTGTTTTGGTATGTTTGTTTTGAATGTGCAGAATATGTACTAAGTGATAAATACATTGGTATGGTTACAATGATATAAAACGAATGTCTCTGCTGTCCGGCAGAAACCAGCTAACTCCAAAATGTTCATTTTTCAGTTTTTTGGAGTGGAGGTTTTGTTCATTATTGATAAGAACAGCTGAATGGACCTCCAAGCTCACAATGAGGTTGGAGGTCAAAAGGGGGTGGAGCCTGGAGTCAGCAAAACCAGCTAACTCCAGCAGAAAGTTTGAGGATCCAATGGAGTTAGCTGGTTTTGTCAGAAGTGCTTTTTAATGCTTTACATTGGTTCAATTTTTTTTATACCAACACACAGACGTAAAGGGTGTTCAATGGCCCTGATTTACGGAAAAAAATGCAAAAGCGTCAAAATGGAGTTCGCTGGTTTCTGCCGGACAGCAACGATATGTAAACTCATTGAATTTATATCAGTATTAGTAGCAAATATGCAGTTGTAACGCAGAGAATTGAATCCACTTATGATTGTAGAAAGTAACATCACACATGTACTGTATGTGTGCATACTGCATACAGTATTTGCATTTAGGCTTATGTTTTTTTGTGTGTGTGTGTGTGTGTGTGTGAGATGTTTAATTACACAACACTGTAGTTACAATTAATAATTCATAAGCTGAAGCCAGTACCAAATAATGATATTCAAAGCGATTAAACCGTTTTTTGTTTTTTCAGTCGGTCTTCTGAATCAGCAGTATGTACTGTAGCTACAGTTCACAGACGTAAACATAGGTTGTTTCCCCTCATACTGCAAATGTCTGCTTCACCATTGTGTGTGTGTGTGTGTGTGTGTGTGTGTGTGTGTCCAGGTCCCAGCACCACCTGCCAAGAGGACTCCTGTGCCAACCAGGGGGTGTGTCTGCAACAGTGGGAGGGCTTCAGCTGCGACTGCAGCATGACGTCATTCGGCGGACCGCTCTGCAATGATGGTAGGACATCCCGATTTGTTTCCTGTCCTTGCTATAGCACAGTGGTTATCAAAGTGGGGGGTCCCAGGGGTCCTTGAGGGGGGTTCCAGGGGGTCCCCCAGCAACCCCCCCCCCCATGGATCCAAAATCAGTTGAACCACTTTAATCTCATTATACATTGGCTATTTGAAAATGGCCATTTGAGTACCACTGCTATAGCAGTGGTACTCCCTTGACCAAGGAGGTGGGGGAGAATTCCCCTTTGGATCAGCGGTTGATGTTTGGTTTCACATGCAGGACAGATACCCGGGGTATTGGAGTCCTGGTGGTTACTGTTACTGTAGGACGATCAAACTGGGACACTTACAGTAAATGAAGGTGCATGCACGGCACGCCCACCTGTATCTGCATCACAGGGGCTTTATCGGGAATTATGATAGTGTTTAGTACACCCAGTGCCCCTTTCAACACCATGGATGGTGGTTATAGGTGATAATGAGTGGGACAGAACATGAAAAATGTACAGTAAGTGCTTATTATTATGAATTAATATTAATTATTATTTAAACCGAGACACTCCTGGTCAAATTCGGGGACATCGGATCACATAGCATAGTATTTCTATAACATACTATAATTTGGAACTCTATAATTAGTTGACTCATACAAGTATATGGGGCACACACACACACACACGCTCAGTTCTTCATCAGCCTTTGCATTAGGCTTGACATTTCCATGGTCAGCCTCAGATATGACATCCATGTATTCTGTGTGGGGCTAAACAAAACTTCCACAGAGACCCCGCTGGCTCACATCAACAACAACAACAAAGGTAGGTGTTTGCAGCGGCAACAACAACACGATCATTTGTATCCGACCCACACACACATTGTGTCCCTATGCTCACCATTGTTATGTTGCTCTCAAGTTCCCCCGGAGTGAGGCTGAGCACTTGGCTTTTATCCTTTTTAGCGGGCAGGAAGCTTTGGGAGAGGTGGGACTCATTTCTCTATTGTGAGCTGTTACGTGCCAGTCACCTTAAACCATAATTCACTGCCTTCTTATACCCTTGTTATTGTAGCATCATGAGTTCCGTGTTTGTCGTATTCAGAGGCATATTCCTGCCCGATCCTATCAGGACATTCAAAAAGATACATTCACCACAAGGGGGACCTCGTAGAAACAAAGTTTTTGCAACAACAATATTGACAAAAAAGCATGGTTGGTTTCAGTTTTTGAGAGTGTGTGTAACACTCTCTAAGAAACACCATGTCCATTTGTGGGATGTGTTTAGACTGAATTGTGGGCGTGCACTTCTGTTTTCATATATATAAGGTGGGGGTGTGGCTGTGGAAAGGGGGCGTGTTTGGCAAAAAAAGGCTTTGCAACGCGTCATGATTGGTTGCCTTATTGTGAGCAACATTGCCCTTGTTTTTCTGTGAAGGTGCTTGTAAAGACTGGTGGTGGCGGTTTGTCTCTGTTTCTCAAACGTTGTTGATATTTGGTATGAGTTATTGGTTGATATATTGGTATATTTCACACACACACACACACACACACACTCTCACATTGGATATGTTATCCAATTAATGCTTGTTGTCTAACTTTATACATTGTAAAGTTAAACTTATATTAAATGTTAACAGTATGTTGCATTATGAATTTATAATATCTATGCTAAGTCATCTGTAAAATTTTCATTGTACCGCTTAGAGTTCAACTTATTTGGTGGTGCGTCACGTGCGTGATACAACTTAAAAAAAGTTATGCTCTATTAATCTCTCTTAAAGACATTTAAATGGGCATCGGGTTCGGGGGGATGTATTCTCATTAATGTTTTGGCTGTAGAGAAGGAAGTGGGGTAATGTTTGCAGCACCTTAAGAAAATAGGCTACTTTCTCATGCAAAATATGCACGGGGGATTGGTCTGGTCATTATTTTCCTCTGCGGTAGGTTCACACTGTAAGAGACAAAGTGCTGAGCTGCATTAAGGAGAAAAAAGAACAGAGTGGGCACTCTGGAGATGACACAAAGGGGAGAAGAGGGTGTGCCATAAATGTTAATGCATTCTGAGTCACACTTCTTGCCCGCCTGATAACACCACGTCTTTTGTTATCGAGAGAAAGCGTTAATACATTCCACCGCGCGGTCTTACATCCTGCACATATCCGCCGGCCCATGATAACACTAAAAGGATTCTTTCCGTCCAAGAGACGTGAACTTTGAGGACGGCATCCCCCCCGACCCCCCGAAACCTCGTCTTCCTTCTGTGTCTTTGTGTTATCTGTTATACCTTCCTTCTTCTTAGACCAGACGGGGGGGGGGGGGGGTTCAGCAGAGGGGTAGGGTTATGCGGTGGCACGGAATTATATATTTTTGATGGCGAACTCCCAGTGAACCTGCCTGGAACTTCTTCTTCTTTTTTTGTGTTGGGGGAGGGGGGGAGGGGTAGAGAAAAAGGCAGTCTGACCCACGCATGTTTAGTTTTTTTTATAATGCGTATTCATCATTAGCAGGCCTGCTGAGCTCGTTTTACTGCTCTGGAGGAAGCTGCTCGCATGCATTAAGACTGAATTGAACAGTGGTGGAAAAAGTACTCAAATGTTTTACTTAAGTAAAGTACTGTGTTACAAGTAAAAGTCCGGAATTCAAAATTGACTTGAGTAAAAGTACACACGTATTGGTAAATGTACTAACTAATGTACTAACACTAAAAAAGTACTAACATGTTTGAAAATAGCAGAAATACAAGCTCACAACGCGTCACGATGCGACACGTTGTGAGCTTGTAGATCTGCTATTTTCAAATAGCCTAGGTATAAAATAGGGCTAAAGTGGTTAATGTATGTTTTATAATGTAATCGTTTATATCTGCAAAGTAACTAGAAACTAAAGTTTAAAAAAAAAAAAGTGGAGTAAAGGTACAATATTTGCCTCTGAGATGTAGTGGAGTAGTAAAAGTATAGACAATTGGAAATACTCCAGTAAAGTAAAAGTACCTCAAAACTGGACTTAAGTACAGTACTTGAGTAAATGTACTTAGTTTCTTTCCACCACTGATTAAGACTGAATTGAAGGCCTCTACTTGCTACACCTATACTGTAGTTAGCACTATCCCCATATGAATGATTTATATGTGGTTGTGCACCATTTCGCACACACCGAAAATGGGTGATCTGCAAGCTCACAATGCGCTGCGATGCGATTCGATGCATTGTGAGCTTGTAGATTGCCTATTTTCAGGTGCACAGCACTGGCTCACATATCCAAGTATTTAAATCAGCCCTCAGTCTCAATATTCCTGCTGACGCACCAACACCATCGCACTAATCAATGTACCGGGGCCAATATAGACTCCATGCGTTATATGCAAAATCATCTTCTCCTCCCCTTATTGGTAAACCCAACCTGTTTGAGGAGTGGAGAGACACTAGAAAGACTTTTTCTCTGCCGAGCAAAAAAAGAAGAAGAGGAAAGAAAAACCCTGACTGGTGAAATATGAAGCAGCTGGAGAGGTTGTGGTTTTATCTCAGTTGATGGATTGTCGGGGGGGGGGGGGGGGGGGGGGGGGGGAGAGAGAGAGAGAGAGAGAGAGAGAGAGAGAGAGAGAGAGAGAGAGAGAGAGAGAGAGAGAGAGAGAGAGAGAGAGAGAGAGAGAGAGAGAATAAAAAAAGAGACACCCCCCCTACACAGAGACACACACAGAGAGAGAGAGAAACACACAGAGAGAGAGAGCTAGACACACAGAGAGAGAGAATAAAAAAAGTGAATGAGGTGGGAAAAAAGACATCGCAGGGGAGAATATCACATTTTACCACATGCATTTGCATAAGCTTGAAGTGCAGGCAATTTACAACAGAGCAGCATCGTCTCAGAGGGGGGACCAACTCACACTTGGAGCCCGTTGCAATTCCACATATCTCTCTCTCTCTCTGGTGGCTATACTAGTCTCGAGCACCCTGCCTTCCCAAATGGAGGAACAACTCCATTTCGTAGCTCCCGCGGCCACCATAATATGGACTGGCACACATAGTACAGCTGCCAGTCACAAATCATAAGGGAGCTCTTGTAATACCGTATTTGATGGCACCATCTCGCTTTTTTTCCTCCTCGGGCAGAGATGATGCTTTTCAAAGTGTTGAGCCCCTTTGACCAGAGTAAATTAATGCTGAGGTTCAAAATGCGTGTCAATCTTTTGGGGAGCTCTGCTAGTGAGCTATTTAGGTTGAAGTGAGCCCAAACAAGACTCTTTTTTATGAACCTTAGCACCCCTATACTGGGGCTCACGAATTGAGACACATTGTGAGCCTGTAGATGGGCGTTTTACGGGCACAGAGATTTGGTGTAGAGGGAAGTACTGTAGCTACTAGCAGAAATATTAGCACGCATAGATTAGAGCCCTGGGCGACACCAGTCAGCTAAGGGTTAAAGGGGTTTAAGTACTTCTTTTATGAGAAGGAAATGCATTATTATTATCCACTAGACAGACATATGGAAACGACTTGAGCTACAGTGTCGGGGTTAAATTACTACATTACACGGTAAAAGCCTCGGGATTTGGAAAATAACCCGGTCAATTTGAGGAGACCACCTGTAAATCTACATAGAGAGAAGAGGCTTCTCATTGTAATAGACCACATCAAGTGAGATGTACAGTATCATGCAGTTTTGAGACGTGACGTCTCCTGTAATTCAGCGAGCTCACCGACGGTCACGGCCGAAACGAATGGCTCTCAGAACAGATGTGGAGTGGAAAATCACAAAGAGGAAGACAGTGGGAGGTTCGCTTAGTGGCAACGGTGTCTCCTCTTTATTCTTTTCCACACGTTTTGCTCCTATATCGGGAGAGGGATCTTTTTCTCAACGTGAGCATACAAAGCAATCGACAAGGGTTGCCCATGAGTTGTCCCACTGGTTCTCAAACGCTGTGCCAAGGCGCCCTGGTGTGTCGGGACACGAGTTCAGGTGTGACAACCACACATTATTATTGAAATATATACAAACTATACAAAATGTTATGAATAATTGTTTTATTTAATTACTATATCAGTATTGTTGGCACTCATTTCCCAATACATAGCCAAATTAAATATCCTAAAAGTCTATTTTAAGCGCTTTAAAGGAATAGTTCACCCAACAAATATACAAGTACACACCCCATGAAGCCTTGAATTCATGGAGATTGTTTTGTTTTTGACGCATTCCTGAGCCAATATTCTTTGATGACCAGGTGTATTTCCGGTAGGAGACTCAAAGAGTCTCCTTTGAGTCTCCTACCGGATACATTAGCATATTTCTGCCAGTAATCAAATTATTGGCTTATGAATGCGACAAAAACAAACACATCTCCATGAATTCAATGCTTTATGGGGTGTGTAATTGATAGAAATAAGTATTTTTTTGGGTGAAATACTTCTTTAAACCTTGCATTTCTATTTTGTCTACATACGTCTATATAGGTGGAATGTGTACATTTGTACAATTGCTCTAAACATAAATAAACAAGATCACAACGGGTTGCATCACGGCCCTCTGGCTATGAAGAGATTTTGACACCCGCTGGTGTGCCTTGAGCTAGCCCTGAGCTAGCCCTGAGCTAGCCCTGCCTGGCATTGTTGTGACAACAAGAGGTATCTATAAGCTAGGATGTGCACTGTAGTGCAGTGGTGGAAAAAGTACATACATTTTTTACTTAAGTAAAAGCATCAGTACTGCAATATAAAAGTACTCCGTTACAAGTAAAAGTCCAAAATGAAAAATGGACTTGAGTTAAAGTACAAAAGTATTGGTATGAAAATGTACTTAAAGTACCAAAAGTAAAATAACCTAAATGTTTGAAAATAGCAGATCTACAAGCTCACAACGTCTTGTAGATCGGCTATTTTCAAATAGCCTAGGTATAAAATAGGGCTGAAGTGGTTAATGTATTTTCCATTATATCATAATTTATATCTGAAAAGTAACTAGTAACTAAAGTTTTCAAATAAATGTAGTGGAGTAAAAGTGCAATATTTGCCTCTGAGATGTAGTGGAGTAGAAGTAAAAGTATTGGACATTGGAAATACTCAAGGAAAGTACAAATACCTCAAAATTGTACTTAAGTAAATGTACTTAGTTACTTTCCACCACTGAGTAATGGACTGAACAGTAGTGGGCTGAAACGAGAACCTTGTGGTGCTCCTGTGTTGAGAACTAATAGATCAATGCTAGCTGGTATATCTCGTCTCACTGTCGGAGCTCTGGCACAGTAAAATCCAGCGTTATTTTAACTGTGGGAGAGTACAAATGATGCGTTCGCTTCCATTTGTACATGCATTCGCATCCATCTGAGTCACAAATGGATCAATTATGAACACTGGTGATTTTTACTGTGCGCAACAGGTAATCGCAGCATAATATTACATAGTTGTGTCTGTAATGAGTGTCTGTCTCCTTTTATTTAACCCATTCAATCCGTGAACGCATCGGTGTCACTTTAGATTTCTTTGGCTATATTCAAAAATAGCAGATCTACAAGCTCAGATTTCATAGAGCTCGTAGATCTGCTAATTTTTGAACAATTGTGAAAAAATGTGTGCAAATATTTGAAAATATGTATTCTTTTAAAGCGAACTTTTGTAACTCAAATTTTTGTTTCTGGGGGGTCCCTGGAACAACATATTTTGACATGGGGGTCAATGGGGGCCAAATATCATTTTGGGGGTCCTTGACATGAAAAAGTTTGAGAATTTTGATTGACTGATTATAGCAACATACGTCTTTAAATTGTTAGGATTTAGAAGACATTTGTAGAATCCCTCAGAGGCAAAGATTTGAGTTACAAATGTTGCTTAAAAAATATATATACATTAAAATATTTGCAAATTTTTTCATGATTTTAAAAAAATAGCAGATCTACAAGCTCATGGTATATGAGCTTGTATATCTGCTACTTTTGAATAGCTAAAGAAAGAAACAAAAATGACACGAATGCGTTCCCCGGTCTCAATGGCTTAAAAGACGTGTCCTCACAGTTATTCTGGTCCGTGTCAGAGACACATTCCCAGTGTATGCTTGGTGTACTGTGTCTGTGCCTATTTTTCAGTTGCTTTCAATAAAGCAAGAGAGTGCGTGTGGCTGTGTGCAGCCGCCTCCAGAATCCCGATTCTTTTTTCAGAACGCTCCCATCTTTTATTGAGCAACAGCACGCCAGGTGTCTCCAAGTAAAAGTAAACTTTGCTGTATATTCCCTTCAGAATGATAGGTGAAATATATAATAAAAAACTCACCGAGAAGAAGCCTTCATCATCACACTGACACACTCCGATTGCATCACCAATGCCTTTTCTTTTTGGATTTCGCACTGCATCTCCATCAATTCCACTGTTATAAAGCTGCAATCCGTAGCATTATTTTGTGTCCTATACCGTGGATTCGAACTTGGGCCTCCCCGCGTTAGAGAGACAAATATATCTGCCGTTCAACCAGGAGGTAATCTCCTCTCTAGATGCTCGTCCAGGAGAGAGATTGTGCTTTATTAACATAATCTACCATACAGATTGGTTAAACTAGCATTTGTCCGTTCAAATAAGTTCCAGATTGCAGCTTTAACTAAGCTCTGTTTAGACGTGAACTGGAATTGAGGGCACGGTGGCGCATTCGGTAGCGCTGTCGCCTCACAGCTAAAAGGTCCTGGGTTCGATTACCGCCGGGGACGCTGTGTGGGCGCTGGTGGCGTGTTCTCTCCTCCGCGTCATCAGTACCCTATAGGTGGGGTTGGCGAAAGGGACGTTCCCCCCCTGTCAGGTGATATAAGAAGCGGCCTGCTCACTCCTCATGCGTTGAAGGAAGCATGAGCTCAGTTCGGGGCTCGCTGGCAGAGGGAGAGTAGCGCCCATGATTATAAGCTTAGGCAATTAGCACTGGGTGAAAAATGGGTTACAAAATCGAGACAAATTACTTTAAATAAAAGACATAAACTGGAACATCACAAAGGGGGTAAATGTAGCCTACACAAATTAAAACAGACCCACAGTTACTGAACAATCACCTTCCCTTTTTTAGTTTTGTTTCTGTTTCCATCAGAAAGAGAACTGGGTGTGGACAGGTTATGGCCACAGACAGGAGATCTAGACTGCATCTATGTTTGTGAACGTCTGCAGAGCTTTTCGGTGAATGCAAAACAATGTCGGAATAACAAGCCAAACCAAAATCCTTTAAGCTCGCTGTGATTTAATGTTGCCGACCATATTGCACTCGCATCCTCTCTGCGGCGTCCAAAGGGGTTTGAGAAAAGTGGTCTGCTATTCATTTAGAGGCTGTCTGGCTTGTGTGTACTGTGTGTGGGTCTGTGTGTGTGTGTGTGTGTGTGTGTGTGTGTCTGTCTGGATGAGAGTTTAGCTCCAGTTTTTTGTGGTCCTGGGGGATTTGGGCTGCTGTGGTCAAGTGTCTGAGGATGATGCACAGAGACAAATAGGACGGTGTTTGCTGTTGAGCTAAAGTGGGTCGTGGAAAGGGCCAGGGCGGCTGGTAATGCCTGGCCTTCACGCGATCTTCACCTCGCCTGGTTGCCCCTTTCCGCCCTCTCTTAGACCCAGGGCCATTAGTGCCATGTCAATATTGTATCAACAGTGGGGACTGTGTGTTGCTCTAAGTCCTCTGTCGTCAATGCCCGAGGGTCAAAGAGGGGCCGCGTTCACTTGAGTTCTAATGTGTCAGACCCGTCTTTGTATGCAGTGAATTGTCTGTCTGGGCCTCTTGGCTAGTAACTGACTGTCTGGTTCGACCAGGGAGTGGACATAGGCCTAATTTATTCAGAGCACAGCATAATAAATATACCAGTGTTGACCAGAGATCCTTATTTCTGTCATGTGTTTCTGATTATGTCCTGAAAGACCCACTTACTCCACGAACGAACGGTACAAACCAGACACCAGCAATTAATACTGTCAAACCACAAGACAGACTGAGCTCTTTTTTTCTTTTCTTTTCTTTCTAATTTGCGCTCATGAAAGAATTTAATGATATAATAAAAAAGTATAAAGGGTGTAAATGAGGCATTACAGTAAATTATGGAGTGTGGTTTCCTCGCTTTTCTGTTGATTGTGCATTGAGCAGGGACATAATAACGTATGCTATTTCACAGTACGGTACGGCATCTACCAAAATACCACGGTATATGCTATTGCATTGGTTCTCAAAGTGGGGTCCGGGGACCCTCAGTGGTCCTTGGGGTGGGTTCCAGGGGGTCCCCAGCAAAAGTGGTTAATATAGCATCACAATCATTTGAACCACTTTCACTTTTTATACATTGGCTATTCAAAAATTGCAGATCTACGAGCTCATAGCACGGCACCGAGTGCCGCGCTATGAGCTTGTAGATCTGCTATTTTTCAAAACTCTTGAACATGAGTGAACATTTTTAACACAAATCTTTGCTTCTGGGGCAACATATTTTAAGATGGGGGTCCGCGGCCAAATATTGATCAATTTGGGGGTCCTTGACGTGAAAGAGTTTGAGAACCACTGTGCTATTGTGCTGTATTAATCCCGCCTCCTTTTAATTAAATGTGCTGTGGCCCATTGAAAAAACTAAAAACAAACAAGCACTTTATATTGCTTTGGAGAAAAACATTGCTTTATTGAACTGAAATGTGTGTTAGTGTATAAAGTACGACTGACCCAAAATAGCCGACCCACAAGCTCACAACGCGTTGCTTCGGAACGTGTTGTGAGCTTGTAGGTCAGCTATTTTTGGCACTTACAGTAAATCAGGTTAATTCTAACCTCACCATCCAGTGCAGCGTGTATAAGGCCTACTCTACCGTAGTTTACAACAATATTCATATTCAACAATTATTTTATTTGAGTCATTGAAACCTTATTTAAAGCATGTCATGGTTTATTACATGCATCATGCAGCTCTGCTGCATGTACTATATTTATGAGTGTCAGTTATTACCATCTGAATCAGCGCCCACGCTCATACAAATTGAGGCAGCCTTGACATATTTATTTTCATATTCAGACACTGACAGGTTAACCCATTAAGACCGGGAACGCATCTGTGTCATTTTAAGATTTCAAAAATAGCAGATATACAAGCAGATCTACGAGCTTGTATTTTTAGAAAAATCTTGAAAATGTTTGCAAATCTTTGAATATATATATATTTTTTAAGCGAAAATGTTTAACTCAAATCTTTGTTAGGATTTAGAAGACATTTGTAGAACCCCCCTAGAAGCAGTTTTTGTTTGAAAAAAACGTATGTTGCTATAATATCAGAGGTTCTCAAACTTTTTCATGTCAAGGACCCCCAAAATTATGCATTATATATTTGGCCGCGGACCCCCATCTGCAAATATTTTGTTCCAGGGACCCCCAGAAGCAAATATTTGAGTTAAAAATGTATATATATATATATATATATATATATATATATATATTCAAAGATTTGCACATATTTTCACAATTCTTTTAAAAATAGCAGATTTACACGCTCGTAGCGCTATGAGCTTATATATCTGCTATTTTTAAATAGCCAAAGAAATACAAAAAATTACATAGATTCTTCCCCGGTCTAAATGGTTTAATAGACTCCAGTGCAGCCTTTGGAACCACTATACGCAGCACCTCGTATTTTGCATAGTGCATTTCCATATAGCATCAGACGGCCGTGCCATCACAATCACGTCTTCAGTTTTAATCAGAGGCCATTCATCCAGAAATCAAATTGAGGCATGCTGAAGAGACCAAAGATGAAAGCTTTGTTGGCAAAAAGTAGAATAATTTCAAGTGGAAGTTGTTATTCAAACTAAAGCATAAATACCCTAATTTATCATATGAGTAAGATTATGCAAGATGTTAAAACCGCCAGTCCCAACTTCTGCTTTTTCAAAAACAAATGAATGAATATGAATTGTGTTAAGATTCAGCAAGAATAAAGAAACATTCTGAACATCTACTTGAGATACCAATTTAGCCCAAATGAAAGACTGGTTTTTGCCTATACAGCCAAATGCAGATAAATAACATTTATGTTGTTTTGACTTTTGTACTTACTTTCTCCGGGAAAGTGTGAATATTTATGTACAATATGTTTGTGAGCATTAAAGTGGAGTTTTTCCTTGGCCGCTGTCACCAAAGCTTTCTCAGGGGGGGAAGCGTTGCGTCTCTGCTCTAAGAGTCTTCTGGCAACTTGTTGCGATTTGGTGCTTTTAATTGAATTGATAATAAATGACAAATTACTACATTTAAAAATAAACGTATTTTGCAATGAATGTATCTAAAAGTGCAAAGCGGGGTGGAATGACTGCACAGTGGAGCACACTCTGCATTGAGCACTTCCTTGTTCAAGGCCAAAGGCACGCACGCACACGCGCACGTGCACGCCCTCTTCCTCTGGGGTGGCACGCAAGGATTAGCCACTTAGTTTGGTCTCAGTCAATAGGACGGGGACACACATTCCATTGCCAGTGAAGCCAGGGGGACATGAGGCGCTGGAATAAACAGCCTGCCGGAAGTAATGTCCTCCCTGCCTGCCCTGGATGTGGACCTCTTTAAATCAGCTCAGCCAAACAAATATATGGGTCTGGAAAATATTTGGGCTTCAGTGTGTATTATTGAACGCTTGGCCTAGCTTTGAGAAGCCATTGTGCCCCGAGATATGAAAGAAGCGCTCTTAAGTGCGTGTGTGTGTGTGTGTATTCACTTCAGTAACCCTTACTCACAAAATCAGAGTGCACGAACGTGCACACAGAAATAAAGCTCCATCATGGTGTAGGGTTGTAGGGCTGTAACTAGTATCAACTCAGTGCTCGGAAATAACGAGCACGTCTCCTTCATACAATAGATCACTAACTGGAGGCAAACATTCCGTTGCACGGATTGATTGATTGAATTAATTGAATATTTTATTAGACAGAAATGCAGTGGTGTAAAGTAACTAAGTAAATTTACTACAATACAATGTTGAGGTACTTTCACTCTACTGGAGTATTTCCAATTGTCTATACTTTTACTTCTACTCCACTACATACTAATGTACATTACATGTCACGAAACATTTAACTAGACATTGAACCCCTAAAACTGCTGCTGTTGAGCAGGTTGGCGCCTTCATGGTTGCTTCTGCCATCGGCTATAGAAATGCAAACCTACCAACGCAGACCATGTACAGTACATGGCAGTACCTGAAGGATGGATGTGGATGGATCTTAGCTGCATAGAGAAACACTTTGATGTCGAGGCAAGATGCTGAGTGAGATTAATCATGATTCCTATTGCTCAGAGAAATTACATGGAGTTTATGGGGGAGTTTCATTTGTGTGTAGAATATGTATTTCTGTCCATTTCAATCATTCAAACTTTATTAATGTAGTTGTATTTCCTCACGTGTTCTCTCCAAATGGATGGAAAAGGCCGCCTTCTAACCCTATTTAGCCCTTACACTAAAGTTGTGAAACATTTTTCTCCGATGCACATAAGCTGTCACATACTGTATAGGACCACAATGGAAACAAGTCCCCAGGACTTTTTGTTTGTTATCCCTTTAGCTTTAGCCTCGATCTCCAGGCTTTTATTGTTTAGTTTTGCTAAAAAATAAAAGCCTGGCCCAGCGCGTCGGTGTACTCGGTATGAGGAAGTGTTTCATTTCCCAACCAACCAGAGTGCAGTGGGCGTCGCTCGTAATGTTGTGTTAACTGGGCGGGGGTTGACGGACAGATCGGTGAACCAATGGGATCAGGCGCAATCTCTCGCCGGCTCTATACACCCGCCCCTCTATACACGAAATCAGGAGCGTTGGGGCAGTCTACTTTAGCTTTAATGTCTTTCTGTACCTCGCGCTTGTTGTCATTTTAGATTTTAGCGTTGGCTATTAAAAAAATAGCAGATCTTCAAGCTCACAGCGCGTCACTTCGTGCTGCGCTGCAGGCTTGTAGATCTGCCATTTTTGAACATTTTAGAAAAATCTTGGAAGTGTTTGAAAAGGGATGAATAACTTTAAGAAAAAGTGTGAGCAATACTGATTTAGAAGGCATTTATAGAATCGGCCGCAGGTTTTTAAAGGGTTAATAATGATGAAATTGTGGAATTGTGTTCAATATTGGTAATTGTGTCAAAGAACTAAATGTGACTATAGCACACATAACATGAGATGCAACTGATGCGCTCTCGAATACCAACACCTTGCTGCCTGCTAGTCTGTGATATTTAGGGCATTTTGGTGGAAATGCATCACAAGTGTCTGTAACCGCTTATTTTAGAAGCAACTATTTAAAGCCTGAATATTTAGAAAAAGTTGTGGAAGGATAATATGACAAAGACTTTGTGTGATTCTTTAAATGTATTTTTTTTAATCTCAACATCTTGTGGTCGGTGTAGTAGGCTTATGACCTTTGGCTTGTAGTGTTAACCCATTCAATCCGGGGAACACTGTCTGTGTCATTTTAGATTTCTTTGGCTATTAAAAAAACAGATATACAAGCTCATAGCGTGGCACCAAGTGCCGCGCTACGAGCTTGTATTTGTTTTTAATCTTCAAAATTTGTAGGGGCGCGCATTCAAGACCAACACCGTGAAGAGTGTTCTGTCATTATGAACGTCAGATCTCACAAAAAAAACTTTACTGCACCACTCGTCCTAGGATATAATAACATCATATAAAGGTAAGAAAAAGCCTCGTCCGAAATTCCCCACATAGCTTCCCCCCGACCACCTTTTCTTCTCTTTTCCTTCTCTTTGCCTCGTTCTTTGTCTCATTCTCTCTCTCCTCCCGTAATCCCCCCATGTCATCAGTGGTCACTATCTGGCCTAATTACTTCAAATGATCTCCTCATGCTGGTTGGCTAAATGGCTCTAAGTGGGTTTCTATGCCAGGAAGCAGACTGGGCATAAGTGGGAAAAGGCCGTTGGCATGGAAACCAGGTCTCCTCTTCCTTTCCTATGAGAGAATGTTGTAACATGACTGTAAGTGATCTCTGCAGAAAGCTCTCTGGCCAGCATCTCTATTTGCATGTCTAGTTGGTTTGGGGAGAGCCCCACTGGAACGTGCTGCCTATAGTTATGATTCATGTACAGTGGTGGAAGAAGTACTCTAGCAATACCACAATATAAAAATAATGTAACCTGTTACAAATAAAAGGCCTGTATTCATAATTTGACTTGAGTAAAAGTATTGATATACCAAAAATCATCATCAAAACATCATGCGTTTTGAGTTTGTAGATCAGCTATTTTCAAACAGCTGGGGTATAAAATAGTTCACAGAAAAAATGACTTACATTTCTATCAATTACACACCCCATGAAGCCTTGAATTCATGGAGATTTTTTTTGTTTTTGTCGCATTCCTAAGTCAATAATGTATTAACCGATGGTCTCTCCGGTAGGAGACACAAAGAGTCTCCTTTGAGTCTCCTACCGGATACATTAGCATCTTTCCGCCGGTAATCAAATTATTGGCGTGTAATTGATAGAAAATAAGTAATTTTTTGGGTGAACTACTCCTTTGATAAGGACAATAGGGTTAATGTATGTTCTGACATAAAAATCTACGTACTCTATAAAGTAACTAAAGCTGCTGTACAATTGTAGCGGAGTAAAAGGTACAATATTTGCCTAGAGATGTAGTGGAGTAGCGGAAAATGGAAACATTCAAGTAAAGTAAATCTACCTAAAAATTGTACTAAAGTACAGTACTTGGGTTAAATATACTTAGTTAGTTTCCCAGTTCAGTGTTTCCCCTAGCCAGAAGCTGAAGGTGTGGGGGAGGAATAAGCGCACATTGTGGGTTCTCAAAATGCATATTTATGCTCAAACACAAAGTCTTATATCTTATATAGTACACGTGCACAGTAATAATCTGTATAGTTTACATATGAATTGTCTCCAGATTTAGGAAAATATACTTTTATTAGACAAAAGTATAGACAAACGTATAGACCCCTTAACAGACGACGTCACACTGATAAGAACCAGTATGCATGCAACCAGTATGCGCGCAATGAAACCCATTCTGTCAGGTCTCGCTAGGACGCGCCTCACTAGCCAACACACAAGAGGGGGTTGGGGTGTGCTGAAACCAGCGCACAACAGGTTGAGAATTGATTCCATGAAACAATCACCTGTGCATCCAGTCTCAATGTTGGTAAACAAATAATTGGTCTATACAAATCAGTCAGTTACACATCAACAACTATTGATGGCACAGATGGCATCCTGCCTGAGAGCATTTGAGCATTATATCAATGCATTTGAGCATTGATATCATTTTTTTCTGTACATTTTTTTTTAAATAATCATACTGTGGCGGTCGGATTTAAGGGGTGGCGGCCCGCCACTGCTTAATGCATATAGGGAAAACACTGCAGTTGGTTTTGGTAGCCACGACGGATGCATTGCCCATTATTGCATATTGCCTATTATGACTCACATGTTACAAGTATTACGAGGATCAAACGGCTCACTTGACTGATCACGCAGTGTGCGAACGCCGCTGTGCTGATGCACGATGAGAGAGGCGCTCGGTGGGCCTTGGAAAAACTTGATGAGTAAACACCATGAGAACAAGAGAGGGAATAACATCGCCCATTTATCTGCAGCGCTCTCACACGGGCTCCGTGGCATTTCCTTGGGAGGAGGGGGAGGGGGGCAGTGCCCGACATATGTTGCGTTCCCTGTGTAAACCTCATGTAGCATGCTGCTGCTCATATGCTGTGACAGAGTTGTGAGGCGTCCCGCGGACCACGCAAATGGCGTTCGTTCGGTTGGAGGAGCCATGCCACGTGCAGGAAGGGCCTACACACAGTAAAGTCCTCAGTGTTAGTTTAACTCTGAGAGGGTACATTTTTTGATACCAACACTTTTGTACTTTTACTCGAGTAAATGTTTTATTCCGGACTTTTACTTGTAACAATGCAGTATTGATACTTTTACCTAAGTAATATATTTTTTTTTCCACCACTGGAAATAAGGAACAAATGGATTACAGACTCTCAAGAGTTACAAATGGAAAAAAAATAACACAAGTCATCTGACAAGCGGTCTAATGCTTGCTGACGCCAGATAAGAGAACACAATAGCGGTGGTTGGTATCTCTGTGCGATCACACATCGTGGCCTCTTCACATCTGCAGTGTCTTGCGGTGCGATGGCGAGACCCTCATCTTTGTGAGGAGGATTTTAATTGGTAAGCCAGAGGGGGCATGTTGAAGAGAAATAAGGAGAAGTTGGTTGTTTGTTCCAAAGCAACAATACTAATTAAATTGTTGACTAGAAGACAGAGTGTCTGCAAAACTTCCCTGCTGGGGCAATGCAGAGACATAATGAAGAACCCAACCTCTCTCTCTTCTTCTTAACGCAGGCAATTGAACATGACACCTAATGCACAATACTTCAGTATGGCAGTGCCGTACTGAAGTATGGCCCTACTTCTGTGTATGGCACTGCCATACTTCTGTGTATGGCACTGCCATACTTCTGTGTATGGCACTGCCATACTTCAGTATGGCACTGCCATGGCACTGCCATACTTCACTATGGCACTGCCATACTTCTGTGTATGGCACTGCCATACTTCTGTGTATGGCACTGCCATACTTCAGTATGGCACTGCCATACTTCCCTATGGCACTGCCATGCTTCAGTATGGCCATACTTCTGTGTATGGCACTGCCATACTTCAGTATGGCACTGCCATACTTCAGTATGGCCATACTTCTGTGTATGGCACTGCCATACATCAGTATGGCACTGCCATACTTCAGTGTGGCACTGCCATACTTCAGTGTGGCACTGCCATACTTCAGTGTGGCACTGCCATACTTCAGTATGGCAGAACAGCAAGTACTGCAGTGGTGGAAGAATAACTCAGTTTTTTTTAACTTAAAACAGTACAAGGCAGGTCCAAAAACTTTTAGCAGCCTCTGCTGGTCACTACCGTCATTGCAGGTCTATTGCTGCTAGTCCTGCATTACCCAGAATTCCATTTGTTTTCACCGGAAGGCGGAAGCGTTTCAAAAAGCGTTCTTTTAATTGTTTATACTATCTACGGATTGTTTCTCTTAGCAAGTGGAGCTTTAGTTACCGTGATCTGTGCTTTCTTTTGCTGTTGTTTTTCCATCTTCAAATCCTATGATACCATAAAAACAGTCTGAGATTCCTTTTTGTTAATAGCGCGCTAGTTCCTGGCCAAACAGGAAACCGGTGCATTTCCGTTTCCGGCCGGATGACGTCATTTTCGCGGGAAGGGCGCCCTACCACCGTTTCAATAGAACATGTTTATAAAAGGCTTTCGGAGGTGAAATTCATGGAGTGGGTGTTGTGAAACATTTGCCACTCACAAAAGATATACAATTTAACTTTAGTTTTTTTTGAAAAAGTTACCTAGTATAGCTTTAAGTAAAAGTACCAATACCACACTGTAGAAATATGCATCAAAATGTTACTTGAGTCAAAAATGTCACTGCGACCTCCCGTTGCCTTGTTATGGGCCGGTGAGAATAGCATGTCTCGCTAAAAATACATAGTAAAACACAGGAGCTGAGATACAGGCGATTTCCCAAAGACCCACAGAACAGGAAGTAGATGGAGTAGTAAATCTTGGGATCACGTGATCTCCTGCCTCTGTGTGTATCTGGGGATGATGTGGTCACTCATGTGTTAGCAAAGAGCGCCATCTAGTGGAAACACCAAAAGTCGTCAAAATCGTCCTGGGCAGTCTGGGCCTTTGGAAAAGAAACTGAGTAAATGTACTTAGTTAATTTGCACCACGGTGTATGGCAGCATTTTGATTACCAGAATTCAGTATTTTGATAATATAAATTTCTTCTTTCACTATTCAAGAACTGTGGACTGTTTTCCTACAGAATGAATGTTTAGAAAATGGATCAATGTGATCATACTATCGCTCAAAACCAGATGAGATACAGGTTTAAGTTCATATTATCCACACTGACAGAGCCCACAGAGACAGCGAATCATTCTGCTTTTTTAAAATGGCTCCATTACTCAGCGGATCAGTTGGCAACACATCCGCCAGTCATTTGTTATGTCAGGCCAGCCTGTCCAAGAGGAGTGGTGAGAATTTATCTAGCTGTCCTCCATGGGCAGACACATTTCTCAACACGGTATCTCCAGAGAGAACCTCAGCTTTAACCCACTCAATCCGGGTAACGCATCTGTGTCATTTTAGATTTTATAGTATACTTTGGCTATTAAAAAAAATAGCAGATATACAAGCTCATAGCGCGGCACCGAGTGCCGCGCTATGTGCTTGTAGATCTGCTATTTTAGAAAAATCTTGATTTTTTGGGGGGAAATCTTTGAATGTATATATTTTTTAAAGCAAACTTTCTTTTACTAAAATCTTTGCTTCTGGGGGTCCCTGGAACAAAATGTTTTGAGATGGGGGTCCGCAGCCAAAGGACATGGGGCTCCTTGACATGAAAAAGTTTGAGAACCACTGATATTATAGCAACGCAAGTGTTTCAGAAAACTGTTAGGATTTAGAAGACATTTGTAGAATCCCCCAGAAGCAAATATTTGAGTTACAAATGTTTGCTTTAAAAAATATATATATATTCAAAGATTTGCACACATTTTCATGATTTTTCAAAAAAATTGCAGATCTACAAGCTCATAGCGCGGCATTTGGTACTGCGCTATGAGCTTGTAGAGCTGCTATTTTTGAATAGCCAAATAAATTTAAAAAAATGACACGGATTCTTTCCCGGTCTTAATGGGTTAAAACGAGCAAAGTCGCTGCAAATGAGTTCAGAATCTTTTTTTCAAATGACATCTTTTTTTTTTGCGCTTTAGCTCAAGGTGGATGAATTCACAATATTCGACCTGTTAAACTATTGTACAAGACTTCCTGCCAGATATCGCATGTCTGGGATTTTTGGAGGGCTGAGATTCCCTGTGTTTTTAGCGCTTTAAGTTTAGCGGTTCTGCTAACACCCTAGCATCTTCACAAGCACATAGCGCGGTTGGTTGACATGCAGGTAAGTGCGAAAACAGGAAATCACGTAAGTGTGATGCACAGGCCTGAAGACACAGAGGCACCGGTGCTATCTGGCGACCAGCCAGATGTAGAAATCTGAAGTTAAACATTACATTAAACAAATGGCAATTCAAAGTGCTTTCCTTAACCATTTAAACACAAGTAATTAAGTACATTTACTCAAGTAGTGTACTTAACTCAGTCACTGCCACAATTATTGCTGGCCGCGTTTGCCCACTGCCAGAGATTTTTCATCGAAAAAAAAAAAGTACTCAGGAGCCAAGATACAGATTTTTTAAGTTTTAAGTTAACAAGGAAGTGGATAGGAGTCTAGATCTTCGAAAAATCATACCTCCTTGGTCTTTGGGTCAAATTTGAAAAAAAAAAAGGGGGAAAAAAAAAGAAAAACAAAAAAAACGTTTTTTACGTCAGTGGCAGGATTGGTAAACGGGAATCATTACGTCAATTACGTCAGTGGCAGTGAATGAGTTAAGTACAATTTTGAGGTATTTTTACTTTACTTGAGTATTTCCAATTATCAGTCCTTTTACTTCTACTCCACTACTAGCCTGGTAAACCCTCCCTCCGGAAATCTCAATTCCATTTCATTTCAGGAGTGAGTCTGGCCTGATCCGCCTGTCTGCAATATTGGCTGTGCTGGAGTTGGGCGGGAGTAATACCGTTGACTGACAACCCCTTCAGCCAATGATAATTTTCCCCCTTCAGCCAATCAGCAGTTCACCAGTCTTAATGTGACGCGACGGGACTTTTGAGACAGCCATACCCAAAATGGGTTGCCTTTTTCGGGTACAATGGTGTCACTGCCCGCCCCTACCGGTTCTCAATTTTTTTTTTAAAAATAGGCTTTGTCATGATTAATTGACCACATATATGAAGTTAAACAACTAAATTCTATCCAAACGATATCTTATAAGTAAATTCCGTGCCTCAAAATAGAAGTTAGAGAGCTTTTTGAAGTAAAAAAATAGCGGAGAATTGGCCGCACAAGAAAAAGATGGCTGCCGTTCGTGTTTTGGGCTCACTCGAACTCGCCACCTGATTGGCCAACGTAAGCTGTCAATCACAGAACAATGAGCGACGACGCTGATAGGCCCGGCCGTTTGGCATACAGAGCCAATATTGCAGAAAGGCGGATCATGCCAGACTCACTCCTGAAATTAAATGGAATTGAGATTTCCGGAGGGAGGGTTTACCAGGCTACTCCACTACATCTCAGAGACAAATATTGTACTTTTACTCTTATTATTTACTCAATTATTTGTAAACTTAAGTTACTACTTTGTAGATTATTATTACAAAACATACATTAACCACTTAATTTTGGCCATACACATTTCATCCATTTGAAAAATAGTGGATCTACAATCTCACAATCGCACACACATCGCGACACATTGTGAGCTTGTTGATCTGCTATTTTCAAGAGATTTGTATACATCAGAAAACTTGAAATGGGACATTCTGCATAATGAGTACTTTTACTTTTGGTACTTTTAGTACATTTTGACGCCAATACTTTTTTACTTTTACTCAAGTACATTATGAATTCCGGACATTTACTTGTAACAGAGTATTTCTATATTGCAATTTTGCAGTATTGATACTTTTACTCAAGTAAATAATTTGAGTACTTTTTCCACCACTGCACACTACTGTATACTACTTTGACTGGACTCCCACAGAGCTCTATACTAGGTCTACTTGTTTTCTCCCTACACCAAATCTCCTCGCCCCAGAATGGGGACTCTTATTAGGGTTCAGACAGAAAATGGCATTTAAAGAGAAAGAAAGAATAAAGGGAATAAAATACAATAAAACTGACTGCATCAGGAGTGGCTCGGAGACGGGAATAAATGTGTACAGATTTACAGCCATAGAAGCCTAATCTAATGCAACCTGCTGAGCTGTTAGAGTCTACAGCAGGGGTGCCCATTACGTCGATCGCGATCGACCAGTAGACCGCAGAGGCTGCGCAGGTAGACCACCTGCAATGCCCCTTTTTTTTTTTTTTTTTCAGGCTCTAGGTGGCGCTGTGGCAGAAAATGGTGGCGCGGCACTAAATGGGATGGGGTGCCAGGAAAAATATTGAAACAGTCCTAATGCCTTAAGGTCCTTACACACCGGGGCGATTTTTTTCATGCGAATAATACGTTTTTTTTTAAAACCTTATAAAGTCAATGCAAGCTTCCAAACCAGTTTCGCGGAGCGAAAAAAGCGTCTTTTAATTATTCGGAACGAGTCCGAATTTTGCGTAGGCCTATATTCGCATATTCGCCGGTGTGTAACCACCTTTAATGTTGTTATTTAGCCCCCATAGGTAAATGTTTAAGTATTTTCATTAACACATTTACCGCCGGGCCCGTAGTTCTACGGGCCGTTAAATCCAACGGTTAAGCGCCAATCCCGTAGCCTACGGGCTGTGGTGCTTTTTCCTTTTTTTCGAAATTTTTTTTTTTTTTAATTTTCTAGGGGGACCATTTTCAGTGTAACACCACCCGATCTCGACCGGAAGTGCGATCACGTTTTTTGTTTCCCGTCTGCCTCCATTCTAAGTCGTACACAATAACCCCTGTAAAAGCCCCTGTAAACATGTAGTTTTTCATCCTCGCATTTCCCATGTTAACTTAAACGGTCAGAACTCAAACATGGCGGCTCCGTTTGACACGTGGTCTTCACTGGTAGAAGCAGTGAGATCTCCGCGATGTTTACAAACAGTGCACAGCTCAATCTTAAGGATTTTAACAAGATCTGTGGCGACGTGAAAAAAACAAAAAACAACAATAAAACGTTGGCACTGGTGAGTACATTATGAGATTAACCTCTGGCGGTCAATGTGTTAATGGGATAATAATTATTTGTTGGTTGGTAAATAAAATGAATGAATTACATTTTTTGTTATAATAAATCGGTAAAATCAGGCAAAAATAATAATTATATAACCTAATCCTGACCCTAACCCTAAAACCGAAATAAAGTAACCAAAAAACGGAAAAGAAAATAACAAAAACCAACCAAAAAACAGAAAAAAAAAAAAAAATCCACCCAAAACCACGCAAATTTCGCCCACCATGCCTACCACCATGCCTACCACCATGCCTACCACTCATGCACGCGCGAGTGGTAGATCACCTTGAGCTGGCAATTTCAATAGTAGAACTCAAGTTAAAAAAGTGTGGGCACCCCTGGTCTACAGTATGTCATTGTTTTATACAGGATGCTTTAGCGTTAGTACTTCAACTTCCAAGTTTATTGTCACATCACAAGTTTATCCCAGGTATAAAAGCGTGGGTGAAATTATTTTGTGCAAAGCCTCCCGTGAATAGCAGTACGTTACATAAAGAACGAGAATAAAAATAAATAACAAATCCCTTTTTTTAGAGACGCCGTCATTTTTTCTTTTGTCAAGAGAAGTTTTTTGAGGAGAAAGGGGAGGCAGTTTGTTTAGAAATAGCTTCTCATTCAGACAATTCTGAGCATTTTTCGTCTGAAAGTCCCCGTTGTCCCAGTTAGCTGGAGGGCAGTAGAACGCTTTTCAAAAAGCCTCCCTGGAAGGAAGACGGACGAACCGTCCTTGACCCTCTTCTTTTTTCCCCCTGTTTTTTTTTGTTGAGAATGTATTCCTCTTTTGAAGCGAAGGGATCCGTTCAGGACGGATTTCAGGAGTGATGGACAGACAGAAAGACAGACGCAATGCCCCCGTTGGTCCCATGCATCTCGGGAGCTGTCACAGGAGATAGAGAGAGAACCTCCAGAAAGCTGCTGACCTGTGACCCCTATCTTCTCTCACTGACAGATAGGATTTGGTTTATGCATTTGCAGACACAACACACA
Organism: Gymnoscopelus braueri; assembly: GCF_963280865.1. Taxonomy (NCBI): domain Eukaryota; kingdom Metazoa; phylum Chordata; class Actinopteri; order Myctophiformes; family Myctophidae; genus Gymnoscopelus; species Gymnoscopelus braueri. The sequence continues at coordinate 41,711,119 of NC_137619.1, forward strand.
CACACACACACACACACACACACACACACACACACACACACACACACACACACACACACGTGCACGTGCAAAAGTCTATGCACGTGCACACGTACACAAACACATTATCTACACCCACAGGTCACTTTTTTCAGAAATATTACGTCATCCCTTGATCTTACACTTTATTTATAGATGGATTTATGGAAATGACTGGCTGTGTTGTGGTATTGCTTATTCGTTCGGAAGAAGAAAGAAGTCAGTTTGACACATCAACTAGTGCCGATTTTAGGTTGGGAGGCAAATCTCAACTTTGCCAGCAGAATCCTGTGAGTGAAAATATCGTAAAAGGTGGCGCAAAAAGCTCAATATATATATTGCGAGGAGGGGGGGGGGTTGTCTATCTGTCATATAGTCTGTGCCTCCTCCAGCCTTGGTAATGGGAAAAGTGGTGTGTGTGTGTGTGTGTGTGTGTGTGTGTGTGTGTGTGTGTGTGTGTGTGTGTTGGCTCCATTGAATGAATGAAGACATTGCACAAGGCTAGTTGGCCATACCTTAGGGCTGGGCAATTCAGTACATTGATATTATGTAGGGCTGTGCCGAGTCGACACTAATTTCATGAAACAATACGATACGATATTGGGCTCATGACATCGATACAATACGATATATGGCACTTTTTTATTATGAAAATATGTGGGGGGGGAAAAAAGCTTATGAAAATATATGGGGGGGGAAAAGCAAATGCAAACAAATACTTTTGTTTTTGCATTATTATTATTATTAAAAAAATGAAGAAAATACTATTGATTTTCAAAACAATATATTGTTTTTCCCAAAACGATACATATCGTCACGAAAACGTATCGCGATATATCGCGGGACGATATATCGGCACACCCCTAATATTATGTCAATATTGTGATCTGAGACTATACATCGTCTGTATAGTACATTATGATGTACAACATGTACATCATAATATCATGATATATTGCGAAAGTTTGTCTTTTCCTTTGTCTTTTAATCACTTAAGCCTCATTTTATACTTTCAAAACTTGTCGAAACATAAAAATAGCATATCTGCAACTGATGCAAAGGTCAGTCCATTGCATGGCTGCCTCCGCTGTTGGTGAGAAAACAGGCTGCCTTTATTGTAAAGTTCTTTGGGAAAAGGCGTTATGTAAATGCAGCCAAACTTTATTATGCAGAAGAATTGTTAATAACACATACATTCTTATGTAAGAATTGTCAGCTCTGGTGTTGATGGTTAACACATCATATGTGTCAGTATTACAGAAAGAACGTGTAAACGTCGTTATTAGGCTAAACTTTTAGGAAACTTTTGCCTAATAATATATTGTTTATACTTTTCAGATTTTCTTTCACGCTACACATATTTTACAGACACTTTTAATCACATACACTATTCCTTTCCTTCAGAAGGAATACATTACTACCTATCCCTGCTATATAAATGTGTGCGGTAGCTAGCTAATGGAAAAAGACACAATTATACAGGACTGTTTTGTTCTTTCGGTTTTGATTACTATAGAAAATGAAGTCACTTCATTGCACACCACGCTCTTTTCTTCTTTGGCAAGCCTGGCATTATTGCTATGAACACAGTGTATTACCTGTCATTTGCGGTCTGTTTTATCAGCTCTGTTGACGGTATTTCTATATTAATACTTCTCTGCACCGTACATAATAATCAGTGCGTGCAACACACACATTTACATGTAATGCTGGAGGCTATAGGCGCTGCTGCATTTTACATACAACACTGGCGTTAATGATGTTAATCTCACAGACTCTTTGCTGCGTACATATGATCCAGGTTTTAATTAATGTGACCACAGTGCTAGTGAAGGAAGCAAATACTATAGGTATGGTACATTGTTAGAGATAATCACAACAAGAGTTTATAATTCAAACCTTTGGCTACAGCCACCAAGGCAACACAGTACACTCAAAGTTAAATTAAAGTTGGTATTTATTTTAATGAATAACTTTTACCATTCTGTGGTAAACATTTTTACCATTCTCTATGTTAATATAATATACCTAGCACATCTGCAGTGGTTGGAGGTGGTCGATACACTTATTTGTTTTAGCTCTTGCTCATTTGATTTTCCAACTTTGTTTCATCTGTTTATGAAAGTAGGTAGCTGATATATTACTTTAGCGCTAGGTATACTCTTAGTTGCTTGTTTTAGAAGAGAATGCACTTAAAGGAACTACACCATGATTTTTTACTTTTTTTCACCCGAACGTGACGTCACGTTCGGTACAATCCCTCCCGTTTTTCAGTTTCTACACAGAAGTTTCTACACAGAACCAGGAGATAATATGCATACAAACTGGCTCAATAGCGCCCCCAAACAGGACAATGTGGTATTGCAGGTGAAAGTGCTTTATAAGCCAGAGAGAAGTTAGTTGGAATGAGTATATCTGAGGCTTGATTTAGGCTCAAACCTTTCGAAAAAACTTTTGAGGGACATAAACAATGTGATATCAAATATATATATATATATTTTAATTCATGGTGTAGATCCTCTAAGACTTCTGGTGATTAGTAGTTTTGTTCCCTACCTATGTTGAATGCACTTATTGTAAGTCGCTTTGGATAAAAGTTTCTGCTAAATGAATGTAATGTAATGTGGTCCCCCTATATTCCTCCACTGAGGCATTTTGATCCTGTTGTCAGGTAGGAGTTGGACACCAGGCAGTACAATTTGTCACCTAGTGACAACATGTACTGCCTGAAGCTCATATTATGCAATATGTCCCCTGGACAAGCGGGGACTGCCTCTTGACTGAGAGGTAGAAATTACGTTAAGTTACGTACTGCAGCTTAAGCACTCGTGGATTGTACGGTGTACCAACAGAGCGATGTGAAAGCAGCATGTCAAGGGTTGTTTGTCAAGAGACCTTTTTTGGAGGAGAAAGGAGAGGCAAGAGTTTGTTTAGAAATACAGTAGCTTTTCCTTCGGACAGATTCTGAGCATTCTTTGTCTGAAAATCGCTGTTGTCCCCAGTTAGGACGGGTAGGACATAAAAGTCACGGACTGCAGCTTTAACCCATAAAGACCTGGAACGCATCTGTGTCACTTCTTGATTTGAGCTAAAAAAGCATTATTTTACACTTTTACACTACACTTTGGCAGATATACAAGCTCATAGCGCGGCACCGAGTGCCGCGCTACGAACTTGTAGATCTGCTATTTTTGAAAAAACGTGAAAATGTTTGCAATTTTTTAATATATATTGTTTTAAAGCGAACATTTTTAACTCAAATCTTTGCTTCTGGGGGTCCCTGGAACAAAATATTTTGAGATGGGGGTCAGCGGCCAAATACATTTGGGTGTCCTTGACATAAAATAGATTGAGCACCACTGATATAGAAACATACGTTTTTCAGAATACTGTTTTTTTAGGAGACATTTGTAGAATCGGCTTCAGGTCTTATTCGGTTAAAACTCTACAAGCGTACCAACAGAAGGATGTGAAAGCAAAGCAGGCGTGTCGAGTGTTGTTTGACCCGCGCGAGTTCAGAGTTCCGTGGCACTCACTCAGTCACTCAGTAACTGACTCGCTCTGACAGACTGTGCAGTGCACACTCGCTGCCGTGCACTGCGCACTCGCTGCCGTGCACACGCTAGCTGCCACAGCCACTTTCTGCTCTATACTGCTAAACAAATGGTCGCCTCCCGTCTCTGGGGTCCGTCTTGGTTGCAGCGGAGCATGTCGTATGTTTGCGCTGAGTGTTGACTCCCTGCATCCGTCCCTTCTCATCGCGTCACATCTCTCCAGCGATGACTAAGATAACAAAACGCGCTGTGGTTCACTTTGCACACGCTCGCACACATTACCGTCAGCACACTCTGTTCCGTTCCGCTCTCTGTCTTCTCTCCCCCTCTGTTTGCCAAGCATTACTGTATTAACAACATGTTTGACATTGTCATAATATCCTCTCTTGTGTGACAATAGCTCAGCGAGAGCTGTAGTTATTAGCAGCGCATGTTCTTGTCTTTGAGGCTGGTACACAGCGAAATCCTCTGTGCTCATTCGTACATTTGTAACTCGGAGAGATGCACACATGGAACCAAAAGGACCTTTACGGTTCCATTTGGTTCCATTTATACACTCTCGGGAGTTAAAGCTTCAATCCGAAACTTGTTTGAATGAAAGAAACATTATTGTAACCAATCTATATGGTAGAGTATGTTACAATATAACTAGCCCAGCTGCAGTGGTTGGAGGAGGTCTCTCTGCTTTTCTGTTGAGAAATGTAGACACTGGTGTCGGGTAGGACAAGGATGCTACAGTAGTTCTGCCTGAAGCTCTCAAGTGCAATACTGTATCTCCCCTGGACATGTGGGGATTCAGTCTTGGAAGAGCAGTAGACATTTGGGACACCAGGGTTCAAATCCCAGGTTGGATATGATATGAGACGTGTACGGATTGCTGTTTTAAATGAACACGAAATACTTCTACAGTATACTGAATATTTTGTGGCTTTAAACGGTGCTTTGCTCTAAACCAGGCCTGCTCCTGATTCCAATCGGCACTTGTCTGTTCCCCTTTCTCCCCCCCCTCCTCCTCCTCCTCCTCCTCCTCCTCCTCCCCTCTCTCTCCTGTCTCAGCCATATAAATAATTTAGTCCAACCATTTCTTTAATTTTTTATGTTATGTCATTTTTTATTGTTCATACCGACAGCAGTTTATACAGGGTATGCAGTACTTCGGAAAAATTAGGAGGTATAGACATTTTTATTTATTTTTCAGGGCGTCTCATCTTGGGGTAACCTCTGTAGGCTTTTAAAGTATTGTATAAATGGTTGCCATTTTTGGGCAAATTTACCGTCCGAACCCCTGAGTGAATATTACATTTTCTCGAGCTGAAGAAAGCACATTACGTCATTCAGCCCTTGGGGAAAATAATGGTGGTTGGGCGGATCTCCAGTGGAGGCTGAAGAAATACTGTAGAACAAGAGGAAAAATTGTGCAGGACAGTGGAGATAGTTACTTCATTTACACACGGCCATTTCTGCATGTTATTATCTGCCATTTCCGCAGTCACAGCTGCACACGAGGAATGCACAATGTGTATTTATGTGTAATGAGTCTTGTTATTATTACCCCCTCAGCTAATTAAATGTCTACTGCGACAATAATATGTGAGATAAGCAGATCTGGTGTCCAGCGGTGTCCCTCCTACCACCACCCTCATCATCATATTCATTATATATCCTACCAGCAGGGTTTTAGTATACCCCAGAGGTGAAGGCCCCTAGAGACTCCTGTTAACAGGGCCACATGTGAGAGTGCTTGAGTTAGCTGTTACTCGGCACGGTATACAGGTGTGGCCAGCTCATGCATGTGACATGTTATAATATCCTGTACAATGCACAAACTCCCATGAGCCAACAGCTTACTTGTGTCTTCTGGTGACGCAATTATGTTTTCATAATCGTTTCCATGTTTGAGAACATCTTTTGAAACATCTTAAAGGTTTAATGACATTCACTTTTACACCACATTCAAAGTCTTTGTCCTGGTCCTTCAAAAGTGTACAAAAAGTTTTAAGTGAAAATTCCATTCCAGTGATCAATGGCAGGTGTTTTTCTCTCACATTTCTAAAGCCTTTTCAACTGCAATGAAAAAAGAAATCTTTGCCTGCGGGTGTCGCTGGTGAGGGATTTTGCCTGTCAATCATTGCTTCTGCTCCGCCCCCCCCAAAGGAAAGGATAGGGGAGGGGAGGGGCGAGGAGGAGAGTGGGCGGGATTAATCGACTGTGACCTCACTGTCGAAGGGCCAAGCTCAGATTACTTTTCAGCCTAATTATTCAGAAAACCCCAGACCACAGAAAATCCACTGAATGTTCTAAGTTCAGGTTTTTTGGGTGTAATTGAGGTCATAAAACCCCAAATAAAACATTGAAAATAAAAAAAGTGAAAATGAATGTCATAGAACCTTTAAGACACGATCTACAAGCTCACGACGCGGCGCGATGCCCGTCTGTATCTCGGGTGCCCTATTGGAGAAGGCAAGCTTCCTGACTACTGGCCAATCACAGCTTGTCTTTTCCCGTGACGTGGCAGAATCTAGTCAGAATCTAGTTGTATAAAAGTAGTGTTATACAACTAGACGCTATGAGCTTGTATATCTGCGATTTTTGAATGGCCAAAGAAATCTTAACATGACACAGATAAGGCTTTCCCGGTCTTAAAGGGTTAATCTAACCAGAACCAGCACAACCCGTCTCTTTATCATCAGGCTCACACAAGAACAATACCGTGATATATTACAAACTCATTACATACTATTTGACTAAAGATGTGACACCGAGAAGTACAATGAGCAACAACAGCATAACAAATATTATTGCATCGTCAACAATCATATTCAGCAAAATAATCAGGATTATCAATTTAGCCATAACCGTGCAATGCTACTCCCTCTCCCTCTCCCTCTCCCTCTCTCTCTCCCTCCCTCTCTCTCTCTCTTCTCTCCCTCTCCCTGAGGGCCCATTTCCTCATATAAAGACCTTGCTTCAGTGGTGTAAAGTAACTAAGTACATTTACTCAAGTGCTGTACTTAAGTAAAGTTTTGAGGTACTTTTACTTTACTGGAGCATTTCCAATTGCCTGCACTTTTTTACTTTTACTCCAATACATCTCAGAGGCAAATATTGTACTTTTACTCCACTACAATTATTTGAAAACATTAGTTACTAGTTACTTTGCAGATATAAATTATTGTATTGTAAAACATACATTAACCACTTCAGCCCTATTGTATACAACATTTGAAAATAGCCGATCTACAAGCTCACAACGTGTCGCATTGCGACGCGTTGTGAGCTTGTAGATCTGTTATTTTCAAACAATTTAGTACTTTCACTTTTGCTACTTTAAAGGTAGGGTAAGTGATATTTTTTGGTTAAAACAAAAAGTATTTTGTTAAAAGGTTAAAACACTATATTCTGATAGTAATCATTGCTATAGAGTGTTTGTTCAGTAACAGGGAGTCTCCCCGTCTCTCCAGCTCTTTAATAAACAGAAAATACATTTTCTGGTAGGTGTCAAAATCTCAGCCAATCAGGAGAAAGTACCCATTTTTAAGCTTCATTTTTATAGTGTTCCAGTTCCAATTTTGTCTGCTCATTTCTTAGTGTCATCACTTCCAATTTCACTTGTTTAATCTATATATTGAATGAGTTCTCTATCCTGATTGGATAAAATTGGAAATGAAACTGAAACAAAAATGCATTTTCTGTTTTATGAAGAGCTGGAGAGACATGGAGACTCCTTTTACTGAACAAACACTCTATAGCAATGAGTACTAGAATATCAGAATATAGAGCTATTTAACACTTATTTTAACCAAAGAAAATCACTTACCCTACCTTTAAGTACATTTTGACACCGATACTTTTGTACTTTTACTCAAGTGAATTTAGAATTCCGGACTTTTACTTAACAGAGTACTTCTACATTGCAGTATTGATACTTTTACTTGGTCAGCTGATCCCCCACTCCCCCTGCTCGCTCGCTTCCTATCCCCCCCCCCCCCCCCCAGTCCTCCAGATTCATCTCATCTTGCTCGCTGCACACTCCTCCAGCCTCATGCAGTCTTACTGTATATAAGAGTCTCCACTCACTGAGAGAGTATATTGCCAACATGAGGTTTTTTCGCTCTCACACTGATCACTTGGTTTTTGGGAGAGAGAAAAAAAAAGGCTTTCGAAACGAAAGGACCTCATTTCTCTTTCCCTGCAGAATGTTGGTTCAAAAAGGGCAAAACGAAAAAGAAAAAAAAATACACTTGCAATTCAGTCTGGCACAATGCTAGTGTCTGGTCTGAATTTTTTTTTTTTAACCCATTAAGACCGGGAACGAATCTGTGTCCTTTTAAGATTTCTTTGGCTATTCAAAAATAGCAGATATACAAGCTCATAGCGCGGCACCGAGTGCCGCACTATCAGCTTGTAGATCTGCTATTTTTGAGAAGAGAAAACGTGAACATTTTTAGCAAATCTTTGAATATGTACATTGTTTTAAAGCGAAAAAATATATTTTGAGATGGGGGTCCCGCGGTCATATACTTATCATTTTGGGGGTCCTTTGACATGAGAAAAGTTTGAGAACCACTGATAACATAGCAACATCAGGTTTTTTCAAAGAACTGTTAGGATTTAGAATACATTTGTAGAATCCCCCAGAAGCAAAGATTTGAGTTAGAAATGTATATTCAAATATTTGCAAAAATGTTCAAGATTTTTCCAAAGAAATAGCAGATCTACAAGCTCGTTGTGCGGCACTCTGTGCCGCGCTATGAGCTTGTAGATCTGCTATTTTTGATAAGCCAAATAAATCTTAAAATGACACAGCTGCGTTCCCGGTCTTAATGGGTTAAAGGCTACACCACAGGAAAGATTCCCGACAGAATAAGAACAAGGTGTTCAGTCTGTAGGTGTTCCACGCTTCCGTCTGCAACCCTCCGCTGAACAACCTCTGTGGTTTTAAAATGGCAGAACTACTGTTGGTGCTGTTATGTTCACTGAGGCTTGGCTAACGCTCAGCTCCCATTGGCCATACCACTTAACCACATCAAAACATGGTGTCCCTATTCTGGAGGCAAACATTTTGGCGAGTGATTGTGAGCTTGTACATCGGCTATTTTCAGCAAAGATATTTGGTGTAGAGGGAAAAAAAGGAGGGGGCCAAGAATAGTTTTAGTTTTTTTCCCCCTATATCAGCGGTTTTCAACCCTTTTCATATCAAGGCCCATTATTTATTCGGCATTTGAGCCACGGACCACCGTTTGATGAGATTTTAGCCTCAGACCCAAAACTTAGAATATTTTGTTGTCGTTGGATACAATTAAATCAATAGGAGAGATAACAGGCAAACGTTTGATCAAAATAATTATTTAGTTAATTAATGCAGATGTTTAACAATAATTTAACTCTTGAGAGAGTAAAATGAAACCATTTGGTTTCATTTTACGCTCTCAAGAGTTAAAGATCTAATAAGGGTCCATTTGGTTACCAACTCTCCGTCATTTAGCTGGGGGACCACCTGGAATCTCCTCAAGGACCATTGGTGGTCCCCGGACCACTGGTTGAGAACCACTGGTGTAGAGTGAGAAAAGGAGGGGGCCAAGAATAGACCCCTGGGGACTCTTGGGCCTTATAAGCTATTTTTGCTGCATCTTTTTGTCTTAGCTTTTTTTCGCCCATTCATGCCCAAAATAAGGACAGCAGGTTGCAATGGTTAAAGCTTCAATTATTTATACTCCATTACAATTATTCTCCATGACAACCACTTCTTATCCTAAATTAGCCGATAGTTCCCAGAGAATGTTCTCTCTAAATGAGTGAGCCGAGTCTGGTCTCCGTGTTCCCTGCTTACCTATTATCCTCCAGTTAGACACCTTGTTTGTCACTGTCATGATCACTGGAGCGAGGCTCGACCTGTGGAAGAATTAGTGACCTGGAGGAGATGATGAGAGTCCAGAAAACCCAGCTCGTAAATCAAAACATTATTACAGGTATAAGAGCAACTAAACAAGTGACACAGTTAACAGAATCCCATGGGGCCCGCCTTTCGTTTCGAGTGTGTGGAGGTTTGTGACCCAAACTAGTTTAAATGTTTTTTGTTTGATCGATACAAGAGTTCCGTAATTTAATAATGTACCACACAAAAAAATGCAATATATTAGGGTTCCCATAAAGGCAAACATCCAAAATATGATTGATTTGATTGATTAATATTTAGTGAGACATGAGAAACAGTACAATGGAAGTACAATTCATATTACAAGGTCTACTAAACTGGAAAACTCATAAAGCACTAAGCTAAAATATTCATATAAAAATATGAAGATAGAGGGAAGCCATTGTATAATGTAAAATGAAAGCTTTATGGTTTCAAATCCTGTATGCACCCTTTACAGCATTTTATAGGCTTTCAAACACACTCGAGGTTTGAGTACATGCAGACCACTTTGCAATGTGTTTCGAGTATATCAACCTCTTTCTCCGGCAGCGGTAAAGCGTATTTTGCATTATACTGTACCATGGTGAGCTTACCATGATGAGTATATGGTCAAATTATTAAATGATGACTTAAGAAGTGAGCCACTGGCTTTGATTGTGATTGAGTAATTATGGTGCACTTCACGGTATTACCACATGGGGGCAGAAGGTAACAAGTAACTGACGGCAAATAAGGTATCACCTGACTTTTCTGTGGTCTAACCTTAGGCTCTGTGTATAGGAGCACAGGTTCACACTGAATATCTAGTGCAACGTGTGACTGTGAATTCATCACACTTCTTTTCCTTAGTTTTTTATTGCATAAAAAAACGTATCATTTTTTTTTAATGTACAATTGTCTGTCTTTGTTAAAAGTTTCCCTCCCCAAGTTTTTTGACGAGAACAGAGTCAACTTGTGAGTGTCCTTGGCAAGCAGCCCTGATAGATTGCCTTATTAGTCGTAATTATGCAGATTGCACTAGCTGATAATTATTAAAGTGTAAACAAATTCAGCAGGAACATTTCTTTTCACCATTGCAAATTGCAAATTAGAACAGAGCTTTCGGTTCCGAGCTGCTGACTCTTTAGCGCCAGGTGGCTGCACCAAATTACTGAGGCTCTCCTACAAGGTGAGAACAACACAGTTGTCTAATGTGTGGAGCATCTGTTATTCTCCATCTGTAAGTGTGCTATATATATATGAACATGTCATCATCAGGAACTGAACTGAATAACAGCCTATCCTGTCTCTGTGGCATTTGACAACTTGTGATGAGAATTTATCATGTCTGGTTATACAAATTTAACCAAATGGACCTGTACACTCTCAGAGTTAGAAATGCATAAATGAAAACCGATAATTGTATTGTTTTTTTTTGTTATGGTTCTGACCATTTCTATTCAAAACCAAAACGGTGACCACTGTTAAAGCAGAGTCTTCCGTTGCCATTCATTTGCATGTTATGTAAGCGAATCAAAGCCGTTATACCTTTATGTCTTTATTTCTCAATGCCTTCCAGGCTTTGTGGAAATTGTGAATCCCATGAATAAGCGGTCAAATGGAAACAAAACGAAGGGGGGCAACATTATCCTCTTCTGTGTCACGCTATAGCTAGCCGGGCTTTATACTTTGGCTGTTGAGACTGTATTGTTTGCAAAAGCGTGAAGATCAGCTCAGCCAGTGTGTGTTTGTGTGCTGCTGCTGCTGACGGGTTTTTTATATTTATATATTTATCTGTTTATTTTCTGCCCCGGCTCAGAACACAACACTGCTGCCTTTTTCTGAAAAAAGGCACGGTTGGGGATGCTGAAACGTCGTCGCCTTGCCAACGGAGGCGGGGAGCGGGCAGCCTCGCGGCAGCTGAGCCCCCTTCCAATGTTGCTCTCGGCAGCCCCCCTGAACCCTGAGCGCTGAGCGGAGCTCCCAGCTGAACTGGATCCGTGTTTATCAGCAGGGCTTTTATGTCCACATGTTTCTGCTACATCCCCTTAACCCCGCGCTAGCTGCACACACTGAGGCTGCTATCAGCGCTCTCCTCTCTTGTGTGAGAAATGCTCTTTTATTAGCAGGCAGAGGCAGACCCGGGCTCGGATTCTGCACCTTCTCTGTGGGCAGCAGCAGCACTCAGCCCGAACTGCCAACTCGGGCACTGTGCGTGCTTTGTTTGTGTGCGTGTGCGTGTGTGTGTGTGTGTGTCAGTGTGAGAGAGAGAGAGTGGGCGTGCGCACGGGCATACATGTTTGTGTACTGTATGTGCGCGCGAGAGAGAGAGAGAGAGAGATGCCTGTGTGAGGTGCAGCCTATTGTTTCACAGCGGTTTCTAACATCCCTCTTGTAACGTATCGACCAACGGAGTGCAGAAACTTGAGGAATAGAAATGTGAAATTGAAAGTTTTTTACTTGAATAACGGAAAAGAGAGGCGAGTATACAGGCATTGAGGGGGGTTGCAGCCTTATAGGCTGACGGGGGACCGGAGAGAGCATGGCGTTTGCTCTTCAGGTTCTCCTCAACCCTACAGAACTGTCTGCACACATGTTCATATTCTTCCTCTTGGGTGGAATTCACAACGTGCGGAGCAGAGGGGGACGGGGAGGAGGAGGGGGGGAGGGGATTTGAAGAAGAGGGGAGAGAGAGAGAGGGAAAGGGAAAAGAAGAGAATGAAGTAGGAACGAAACGCACACACCCACCCAGACCTTTGTTTTCCCCCCCCCTCTTCCATTTCACTACATGTCAGTGTCCACGCAGAGGAGCGGATCGAAAAAGAAATGAGCACGGAGAGTGGAGGGAGGGAGAGAGGGAGGGAGAGAGAGAGAGGGAGGGAGAGAAAGGCTTGGAGATGCACGCAGCTTCCATCCCAGCTATTCTGCCTAAATAGGTTCTTCCTCTGCAATGCACTCAAGCTCCAGTGATTCGCTGTGTGGATGCTGTTCATTTGCATAGCTAGCCCTCCTCTCCCCTCCCGCTTCCTGGCTCGCTGTCGAGGTCCCACCCCCCCCCCCCCCCCCCCCTCCATCCACCCACCCTCCCCTTCTCTCCCTCTCCTCCGCTCCGCTCCTCGCTCTATCCTCCTCCCCCTCCACCTCTCTCTCTCTCTCTCTCTCTCCCTCCCTCCCTCTTGCGCACATCTTCTGGTAACTGCGCTGCCGTGGCTGTCTGTCTCTCTGTGTGTTGAGCGTGTGTTCCCTGCCCAGGGCTCTCTGCTCTCTCAGGTACTGCCGCTGCCGCCGCCGCTCACTCGGCTCGGCTCTCTCTCTCTCTCTCTCGCTACGCTCGCTCTCACTTGAGAGCGGAGATCTGTAGATGGGGGACGGCCACCGCGCCACTTGGCACAACTTGCACAGGTGCAATCACCGGCTGCTGCGCGCCACCGCAGCCATCCAGCAGCATCACACGCAGATGAGAGCGGGATTCTAAACTGTGCTCAGATTTGTTCTGCTTCTTCTGGACATCTTTTTGAGACGGCTGGAGGTGTGGAAGGAGGGGGAAAATAAAAACAGGAGGGAAACTCAGAAGGTCTATTTTGGCTGTACTCGTATGCGTTTGGTGTTTTGGTGCTCCTTTTCAAGCTGGTGATTTGGTCTGCGTTTTCCTTTGTGTTCTGCCCATCGCTCTCTCTTTTTTTGGAGTATTCTTAGTTTTTGGTGAGGAGATGATGTGATTCCTTTTGTGAGTGCATAACAGGAGGAGTAAGACAGCAAACGCACACAGAGAGAGAGAGAGAAGTGTGACAGGGGAACGGGAGCGAGCTGGGATTTCTCCGTTGCCATTTGAGAGGGTGTCCTAATTTTCCTTGAGTGAATGTTTGTGTTTCTTCTCGGTATAATGATTGGTCGTGCTACTTCGCCACACTGGGTACCGCTGCGGATTTCCTAACTAAAGCGAGGCCCCCCCCCCCCCTCCCCAACTGACTTTTTTATTTTTTTTTCATGTGGCGTCCTTTTCGGGGTTTTTCTTCTCCTTTGGGATCCGTTTAACTCCGCGAGCGTCGGTTTTGGGAGCATAGTAGATTTTGGCAAAAGGCAAAGAAAACATGGGCTGTCGGGCGGCTCACTGAGGGTTCCAACCTTGATCCAGTAGAGCCTCGGCTGGCTGGCCCACGAAGCCAGTGAAGATGTTTGGAGGCTGGAGGACACACATATCATCCGCTCCCCTGAGGCCCACCGCCGGGGATAATAAGGCTCTAAGCTGGAATCGGTCTTCACTTTCGCTCGCCCACCTGGCCCTGTGGATCACGGCTCTGGCCCTGGGCCTGGTGGCGGGCTCGGAACCCGGGGCGGTGGAGAACCTCCACCACATTCACCTCTCCCATGGAAACAAACGTCACCACACTGTGCCTATTGCTATCCATAGATCACCTGCCTCCCTACGTGCAGGACACAGTGAGTACTATACCTGAGTGTGCCATTTACACCGTTTGGTTCTCAAAGTGCGGTCCGGGGACCCCCAGGGGTCCTTGAGGGGAGTTCCAGGGGGTCCCCAGCTAAATGATAGATGGTTAGGAACCAAAATTTACCCTTATGGGTCTGTAACTCAGAGAGTGTACAAATGGAACCAAATGGACACTAAATGGACCCTAAATGGACCCTTATGGGTCTCTAACTCTGAGAGTGTACAAATGGAACCAAATGAACCCTAAATGGACCCTTATGGGTCTCTAACTCTGAGAGTGTACAAATGGAACCAAATGGACCCTAAATGGACCCTAAATGGACCCTTATGGGTCTGTAACTCTGAGAGTGTACAAATGGAACCAAATGGACCCGTTAGGACCCGTTTGTACACTCTCAGAGATAAATTAACATTGATTTTACAATAAAAATTGGGGTCCCAGAGAAGAAGAAAGAGAAATGTCATTAAATGGGGGTCCGTAATGCCTAATGCATGTCAAACTGGGGGTCCTTGAAATTAAAATGGTTGAAAATCACTGCTAGAGCCATAAAAAAATCTTCTCTTATGGGGGTCCCTGGCATATCTTTTCAAATGGGGGTCTGCAGGCTAATAAGTGTCAATGTTGGGGGTCCTTGACATGAAAACGTTTGAGAACCACTGATTTACACACTATAAGGTTATATAGTACAGGACAGTGAGTACTACCTGGTCCTACGGTGTACCGTTTTCAAGTTTTTCAGCCCAAGGACCCCCTAGCTGAAAGAGAGATGAAGCAGGGACCCCCGTACATACTGTATACATTTGTATTTTCATAGATTTCATAGACCAACACCAAACCCCCTTTGCCAAAAGTAGCCGATCTACAAGCTCACAACGCCTCGCAGCGCGAGGCGTTGTGAGCTTGTAGATCTGCTATTTTTGGCTCAAGTTCTCTTCAGAATAGGGATAATAGGGTTCAAGTCGTCCAATCACACAAAGATTTGGCGGCCCCCCTGTAGTAACTCTGAGGACCCCCTGCCTTGGTTCTTGGAAGTTTTTTTTCCTATTATCGTCCTTAGCCCTCATTCTCTGCCGTGCATTACAACAGTTTTCAGTCATTATCATCTAGTAGTTTCTTAAGTCATTTCTATGCATTCACAGATGCAGAGAGAGATAGAAGGGAAAGGCAACATCATTGTCTGGCTGTTCGTTTCGGTTCCTGCATGGTCCCCCGTCCCCGGGCCGCTCGCTTCATCACAACAGACGACTCGCCTAGCTCAGCCAAAGCCCTTTTTTTTTTGTCCGTCTCAGCAAAGTGCCCTCCTCCCTCCCATCTCTCCTATGCGCGAGATTAGCCATATCCCTGTCTCCAGATGCTCCTCTGTGTCCAGATTAGACAGGATTAGAAGGGCTGTGCTTGCTCCACGGTGCCCCCGGGGGTCGGAGGAGGCGGAAAATGTGTTGTGTCCAGCTCGGCGGGGCGCTGAACCCACGTCTGGACCTTAGCCCGGGGTGTGCAGCGGAGAGCGGGGGCCCTCTCTCTGTACGCCTGTGTGGCACAGAGGTCCATGCCTACAGAGAGAGAGAGAGAGACAGACGGGAGTTTCGGCTACATGGAATTTGTATTATATAACCTTATACACCACCAAGTACTGATGGCCCACTGCAGTATGCGTCGGTTTGCCTCAGTCTAAAAGCGAGGATGCACTGTGAAAAAAATCTTAACTCTTGAGATGGTGAAAATGTAACCGGACGGACCCCGTTAACGCAGTGGTTATCAAACTTTTTTTCATGTCAAGGACCCCCAAAATGATATGTATTTGGCCACGGAACCCCATCTCAAAACATTTTGTTCCATGGACCCCCAGAAGCAAAGATTTGAGTTAAATGTTGACACTTTAAAAATATATATATTCAAAGATTTGCCCACATTTTCAAACATTTTCAAAAATAGCAGATCTACAAGTAGAGTGATACAATTACAACTATGAGCTTGTAGATCTGCTATTTTTGAATAGCCAAAGTATAACATATGGTTAAAGTGGTTAAAATGATTGTGGAAGCTATATTAACTAATTTTGCTGGTATCCCCCCAAGGACCCCTGGGGGTCCCCGGACCCTACTTTGAGAACCAATGTGTATACGGGGTCCGTTCGGGTTACATTTGCACCCTCTCCCCCACCCAGTTGCAAACTGGATTAATTAACACTGAGGATTTTACTGTGCGGTTAATTGTACATCATTTCCGCCCCATATCTTTTAACTGTCGGCGGCACGTTTGATAAAGCGTGGAGGCTCTTTGTCGGTTCGAGGTTGTTGTGCATATTCAAAGCGCTTTGACCCGCGGAAAATAACACAACATGCCCTCCTCCTCGTCTGCCTTGATTTGTCCCCAGGAAATGTTGCATGACGTCATTTTGAAAACCAGCGGTGCAACCATCGACATACAGTAATGCTTTACAGGTGCCCTGGATTACCTTTTAGAACATACTGGGTCTGAAACAACAACCATTTATGCATAGAGATGGACTTTCTTTTGTTTCATTATTATTATTATTATTATTATTATTATTATTATGAAATAATGTCTCTCTTATGTCAAGGTTGGCCCTGTGTGATACATCGCTGTATTTAGAGTGGTGAATACCATTCCAAGGTGTGTGTGTGTGTGTGTGTGTGTGTGTGTGTGTGTGTGTGTGTGTGTGTGTGTGTGTGTGTGTGTGTGTGTGTGTGTGTGTGTGTGTGTGTGTGTGTGTGTGTGTGTGTGTGAGAGTGAGAGATCTGCTGGACGCTGACTTGCATGAGTGAGGATCCGCAAATGAAGCAGCAGTGCTTTGGGACCCGGGGTTTGCAGATTGTCGGGCTGAGAGAAGGAGGAGGGGGGGGGGACTAGTGGGCACATAGTCTGGATCAGACAGTCTTAACAATCCTCAGTGATGATGGGGGGGGGGGTTGTGGGGGAGGGGGGGGGGGGGGGGTAGAGCTGGCCTGCTGAGCGAACAGGGGAGGCAATTAGGTCACACTGCCGCGGCCCTGTCTGTAATGGACAGCACAGCCTGACTCCTACCTCCCTCCCCCCCTTCCTTAAGACTCCCAGGGTGTGTGTGCACAGGAAAATCCAGAGTGTTCATTAACCAAATGGACTCTTACTGGGGGTTTATATTTGTGGACTCTCTTATAGTTACAAGTGGATCACAATCTCCCACCAGCTATAGTGGCTCCTTTGTGGTGTTTTTTGAGTTCAAAGCTTCAGTGTTCTCAAAGACGTGATTGTCATTCGGTTGGCCTGACAACACGAAGAAGACGGTGCATTAACCACTCAAACCATGTGTACTGTACTTCATTGTAGGTCAAGGCGAAGGTTCACAGGTCTATTCGCTTAATGTTTGCATATTATGACAAGCCCACAAGTATTGATGGTATAGGACGCATGTGGTTGAGCCATTAAAACAGAGCGTCTGTGTCATTTTAGATTTTTGCGTTTGCTATTCAAAAATAGCAGATATACTTACAGCTTTTACATCTGCTATTTTTTGAATTAAAACAATGAAAATTCTGAAAAATTGGTTCTCAAAGTGGGGTCAGCAAAATGTGTTAATATAGCATCAGAATAATTAGAACCAACTAATAACCCTATATACTTTGGCTATTCAAAAATAGCAGATATACAAGCTCATAGCGCGGCACCGAGTGCCGTGCTATGAGCTTGTAGATCTGTTTTTTTTTTAAATCTTGAACATTTGTGCAAATCTTTGAATATATTGTGTTTTTAAAGCAAACATTTGTAACTCAAATCTTTGCTTCTTGGGGGTCCCTGGGACAAAATATTTTGAGATGGGGGTCCTTGACATGATTTTTTTTTAGAACCACTGATACAGAAGGCATTTGTAGAATCAGCCTCAGATGGTCCGAGATGAGATCCAACGATACCTCCAGGGTAAAGACCCCGATGACGTCGCCGTAGCGCCGGCGGCTCCTTAATCGGTGTCATTTGCGCCGGAGCTTGTTGCTGACGAGGGGCGCGCATCATGATCATGGCACCAATTAAAGATGTACAGCTTTTTCAATTATTCAGCTTTTAATATGTAGATGTTATGAGCCATGCTCCCCAAGGTTGATTATGCTTTTCCTTTTCCTTTTCTTTTTTCCTCACATTATCCGTGCTTCCTGGTGAGTCAGTGTTTCTCTCAAGCGATGTGGAAGCAGAGCCGGCGTCTCATTATGTCACTTTCAATGTTCAGATCTATTACTGTGTTAGTCATACACAACACGCACAATTGCTGTATTTGCCCCTTAACGTTGTCTCGAGCGATTCGTCGAAACTCGGCTGAAACGTCGCTGATTGCATTGCTTCCGTGTCAGTTTCGTGGAAATGTGGTGCATTTGGCTCCTGATTTGTTTTATTCAAACCGGATCCATCAACAGCAGCTGTGGCTCTGTTAACCACATGAACCCTACAGCAGCATTCCCTATTCCTGCGGCAAACATTCAGCAAAAAAATAGCTGAGCTATTTTCAATGAAGATATTTAGTGTAGAGGGAAAAAAGGATTGGGGCCTTAATGTATAGACACCTGAGTGTATAGACCATTGGTTCTCAAAGTGGGGGACCCCCAGGGGTCCTTGAGAGAGTTCCAGGGGGTCCCCGGGTAAATGATGGATAGTTAGGAACCAAATGGACCCTTTTGGGTCTGTAACTCTGAGAGTGTACAAACCGAACCAAATGGACCCTAACGGGTCCATTTGGTTCCATTTGTACACTCTTAAAGTTAAATTAACATTGATTTTACAATATAAATTGGGGTCCCAGAGATAGAAATGCCATTAAACGGGGGTCCGTAGCCTAATGCATGTCAAACTTGGGGGTCCTTGAAATTAAAATGGTTGAACATCACTGCTAGAGCCGTAAAAGTCTTCTCTTATGGGGGGTCCCTGGCATATCTTTTCGAATGGGGGTCCGTGGGCTAATAAGTGTCAATTTGGGGGTCCTTGACGTGAAAAGGTTTGAGAACCACTGGTATATTAAGGGGTTAATAATGAACTACCCATCAATTTATCATGTAATCCACACAACCATAGGAACCCACACACATTATAAAACAGCACATCAGAAAAAAAAATTGTCCTTTGGTTTCCCCCTTTGTTGAACCTGTGTGTCAGTTATTGATTTATGCGGGAAAAAGTCTGAGAAAATTACCATGGTCAGGATGTATGAAATTGAGTTAGCGTGTGATGCATTGTTTGTTGAGGAGCGGCCGTAATGAGGTTCAGACAGTATGAAGTCTGAGGGACAGACCCGACATCCATCACACGCTGACTAGAAGACTTCCTGCTGCGCTGCTGGACTTCCTTCTCAGAGATGAAAGATTTTGGCCGTGTGTGTGTGTGTGTGTGTGTGTGTGTGTGTGTGTGTGTGTGTGTGTGTGTGTGTGTGTGTGTGTGTGTGTGTGTGTGTGTGTGTGTGTGTGTGTGTGTGTGTGTGTGTGTGTGTGTGTGTGTGTGTGTGTGTGTTGGAGAGCAGACACTATGTTCATGGTAAAAAAAAAAAAACCTGATGTGAGTGTCTTTGATCTTTGAGACAGGCAGTGTTGGAAAAAGTACTCAATTGTTTTACTTACTGTAAGTAAACGTATCCATTCCGCGATATAGAAATAATCTGTTACAAGTAAAAGTGCAGAATTCAAAATGTACTTGAGTAAAAGTACAAAAGTATTGGCATCAAAATAAAAGTAAAAGTACTCATTATGCAGAATGTCCTATTTCAAGTTTTCAAATGTATACACATCTCTTGGAAATAGCAGATCTACAAGCTCAAGATGCATCGCATCACAAGTCATCGCGACACATTGTGAGCTTGTAGTTCGGCTATTTTCAAATGGCCGAAATTGATATAGGGCTGAATTGGTTAATGTATGGTTTGTAATAATCAAAATCTACAAATTAACTAGTAACTAAAATGTTCAAATAATTGTAGGTGAGTAAAAGTACAATATTTGGATCCGAGATGTAGTGTAAAAGTAGAAGTAAAAGTACTGAAAACTGGAAATGCTCCAGTAAAGTAAAAAATACCTCAAAATTGTACTTACAGTACAGTACTTGAGTACATGTACTTAGTTTCTTTACGCCACTGTGATCCGATCGATCAGTGAACCGTGTGAGGGTCTGAACAAGAGCCCAGCAGAGGAGGGGAGTCTCTGTATTATACTCAAGAGAGTCATGTTGGAGAAAAATAAAACACATGAGTGTGTTGAGGGAATGGGGATTGCAGCCATTTGTCAATTGTCTGTCCGCCTGGCAGAGGAAAAAACAACATGCTCCCCCATCATGCCAACACCTTCTCTGTTGTTGTTGCACTGTATACATTCTGAGTGCTATTTTAACTCAAGAGAGGGTACAAATGTAACATAATGTAGTCCCTCTCTGAGTTAACCCATTATTAAGACCGGGAACGCCATCTGTGTGTCATTTTTTTATTTCTTTGGCTATTAAAAAAATAGCAGATCTACTAGCTCATAGCACGTCACCTAGTGCCGCGCTATGAGCTTGTAGATCTGCTATTTTTTTTTTGAAAAATCTTGAAAACTTGTGCAAATCTTTGAATATATACATTTTAAAGCAAAATTGTTTTACTCCAATCTGTGCTTCTGGGGGTCCCTGGAATAACATATTTTGAGATGGGGGGGGGTCCGCGGCCAACTACAGATCATTTTGGGGGTCCTTGACATGGAAAAGTTGGAGCACCACCGATATAGTAACATAAACGTTTCTGTATAGTAACATAAACTGTTTGCACAAAATGTTCACGATTAAAAAAAAATAGCAGATCTACAAGCTCATAGCGCAGCACTCGGTTGAGCGCCTATTTTTGAATAGCCAAAGAAATCTTCAAAATTACACAGATGCGTTCCCGTTCTTAATGGGGTTAAAATAACACTCAAGGATTTACATTGTAAACTCTCAAGAGTTACACATGGGAAAAATGTTCTGTGGATTTCACTGTATTGCTTCTCGGTCTCATAACTCATGTATTTGGTATACAGAAGGTGGAAGTTGAACAAATAGTTATTTGAAGACTATGCAAGTTTCTCACCAGGCTCCTGGTATGACCCCATCCCCCCCCCCCCCTCGCTAAACATCTCCATCAGTTGCTGCCGAAACCCTTTTTTTTGGGGGGGTATTTCTCTAAACGCGGCTGGTTTCATCAAAGTCAGCGAGGCAATTTAAGTGATTATAATCAATTTTAAAGCTCTCTCTCTGCCCTCAGAGCTAATGATCGGCATGGATTAGAGACAGTTTCTTCCACCGTGTGCCAACTCGGGTGCAGAGAGCAAACGAGGGGCAAAGGGAAAGAAGAGATTGAAGAAGAAGAAGAAAGAAGGGATTCGGGGTGCTATTATAGACAAAGGGCTGCGGAGAACAACAAATGGCTTCTGAGAGGAAAGTGTGTGTTTGCATTAGAGAGAGAAAGCGATTGAGAGAGAGGGAGAGAGGGGGGGGGGGGAGGGTGTTGGTCTCCGATGTTGCCTTGCTGCCGGTGTGTTGTGTGGCTTGTATAATATAATTACTCCCATGTCTCTGAGCTGATGTCACCGGGAGATAGCGTGGAGGATGACAGTATCTGTGGCTTGGCCAGGCAGCCAGAGATGATAGCTGCCTTGATAAGGATCTTGGGTACATGTTTCCCTCTGCTCTAGGGGAGCCCAGGCGCTTATTGACCCATGAATGAGAGAGAGAGAGAGGACACTGCAGTCTTCTTCTCTTCTCTTTTTTCTTTTCTTCATTATTTCCCTCCTCTCTATCTCTCTCTGAACAGGAGGAACACATGGGCCTTTCTTCTTCATGTTGTTCCTCCTGTACTTCAGATCTTTAAACCCTTTTGTATTTTTGCAACGCCACTCGCCGTTCCCCCCGCCTTCCTTCCTTTCCTCACTCCCCCCCCCCTCCCTCCCTCCCTCCCTCCCTCCCTGGTCTCCTCTCTCTCCTCCTTTTAAACTCTGCTTCATCCCCGACCACTGCTCTTCAGCACCCCCCCCCCCTGCCCCCCCTCCTCTCTTTGCGGTCTCTTCCTCCTGGCTCCCCTACAGAGCCCATCAAAGCGGGGCAGACAGTGGGCAGGCTTAGTGAGCCTGCAGTGGTGTGTGTGTGTGTGTGTGTGTGTGTGTGCATTGGGTCTTCAGTGGGTGACCACCACCACGTCCATGCCTGGCATGAAGGGAAATGAGACCTGACTGACTGAGCGAGTGTGTGTGTGTGTGGAGGGGAGAGGAGGTCAGCCAAGCAATGAGTTCTGTTTAGAACTCATTGCTTGGCTGAGACTTTGGAGACGAGGGGGTGGTGGGGGGTGGTGGTGGTGGGCTCGTTTGACTCTAGGGGGATGTCTGTGTCCCTGTAGACCTCGTTTGAGGTTCGAGTCGAGCAGCATTTCCCTGTAAAGGCGCTCGCCGGTGAATCATTTCCCACCCACTTTCTCATCCTCGCTCTAAACTGCTTGAGTATCTTAAGGCAGTGGTTCAGGCAGTACGTTTCCACGTCAATGACCCCACACATTGATATGTATTTGGCCGCGGGACCCCCATCTGATAATTTTTTGTGCCAGGGACCCCCATCAAGAGGAGATTTGTCAACATTTCTCGGGTCATTTCATGATGCGTCGCATCTCGACGCGTCCTGCATGGGCTTAGATCAGCTATTTTCGCATAGCTGGGAAAATAAAAATGGCTTCAGTGTTTTTTTTTGCTGGGGACCCCCTGGGAGCGCCTGGAGGACCCCCGAGGGTCCCCGGACGCCACCTTGAGAACCACTGTCTTACGCCACTCCTCTTTTATTGTCACGGGAAAATAACAGCTTATTTGGGCAACGTTGGAGGGCTACTAGATACACTTGATATGAATGCCATCTAAAAGTGTGTGAAATGATGCTAACCTGTGCTGTATTACCTAGGGAACAATCTCAGTTTCACACATTGTCTTTAATGCTGGGGAAAAAAGGAATGCTAATCTAATGTAACAATATGCCAGATAAACACGTAAATACTGTGTTGTTGCTGGTGTGAAATCACGCTGAGTGTGTGTGGATCTCTGGAAGAACCGTATGTAAGACAGGAAGGGTGGGGGGGGAGCTAGTCTTTTGCAGGGCAAGTGTAAGAGATGCTAATTGAAGAGCACAAATGGCTTTGTTTGGTCCACTCGTGATTGACTCTATAACTGCCTCCCTATTTCCCGCGGGACCGGAACAGCAGAACAGAAACAAGCGAATGAAATAAACACATCGGACATGGGGAACGTTCTCTAAAGCCTGGCGCTTTGTAATCTAAACTCGATTGAGTTAAAGCACCCCTTGAGGAAGCCGTTCTCTGTGTCGCCACGGCGAGGGAGATGCTGTCCTCTGCACCAGTCAAAGTCGGCAGATACAGTAGGCTTCTGTACATGTTGTAGATGCACTCACTCTCACTTACATAAACAGACAGATTATGCGTGCAGTACATACTGCACACACATACACAGAGTAACCCCTCCCACAGCAAATGTTACAGTGTAATTTTTTTTCTCCAAAATGCATGTCCACATGAATCAAAGTTCTCAGTCGCCATGACTGATTTCAGTCATTTGGAAGCATGTCGTGCACCGAAAATAGGCGATCTACAAGCTCACAACACGTCACGCCGCGACGTGTTGTGAGCTTGTAGATCTGCTTTTTTTGGTTATTAAGTATTTTAAGATTAAAGACCTGAAGTGGTCGGTGAAGATTTGAAGTGGTCAAACTAACAATGGAATACATGTGCAGAGGCATCTTCTATAAACCCTAATGGTCTCGGATATTTCATAAAAAACAAAGCATCAACAAAGCATCAATCTGCCATTTCTTGTTGGCTGTATGTAGAGCAGCAGGAAGATGGGTTTAACCCATCAAGACCTGAGGCGATTCTTAAAAATGTTTTCTAAATCCTAACAGTTTTTTGAAAAAAATCTGAATTGATTTTTTTCAAGATTTTTCAAAAATAGCAGATCTACAAGCTCATAGCGCGGCACTCGGTGCCGCGCTATGAGCTTGTAGATCTGCTATTTTTGAATAGCCAAAGAAATCTAAAAGTGACACAGATGCGTTCCAGGTAAAACAATAGTACATAACATCATGTGCAGGGGTGCACATAACTGGTGCGCAGGTGCGCATGCGCACCCAAAATAAATAATGCGTGGCACATCAGACGACGCGAGGCGCTTTTGCGTACCAACAGCTGGGACAGGAATTTCCAAGCTTTTATTTTTTAGCAAAACTAAAAAATAAAAGCCTGGAGATCGAGGCTAGGAATTTACTTCCTGAAGCCACTCGCATCTCAGCCACTCGTGTCTCGCATCGCCTCGCATTGCCTGGCTGTGTGCACGCAGCCAGCAGCGGCTGTTAGAGGCACTCGTCACCGATGATGAACGCACCGTAATGGTGCAAAAATATGCCGTGAACGTCCCAATCTGACGGATAAAAACAGCGCAGCACAGGGCACCAACCTTGGCGGCGTAAGAGAAAAAGAAACGGCGGAATTTGGAAGCAGAGCGTCCTTTTCTCTCGTGCAGCACCCCCCCCCCCCCCCACCGTGCTGAATTCGCGGAATCCTCTGAAATCGAGGAAATGGCAATCGCACATTGCGACACGTTGTGGTGAGCTTGTAGTACGCTATTTTGGCTATTTATTTCCGACATGCTTAAAATAGGGAGGCCACAGTTTTTTGGTGATTTTGCCTGCCTGCACACACTGTGCAGTAAGTAAGTAGGATAAGCTGTATGTGCATTTCAAAATGAGCACTTTTGAATAAGGTTCCTTAACTTTACTTTAAAATACTTTAATGTAAAATATCCATGGCCAGGATTTGCCTGGCCATGGAACGCATCTGTCACTTTTTGATTTGAGCTAAACAGCATTATTTTACACGTTGGCTATTCAAAAATAGCAGATACTACGAGCTTGTAGATGTGCTATTTTTGAAAAATCAAGAAAATGTGTGCAAATCTTTGAATATATATGTTCTTTTAAAGCGAACATGTTTAACTCAAATCTTTGCTTCTTGGGGTTCCCTGGAACTAAACATTTTGAGATGGGGGTCGGCGGCCAAATACGTATCATTTTGGGGTCCTTGACATGAAAAGGTCTTAGGATTTAGAAGAAATGTGTAGAATCAGTGTCAGGTCTCAATGGGTTAAACTGGTCAAGAAGAAAAGGAAAAAAAAAAACATTCATTTGCAAGGTGTAAAATATCCCCATCCAGACATGGTTCCAGCAGTACAATGATGGATTAATTGGTTCTGGGAAAGGTCAGGGGAGGAAGAGGCAGAAGATGGAGGCAGAAATCTTTCAGCCTTTACAACCTAATATCCTCAACCACAGAGGGGGGGGGTTGAGGGGGGGATTTTTCTCTATGGCGGCCAACTAGCAGAAGACTAAATGTATGATTGCTATTGATCACCCGATCGATAATGAGGCCTCTTCTTAAATTTCACATTGCTGTGTTTTTGGGACTGTGCCTGTACCCTTGAGCGCCCATGGCTGGATGCTCAGTAACATCCTTTAGAGTTACAGCTGCAATCCACAACTTATTTTGTTTAACCGCTCAAACGCTATGTACTTTGTTTGCATGTTGATCAGGGTCTATACTCGGTCCCCTCCTTTGTTCCTGCTGCACCTATACTGTTATATCTTCACTGAAAATAGTTAATATATGAGCTCGTAGATCTGATATTTTCTTACTTTATAATTTTTATCCCACAATTATGTAACCAATTATTTCACCTACTGTCAATTGCCTATGTAATCCTGGGCGCTACTCTCCCTCTGCCAGCTTAGGGAGAGCCCAGAACTGAGCTCATGCCTCCTTCAACGCATGAGGAGTGAGCAGGCCGCTGCTTATCACCTGACAGGGGGGACTTTCCCCGGTAGGACGTAACTCGTGGAAGGAACATGTTATTCCAACCAGTTCCTTTCCCCTCCATCAGGCGCCCCGGCTGACCAGGGGGAGGCAGTATAGACACCAGGATTACTGCACGTTTTTTTGTGAGGGTACCTACCCTAGGGGACACAGGGAGAACATGCAAACTCCACACAGAAAGGCCCTTTCACCAACCCCACCTAGGGTATGGGTACTGATGATGCGGAGGAGAGGACACGCTATTTTTGCTGAATGTTTTGCCTATTATCATAATAGGCAATAATAATAGTATTATGTCATTCCCAGAATAGCTAGGGTCGCTAGGGCTTAAAGGGGAAATCCACCCATTTTCAATATTTAACTATGTCATTAATATAGCATAAAGGAGTTGTGTGGAAATAAGAAAAAAATTAAAAAAAAATTAACATTGCAAAAAAAATTAACATTGCAAAAAAATTAACATTGCAAATTACACCATGATGAGTCATCACAGTGTAATTTGCAATGTTAATTTTTTTGCAATGTTAAATTTTTTTGCAATGTTATTTTTTTTTTTAATTTTTTCTTATTTCCACACAACTCCTTTATGCTATATTAATGACATAGTTAAATATTGAAAATGGGTGGATTTCCCCTTTAAGTGGTTCATGAATAAAACATTATTTCTAACCATTCTGTATGGTTAAGTATGTTAATACAATATAACTAGTACATCTGTGGCAGTTGGAGATGGTCTCCCTACTCTACTATTGAGAAATGTAAACCAGTAGTAGATAGGACACCTATAGGCTACTGGTTGACGAGCAGTACCGCCTGAATATCATAAACACCCAGGATTCTGTCTCGGGGTGACAGAAACCCACGGCTTGGGTTAGAATCCCGGGTAAACAGGACATGAAGCTCACGGTGTTGCAACCTTTAATCGAGAGCGCACAAATATAACCAATATTTGGAATTTGCGATGGTATTGTCATCATTATCTATAAGTTATGAAATGAATACGAGCAACTCTTGGAAACAACCAATATAGACTTATAGCCACAATGACGGTATCAGCAAAGCGCAGTATATGGTATTTGCATATAATGGGACAAATTAATTGATGCCCCATGTGGCAAGCAGCTAGAGACCTCGGTAGGTAAGAGCCCAGGCGATGTCACAACAACTATTCTTTTCTTGCATTTTTTACAATCGCTCACCTGCAGCAGTGCAGCATGCAGAGAGAAAAGCTGCTCCTATAATCCACGTTAATAGGATTGTGTGGGATTGCACCTTCCTCGTTGCTCCTTCCATCTCCTATAGCCTCAGGACTGCTGGCAAGAACTGATAAAAAAAAACCATAAAATAAATAAATAAATAAAACGCCTGCCCAACCACCTAAGCGCCGGCTAATATTAGCATATTTTGCCAACATAGTGTTGTGTAGAGATACAAAGCTGTATTATTACCCACGTGTTTCTGTCTTTATTTTGTATTTGTGTGTTTTTTTTCATACAGCATCGGTATAAGATAGCAGGACGGTACAAGCCTCCCTCATGCTGTTTCTGGTGCTGTGGGGGAGGCAGAGTGCTGGGGCTTTTATATAAATCATATACACTGTAGAATACTGAATGTGAATTTTAACTCTGAGAGTGTACAAATGGAACCCTTACGGGTTCGTTTGGTTCCATTAGTGCGCTTGCAGAGTCACAAATTGATAAATTAACAGGATTTTACTTAGGTAGGTTTGTGCAGTATAGTTCAGTGGTGTGAAAAGTACTGAAATGTTTTACTTAAGTAAAAGTAGCAATACCACAATATAATACCACAATATAAATGTGTTAAAAAATTTACTTGAGTAAATGTACAAAAGTATTGGCATCAAAATATACTTAAAGTACCGAAAGTAAACATACTAAAATATTTGAAAATAGCAGATCTACAAGCTCACAACGCGTCGCATCGCGACGCGTTGTGAGATCGGCTATTTTGTAGATCGGCTATTTTCAAATAGCCTAGGTATAAAATGGGGCTAAAGTGGTTAATGTATGTTTTATAATGGAATAATTTATATCTGCAAAGTAACTAGGAACTAAAGTTACAATATTTGCCTCTGAGATGTAGTGGAGTAGAAGTAAATGTATAGACAATTGGAAGTATTCCAGTAAAGTTAAATCACCTCAAAATTGTACTGAAGTACAGCACTTGAGTAAATGTACTTAGCTACTTTACACCACTGATAGTATAGTTACACGCCCCACCCACACACATACACACACACACACACACATGCGCAGCCACACGCACGCACACTCCCTCTGAAATCGGTCGCTATTTATTTCTCTTGATCTTCTCCTTTTTCATTGTATCCTTTCCATAAGATATGCAGCTAATTAAATAACATCACAACGTTTAGCGGAGGCTTTGCTTCACAAAGTGAGGAGCCTCAGCGCTAGGCAAGGCAGATGTTTAATCCCGCAATTAAGGCCAAGGCATACTCCTCGTTCCCCAGGGCATGTATTATGGAAGAAACGGGAACTACAAATGAAGGCAGTGAACACCCTGGTGGATACAGTATGTAGCGTTGATATTAAGACACGTTAATATGAATAACTAGATGGGTTTCAAGGGGTTTAGCACAAAACGTAGAACAAAAATACCCCCTCCCCCTAAAAATGTTTAAATAAATCTGCTTACAGTACCTGTCAGTCATACCAATGCCAACAAAGTGGTGGGAAAAGTACTCAAATTTTTTACCTAAGTAAAAGTATCAATTCTGCAATATAGACATACTCTGTTACAAGTAAAAGTCCGGAATGCAAAATGTACTTGAGTAAAAGTACAGTATTAGCATCAAAATGTATGTACCAGTAAAAGTGCTCATTATGCAGAATATCCCATTTCAAGTTTTCATTGTGAGCTTGTAGATCTGCTATTTTCAAATGGACTAAATGTATATAGGGCTGAAGTGGTTACTGTACCGTATGTTTTGTAATAATAATCAAAATCTACAAAGTAACTAGTAAGTAAAGTTTTCAAATATACGTAGTGGAATAAATGTATAATATTTGGATCCGAGATGTTGTGGAGTAGAAGTAAAAGTACTGGAAATTGGAAATACTCAAGGAAAGTAAAATTACCTCAAAATTGTACTTAAGTAAGTAAATGTACTTAGTTACTTTCCACAATTGCACGCACACACACAGGCGCGTACACACGCTCATGTGCACATGCATGCACAAAACACACACACACACACACACACACACACACACACACACACACTCTCACTCACAAGTGCACAACACACACACACACACACACACACACACACACACACACACACACTCTCACTCACAAGTGCACAACACACACACACACACACACACACACACACACACACACACACACACACACACACACAACGGCAGGGCACACAGTCAGGAGGCAAAGATGAATTGCAATTGCTGAGCTGTTTGAAAATTCCCATGGCATAAACATTGAGCAAATCTGATTCACAGTCATTGGAAGTCATCCATTTTGCTGCTGGTGTGTTTTGGTCTCTACCTGACTCAAAATCCATTCGCCTCTCAAGACTTAAAGCCAAACTCAACCCGGTGACGACTGTAAAGTCGAAGCCAAGAGGAAAAATATTCTCTCTGCAAGTCTGTACCGTCGACCTTGTATTGCAAATTACTTCTCCTTTTGTCAGTAAAAGGTTGATTTATGTAAATTGGGGACAGACAAAAAATAGCATAGGGACATTGTATATACCAGAGAGAATATGTGAGTTATAGTGAGCGCGCGTGTGTGTGGGTGTGTGCGTGCGCCTGTGTGTGTGGGTGTGTGCGTGCGCCTGTGTGTGTGTGTGTGTGTGTGTGCGTGTATGCGTGTGCACGAGCGTGCGTGCATTCCATTGTTGAGCATGCCCCCAGCCAGTGGACAATCTGTTCCAACAAGCAGACACTGCACGGCGTATAGAGTTCCATGTTTTTTGTGTTACGTTATGCTTTTCCCTCGCATTTTTTTACCTCAAATATTTTATTAGCATCGTGGATCAACCGACTCCACAGAGTTTTAGTAATTATGCGCGCTCAAGAGAGTTCCATAAAACATAACTCTGTTATTTGTCAACCAGGAGCTGATACAGAAATCTATTTAGTGTGGCACATTTACCCTCCATGTAATCCTAACACGGTTTCTTTGTGAGCGCAGTGTTATTTGTGCTGATGCAGGTTGCACTGCTATATAGGAGAATCTAAAGCTCTCTCCAGACTCTCTCGCAGAGCTTTGGCTCTGGACTCTGTTTTTCCGCCTCACTTCCTCTGTGTAATTATCCCCCGCACTTGTCTTTTTCGGTAATTAGAACTGCAGTCATACTCTCTCACACACATCTGTTGGCTTCCCAATAAAGAGAAAACAACAGCTTCAACAGAACATCAGTGAGGCTGCAATATTCTATACACGCGAAACATTTTGCTCGGTGCATGAACAAAAAAAACAAAACGCACTGAGGCTAAATCATACACGGATGCCTGGAAGGCAGAGGAAAAAAAAAAAAAATCAGTGAAGCTGGTATTTTAACCGGAAAGAGAACGTTTGATCATTTTCAGCCTCGAAATTGTTGGCTAGAGCACAAATGAAAACGCTGGACGCGGAACGAACACACCAACAACACAAATGGCCGACAAACAAAATGGCTGACCTTAACCCATTGAGACCGGGAACGCATCTGTGTGTAATTTTTTTAGATTTATTTGGGCTATTCAAAAATAGCAGATCTACAAGCTCGTAGCTTGTACGAGCTTGTAGATCTGCTATTTTTGTAAAAGAAAATCGTGAAAATGTGTGCAACTCTTTGAATATAGGCTATATATGTTTCTTTTAAGCAAACATTTTTCACTCAAATCTTTGCTCTCAAAAATATTTTCAGATTGGGGGGGGGGGGGTCCGGGGGCCAAATACATATACTTTTGGGGGTCCTTGACATGAACAAGTTTTGTTCCAGGGACCCCCAGAAGCAAATATCTGAGTAAAAAATGTGGTTTCAAAAATATATATATTCAAAGATTTGCACGTTCATGCCGCGCTATGAGCTTGTATATCTGCTATTTTTGAATAGCCAAAGTATAAAATAATGGTTATAGGCCATAGCTAAAACTCTAAAATGACACAGATGCGTTCCCACTCTTAAAGGGTTAAAAGGGAGGGAATAAAGGAAGGACTGTGTCTGAGGGGAGCTGAGTGAAGCTGGACCGATGACGAGGGTGTGAATTAGAAAAAAAGCGTCGAGGCTGTGAGAGAGACACCTCTATCCAGAGCCAAGGCCGTTTGGCTGGGGGAGCAGATATGCAGCTGGTGGGGGAGGGGGGTGGGGGGTACAACAAGGGGGCCCGTTTGCTGTATTGCTCAATTAAGACAGTGGGCCCCTGTCAGCTCTGCCTGGATGGACCATTCCGCCCCACAGGCAGGGCTCATGTATCACTTAGAGCTCAGGGGAAGTGAGTGTGGCGGACGGGGGCGGCAGGGGAGGGTAGGGGGGTACACACTGGGGGGGGGGGGGGTTCTGAGTGACACTGGTCGACTGAGCATTCGTGTCATAACGTTACTGGCCCAGGGGGGGCTGGGTCTTTCACCTCAGCCATGAACCGATGGTCCCTCTGCCATGAAGAGAGAGAGAGGACGGCCGCTGTGACTGTGACCGCCCCGAGGCCCAGTCGTGATGAGGTGAAGGCTTATCTGTTTAGAGGAGTGTGAGGAGAGAGTAGAGGGTCTGCTTAGAGGAGTGTGAGAATAGAGTTGAAGGTCTGTTTAGACTAGAGGAGTGTGAGGACTGAGAGAGTAGAAGGTCTCTTTAGAGGAGTGTGACTAGAGAGTAGAAGGTGCATTGCACAAAATGGCTTATAAAACATTGTTTATCGTGCCAAATAGCCACATTCAGAAGCTGTGTCCAGTGCAAATACTCAAGCTGTCCTTGAAGCCGCCTCTGCCGGCAAATTTTAAACTACTGTAATGCATAGCAAAGTCCTCAGTGTGAATTTAACTGATGAAAATGCACTCTCTCTTTTGACGCGTTGGACCTTTGACACTTATATGATAGGATTGAATTCCTCAAAACAGTTTTTGTGATATATTTGACCGTTATTTAGATGTATCAGGCTATTCATGATTGTTATTGAAGTTTCATGCCTTTCAAAACACATCTTGAATTCGTAATCACACAATACATAATGACCTCATAATCAAAATGCTATTCTACTCATGGATTATCGCACAATGGATCTAAATTACAAAACCTAAAACGTGTGTGATTTTTGAGGTGATTAAGATATGTTTTGAGAGGCATCAGACTTCAATAACAATCATGAATAGGCTGAAATTATCTCATTAACAGGAAAAATATATCAAACTATTTTTAGGAATTAAATCCCATCAATGCAAGCTTGACAAAGGACTCGCATTGAAAAGAGGCTGGTATGCTCCTGATGATTTTGCAGGATATATCCACATCCAGATAACCTTTTGACCCACAAGGCAATAGAAAAGAACAATTCAAATGCATCCCACTTTTAATTAACCGAATTATGCACACAATACGCACACCTGCATTCCAAATAAGCTAGAAACCAGAGAGCTGAAATACAAAATGTTTGATGTCTCTCCAGAGTTCTACCTGGGATAACTTCACAGAGAGTAACACCATGCCCTCATGTACAGAGGATTTGTGTTCTCATATTAAATGCTATAACTCTGATGATATTCAATACATTATTTATATATGCATGGCTCACAGTTCCAAACCACAAAATATCAACTCATTTTAACCCATTCAGACCGGGAAAGGATCTTTGTCATTTTTACATTTCTTTGGCTATAAAAAAAAGAGCAGATCTGCTATTTATTTTTTACATTTTTAACTAAAATCTTTGCTTCGGGGGGTCCCTGGAACAAAATATTTTGGCGGACAAATACATATCATTTTGGGGGTCGTTGACATAAAAAAGATTTGTAACCACTGATATTATAGCAACATAATTATGTTTTTTCAAAAAAACTGTTGAATTGTAGAATCCCCAGAAGCAAACTTTTCGCTTAAAAAATATTTATATTCAAAGATTTGCACAAATGTAAAGATTTCTCAAACATAACAGATCTACAAGCTGTAGATCATAGTGCCGCACTATGAGTTTGATTATCTGCCATTTTTGAATAGCCAAAGAAATTTAAAAAATGACACAGATGCGTTCCCGGTCTTTTAATGGATTAAGCCCTGTTTTCCAAAATGGCAGATGTACCAGCTTACTACATCACCTATAATAATGAGATGCTGAAAATGGACACACCAGGTTGAAAGTGGTTAAGGAAAAAAACATTAATTGATAGCCCCCCCCCCCCCCCCACACACTCTAAGCCGTTGAGCTATATGCGTTGATGTTACATCATGGATTAGGGGGATGATGATACAACTGCTTTGCTGCTGGATATGAGAGCCAATTTTGGATGTTCTCATAACAACCAGGCCCGTCCTCGGAGTGCAAGAGTAGCATAAAAAAAGCCATGGCTGTGTTTCCTAAACCTCTCCCTCTCTCTCTCCCCCTCTCTTTCTCTCCATCTCTTCAGTGGTCGGGCTACTCTACGTTTTCCCTCCTTTTTCTGTTTGTTTTTCACAGATTGCGTCTCATTGCCGGCACCTTTTAATAAGGATGACAAATATGGGGGCCAAGCACTAATGTGCCGCTTAGCTCCCTCACTCAATTTCTTAATTTAATTACAGCTAATTAGCAGAGAGAGAGAGAGAGAGAGAGAGAGAGAGAATCTATTCTAAATTCTTGTTTGTCTTTCTTCGTTCCAAGCTATTGCTATATTGCATGCGCAGTTAGAATATTGAACTTTCACATTTGTATTGATCAGTGGTGGAAAAAGTACTCAAATGTTTTACAAGTAAAAGTATCAATGCTGCAATGTAAGTACTCTGTTACAAGTAAAAGTCCAGATTAAAAAAATTACTTGAGTAAAAGTATTATTTGGTATCAAAATGTACTTAAAGTAGCAAAAGTAAAAGTACTAAAATGTTTGAAAATAGCCGATCTACAAGCTCGGAACTTGTAGATCGGCTATTTTCAAATAGCCTAGGTATAAAACAGGGCTAAAGTGGTTAATGTATGTTTTATAATGTAATCATTTATATCTGCAAAGTAACTAGTAACTAAAGTTTTCAAATAATTGTAGTGGAGTAAACTATAGTAATATTTGCCTCTCAGACGTAGCGGAGTAAAAGTAAAAGTATAGATAAATGGAAATACTCCAGTAAAGTCAAAAGCACCTCAAAATTGTACTTCTCCTAGGGTAGGTACCCTCACAAAAACATGCAGTAATCCTGGTCACTATACTGCCTCCCCCTGGCCAGCCGGGGCGCCTGATGGAGGGGAAGGGAACTGGTTGGAATAACGTGTTCCTTCCACGCGCTACGTCCAACCAGGGAAACTCTCCCCTGTCAGGTGACAAGAAGGTCAGTTGGCTCTCATGCATTGAAGGAGGCATGAGCTCGGCCCTGGCCTCCCTAGGTTGGCAGAGGGAAGGTAGTGCCCAGGATTACATAGACAATTGGCACTGGGTGTAAAAAATAGGGTTACAAAATCGCGGGATAAAAATTTAATAAAAAAAAAATTGTACTTGAAGTACAGTACTTGAGTAAATGCACTTAGTTACTTCACACCACCCGGTATTGATTATTATCAACAATATATTCACTCCACGTAGGAGTTTTGAAATCCTCTTGGACGAGCGGTGGAGAACGGAGTGTCATGGCGGTGAACTGTAACGCTTTCTATTGACTGCGCTGTATACACACACCAATAAGCCTAGACTTATTGAGCCAACACGCGGTACAGTTAGCCACTATAGCCACACCCTGTGCTATGGTTTGATTTAGCACCGTGTGGCCATACAGGCCCGTTTTCTGCTGACTGCAAAGTGAAGAGACTCTGTTCCAGTCATCCTGATGAAGACTTCAAAGCGGAATTTATCACTGGAAAACCACAGAGGTTATAGCAATGGAGAAGAAAAAAGAGAATCCTCAGTTAATTTAACCACCCATTTTTTTGGCTATTTAGAAAGAGCAGATCTACAATCTCATAGCACGGTAGCTTGTAGATCTGCTATTTAAAAAGAAAATCATGAACATTGTGTGCAAATCTTTCAATACAAATATTTTTAAAAACATTTTTAACTTGAATCTTTGCTTCTGGGGGTGTCCCTGGAACAAAGTATTTTACAAATGTTATTTATATTCAAAGATTTGCACACATTTTCCCAAAAAAAATCTAAAATAACAGATCTACAAGTTCATGTAGATCTGCTATTTTACTGCAAATGGACCCGTTAAGGGAGCAAAATATTTTGAGGTGGATGTCCACGGCCAAATACTATACCTATTTACATATTTTGGGGGTCCTTGACATGAAAAGGTTTGAGCACCACTGAGTTTTTCAGAAAACTGTTTTAGAAGACATTTTGTAGATTCGGCCTCATGTCTAAACGGGTTAAGAGTAGGGATGCGTCGATATATCGGCCAAATATCGGTATTGGACGATATTTGCCACTATCGGTCAACATCGGTATTGGCAACAAAAAATGAATAATGTTTAGATTTTTTCTAGTTAAAGTCAGAGGAGTTAGGAGGCAGTTATGTTTTTTTCTGCTGATTCTGAACAGTTATTTCTTACAATGAAGATTTATTTGTTTCCCTGGCACCAAAAACTAAATAAACAAATATTGGTGTCGGCTATCGGCTAAATTGTTATTTTAAACATCGGTATCGGCCAAGAATCTCCATATCGGTGCATCCCTAGACATTTTTTTGTTTTATCATAGTTGATTTAAAACCCTCTAGATTACATGAGAAAAGGTAATGCACAACATAATGTGCAAAGCATAGGCTTGCTGTGTGCTGCTGGGCCAATGTCAGCGAGCGTTTAGTTTCCCACTCATACATGCTCATTAAAACTTCCTTTGTGTGATTTCAGCCCTACATGGGGTTATTAAGGTTGCTCCTTGGCACAACTCGTGATGAAACCATTCCTCATGTCGGCTGGTTTCTCTCTTATATTACAGAGCACCCAATTATTAGGGATGGTGTTGTTTGTGCCGAGAGAGGATTATGGCAGAGTCAACTAGCCACTGACTCCTGTTGCCCTCCCCAGGGCGCTGCTCACTGAAGACGGGAAATGGCTTTTTCCCCCGAACAAAGGGCTGGTGAACAAAGCAGGGGTTTTAATTGTTGTGAGAAGCTTTGCCAGTACGTTCAATAGAAACAAATGAACAGATAAAGGACCTGATGATTGGGTGGATGATAGAGAGGGAAGGGGGATTTGAAGGACGTTGCACACATCTATCGTCTCGCTATCCAGTCGTCAGTCAGTGTGCAGCTGGCCGCCCCTGATATCAACGTGACAGACAGCCTAGACGCTTCCCTCTCTAACTTCTACCGCTCACACTGTTGATGGAAATGTTTTGCTTTGAGCCGCTGTTGCAAAGATGTTCTCATTTGTTATGCGTGATTATATAACGGCGCCTATCGAATGCAACCGCCAGTTAATTGCCTCATACTGTCAAAATGTCCAGTTATGACTACAAGGAACAATGATAGATTTGTTGACAAGATTTCTGACCTATGTTTTGCTTTGATATGGTATACTGTGGACAATAATATGGCATTGCAAAAACCTATTAACCAATTAATCGAAACAAAAGAGAAAAAAAACTGTTGGTTCTATTTCTAGGAGGCGGAATATACAAATCATTTTGGATAAAAAAGGCTGGATAGGCCTACAGTATTCATGTCTGTTTACAGCGGTTACTGTAGCTACGGATTAGGGTTGAGAATTACTGCTGATGAGTTAATAATGCTGAAAACGGTGTAACTGTCTAAAGTGTGATTGCGAACACAAAAACGGTGACTATGTTGCATTAATTCAATAGGAATGAGGTCGGTTTTACTTTAAATGCTCTCGGTTCAGTGGATTTTCTTCCAACCTTTTTTTTCCTTCCCTTTAACGGTTTACTGTATGACCCATCATGTATAAAATAAGCATGGGATAATCCATGATGAGCTGTACAGTTATCAAAAAATAATGCACAACACTAGGGGCTAATTGCATGACTTTTTAATAACCGCAGGACTCCTCCAAGTGGATTATCCCACTTATCAATGATTCAAATAGTTGTGTTTATTCAAATGTTTCCAACGTTAGCCCTGCAGTATCCATTAACATTGGAATAAAAGTTACTCAGTCAGTCGGCTGATAATAATAGTCATGACTCATGCCACAAAATCAACACATTATGTTTTAGGTTCCACTAAAAGCTTGAACGTTATATTAAAATCCATGCAGTATTTAAGAACAGTTTGTAGTTTGTGTTAGCTTAAATCATTGGTTCTTAAAGTGGGGTCCGGGGACCCCCAGGGGTCCTTGAGGGAGTTCCAGGGGGTCCCCAGCTAAATGATGGATAGTTAGGAACCAAATGGACACTTATGGGTCTGTAACGTTGAGAGTGTACATATGGTACTCTGAGAGTGCACAAATGGTTCTATTTGTACACTCTCAGAGTTAAATTAACATAGATTTTACAATATAAATTGGGGTCCCAGAGATAGAAATGCCATTACATGGGGGTCCTTAGCCTAATGCATGTCAAACGGGGGGTCCTTGAAATTAACATGCTTGAGAATCACTGCTAGAGCCATAAAAATCTTCCCTTATGGGGGTCCCTGGCATATCTTTCTCATCTGGTCTTGCTGTTGGTGGTTCATCCGGGGTCACTAGAGCTTGTGTAATAAGTAATTAGAGGATTTTTATTGTGGATCAAAAAGCGTTTTTTTTTTGTTCTCTTGTTTGATCTCCTTTCCCCCTTGCCCCTTTTATTATTCCCTTTCTTTTCTTATATGGAAATAACGATACGATGGGAACTATGCACAAAAACTAATTTCACCCACCTTTTTTTTTTACTTCTCTAAACCTGTGATGTGACAATAAAGCTGATTCTGATCAAGCCATAATCTTGATAATCTTTAAAACAGTTCTCGTTCCCTTGATATCATTATTCTCCATTATAGAGTGTGATTTATAATTTAATTATACACTGAGGATGTGAGAACCACATCCTATAGCACTCATCTGCTCTGCACTGCACAGGTTTTTAACCCATTAAGACCGGGAACGGATTTTCTTGGCTATTCAAAAATAGCAGATATACAAGCTCATAGCGCGGCACCGAGTGCCGCGCTATGAGCCTGTAGATCTGCTATTTTTGAAAAACAAATTGTGAAAATGTGTGCAAATCTTTGAATGAATATATTCTTAAAGCAAACATTTATAATTGAAATCTTTGGAACGAAATATTTTACAAAATGTTCACTTTAAAAAGGATATTTTAAAGATTTGCACACATTTTCACGATAAAAAAAAAAGCAGATCTACAAGCTCATAGCGCAGCACTCGGTGCCGTAGATCTTGTAGAGCTATTTTTGAATATCCAAAGACATCTAAAATGACAGAGATGCGTTCCCGGTCCCAATGGGATAATTGATAGATTATTAAAGATATCAGAGGTAATTATATAGCTATGTGTAGGAGAGCGCGTTCTGCCCATAACCCCACTTTCGTAGCGATGAACATTACAATTACCACCTCATCTCATCAAATACTGAGGCATTTAATGACCCTAAAGGTGAAATCCAACGTGAAAGGTAGGGCATGGGAAAAATGAATTGATTCATTGACCCGTGGTGTTCCCTCATGGCAGTGATTCCTCACCATCATTGATTGGAGGTCACTCCTCCACCCAGATAGCAAAGTAGTGTTTGATTGGATAACACTGTCCTCATCAATCCTTGTAATGATTTTCCTGGAAACTAAAATGTTAACCAATAGACATTATTAAGCGTTGTTTTGATTGTATTCCTCCAAGGGGAGGCGGCAGGAAAAGATATGCCTCCAAATTAAATTAGCATTATTATGTTTTTTGCGCAGTACTTAGCCGCACGACTTGCCGCCACACCCCAAGCCGTGACTAGTACTCATACGCACGAGTTGGCGGTGCCCCGGGATCGAACCCAGAACCAAGGCGAGTGCTCTGCTGTCTGAACTACCCGGACACACAATAATAATAACAGTGGTGTAAAGTAACTAAGTACATTTACTCAAGTACTGTACTTTGTAGTACTACTGTACTACACATTTTTAGGTATTTTTACTTTACTATAGTATTTCCAATTTTCTGTACTTTTACTTCTACTCCACTACATCTCAGAGGCAAATATTGTACTTTTACTCCACTACAATTATTTGAAAACTTTAGTTACTTTGTAGATTTTGATTATTATCACAAAACATACATTACCCACTTAAGCCCTATATTAATTTCGGCCATTTGAAAAAAGCAGACCTACAATCTCACAATGCGTCGCATTGTGAGCTTGTAGGTCTGCTATTTTCAAAAGATTGTCATACATTTTGAAAACTTGAAATGGGACATTGTGCATAATGAGTACTTTCTACTTTTGGTACTTTATGTACATTTTGATACCAATACTGTTTTACTTTAGTCAAGTACATTTTGAATTCCGGACTTTTACTTGTAACAGAGTACTTCTACATTGCAGTATTGATACTTTTACTTAAGTAAAACATTTGAGTACTTTTTCCACCACTGCTTATTTGTCATTACCTTATGCACTTTCATAGATTAAAAACAACATATGAAAGATTGTTTCCCGCTAAAACAACCCAGATTTGACCCAACAGTCAATTTTGGATTAGAATGTATGTACAGTACAGCACAGCACAGGGTCACCTTGCCATGAAGACCGCCATGTTTAGACCATGTGATCAGAGGCACTAAGGCTCAGCTGGACCCATGCTGATAGCATAGCATGACAGCATAGAGTCAAAGAACCACTGCTATAGAACTTAAAGGGATAGTTCACCCCCAAAATGACTTATTTTCTATCTATTAGTCACCCCATGGAGACTTGAATTCATGGATATTCTTTTTAGTTTTTGTCACATTCCTAAGACAATAATTCAATGACCGGCAGCGGTTCCGGTAGTAGACACAAAGAGTATCCTTTGTGTCTACTACCAGAGCCGCTGCCTACCGGTGCTAATGCCTTATTTATACTCCATAGTATGACAGTGTTGCGTTGTTTGCTTGTAGATCTGTTCTAGTGAGTACAAATAAAACTGGGAAAGCATCTGCGTCATTTTAGATTTTAGCTACAGTATATAGAAACATTTTCAGAAAACTCTTGTGATTTAGAACAGTGGTTTAGAACAGCTGTTCCCAAAAAGAGATCTACAATGGATCTACAATAGATCTACAAGTCCACAGCGCATCACTTCGTGCCGTGCTATCTCGGGGGTCCCATGGTACAAAACATTTTCGATGGGGGTCCGTGACCAAATACATATAATTTTGGGGGTCGTTCCTTGGCAAGCAACCGTTTGAGAACTACTGATTTAGAAGGTATTTGTAGAATTGGCCTCAGGTCT
This sequence comes from Gymnoscopelus braueri, assembly GCF_963280865.1. Classification (NCBI taxonomy): domain Eukaryota; kingdom Metazoa; phylum Chordata; class Actinopteri; order Myctophiformes; family Myctophidae; genus Gymnoscopelus; species Gymnoscopelus braueri. The sequence goes on from NC_137619.1 coordinate 41,751,459, forward strand.
TAATGTTAAGGAATGGGTTATAACGTGTAGATATAGTATTCTAACAATTCCCCTTTGGTTACACTTGCAGTAACAGCCGAGTTTGATATTGTTCTTGAACAGTCTTCTCCACACACCTTTTAATAAACAATTGAACTGCTGTATTTGGCTTTCGTGAATAGCCAAGGTCGGAGCTATTGAGAGAGAGTTATGATGACGTTCCCATTAACATCTGTTGTAAACTGAGATATTCATATAATATTCAATAATATATTGCCATCACAGTTGACTTGGAATTAGTTTTTCAGTGCGTACAGAGATAAGAACAAGAAGGAAGTAGTGCTTGACCAATAGTTCAGACACTACTGTGTAGTTCCAGCTTTAGTTTGAACCACATGTTCGCTTCGAGGCAAGAGCGTCCTAACTCTCTTTCAGCAAGTCTGGCCAAGGAGTGCATGAATTGATTATGTTCTAAATGAAAGTAGACTTTCAAATATCGGTGAATCCAATGGATGTTTATTGTGGAGTATCGTATATCTTATATAATGAGCAACACGTTGCACAGTACAGGGCTGACACACAGAGTACTTCTACATTGCAGTATTCATACTTAAGTAAAACATTTGATTACTTCTTCCAGCACTGTTTATTGTGGAATATCGTATATCTTATATAATGAGCAACATGTTGCACAGTACAGGGCTGGCACATACAGATATAATACATGGAAGGTGTCATTTTATTTAGTTATAAGTACATAAAGAACAATAAAAAAAAACACTACTGTCAGGTTTATTGAATTCAACGTGTCTTCAAAAGATAATTGTCATTGCCACCCAGGGAGAGCGAGGAAAATTATCATCTCATTGCGATCTATCTATAGATTATGATGAAACATACATTAACCACTGTAGACCTATTTTATACCGAGGCTATTTGAAAATAGCAGATCTACAAGCTCACAACACGTCGCAAAGCGACACGTTGTGAGCTTGTAGATCTGCTATTTTCAAACATTTCAGTACTTTTACTTTTGGTACTTTAAGTACATTTTGATACCAACACTGTTGTACTTTTACTCAAGTAAATTTTTAATTACGGACTTTTACTTGTAACAGAGTACTTCTACATTGCAGTATTCATACTTAAGTAAAACATTTGATTACTTTTTCCAGCACTGTTCATTGTGGAATACCGTATATCTTATATAATGAGCAACAGGGCTGGCACACACAGATAGAATACATAGAAGGTGTCATTTTATTTAGTTATAAGTACGTAAAAGAACAATAAAAAGACGCCGAAGCTGTCAGTTTTATCGAATCCAACGCTGGTCTTCAAAGAGATAATTGTCATTGCCACCCAGGGAGAGTGGCGGAAAAATTATCATCTGGTGGCCGATCTATTTCTGTGTATCAGCACGCGATCATTTACAGGAACCCTTGGCAGCAAATAGAACCCGTAATGAAAGTGTTAGGTGCCGACAGAAAACAGATCTATAATGTCATCTCTCCTTTTCATATTTCCATCACTACTATGTGATTATGATTGGATTCCTCCCCAGTTTCTCGGCAGTGGAGGTAATACGAGGCTCGTTAAGGACGGGCCAAGCGCTTGGAGGTCAGAGGAAAGACAGTCTGTGGTTCTGACCTTAGAGCCAGAGCCAGCGTTGCCAGACCTGCTTATTATAATTTCCCTGCAATATTTTATTTGAAAATAGCCGATCTACAAGCTCACAACGCGTCGCATCGCGACGCGTTGTGAGCTTGTAGATCTGCTATTTTCAAATAGCTGATTGTATATGTTACAGTGCTCATGTGGCCCATAGTCGCTTCTTTTGGGCTGGTTTTCCTAGACCTGGTTGCTTGTTTCTCTCACAGAATCTGGCAACACTGGCCAGAGCCCGTGCACTGTGAAGCGGACCTAACATGGCTCTATACTGCATCTCTATGCCCACACACACACACTGGTGGAAAGTAACTAAAGTATGTTTACTCGAGTACTGTACTGTACCGCTGCATTGCGGTGGTGTAAAGTAACTTAAGTACATACTTTTACTTTACTGGAATATTTCCAATTTTCAGTACTTTTACTTCTACTCCACTCAGAGGCAAATATTGTATTTTTACTCCACTACAATTATTTGAAAACTTTAGTTACTTTGCATATATACATTAGTATATTATAAAATATACATTAACCACTTTAGCCCTATTTTATATTCAGGCTATTTGAAAATAGACGATCTACAAGCTCACAACGCATCGCATCGCGACGTGTTGTGAGCTTGTAGATCTGCTATTTTCAAACATTTTATAACTTTTACTTTTGGTACTTTAAGTATATTTTGATGTGAATACTTTGGTACTTTTACTCAAGTAATATTTTGTGAACACAGGCCTTTTACTTGTATTGTAACAGAGTATTTTAATATTGTGGTATTGCTACTTTTATCTAAGTAAAATATCTCGGTACATCTTCCACCACTGCTTTTACTTACTCTAAGTAAAGAAAACTGAGTACTTCTTCCACGACCCTGCCCATCATCAGGTCCATCCACCTCAGATGACACAGTGTATATTTAACATGCTAATAGAGCAGTTTGCTATGAGCACACGCTTCATTAAGTGGTGCTAGAAATAGACAGACTCACAGAGAGTTAATGCCATTAGGTCCTCTTGACATTGGGATAATGCGTGGTGGTCCACTACTACCCAATATCCCATAGGCACCACCTTGGCCGGGGCTACAGGATAACTCCAGGGCGGCTAGCATTGCATTTTTAATAAGAGGAGCGTTTGATCTGGCCCAGGCTTGTCTTCTCTGATCATCTCTGATCAGTGGAGAGAGGCATGCGGTGCAACAAAGGTAATAAGTGCAGATTAATTCATTATCCTGCAGCAGGGAGGCCTGTTGTACTGTAAAGGTGTCCTTTCCTTAACCCGACCAGTGAGTGGTCCTCCTCCTACACTGCAAAATCCGGAGTGTTAAAAGACCTTAAGAGCATCGGTATGTCAATGTGTATTCACAGCTTTTCGGAAAGATAACTAACACACATCCTCCATTCCTTGGTGCTGAGATAAACTCTAAGAACAGTAACATAAGAACAAAGCTCGCAACTCACTTGTTTAATGCTCCAAAGGTTATTTATTTATAACAAACAGCAAATTGTATACGACGTTTCGACCCTTCATTAAGTAGGCTATATGAATATACTTGAAAAAGACCGGAAGGGTCAAGTATATGAATATACTTCAATATGCTTGAAGAAGTCCGGAAGGGTCGAAACGTCGTATACCATTTGCTGTTTGTTATAAATAAATAACCGTTGGAGCATTAAAGAAGTTGCGAGCCCAGCTTTGTTCTTATTCACAGTTTTTTCCATATATATGTCACAGTACGTTTGGAGAACCAGTACGATTGAAGACAGAGCGCTCGTTTTTAGGCACGGGGCGAGGCGGGGCTTTTCGAGACAGGGTTTATTAGCGAGGCTCGCGAGGAGGAGGAGGAGGACGGCGCTGCGAGGCGGGGGGTTATTACGCGAGGCTCGCGAGGAAGAGGAGCCTCCTCCTCCTCCTCCTCCTCGCGTAATAACCCGTCCCGTCCTCTCCTTCTCTCCTTCTCCTCCTCCGAGGAGAAGGAGAGCGCGGAGAGGCGGGGCTTTGATGCGCCGACGGAGACCTGTCTTTTGTTGTTCCCCCCCACATAGCAACCAGGAAGCTACGCTAGGGGAACCATAATATCTATGAGGGGAACGCTGAACACGCGTTCACACGCACGGCGCGCCGACTTAGTGGAGCTTGAGGCCGAGGAAGCGCGCCCTCGCGCCTCCAGGCGCGAGTGCCCGCGGTGACCGGCCGACGCTCCACTAGTCGACTCAGCGCCGTTTGATTTGTAAACCGATAGGGACAGAATAGTTCTTTTCATGGATCACTGTGTGTGTGTGTGTGTGTGTGTGTGTGTGTGTGTGTGTGTGTCAGGGAGAAAGTAAAACAAAAGCCAGAACACAATAAAAGTATCTAAACAGTCCTGCTTTCAATAAACCAAAAAAAGCATGAGCGCGTGCGTGTGTGTGTGTGTGTGTGTGTGTGTGACTGTGTGTGTGACTGTGTGTGTGTGTGTGTGTGTGTGTGTGGCCATATATGTTTGTGCACAAGCCTGGCTTGTGGCTCCCTCTAGTGCTGGGTGGGTGGTAAAAACGAGCGCGCTTTCTTCAATCGTACTGGTTCTCCAATCATACTGTAACATATATATATTACAAAAACATAGACCATTTAATTCAGGGTCATCATCATGCCAGTACACAGATGAATGTGTCTGTGGCAAGACTTGTCTATGTCCGTGGCAATTATTATTATATACTCTACTGATAAAACCCAATTATTGAAATGTCATTGTCCAGGTTTTCTTCAGAACAGAATTGATTTAATTAATGCAGAAATACTATAATTAAAAAATGTGTAGCGCATTGGCATAGACACTATGGCACACTACACATTTAGGGCTGGTCTAATATGTGTTTCTGGTAATGTTTGTATGTCTGTGGCAGAATTAGAAATCTGAGGAACATGTCCATGGTGATGACCCCTGATTTCGTTTCATTTTTAGATTCTGCATTTATTTACATTCCGTTCCTAAATTTCATTAAAACCTTATCAAACACACCTGAATAAATGAGTCAAAATATAGTATTATAGTATTTACGAGTAGACTTTTCAAATCTTTCTGCTAATGCAACAATAACACAACTTTGCCAAGAAATAAATAACCATGCAATTATATTGTGTCAGCTGGGTTACCTGTCTCTCCAGCAAGTTTCAAGTCTTTGAAATTAGATTTCCATATGTGTTAGACAGTGAGCTTAGCTACTTATAGAGCTTAACTATTATTTTAACCATATAGCATGGGTAGCATTATGCAAGCTACATCACTGCATTTTCAGTACGTGGCATATCATCAAATACTGTTTGTTGCACAAGACGTGTTTTCATTGCAGTTTGTCCATCGCATCAAAGAGAATTCTTCATCCATTAGTAGCTTTTAATAAAAGCTTCAAATGGATGAAGAATTCTCTTTGATACATTTGTATTAAATGTATACAAATGCATGTTTTATTCAATCACAATGTCCTCAGCTGGAGCCAGCGCCTAAGTAAAAGTATCTATTCCACAATGTAGAAATACTAAACGGCCTGTATTCAATATTCAATAATATTCAATATTAAGTACAATACTTGAGTAAATGTACTAAGTTACTTTCCACCACTGGTCGTCAGCCACATTAGGTACCAACTACAGAGGTGCTTCAATGTAGTTAGCAACTTCTTTCAAAATACTAGAAAAGGGACGCTAGGGTTCAAGTGGTTAATTTATTTCTGAAAGGCATTTGCAGAGCTAAATTAACACTTTCTACATTGTAGCCGACTGTGCAGCATCCAATATTAACAGCCACAGTGTTCCTGCACTCAGAAGCCTCTAGGGACACTGAGGTACATACGTGCACATTCCCAGCTACAGTACAGTAGTGTGTAATGTGATAATTAGCTGTCCCCTATTCCACGAAATCTATTGTAGTGTCTGTCCTTTTTTTTCTCTCTGAGGTCGAACTGTGTACTCCTACACAGTAAAGTCCTCTGTGGTAATTTATCCATTTGCAACACTGAGAGTTAAGGCTTTTATTGTGTACACCTCGAGCACTTTGGCGACGTACCTTCCTCTCAGGGGGCTTGAGTATCTTTGCTTCATCCTTTTCATCCAGGTTTTATTATTATTAGAGAGAGGGGCGAGCGAGGGGACCCGACAGAAAAACGTTGTCAAATAAAAGAGACACCATACGAGGCAACTCTCTGTTTCCAGGACAGTACTGTATCTAATGACTACAATAGATCCATATCAAGCCCCGGCGTTCCCAGGAGAGCATACAAACAACAAATATGGAGCCGGCGCATAATTACCTCCAGCACTGCATGGGGGTTGTTGGATGAGCACGTGATTGCTGATTTCATGCCACAACACAACAACATGTGTAGGTGTACATTACCCTACACATCACCTCTTAATCCTCGACCGTCCCTCAAGGAGCGTTGCAATGGCCTTTACGTGATTGTACGTGATTTTTAACCCATTAATTCCGGTAACGCATCTCTGTCATTTTAGATGTCTTTGGCTATTCAAAACAGATATTCAAGCTCATAGTGCCGCACTATGAGCTTGTAGATCTGCTATTCTTGAACATTTGTGAAAATGTGTACAAAATCTTCGAATATATATATTTTTTAAAGCGAACATTATGTAAAATATTTTGTTCCAAGGACCCCCAGAAGCAAAAAATCAAAGATTTCCACAAATGTTCAAGGTTTTACAAAAAGAGCAGATCTACAAGCTCGTAGTGCGGCACTCGGTGCCGTGCTACGAGCTTGTAGATCTGCTATTTTTTAATAGCCAAAATATAAATAAAAATATAGCTCAAATCTAAAATGACACAGATGTGTTCCCGGATGGAATGGGTTAACTTGTTTTACCATCGACAACCGTCTTTAAGTTGTTTTCAGCTGTTGTTTTCCAGCTGCATCTAATCAGCTAATACAATTAATAATGGGTGTGTCTGATTTAGGTTGTGCCAACGGACTAGCACACAGTAATACGGCAGCAACAGCATTGTCTATGCTTGCACTGTGGCACGCCTAAATCTAACACAACCCGTTATTAATATTATTAGCTGCTGCTGCATTGCTTGTACATCACAGTGTACTATATAAAGTCAGCCTTATGCAGCCTGCCACGTTGTTTACTCTTTTGTAGTTATTAACCTGAACTAAAAAACATGCCCCTTGTTAAATGCACTCCTTGAATCTGTTTTGCAACTCATTTGAATACCCTCCCCCATAGAGTAGTTGGCATTATTGACCTTCGGTGCCTGGAGAGTGGGCGTTTGTCCATTTAAACTTAATGGCGCCATAAGGGAAGATCCCGTGTTTCCCATAACAACCACATCAGCTCCGTGAAATTAGCAATCACTATATTGAATAGTCCATTTTATATATATTTTTTATTTGTTTTGTGTATTTTTTTTTGCGAGGTCACCAACAGCAAATTATGAGCTGTCAGCAAGGCTAAAAGCGTGTGTCAGATCGCGTAAATAGACGGAGGCACAAAATGGTCGCTGAAGGGCCCTGTGAGCTTCCACAACACTGACATGGTGTAAAAGAGCTTAATTATAATAAGCTGGAACATGGAACAAATGTTTGGTGGCCCGAGGCTGGGGGGAGGGGAGGTGGGGGGAGGGGAGGTGGGGGGGGCGGGTTGTGAAGACAACCACAACAGCCTGGAGTAAGCAAGACGCACTGGAGAGATTACTCTATGAAGGACATGCATTAGTGAGGCGGGATCCGGGCTTTCAGCGCCACAAAACCATGCCTGCCACACACATACATTATACAATATACAGTGCATATATAGAGAGACAGAGAGAGAGATTATGGCCTGGGCTTTTTTTGTTACATGAGGTTATCAAACTGAAGGCTATTCCTACTGCCCGAGGTTGGATATTGATTATTTACATACCCATAGGCGTACTGGCCTATAGCTGACCAATCAGTGCACACTTATTATCACCCTGTCGGTTCTGTTATATAATCCCCACCCAATGTTATATACATGGTAAATTATGCATTTATTTAGTGCTTTTATCCATAGCGCTTTACATAGATTGTGCATTACATTCACCCATTCATTCACTCACTCACCGATGGCGGAGGAAACCACGCAAGGCACCGACCTGCTCATTGGGAGCAATTAGGGGTTCGGCGTCTTGCTCAAGGACACCTCGACACTAACTCTGGGGGGAGCCCGGGTTCGAACTGGGAACCTTGCGGTTCCCATCCGGCCGCTCTAAACTTTACACAAACTTTCTGAATAATTATCAAGCCTCGCTGCATTAGATCAAAATGTGGTTATGGCTTGTTATTACACCCCATTTCCACTATAATGCGAGTTATACAAAATTAAAACGATAAATCCCTCCATAGATTCGTGCTTCGCGACATCATTTGTTAATCACGTTATTGTTAATTAATGACGCAATTTCCCCTTCGCTAATGGCCGACAAAGCGCATATTGACTGAAATGTGGGAGTGGAATTGGAAAATGAAACAGGAGGATAGAGTGAGGCAGTCACATCGCTGCACTGTGAGGGAAGGCCAGGGGGGAGGAAAAGACAGAAATATATAAATAAATGGGAAATTTATCGATAGTTTTATATCCTTGTGAGCTGGTTTACAAGAAAATATTGGAATTACAGTCAGAATGATTTATAATCTATTGTTCAGGCTAAGGCTGTTTAACTCTCAGCCCCACTATGAATATTTCATCTCTCCCTTTTTCGCTTGCTCGCTCGCCTGTCGGTCTTCGTCTCTATTTTACACACACACACACACACACACACACACACACACACACACACACACACACACACACACACACACACACACACACACACACACACACACACACACACACACACACACACACACAGACGCACACGCACAGTAGTTTTTTTTTCCTCCTTGAAGATAGCTGTTTTTATGCTAATCTGACAACTGCATTAATTTTCTTCCTTTTTCCCCCTCCATCAATTTTTTTTCCACCAGAGACACGCACAGGCAGACATACTTCTCTATTCTCGGGAGAAAATGAATTGAAATACCACATCGTAATGAGACTTGTTCTAATTGCACTGAAATAGGCACTGATTTGATTGAGACAACTCCTCCGCCATGATGAAGCGCAAGAAGGCTGTGGCGAGCTTCAGAACGAACCTGTGACGGCATCATTATAGACTCTTATTATAAATGACTCTCCTCCTATCTAAATGTATTATAACTAGACTAAATATATAAAAAAATATCGTCCTCCCATCAGTTTGATGCTTTGAATAATCTCCTCCCTTTAATTAGGAGAGAAAGGCTTATTTCTAATCTTCCATTTTAACCCTTTAAGACCGGGAACGCATCTGTGTAACCACTTTAACCATTATTTTATACTATCAAAAACAGCAGATCTACAAGCTCGTAGCGTGGCACCGTTTGCCCCGCTATGAGCTTGTAGATCTGCTATTTTTGAAAAATTGTGAAAATGTGTGCAAATCTTGAATATATATATATATATTTTTTAAAGCGAACGCAACTCAAATCTTTGCTTCCGGGGGGTCCCTGGAACAACATATTTTGAGATGGGGGGGGGGGGGGGGGTCCGCGACCGAATACATATAATTTTGGGGGTCCTTGACATGAAAAAGTTTGAGAACCACTGATATATTTTGAGCAAAACGTGAAGGAAAATAAAAGCCTGGAGATCGAGGCTACTATAGTAACACATACGTTTTTTCAGAAAATATTAGGATTTAGAAGACATTTTGTAGAATCGGCCGCAGGTCTGAATGGGTTAATACATAGGATACTATCACAAACAAGTCGTTTTGCTCTCCGTATGGGCGGACCACCACTTTCTCTCTGGTGAAAGGAATCGGTAATTAGAACCGCTCTGGCGAAGACAACCCCCCGCCCCCCCGCTACTGGGTCACAGTCCCACCTTTTCCTCTTTTGCCGAAGAAGAGACAAAACGGGGCAACGCTGTGCGACAGGAAATAGCCAGTGTGTTGGAGGTCACCCCAGAAGGGCATAATTATTGGTCTAGGCATGCCGACACACTGGCTGCGGGCTGCGTCTGCCTTTGAGGCCGCCGCTAATGAAGCGCGAGAGACAGACAGGGAGGTGCCCGTTCGGCCCACTGGTTTACCTGGGCACCGGGGACGCAGCTGGAACGTTTTGCTAGCGCTCACTCGTATCACTTTACCTCCGGAGGTGATGGAAGTGGCATGGAGTAAAATGGAGTAATTGTGCAGAATAATAAGCTGTGAGCTGGTGCTGCGTGTGCGTGTGTGTGTGCGTGTGCGTGTGCGTGTGCGTGTGTGTGTGTGTGTGTGTGTGTGTGTGTGTGGCGCAGTACAATATACCTGCCGATCTCAGGCTTTTCTGCTCTAGTTTGCGTTTCTTCCACGATCAAGTGAAGACTTCAAATGTTTGTGCTGACAGTCTGCTATGGGTTTATGTTTTTTACACTCTCAGAGTTAAAACTGCAAAGCAGAACTTGTTTTGATGAATCAAACATTATTTTCACCGATCTGTGTGGTAGAGTATATGCTAATACATTATAACTAGCACATCTGCAGTGGGTGGAGGTGGTCACCCTACTCTTCTGTTGAGACATTTAGGATAGGATAGCCTCATTAACTCAATATCTCCCCTGGCCAAGCGGGGGTTGCCGCTTGGAAAGAGCGGTAGAAATTTGATCTCTCATGCGGGAGACCCAAGCAGGTTCAAGACCCTGGTACATGAACGTTGGATTGCAGCTTTAAAGGGACACTTTGGTAGAGGTTTGGGATTTTACTAGTTGAAGATCCGGATCCGCGGATCCAGTCCGGGTTTTCTTCCTAATAAAAATAGCGAAATCAACAGGAAGTTGATTTTTTTTATTAAAAACATAAACAATACTGGATTTGGTGATCTATACCGTCTGAATCAGCTTTGTTTGTGCTCGTTTACATGCTAAAAGAGTGACTTTGAGAGCTGTTTCAGCATACAATGTAAGTCAATGAGGAGAATATTTAGAATTTCTAATCAATGGAGCAATTATTTTTGATTTCTTGTCCACCTTTGGAGTTACATCATGGCAAGGTAAATACACAACGCAAACCTCTACTAAAGTGGTCTTGCCCTTTAGACTAACAGGATATTGTGCATCCGTGCACCTGCAATGGTATACACAGTGACATCATAACTCTGAGAGCGTACAAATTGAACCTGGAACCAAGTTTGGTTCCATTTGTACACGCTTACTGAGTTACAAATGGGTAAATTAACACTTTTTTAATTTAGCTGTGTAGAAGAAATACTTGACTGCTACTTCATCATGGTTGTCTCTCTCTTGCTCTCTCTCTCTCTCTCTCTCTCTCTCTCTCTCTCTCTCTCTCCAGCGGGAACAACATACATATTTGGGAGAGACGGCGGGCTGATCACGTACACGTGGCCGCCCAACGACCGGCCCAGCACGCGGGCGGACAGGCTGGCCATCGGCTTCAGTACGCAGCTGAAGGACGCGGTCCTGGTGAGAGTGGACAGCTCCTCCGGCCTCGGAGACTACCTGAAGCTCCACATCGTAAGTGACCTCCCTTCCTTCCACCGCTCTCTCTCTTTTAACGAACAATATCCACTGCTGCCGAGGCAAAACAAGTAATTCACCTTATTAACAGTGATAAAATGATGACGGCGATTAGACTGATCACCATGGATACGATGCAACGGCAACAAAGCAGAGGACAAAACAAATGGCTTATCGACTTTATGCATAATATTGGATTTGATTATGATACTTTACAAACTGAGCCGTCCTCCCGCCTCCTGTGTGCGATAAGGAGGTAATTGTGCGTGCTTGTTGTGGTCGGCGTGTTATTATGTTTGTGCTGGAGAACCCAGGGAAATGGCTGTCTCTAATAGGGCTGGTTCCAACACATCTGTCACCTGCCTGCAGCTCTGTCGGTTGCCACCTGACCTTTAGCTGGCTAACACACTTACTGACAAAAATACAGATGCTGGGCCAGTGATACACGCGCGCACACACACACACACACACACACACACACACACACACACACACACACACACACACACACACACACACACACACACACACACACACACACACACATACACACACAGGCAGACAGACACAACATAGATGTTAATGCCACTTGACATCACCCGCGAGAGCCGCTAGGACAGCATGTCCAGCAAATCATTCCATTTGTTCTCAAACACGCGCGGAAAGAGGCAGCACAAGGTTAGAGATCACACCACACATGTAAACATGGGATTGGACTTGAAGCTCAACTTCAGTTCCAACAGCCCATACACACGTACGTACGCACGTGTGCTCTCACGCACACACACACGGGCACACACACACACACACACATGCACACACGCACACACACACACACACGCACATGCACACGCACACGCACACACACGGGACACATACACACACACGGGCACACATACACACACGGGCACACACACACACACACACACACACACACACACACACACACACGGGCACACACACACAGGCACACACATGGGCACACACACACATACGGGCACACACACACACACGGGCACACAGACACATACGGGCACAGACACACACACATGGGCGTGCACACACATGGGTGCACACACAGACTCACACACACACACACACACACACACACACACACACACACGGACACACAGACACACAGACACACAGACACACACAGTCATAGCCACACAGATTCACACAGAAAGCATTGCAGTGACACGGGCAGGTCTGACTCCTAGGGCACACAGACACACACACACACACACACACACACACACACACACACACACACACACACACACACACACACACACACACACACAGCAGCTGTGATGTTATTCCCATGAGTCACCTGGGTCCCAGCAGCTCTGTTCTGTTCTGAGGTGTTTGTATGTCTCATGATATAGCCGCCGCCCGTCCTCCATAATGCCAGCCCTCCAGCAGAATGCACAGTGAGTCTGGCAGATTGAATCAGACATCAGGCCATAACAAGCCAGCCCATATACTAGAATAAAAAGGGACACACAACGCAGGGACGCACACAACATGTTCACTGTAGATCTGTTAAACTGAAATGTGCGCTCATTCAGATGTGCAGCTGTCCCCCTATGGAAGGGTTTCTCAAAGTGGGTGCCATGGCACCCTAGGGTGCCGTGACCCCAGTCCAGGGGTACTGCAGAATACTTAGATAATATTTGGAATTCATCAATATCACTTCAGTTAAACCACTTAGGTAGCCTGGCTCCACCCCCTGAATTGTTTGCCTCGCATTCAGGTGAAGGCTCGGTTGAAAATCTGTACGACGAATTGGGATCGGGATAATCCAGTATGAACCCAATCGCCAAAGAGTCTTTGAAAAAAAAACTTTGGCCACGCCCCCATCTCAGAAATCGGCTGCATTGAGAGGGCTTTCAGACTGAATAATGGAGTGAAACGAAATGAAAATTCAGGCTGAGTGTCAGGCTACCACTTAGGCCCTCTATGCTTAGTAAAACAGACCTGAGTTGCACTGTACTGGATTAGTTCATTTTCCATCTACCCAACTCTCTCCACCAGAAATATCAGATGGTGAATGTTCCCCCCAGAATAGGGATGCTGGGGTTAGTTATTTTCAGTCTGTTCTAATGGAAACGGCTATTCCTCCGTGACATACTGTATCGTAGGGGGAAATACTTGCATATTTACGTAGCGTAATATGACCATAAGATTCAAAAAAGTGAGCGGTGTTATTTAGCAACAACAGTGGTCATCACAGTGATGGAAGCTCACTTAAAAAAAAAAGTATTTTTTTTGAAGCGCGTGGTGCTATTTATAGGTTATTAATTTCATCATGCGTCTCGCTAGCCAATCACAGTACTGAGCAAAGGGTGTGAATAGAGTCAGCCAATCACAGTACAGCGAAAGACACACTTTCACGACGGTCTTTTCACGACTGTCCCAAACCCACTTATAGGAGCGGCTACACCGCTCAAAAATTGTAAAAGTGTATTTCAGGGGTGCCTTAGATGAAAACGTTATTTACAGGGGTGCCCTGGGTCAAAACAGTTTGAGGACCACTGCCCTATGGTCCACATATCCCCTTGCTGTGTTCTGGGCTCTTTGCCACCTCTACGGTACAGCACTGCTACGAGAAAAGCTAGGAGCTTTTTTCCTTTGCACCTCACAATAAGGGAGAAGTTCAGTAGAGGTTTCTGTGGGACTGAAAAAGCAGCAGTTCTGTGTTTCCCCATTTGGCCTAAGTACCGTGATAAAAGTGCTAAAGAGATAAGGTATGAATTGCTTCTCAGAGGAGCTCAACACTAGCAGCACTAGTGGTTTTCAAATGATGTGTGCGCACAGAGGCAGAACAGCCGGTGCGCCATTGAAAATTTTTCTTTTCAAAAAATAGATGCATCAACACGGTACCGCATACACACACACACACAGGCACCAAGCTCACTTAAGATTATTATGTTTTTTTTAAACGCACAAACCGGCTCACTTGTGGCCCTGGCCAGGTGTACAATATCATGTTCTAGTGTAGATATTTAGTAGCCTGGCATGGCCAGATGTAATATCACTGCATAGATATTAGTCTGGAATCTCTGTGTGTAACCTGCATTTCCGAGGGGCAAAACAAAAATATATATCTGGTGATAAACCCGCCCCATACTGGGCCCTGATTGCTCCCTCACAACTTCGGAGGGAGATAAATCCAATCTCTATTGAGCCAATCTCTATTGGCCTAATCTGCCAAGGGCAATTATTATTTTTGCAATGGGAGATTCGTCTGGAACCAGGCTAGATATTTAGTGGTGATTGAAAGAAGGAGGGGCCCCTATTATAGAGCCGTGGGGGAATCTCTGATCGACATTGTATGAGTTTAAGTGATGATAAGGAGAAAGACACTCATCAAGATGGATATATGTATGTTCTGTACTGTAATTCAATAGTATGAAATAATGTGATTGGATTTTCTGTTTTCATTCACTTGACTGCAGGACAAATCTACTACCCTGTGTTGCAAACAGACCTCTGAATCTAATATACTCTGGGGCAGTGGTTTTCAACTTTTTTTCATGCCAATGACCCCTAAATTTATATACATTTGGCCGCGGACCCCCATCTGAAAATTGATTTGTGCTAGGGACTCCTAGAAGCAAAGATTTGAGTTAAAAATGTTCGCTTTAAAAATATATATATTCAAAGATATGCACACCCTTTCAAGATTTTTCAAAAATAGCAGATCTACAAGCTCATAGCGCGGCACTCTGTGCTATGTGACGCTATGTTAATTAATTTTGTTGGGGACCCCCTGGTACACCCCCCCCCCCCAAGGACCACTGGTTGAAAACCACTGCTCTGGGGGAAAAATGCCTGAATCCAAAAATAAAGTGAAGTCTTTTCAAGCATTGTTTCTGCCGAGCTTTCACTTTTTCAAGAGCAATCATGACAGCAACGTGGTGGCGGATAATTTATAACTCTGTGTCAATATAGAGATGTAATATCATCTATCCTCCCAAACCCCAGTGATTACCGTAACACACTTAGCATTTATAATTAATTAAATTGCCGTCGACACAAAGTAATCAAAGAGTTTTACAGAGTAATAAGCCTGATACAGTTATAGTTTTGTATATACATGGTACATGGCGATGATGACAAGCTACTCCATACGTTTCCAGAGCATGTGAACATTTGCAGGGCTGTGACATACATTAACCACTTCAGCCCTATATTTTATACAGTACATAGGCTATTTGAAAATAGCAGATCTACAAGCTGCGACGCGTTGCGAGCTTGTAGATCGGCTATTTTCAAACATTTTAGTACTTTTACTTTTGGTACTTTAAGTATATTTTGATGCCAATGCTTTTGTACTGTTACTCAAGTAGCATTTTGAACACAGGCCTTTTACTTGTAGCAGAGTATTTCAACATTGCAGTATTGATACTTTTACTTAAGTAAAACATTTGAGTACCTTTCCCACCACTGGTAATAACAGTTATATTTTGTTTATAGGCCTACAGGCAATGACAAGCTACTCCAGAAAAGGATGTGAGCATTAAATGCAGGGCTGTGAGGTCAATGAGCCCTATGTTGTCATACTACTGTTGTCATGCAATAATGGCCATTACACACACACACACACACACCCCCACACACACACACACACACACACACACACACACACACACACACACACACACACACACACACACACACACACACACACACACACACACACACACACACATACACAAACACACATGATTTAATCTCATCAGGGAACGGAAGTATAGCCTTCATGTAAAAGCGGGAACGGTCCTTACAGTCGAACACACCATAGTATCTCCTTATATCTTATATAACCCCCACGTTAAAGTGCAATCAGTCAGTGCATATACCCTTAAGTCTCTCTCCTCCATCTCTCTCTCTCTCTCTCTCTCTCTCTCTCTCTCTCTCTCTCTCTCTCTCTCTCTCTCTCATTAAATCTCCCTTTCACTCGTCGCAGCTCTCGTCGCTCTCTCGTCAAATGCAGCGTTTCTCACAAAGACGGCGGATTCATGCGCGGCAGATTAAATAAAGAAATAAATAAGAGAGGCACCCATTCAGAGTGCCTGCTGATGTGAGAGGAGAGGGGGGAGGGGGGGGTTCGTACAGCCCGCTGCCCCCCGCTCCGACAACATGCTTTATCAACATTTTCTGCCCCCGCGAGAACCGGGCGTCACTGACTGCACATGCGGGAGGAAAAAGGCTGCTGCACACATGCGTGTGCTCGTAACCAGTGGTGGGGAAAAAGTGCTCAAATGTTTTACTTTAAGTAAAAGTATCAATACTGCAATGTAGAAGTACTCTTGTTACAAGTAAAAGTCCGGAATTTACTTGAGTAAAAGTACAAGAGTATTAGTATCAAAATGTACTTAAAGTACCAAAAGTGAAAGTACTAAAATGTTTGAAAATAGCAGATCTACAACCTCTTGAGCTTGTAGATCGGCTATTTTCAAATAGCTTAGGTAGAGAATTAGGCTAAAGTGGTTAATGTGTGTTTTATAACGTAATAATGTATATCTGCAAAGTAACTAGTAAAGAAGTTTTCAAATAATTGTAGTGGATTAAAAGTACAACTTGAGATGTAGCAGCGGAGTAGAAGTAAAAGTACAGCCAATTGGAGATACCCCGGTAAAGTAAAAGTACCTCAAAATTGTACTTAAGCACAGTACTTTAGTAAATAGTACTTAGATACTTTACACCACTGCGTCGTAACCTGCATTACCTTCTGTAGTCACAGAGACCCTGCAACCCAACACAAACACCCCCCCCCCCCCCCCCTTTTTTATAGAGACACATTTCCCCGAAGCCTCGACCCCCCGTGCACTTAGCGAGCGCATGCACACTACGCCGTATGTGGTGCATTGGTTCTTCTGAGACCGAAAGGTGCGAGACACGGGGACACAATAAATAACGTAAGGTAAACATAACAGCGCTGTGGGTTCAGTGTTTGTGCAGCCTCAGCTTCCTCGTGGGAACGTCGCTGCACCAGCTGCAACCTACATCCATGGCCGTATTATACAGTATAGCGAATAGCTGTGTGAACAAGCTCTGACGCATGGACATTGGTGGAAAAAGTACTCTAATGTTTTACTTAAGTAGAAGTATCGATACTGCAATGTAGAAGTAAAAGTCTGGAATTACAAAAGTATTGGTATCAAAATGTACCTAAAGTACCAAAAGTAAAACTACTAAAAGGTTTGAAAATAGCAGATCTACAAGCTCACAACTTTTTTTTTCACAACAATTTTCAAATAGCCTAGGTATAAAATAGGGCTGAAGTGGTTAATGTATGTTGTATAACGTAATAATTTATATCTGCAAAGTAACTAGTAACTAACTAATTGTAGTGGAGTAAAAGTACAATATGTGCCTCTGAGTTGTAGTGGAGTAGAAGTAAAAGTATTGACAATTGGAAATACTCCAGTAAAGTAAAAGTACCTTAAAATTGTACTTGAGTACAGTACTTGAGTAAATGTACTTAGTTACTTTCCACCACTGCGCATGGACCCTGAGTCCGTAGCACTGAGATCTGTAGGCTTTTAGTGGTACTTGTACAGTAGGCTGTAGTACTTGTAGTACTTGACTATACTGTAGGAGTAGAAGCAGATATTACATGTAGTGTGGATGTGTGTATTGTCCTGTATTAGTATGAGTGTGTTGACACAACACAAGAGATTCTACAGTACCAACGGGTGTTGTTTTGCGGCGCGTTGTGAGCTTGTAGATCTGCTATTTTCTTTTACCACAGAATTGGGTTGCTAGGTTCAAGTGGTTAGAAAAGTCGTGCTTTACGGCGCACCATGAAACACAATGAGCTGTGCTATACCCCCAGCTTTTTATGTGGTCTGGTCTGGTGTAATGGCTATTCTTTGAGACACACATTCGGGTTTTTAACCAATAAGCACCTTTGTTTGGCCCAATTTTGGGACAGCTGACGTTTTTTTGGGGCCAAACAAAGGCATCACCTTCTCCTATTCGCTCTAGGACAAGGACATGACGTATTGTAGGCAGAAGAATAGCCTACAATACTATTGTAAATTATCAACCGCAAGAAGCCTGGTAGTATTTATGTGCGCTTCTGCTGTAAGCAATGCTAAGACAGATTAAACAAAACTGAAAACACTGTCATTTTACGACACAATATACTTGTGATATTAAACTGAGAGCTCTTTTCATAATCTTAAACCCTAATAACACCACAATCAACGTCTGTCGCTTTGATAGATGTGCGTATCATACCAGCTTCATGGTTATGGCAGTGGACGCCAGAGGTGCATCTTTCACACACGACTTTTCCGTAACCTTGATTTCCAACGTTCCACACGTTCCACTTCATTTATATCTCCTCGAAGATAAGAGCAGTAATATCCGAGTGGGATGCGCATATCCCATAGATGTGTGTGTGTGTGTGGGGGGGTGGGGGTGTGTGTGTTGCTCTGTATATATATATATGTATGTATATATATATATATATATATATATATATATATATATATATATATATGTATATGTATATGTATGTATATGTATATATATATATATACTGTATATATATATACTGTATATATGTATATATATATATATATATATATGTATATATATATATATATATATGTATATATATATATATATATATATGCTCTGTATATATGGTCCGCTGTATGAGATGGGATTAGAGAAGATCTCAGTATTTACCCCTGCTCCCTGTTCATCCCTCACATTCCTCACTCTCCTAATCTCCTATACTCCCATTTCATGATGACAGGAGACCCAGCGGGGCTTGAAGGACGCCATCTCGCCTTGCACTCTCAAGAGGGAATGTTCTGGGTAATTTGTGGAGACCGTGATTTAAATGCACCTCAAAGGACTTGATACCCCCCCCCCCCCGACCCCCTCCAACCCCCCTCGCCTCTCTCATTTCTACCACAGATAAAGACAATGACTGTGAAGCCAGCCAACCAGTAAATGTATGACAGACACTTTCCTCAGGCTCGTTACCAGGTGTGTGCGCGCGTGTGTGTGTTTGTGTGTGTGTGTGAGAGTGTGTATACACTACAGTCATGTCCTGAGTGTTAATTGAACCCATTAAGATTAGATTTGAGATTAAAAAAAGCATTATTTTACCCTTTGGCTATTCAAAAATACAGTAGCAGATCTACAAGATCATAGCTACGAGCTTGTAGATCTGCTATTTTTGAAACATTTTGAAAATATGTGCAAATCCGTGAATATATATATTATTTTAAAGCGAACATTTGTTTCTCAAATCTTTGCTTCTGGGGGGGTCCATGGAACCAAATGTTTTGAGATGGGGGGGTCCGCGGCCAAATACATATAATTTTGGGTGGTCCGTGACAAATTTGAAAAGGTTTGAGAACCACTGATTATGGCAACATAATTAAATATTTTTGTATAAGATTTGCAAAAATGTGCACGATTTAAAAAAAATAGTTAACTCCGAGACGATACAAATGTGACCAAATGGACAATAAGTTTGGTTACATTTTGTTTACTCTGAGTTATAAATGGATACATTAACACTGTAGATTCTACTGTGTGTGTGTGTGTGTGTGCGTGTTTATGAGGGGTGGGGGGATGCTGAATATCAAGATACCATGTTTTGCCGCTGTTCCGTAATTATGATGATTCCCCCACAATCACACTCTCCTCCCTTTTTCTAAGGTGGGTTCATATTCATGAGACTGCTCAGACAATGTCCCACGTGGATACAACACTTGTCTGAACATGATGTTATGCCATCGCTGCTCATCTCCATAGAATTAGTCCTATTGCGGCTGAATGTTAAATCCAGGGAAATGTTCACAGTGTCATTATGCAAAACACGGAATTATATAACATAATGATCCTTTAGCAAGTTGGAATGATATTCAGTAAACAGTATAGGATACGGCGGGTATGCTGTGCGTTCTCTAGACATTAAGCGTACTTAAGGACTGGCCACCAAGAATGGTAAACATACCTATAAATATTTAGTTTTAAAAACTCGAATGGATGGCACCTGAATAAACATAAGATACAGAAATGCTGTGCGTTATGTAGACTGTTGGTTCTCAAAGTGGGGTCCGGGGACCCCCAGGGGTCCTTGAGGGGGTTCCAGGGGGTCCCCAGAAATATGTGTTAATATAGCATCACAATTTTAACCACTTTAACCTTTTATACTTTGGCTATTCAAAAATAGCAGATTTACAAGCTCATAGCGTGGCACCGAGTGCCGCGATGTGACCTTGTAGATCTGTTATTTTTGAAAAATCGTGACTATTTTTGCAAATCTTTGAATATATATATTTTTTTAAGCGAACATTTCTAACTCAAATCTATGCTACATGGGGGTCCCTGGAACCAAATATTTTGAGATGGGGGGTTTGCGGCCAAAAACATATAATTTTGGGGGTCCTTGACATGAGACATTTTGAGAACCACTGATGTAGACATTAAATACATGTAAGGAATGTCCACGTCAAGAATGACAACTTTAAAGACGACTATAAATGTATTTTTTTTTTAAATTGTTCTGGATGGTGGAGTCCACAGGTTGGGAAGGATCACTTTCAGAGCGATGTGATGAATGAACACTGACGGCCAAATCAAAATCCATCCATCTGAATTCATAGGACGACACGTTCAACACATCACTCACGTTGGACATGTTGACAGAACGTTATCGTCCATCAGGGTGGATGTTCACATCATCGTTATAGTTATCTTTGTACTTGCATCATTCTTGGTGTGGACAGCCTTGTAGACATTTCACCTCATAATGATACATATTTTGGTGGATTTTTCGGTTTATTTTAGACAGGATAACAGAGAGGAAGCCGAGGGCAGCAGCGTACAGTAGGTCTCCAGGTTTTGAAACCAGCGACATTACCTATTATGTGGTTGCAGGGGCGGATTAACCCTTCGTGGTGCCCGGCGGTGCTACGACCCGTTTCGGTGCCCCCCCGGGGACCGGTTTGTCAGCGGGGGGAGGGGGGGTGTGCAGCGTGGAAAATTGACGCTTCACCGGCGCATTTCACCCTGTTTTAGCGCTCCTTCAGCAGCCGCTGCTTCTTAATTTCGGCGCTTTTCGGCTATAGTTGAGTCTTCTTTCACTTTCTCCCCGCCGTTTGGTGCCCCCCCCCCTCCCCCCCAAGGTTGGCGCCCTTTGCTTCAGCACCTAAAGCCCTTCCAATAAGCCTGCATTGTGTGGTTGATGCATTATCCGGACATTTACCCGTGCACTCCTGCATAATAATACTTATTTCAATGCAAATCGGGAATGGGGGCGGAGCAAAGTTTCTCTGATGTAAAAAAATATTGTAAGTCTTCTACCCCACTAGTGCAGAGCCTTTGGCCGGCGTTCAGAAAGCCTGCCTATATAGACTATAGAGTGGCCTGGTTCTGGAGGACTGCTCATCCGATCGACTTCACACTCAACGCTGCGCTCCCTCGTGTCCTCAGCTATACACCCTTCAAGTGTGATGGGATGAAAGGTTCTCGAGATATGCAAAAGGACAGCCGGAGATTCCTGGAATTTATACCGTAGATAGGCTGTAGGAAGTATCACCTTGTCCTTAACAAAAAACAAAGAGTGGATCTCTCTCTCTCGCTCTCTCTATCGGAAATCCATGTGCTCATTTTTATTTTTTTTCTCAGGAAGCCATTTAGATGACGAGATGGAGGCTTTCGCTGTTGTTTTCCTCTCTTCCGCGTTTGTGAACGAGCGGCGGTGACAGTGACTATCAGAGCTTTTCCTTCTTTGCCTCGCAGGCAGGGGGGCCCCCAGGGGCCGGCTTGAGCTTGTTTTGCGCTGGCACTCAATCTCTTGTGTGGGGATTGGGGACTGTTCTGAATACCGTCTTCTTCCCGTTCCCCTAATTGCACACATCTCTTGGATGGAGGGGGAGAGAAAATAAAGAGGGAAAAAAATAGAGAAAAACACTCCATGCAACTCTCTGGCTATAAGACAGCGACACTCTGAAGTTAATGTATTCTATAGAGTGGAGAGAGGATAGTGGAGAAATAATGACTTCTATGGTTGGAGCATTGCTTCCCCGTGGTACTCCCCGGGCCGGCTAACACAAGAGAGGTTCTCTTCGCCGTGATGGAATGCGCCTTTAATTGTAGCTTCAACTCCACCTTTTTTTCCTATTAATCAAAAAAAAATGGCCTGCAAGGAGCAGCGGCCGTACGTACACGCCGGGCCCGAGTAGGTGTTTTGGAGAGAACGTGCAAAAATAAAATGCATCACTCAAAGCCGCCAGCAGTTTAATGTTTCCTTATAACCTGTAGGGCTTACGTATCTATGACATTTTAAGCTACTCACTGAAACGGGTATTTGTCCAAGTGATGCCCACTGGAATAAAACAATTCCTTTAATAGGTTCCATTGTCTTTGTGACAGAGAGAGTGACAACAGGAACCACAGCCTTGTCCACTCAAGGTTCAAGGTTGTTACAGCTTGTGTACAGGACGTTACATAAGAGTAAAACTTATTTTTGTTTGGCTTCCTTCAGACAATGCAGCAGCATAGATAATGACAACAACAACATAATCATAAAATTATTTAAAGAAAAGATAGAGGCGTTGTGAGCTTGTAGATCGGCTATTTTTTGGCAAAGATGGTGTAGGTGAGGTAGAGGGAAAAAAAGAGCAGACCAAGTAAAAAAAATAAGTTTAATCTGAAACACAATTTTATACAATATAGAGGGGGGTCCCTGCTTCATCTCTCTCTCAGCTAGGGGGTCCTTGGCCTGAAAAACGTTGAAGACCCCTGGTATACACCAACAACATCGTTTTCCAAGGAGCTGACACCTAAATTTGTGTAAAAACCTCACAGTATATTCTCTATACAGCAGATTAGGTACAGTAGGTGCAGTTCAAGCCTAATAGTGCAAGAAAAGGACAGACTCGCACGTCCTCCAGAGCCAAAGCCTCAGATGAACCTGGTTATAATAACTATCCTGCCAGCTCCCTATAGGTGAAGATGGAGGAACTTATACCTGATTTATACTTAGTTGCGTACCAGTTGTGAAATCTACAAGCTCACAGACAGCGCGCCGCGAGCTTGCAGTACAAATGGAGCTTAAAAAATGTACTCTGAGACATCTTGCTTTCATTTTCACTTTTACATCTCCATATCGACCGAGTTTAATATACTGTACATCCGTTGGAATCGACCGGTCCACCTGGTTGCTATGGTGTTGCTAAGGTGCCGCGCATGATGTACGATTTTGATACACGTGGTTAGGTGAGTAAATTAGAGGGGAAAATAGGAAGTAGAATTGGCTTGAGGGGAGATTTTTTTTATTTTATTTTTTTAAACCCACCTTAACCCATTAAGACAGGGAAAGAATCTGTGTAATTTTTTTATTTCTTTGGCTATTTGAAAATAGCAGATATACAAGCTCATAGCGCGGCACCGAGTGCCGCGCTATGAGCTTGTATATCTGCTATTTTCGAATAGCCAAAGAAATAAAAAAATTAAGTTAAGCATTTTTTTTTTATTGTGGAAATAATTATGTGCAAATCTTTAAATAGGCAGTGTATTTTTAAAGCAAATATTTTTAGCTCAAATATTTGCTTCTGGGGATTCTACAAATGTCCCCCAGACCCCCATCTCAAAATATGTTGTTCCAGGGACCCCCCAGAAGCAAAGATTTTAGATGTTTAAAAATATACATATTCAAAGATTTTAACACATTTTCAAGATTTTTCAAAAATAGCAGATCTACAAGCTGGTAGGAGCTTGTAGTTCTGCTATTTTTTAATATTAACCAAAGAAATCTAAAATGACACAGATGCGTACCCGGTCTTAATGGGTTAATGCTGGATTCTTTGTCTGCATGTGTTCTTTGACTTTAGTTGACATCAGTAACACAGCCTGTCATGCTGCTACAGGTGAGGGAAAATCACCTGGCGGATTTAGTCTCAAGCCCTCCGGGGAAGGGCTGGTGTCACGCAATCCCCTATACTCCTATTAAAACACATGCCCAGGGATGAGATCTTATTCTGATCCACTCCTGCAAGCTAAGGTCTCAGTCCCTGTAATTACCTCCCATACCTTCTCTACAACGAGAGTTATAAAAGACTCTCACGCTACTCCCACATGGGGAATACTCATTTAAAACTGTTCTCTAGTTGCATACCGCTAAGGCTGGGTGATACGGACAAAATATTTTCTCATTTTTTTTCTAAGCACAATTTGCTTAGAAAAAAATATATATTATCACAATATTGATTGATATTGTGATGATAATATACTTTTTTTGAATAGCCAATCTACAAGGTCACCTCAGCAGATCGGTTATTTCACTATTTTTTAAAAATGTTTGACACATTTTGTGTCAAACAGTATAAAATAAGGCTCAAAGACCCTGTAAACAGGAAGTAGGCCTATAAACAGGAAGTAGGCAGTGTTATGTCTTCACATTTAGTCAGACCACAGAATAATATGTTATAAACCACCCAGCCAAATTAGAATGTGTTAAGTATATAAAAATTGGTTTCAAAGTCATGAAAAGTAAGATGTAGTTTATCTTTGCAGGGCTGTGGGGGGGGGGAGTGTCCACTGAAGGCAGTGAAATGATTATTTTAGCCAGAAGATGGCCATGCACTCTAGGGTATAGCATGACACACTGGCCTAAAGATGGCGGTGTACTCTAGGGTATAGCATCAGAAGACTGGTATACCTGCGGTGTACCGTGGCATAATTCCTAACTACACCAGTCTTCTGCCATGTCCAAACGAGGCATATCCTATTTACAGTCCCTTTAACCACTTTGGCCCTGTATATTCTTCGCCCATCTACGTATGGCCTTAGCACAACACATAACTGGCCAGAAGGAATGTATGTAACAGTACAACTAGCCTTGTCTTGTAAGACAACACAAGGACACTGCTGCTGCTGGTCCATGCTCTATTCAACACCGTCACGACTGCCTTTCTAACACAGTAGGCTACTGTGTTAGAAAGGCATTCGTGACGGTGTTGAATAGAGTTTGACCCCATGGACAAGCAGCATCAGCGTCCTCATCTTGTCATGTATGGAGTGTTACGGGTAAAGTGTTGAGCAGTTGTTTCCTGATGGGGTTGTTTCTGTGTTGTTGCCGCCTGTGTGAACGCTGTCGGCTTGACAGTTTGGAAAGCCACCATTTTCTGCTCCTCATCACGGCTATCACTTGTTCCCATGGTTACAATCCCAATCTGGGCACGGGATCATGGGTTTAAGCGTCAAATTTGGCGATATGTGCTCCACAAATGATGAGCGAGGATACAGTGTCAAAAGACAGCAGTGTGTATTGCAGCTGATCTTTGATAAAATAAAAAAAAAACTTCCAATTTGCTCTATTTTGGGATTCCATGTCGTCTTCGTAATGGATTTTTTTCCACCCCTGCTATTTGTTCTTCTCTTCCTTTTTTTTGCTGTATTTCATGTGTTGAATGGATGGGATAAAATTAGAGCCTCCTGATCAATAAGATCACCTTCATCACATGCAGCACTGAAAAGAAAGAAAGAGGAAAAGAAAGAAAAAAACGATCAAAACTGAATTTCAAATCAAAGAATAAGCACCAAAAATAAGCACTGTTTTCTCAATCTGTGCCATGATACTGCAGCGGTGGAAGATGTAGAGTATTTAAAGGTGCTCTAAGTGACATGTTTTTGTTAAAAAGTTAAAGATCTATATTGTGATAAAAATCATTGCTATAGCGTTTTTGTTCAGGGGTCTCCCCGTCTCTTATGGTGCGTTCACACGGGCAGTTAAAAAGATACATGCTATCATTGATTTTCAATGGAAGCCAGCGACATAAAGATACAAAGATACATCCGACGTTTGTAGCTGTAGCTCTATAGCGACAAAGATACAAACCTACAAATTCAAGTAGAGCAGGGTTCAACTTCCAGACACAAAGATACAAAACTACAACTGTAGCTCCGATGTCCGCACGTTTGATGACGTCAACGACCGCGTTGAGCAACACAGATACAAACCGACAAAGATGCTGTGTATTTTTGTATCTCACAGTTTAGAAATACTACAAGTATGTTACAAAGTGCCAAACGTAAAAAGTACTGTATTCATGCAGAATTAATAATTCATTCATGTGTTCATCATTTAATGCTGCAGCTGGTGAAGGCAGGGCTACTTTATGTCCTAGTGGATATAGTTAAAGAGGTGGTGCCATGGTTTTGCACTTTTTCTGTTTTTCATGTGTCTATATGAGGTTGATAGAACTTCATTAAGCCCCCTGGTGGTGTTTTTTATGGTGTTTTATGTCTTCTCTGACTATTTTGAGTTTCTTCCTGGGGGCTGAAACCTTGAGGGTCAAACGTGCCAATAGAAAAACAGCCATTTAATGACACAGTAAAAATGTACCCTCCCCCTCATTATCATAACACAACAGGTGTGGGCATGAGGAGGAGGAGGGACTAGGACAGGTGGGTGGTGCTAAGGTGGTGGAGGAGGTGCTAAGGTGAGAACCAGGTATACTTAATGAACTGGAGGCGTGTCCACATAAAAGCATAGTTTTTACACTTTCTGTACACTTTTTTGAAAAAAAATCTTCCTCATAGTATAAACATAATACCTGATGATTATGTTTTAGGGGGGGGGGGTGATCACTGAAAATCACGGCACCCCGTCTTTAACCTATAATTATACAGTTAATGACATTAACACATTAACTGCCAAGACCGTAGTCCTACGGGCCGTTAAATCCAACTGTTAAGCGCCGAGACCGTAGCCCTACGGGCTGCGGTCTTTTCGCGCATGCGCGGTCCGGGTGCACTTTCGGAATTTTTTTGATCCACTTCCGTTTCCGGTTTGATGACAGGAAATAGAATTATTTGGGATCCGGTTTTCACGATCACGCCCGCCCTCGTTCTACAGACGAAACTGAAACTCAATTCTCTTCCTGTAGTTTTTTCTCCTCGCATTTCACTGTTTAACGTAATCCGCTCTAACTCAAACATGGATGCCCCGTTTGACACGTGGTTTTCACTGGGAGATACAGGGAGATCGCGCGGATGTAAACAGACTGTGTAGCGCTCAATCTTAAGGATTTTAACAAGATCTATGGCGACATGAAAAAAACAAAAAAACAACAAAAACACCTTGGCACTGGTGAGTACATTATGAGATTAGCCCTTGGCAGTGGATGTGTTAACTTTATTTGACAGCTTGGTTACTCTGCAGATTTTGAATAACACATTAAGTTAATGTTTTGTATTGATTCAAAATCTGCAGAGTAACCAAGCTGTTAAATAAGCAATTTAAAAAGTACCTAAAAATTGTGCAAAATCACAGGATTTTTGTAAAGCTACTTTCCCACCACCGTTGTACTGTACTTTATTGTGCAGCAAGCTTGTGTGGCATAAAAGGACAAGGAATGCTTGATTCACACCCCGTGGTGGTGATGGTGTATAAATCAGGCTAAAGAATGGGAGAAAACGAGCCCCGGTGTGATGCGGCAGGAACGTTTTGTTCCGATCCCTCGTTTGTTGACGTTGCGCGTCGCGCTCTAATGAACAACATTTGGTAGTAACATCCGTCTCAAGAGTGATCTGACTTTTACACGGTTCAGGCTGACACCAGTCACTCTTAAACTGTGAGGAGTTCCTCCACAACCCTGCCGCCTCCCTCCTCCACCCCTGTGGGAGGACATCTTATGAGACAGCTCCAGAGCTGGCGTTTTCCGTTTGCGTTGGAAGGATGTAAAAGCAGTAGTGCATGTGATTTGAGAGGATTATCAAGTAGAATGGTGGGCGTATGGGCGATGAGGAGGTGCTGAAGTACACAGTTTTTTCTCTTTCTTTTCTTTTTTTTCTCTTCTCCTTCGTTGGAACTTTGCTGCAGCTCTGCAGTTTTTCGGTCATTCATTCACTTCAGAGGGGAAAAAAGTGTGCGGTGTATTTATTTTTTTATTTCTTTCATAGGTCTAATGATGGCTCGGTCGGTCGGGTTGTCGGTTTGTCCGTTCGTCAGTCCATCCGTCCGTCCGTCCGTCCGTCCATCCATCCATCCAGTGTTGGAAGAAGTACTCGGATATTTTACTTAAGTAAAAGTAGCAATACCACAATATAAAGTACAAGTAAAAGGCCTGTGTTCAAAATGTTACTTGAGTAAAAGTACAAAAGTATTGGCATTAAAATATACTTAAAATACCAAAAGTACTAAAATGTTTGAAAATAGCAGATCCACAAGCTCACAACGTGTCGCGATGCAACACGTTGTGAGCGCGTAGATCGGCTATTTTCAAACAGCCTCTGTGTAAAATTGGGTCAAAGTGGTTAATGTATGTTTTATAATATGCTAATTCATATCTGTAAAGTAACTCGTAACTAAAGTTTTCAAATAATTGTAGTGGAGTAAAAGTACAATATTTGCCTCTGAGATGTAGTGGAGTAGAAGTAAAAGTACAGAAAACTGGAAATAATCCAGTAAAGTAAAAAATACCTCAGAATTTTACTTAAGTACAGTACTTGAGTAAATATACTTAGTTACTTTACACCACTGCATCCATCCCAGATAAGATATCTCAAAAACTACTGTCTAGATTGCCATGGAATTTGCAGTGCATCTTCATACTATCTGGAGGATGAACCCTGCTGATGTCGGTGACCCCATGCCCTCTCCTCCAGCACCATCCTGTAGCCAACGTTTCCACTTTGCACACACCATAACTCTGAATGTAATGGGCAGATTGGCCATGAAACTTGCCGAGTGCATTCATGCTCCTCGAAAGAGGAACCGTAACCATTCTATTGACCTTTCCTTTAGCGCCATGATTGACCTGATGACTTTTAGGTCTACATTTGTAACACATGATATCTGATAATCTTTATAGACAGTAAAATCCTAATTGTTAAGATTGCAGGATGAACCCTACCTGGTCTATGATCCCATGTCCTTCCTCGTAGCATCGCCCTTTGGTGCAAATTTCCATTAGTTTTTCTGTTATAAAGGTACTTTGTCGCCTTTTAATTATTTTAGAGTTTACGTAAAAAACATTCAGTGAATATACAGCTTCCGACCCAGTGTGAGAATTGGTGTACCATTGCAGAGCTAAAGAATCAAAACGACATCTAATCTGATTTTGGACCAAAATGCAAATATAGAATCTTCAAGTGCTTATCTGTCATTCACCTTAAAGTCAGAATGGAAATGTCTGCGTAAATAAGAAAGATAATGCATAAATATCAAGTCAGGTTTAGTTCTCCATTGTTTCACAGAGCAGACTCACTACTCTTGTTAACCATTTAAGCGCCATACATTACTTCCTCATACAACACAATAAAAAATGTAATTTTATTTGTAAAACGTTCTGGAATTATTTAGCATTTTGTCAGTATATTTTTCACCTACACTGACATCGCCAAAATATGGTCCGCCAGGGTGAAAGTTTTAAATCAACAAAATCGTGTAATAATAATGAATTGCATTTATATGGCGCTTTTCTAAGTACTCAAACTTACTCAAAGCGCTTTACAATGGTTCATTCATTCATACAGGGGGGGGGCATTGGGAGGTGGAGCGGAGAACAGTCGACGCCAGCGTCCCCACTTTTTCCCACATTCACACACCAATGGTGGCAAGCTAGCGCCGACCGAATCATTGGAGGCAATGTAGGGTTCAGTGTCTTGCCCAAGGACACTTCGACATGTGGACAGGAGGAGTTGGGATTCGAACCACCGACCCACGGATCAATGGACGACCTGCTCTACCTCCTGAGCCACAGCCGCCCTAATGTCTGTCTTCCATACAATCGTGCGGTAACGTTACGAGAACAATCCCTCACCTCTTATGTCACGTCAACTCCAAATGAAAAGAAATTAACCACTAAATCGAGTTAGTGAGGCATTACAATGGAGATTTGGAGAGATGTGTTTTTATGAGCGCATATGAGATGTAGTGCATGCCTGCTCTGCGAGTGTAGACAAGTGATGGATTACAGACATACGTTTGGCTGAGTGAAATGCAACCTATTTCTTTCATTACAGACAAATTTGATTTCTTGTAGGGAGAAATTTGAATGATGTCTTCCTCCCACATACTCTTACACCAGTGGTGGAAAAAGTACTCAAATTCAAGTAAAAGTATCAACACTGCAATGTAGAAATACTTCATTACAAGTAAAAGTCCGGAATTAAAAATTTACTTTAGTAGACTATTAAAAGTACAAAAGTATTGGCATAAAAATTTACTTAGTACCAAAAGTAAAAGTACTCATTATGCAGAATGTCCCATTGCACAAGTTTTCAACCAAAAAAAATCATTTGAAAATAGCAGATCTACAAGCTTACAATGTGTCACATCGCGGCACATTGTGAGCTTGTAGATCGGCTATTTTCAAATGGTCAAAATATATATAGGGCTGAAGTGGTTAATGCATATTTTGTAATATTAATCAAAATCTACAAAGTAACTACTAACTAAAGTTTTCAAATAATTGTAGTGGAGTTAAAAGTACAATATTTGACTCTGAGATGTAGTGGAGTAGAAGTAAAAGTACAGAAAATTGGAAATACTCCAGTAAAGTAAAAATTCCTCAAAATTGTATTTAAGTACAGTACTTGAGTAAATTTACTTAGTTACTTTACACCACTGTCTTACACTAGCCTGCCTCCTTTGCACTTGACTAGAGGGACCGTTTTCTCACCTTTTGCTAGTCAATTTCTCACCTTGAACTTATTCAATTACCATGAATTCTGAGATGGGAGTCTGGCTACAGATTAAAGAGAACAAAAGATATTCTATTCTATTTGATGACTATTCTTGTTCTAAAACAATAGTGGATTGTGGCTGTTCGCGTTTTAAGTGTTCAGACTGATCGTGGAACTTGGTAGGGTTGTTGAGAATGAATACTGAATAGAACTAAGATATTGTCACTGTCGGGCAGAAACCTCCTATCTCCATATTCTAACTTTTCTTATTTTTTCGTACAGCGTCACACAGAAGTATCAAAAGCAGCAGATCTGCAAGTTCGAAACATGGCGCGAAGCGACGCGTTTTGAGCTTGTAGATCTGCTGTTGAATTTGAATTTTGAAAAGACATGGAGATATGCGGTTTCCACCCGACAGAGACGATATAATGTTAAAATGGATCCCCAAATCAGAGCTCACATGTGAGCATTAGAGAAGAGTACCGTTCACCTTTTTGAACTGATACCGTACGGTACTCGGTACCTGGAATTCGATACAGTACCAAAAACGGTACCTATTTCGGTACTTTAATTT
The DNA here is from genome assembly GCF_963280865.1 of Gymnoscopelus braueri. Classification (NCBI taxonomy): domain Eukaryota; kingdom Metazoa; phylum Chordata; class Actinopteri; order Myctophiformes; family Myctophidae; genus Gymnoscopelus; species Gymnoscopelus braueri. The sequence goes on from NC_137619.1 coordinate 41,782,905, forward strand.
TTTGGGGGTATTTTTTACACACCGAAATAATAAGAAATGTTCTCAACACGGACCGATAGGCCTATGTCCATTGAGAAATGGCTATTGCACCGTGATACAAGAAAAAGAAAGGTGAATAAAGTAGGCCACTATATGCAACTAATTATCAATGTATGGTTTTCATTACAAAGATAAGATACAGATACAGATACAGATGATTAATTATCAAAGAAGCACAGTAGGTTAGACAGCATTACAGGCAGATATGCAAACATGTCGTCCTGCACAAATGATTGAGTCATTTCAATATTGTGATTACAAGAGCAAACAAAGTTAACGACTCAAATAATGTTCAAACAAGTGCAACCAAAAGCCCACATCCTCCTCTGTCGATTATAGTCTATTACAGCATGAGACAATGGGGCTTGCACTTGAAATGTCTATCATTTAATATAGTTTAAGTTAAATCTCTCAAATGCTAGGAGACCGAATTTTTTGGGTGACTCATTTTATTTGTGTAGCCTACTGAGGTGGTGTTGAGGGCGTGAATTGCCCACTTGCCCACCCCAGTCATCTTTTGTTAAACAATGAGCGATTAATCACTGCGAGACTCTGAACAGAAATTTGCATGCAGTGTGTGATATGCTCCAACAGTGGTGTTGTTGGGGGGAAGGTGACGTACTTGATGCCCGAGTGCCCGTTCATATATCAACTAAGCGGAGACGTCGGGTTATTATTATTTTTAGCAAGGGCTCAACTGGGCGGGCAGCTGCCCCGCATTGCCCAGCGCTGGCTACGCTTCTGTGTCTGAGTCTATCTTGGTAAAGTGTAGCCACACTTTAGATTGCTTTCGGCTGGCCATGCTGGTTTGTTTCCCCATCAGTGAAGTGTGATGGTGCGTTCAAGGTTGCGCTCGCTCGCTCGCTTTCTTTCGCGTTCAAGAGTACCGAGATTTGGTACCGTAGTGAACCGGTACTCGGTAGTACCAGTGGTGGAAACTAACTAAGTACATTTACTTAAGTACTGTACTTAAGTACAATTTTGAGGTATTTGTACTTTACTTGAGTTTTTCCTATTTCCAATAGTTTTACTTCTACTCCACTACATCTCAGAGGCAAATATTGTACTTTTACTCCACTACAATTATTTGAAAACTTTAGTTACTAGTTACTTCAGATATAAGTTTTTATATTATAAAACATACATTAACCACTTCAGCCCTATTTTATACATAGGCTATTTGAAAATAGCCGATCTACAAGCTCACAACGCGTTGCGCTGCGACGCGTTGTGAGCTTGTAGATCTGCTATTTTCAAATATTTTAGTACTTTTACTTTTGGTACTTTAAGTACATTTTGATGCCGATACTTTTGTACTTTTACTCGAGTGATTTTTGAATTCCGGACTTTTAATTGTAACAGAGTACTTCTACATTGCAGTATTGATACTTTTACTTAAGTAAAACATTTGATTACTTTTTCCACCACTGGGTAGTACCGACATAATGTGGTCGGTACCACTCAAAGTACAGAATTCGGTACTCAACCCTACATGTGATTAACTGTATTGTGTCATATTTTTCATTTTTGCTGCTTTTTACCTCCTTTTTCTCCCCAATGTAGTCGTTATGCCAATTGATTGCTCCCCCACACACACACACGTGTGTGTTGTCACTGCTGTTGTAGCCTACTGACTCACATGCCAGTGTCGAGGAGCCCCCACCGGGAGGACGTAGAGCCTTTGTCCTATTATGTTGGTGAACAAAATGCCTCAAAATCATGAACACAGCGTGCGATATCCGTGAGATTTTGCACGCACATTCCCACTAGGCCGAGGAAGATCTATGCCCCTGGAAAATGTTCAAATCAGCTTCATGGTGGTGCTTTAAAGGTTTCATGACGTTCAGTTTTACCACACATTAAAAGTCTTTGTCATGGTCCTTCAAACGTGTATAGAAAGATCTAACAAAAAAATCCACTCCATTGATCCATGGCAGGTGTTTTTCTCTCACATTTCTAAAGCCTTTTCAACTGCAATGAAAAAATAAATCTTTGCCTGCGGGTGTCGCTGGTGAGGGATTTTGCCTGTCAATCATCGCCTCTGCTCCGCCCCCCCCCAAAAAAACTTAAAAGATAAAAAAAGTGAAAATGAATGTCATAAAACCTTTAACAGGCAAATCGGTAGGACACATTATGTCTATAGTCAAGTGATCAAGACGGATCCGTCCGATTCTTCATATTCCATTCTGAACGTTGCTGGCCCTAAATAACCTTATACCTCACCTGGAGGAGACCATGTGCTCCGAGGAGCACTTTGTCCTAGTTTTCTTTGTCTCTTTCTTCTCAGATTTTAAACATAATGCTTTTATGAACGGTAGCTCCGTTTAATGGAAGACTGTAATATGCCGTAATGCCTCATTTCACGCAAATTTAACAAAGAGTTACCTTGACAAAGGTTGCCTACTTTAGCACCCTTAGCTGCTCCGCGCACGGCCCAGATTCAGAACCGGGCGCCATTTCCCCCTCTATACTCCATCCTCGCCACTTATTTTCAGTGAAACCATAGCTGCCATTTCCTAGCACGTACTGTATGTCAGGCAGTTTGCAGCGCAGTGCATGTGGCTGAGCCAGGGCTAATGGCGCGGTAATGGCAAAATAATAGTGGAACATGACGAGGAGACAGCGGTGAAGGGAGTGGATGAAGGAGGAGGAGGAGGAGGAGGAGAGGACTGGAGTATTAGCTTCATTGACCTCATTTAGTTCCTCTGCACAGATTCAGTCACACTGACATGAGCAGGGAGGAGGAGACGGCACCGCGCAGGGACATCTTATATAAGACAGGGGTGTGAGTTTAACTCCGGGAGGGTACGTACGCGGCGCGTTGTGAGCTTGTAGATCGGCTATTTTCAAATAGCCTGGGTATAAAATAAGGCTAAAGTGGTTAATGTGTGTTTTATAATGTAATAATTTATACCTACAAAGTAACTAGTAACTAAAGTTTTCAAGTAATTGTAGTGGAGTAAAAGTACAATATTTTCCTCAGAGATGTAGTGGAGTAGAAGTAAAAGTATTGACAATAGGAAATACTCCACTAAAGTAAAAATACCTCAATATTGTACTTAAGTACAGTACTTATGTAAATGTTACTTCGCACCACTGCTTGTTGACAAGTAGTACACTGCTCGAAGTTCATAAGCTGCCCTGGCCAAGCAAGGGATTGCCTCTTGGACTGAGCGCTTTGGTCTCCCATGTGAGAGACCCAGGTTCGAATCCCGGGTATAGGCCATAAAAGTCATGGATGGTAGAAAATGGATGAATTAACCCTGAGGATGCTGTCTTAAGCGGCAAAGTTGCACATTTTCCAGCCAAAGGTAAATTACCGTAAAGCGATGAGTCGATAATGAATGATGGTGCTGACTCTGTGGTTTAAAAGGCATTAATGTTCCTGTTATTCATCCTGTCTGACTGGTGAGTGACTGAGGCAGATGGCTGATGGCTGACGCTCAGTGAGTGAATGGCCCTTTCAGAGCGTAGAATAGCGTCGGCCCACTTGACTCGGATGATACACCTGACCTCAAAGAATCACCCCATCATCTCCAGACTAAAGGATGAGGAGTATGCCAGGGTTTTTTACACCAGTGCTCATCTTTCAATTACAATCATTTCTCCATTGCTCCTCTTAGCCATGCACAAGGCTAAGTGGTTCCACCAAGGAGACATTTTAAATGCGTATGTGCACGCGCGTGTGTGTGTGTGTGTGTGTGCATTTTGATGTCAGTTTGCAGAGAAAGTGTAAAGGGCCGTCTATACCAAGAATGATAACTATTAAGTATTAATGATAACTATACATATTATTTAAAAAAAAATTCTAACTCGAGTGGATGGCGGAGTCCACAGACTCCACACTAGAGGGTAGCACGGTTCCAAAAAATGGGATCTCAACCGAAACGGACCCGTTATAATTGGACCCATCCGAACGGAACAGAGAAAACCTTCTAAATTACTGGACCCGGTCTGAAACGGACCCGTGGATAGGTGGACCCGGTCCGAAACGATAGTGTATTAGACCCGGTCCGACCTGCTACTGATCCGACCCGTGCCCGAGGGACAAGCCAATAAAGCCAATATTTTGGCCCCGACCCGGTTCGGTTCTCGGTTCGGGGCTCGGATCTTCGGTTCTGGGCGGACCCTCTACTCCACACCACAACTATAACGACAACGACAGTGGCCAATGACCACTTTCAGAGTGGTTTGATGAACGATAGAAACGCAGACAAGCCCCCTAAAGAAATCCATCCAAATTTACAGGCCATCACTTCCATCACATCACTCACCTTCATCACATCACTCACGTTGGACATGTTGACAGAGCGTTATCATTCATCAGTGCAGATGCTCTCATCATCATCATTATAATTTCATTTCATACTTATCATTCTTGGTGTGGAAAGGAGAGAGAGAGAGAGAGAGAGAGAGAGGGGGGATGGGGGTGGAGGAGGGGTGCATGTGTGTATATGTGTGTTTGTAAAGGCAGGACAATGATGTGTCTTCACGTTTATTAGTGTAACAAATCACAGCCAGCGTGGCCGGTCGTCTTCAAGGCAGCTCATCAATAAGTTATGGGGTTCTGCGCGTTACGGAGAGCAATATTATTGTCGCGGCTAACATGGAGTAAATTAGATTTCACTGTCAATGTTAGCCCGTCAAGCATGTTCAATTTAATGTGGGCCATAAGGTTAAGAACACTGACATTCCATTTATTATTATTCCAGTTCAGCGGATGGATTTCATCTGTAGTGGCTTAACCAGCCCGTTAAATTCTGGATGGATGTGCCACTCTTTTGAAATTCCCAGGCTAATGTACGGCTCTTTAATTTATTTTTCTCAAATGGAATCAGATTTAGCAACTCATATCTCTGTGTGTGTGTGTGTGTGTGTGTGTGTGTGTGTGTACTGTATGTGTTTTATGCAAATGCTGCATTGCATGCACTATACCACATGCATGCAGAGCTGCATCAAGGTGCTTATACAGTATGTGTGTACTGTGCAGAGTTTGCATGTGTACTCGTGCGTGTGTGAGTGCATTTGTACACATCTGCACATTTGTGCGTGCATGCTTGATTGCTTGCGTGGGTGGGTGCACAAGCGCATGCGTGCGTGCGCGACTGCGTGTGTGTGTGTGTGTGTGTGTGTGTGCATTCGGGGCCCGTGCAGCACAGTATGGAGTCATTACGGTTATTGACTTTTGACACAGCTGCCCCTGGCCTCAGGGCGGGATATAAATAGTCCCACTCTATCTCCCTCCCTGTGTAACTCTGTGTAACACTGAGAGAGAGGGACTATATAGTCCCCACTCTTTCTCTTCGTGTAACAGTGAGAGAAGCACTATACGACATCACTGACTTATGCAGTGCTTCTCAAAGTGGGGTCCAGGGGCCCTCAGGGGTCCTTTTGGGCGGGGGGGTTCCAGGGGGTCCCCAGCAAAATGAACAGTTTAACCACTTAAAAGGGTCCCTGGCTAATAAGCCAAATATGCCTTAATACATTATAATTGTCCTCTATAACTAAAATTAAAACATTAAGACACCTTAAATATTTTATTTATTTTAGTAACAGTTCATCTTTTACTCAAGAAGGGCAAATGTCCGTCGCAAGTTGATGATGTCATTTGTCCCTGTGTGGTCTAGCCCTATGGAATTTATGGAATGTATGTGCAAAAAAACATATTTAAAATATTGATTTGATGCTCATATTAACCTTAGGAAGTATTAAGTTGTTTATTATTTTCACATGCATTCCATAAATTCCATAGGGCTAGACCACAGATGGACATATGACATCATCAACCTGCGACGGGCATTGACCCTATTGAGTGAAAGATGGAACTATTTTTAAAATAAATAAAATATTTAAGGTGTTTTTAATTTTACATTTTAGTTATAGAGGACAATTATAATGTATTAAGGCATATTTGGCTTATTAGGCAGGGATCCTTATTTCCAAAATAGCACAAAAATAAAGAAGCAAAAATAGCCAACCTTGTAGATCTGCTATTATGGAAACCTTTTGCCACGACATGCACACAATATAGATGCGATGATTGAAAGTCGTTAATAAAACACATTTCACCAGCTAGAAGGGAAACTATGAGAGAATTTAAAGAAAGAATATTTCAGAGTGTTCTCTTACATCATAGACAGCTAATCTAACAACTAAGATCTTCTCTTATGGGGGTCCCTATAGCACCACATCTATTCAAATGGGAGCTTTATACATTTGGGGGTCTTTGACTTGAAAATATTTGAGAAACACTGGTTCAATGAATAAGGAGTCCATCTACTTCAGTGCATATTTGTTATGTATGAATTGTGATTCCATGACTAATTTCTGGCTCATTATCATGTAATTACAGTACATTTTTTATAATTTTACCAAGATTAGAAGACATAAGTAATGCCTTAGGGTGGTGTTGATTCAGATGCATACAGTATTAAGTTATTGATCAAACATAATAAATACTTGCGTTTATGCATGCGTGTACACATGTGTGCACACACACAAACACACACACACACACACACACACACACACACACACACACACACACACACACACACACACACACACACACACTCACAAACTCACACGACACACGACACACACACACACACACACACACACACACATGCTTCTAAACACATATTCAGCCCTAATGCCAAGTGTGTCTGCACAGCTGTTTCCCCGGGTCGGGGAGCAAAGGCAATTTGGTCCTGCAGGCCAAGTCCTGAAATTACTTACACAATTACTTACACATATCTCTGGCAAAGACAAATCTTCCAGGATGCTTGTCAGCTAATTATTCCATAATTGTTGTTGGTGCCCCCATTGTTGATGGCTTCCACTGAGCCTTGTGTGTGGGGCTGCATGAAATATTAACCCATTAAGACCGGGAACGCATCTGCGTGTCATTTTTTGATTCCTTTGGCTATTCAAAAATAGCAGATCTACAAGCTCATAGCGCGGCACTCGGTGCCGCGCTATGAGCTTGTAGATCTGCTATAATCTTGAAAATGTGTGCAAATCTTTGAATAACATATTTTTTTAAAGCGAAACATTTTTACTAAATTCTTTGCTTCTAGGGGTCCCTGGAACGACATATTTTGAAATGGGGGGCTGTGGCCAAATACATATAATTTTGGGGGTCCTTGACATGAAAAAGTTTGAGAACCACTGATATTATAGCAATAAGTTTAAGCATAAGTTTTTTCAAAAAACTATTAGGATTTAGAGGACATTTGTAGAATCCCCCAAAAAGCAAAGATTTGAGTTACAAATGTTCGCTTTGAAATATATATATTCAAAGATTTGCACAAATAATCAAAAATAGCAGACCTACAAGCTCATAGCACGGCACTTGGTGCCGTGCTATGAGCTTGTAGATCTGCTATTTTTTTAATAGCCACAGATGCGTTGCCGGTCTTACTGGGTTAAACAGACGCGCCTTGCCTCGTTCTGGTCAACTTAATTACCTTTTTCACTGCTGTGCCGCTCTCATCTCCTTCCCCCCATGTGTTTCCCATAGAGGACTGTTTAAAATATATGACACATACAGCCATGCTGTTTTTTTAATTATGCGCTGTTTGAGTAAACATTTAGTCGCACTCCAGAGACAGGAACATGCAGTAGTTGGTTGGTTGGTTTATTTATTCATTAATTTTTCTATCCCCCGGTTTTCTTTTTTGTATATTTCTTTTAACCCATAAAAGACCTGAGATACGATTCCACAAAATGTCTTCTAAATCCTGGTGTTGCTAAATCAGTGGTTTTCAAACTTTTTTCATGTCAAGGACCACCAAAATTATATGTATTTGGCCACGGACCCCCCATCTCAAAATATGTTGTTCCAGGGACCCCCAGAAGCAAATATTTGAGTGAAACATTTTTGCTTTAGAAAAAAATATATATATTCAAAGATTTTCACAAATTTTCACAAATTTTCAAAAATAGCAGATCTACAAGCTCGTATCGTGGCACTCGGTGCCGCGCTACGAGCTTGTATATCTGCTATTTTCGAATAGCCAAATAAATCTTAAAATGACACAGATGCGTTCCCGGTCTAAACGAGTTAAGATAAAAAAAAGGAGTCTCTGTTCCTATATACTCCAGTCTATCTGCCAGGAGAAGAAGGGAAAATGATATCCTATTGTTACAACAATTTGTCTTTCCCCGCAAAAACCACACGGGCCTCACAAAGCATTAGGTCCCCGTGAGTAGCAGGAAGTCTAAAGAATGAGAGGCGTATCGTATGAAGCTATGGAAATCAACACAATCGAAAACCAATCTGGGATAGGGGGGGGGGGGGGGGGCGGTGGAGGTGGTGGGGCAACTGGATCCGCTTTTAAAATGACTGGGGCTTGTGGGACGGCAACCACACTGTCAGCAGAAACACTCCTCCTCCTCCTCCTCCTCCTCCTGCTGTCCCCCCCCCCCCCCGGTTTATGAATAATGGATCCCGTGACCCTCCCCACATTTTGTGCTCGGGCCTCGCCCGGTCAATAGTGCTTTAGGTCCCCAGCTCAGGAACTCCCCAGCCGTTGTAACTCTTAATGACACACGCTGACCAGGGCCTAAGTAATCTAATTACGCCATTCTCATGGCTCCCTGGCACCACTGAAAGCCGGCATTGATGAGAGCGAGCGTCACTGGTGGAGCGTCACGCCAGTCTCACCTGTTCACATCGTATGTTTAAATGTAAAACGGACTTGTGGTTCTTGAATGGTCAAAACAAGTGAAAACAAACATACATACACTGTTTCAACTGAAAATAGCTTACCTTTATTAGTTGCTCTATCTCATTTTGGATGGCCTGTGCCAATATGTCAACACCTCCAGTGGGGAACCACTTAAGCATTATTTTATACTCTGGTTATTCAAAAATAGCAGATATACAACTGCATACATATGAGCTTGTAGATCTAAAAAAAAAAAAAAAAAAAAAAAGATAATTTGTGCAAATCTTTGTTTTTTTAAACCGAACATTTTTAACTCAAATCTTTGCTTCTGGTGGGGGGCCAAATACATAAAATTTTGGGGGCCCTTGACATGAAAAAAATTGTTAGGATTTAGAAGACATTTGTAGAATCCCCAGAAGCAAAGATTTGATTGACAAATGTTCGCTTGAAATAATATATATTCAAAGATTTGCAAACATTTTCATGATTTTTTTTTTTGAAATAGCAGATCTTGTAGATCTGTAATAAGATAATGGTTAAAGTGGTTAGAATCTAAAGTGACGGATGCTTTCCCAGTCTTAATGGCTTAATGACATGAGTGTTGCGTTAAGACTTGCGCGTGTTCATTATTGGCCACAGAACCGACATTCTAGCCTTGTTCTCACTGTCTCTGGACAAGTTCTTTGTATCATACCTTCCATATAGTTCACAAGGAGATGTTGCACTGCCGAATGTCAAAATTAAGTTAAACATCAAAAGGAAAAAAGGCTGCACAACAAAGTTGCGTCTCGGGGTCTTCGTCAGGGGGTTTCGTTAGACTATTGGAGCAGCAAGCTGTTGTGCAGACTTTTTCCTTTTGATGTTCTTACTGGACCTAACCTCCAGTCTAGGACAGCCTGCTCAGCAGCCACATCACATTAGAACACACTGTGTGTGTGTGTGTGTGTGTGTGTGTGTGTGTGTGTGTGTGTGTGTGTGTGTGTGTGTGTGTGTGTGTGTGTGTGTGTGTGTGTGTGTGTGTGTGTGTGTGTGTTATGCAGTGAACTAAATAACCTATCAGTGGTGGAAAAAGTACTCGCATGTTTTACTTAAGTAAAAGTATCAGTACTGCAATGTAGAAATTCTCTGTTACAAGTAAAAGTCCGGAATTAAAAATTTACTTGAGTAAAAGTACAAAAGCTGAAAATTGGACATACTCAAGTAAAGTAAAAATACCTCAAAATTGTACTGAAGTACAGTAATTCAGTAAATGTACTTAGTCACTTTACACCACTGCAACCTATGGTATGTAAACAGACACATACACTGTGGCTTTTGGGAGCTCTATTTTTCGAGGTGGGGGTGAGAAGGTACTGTGTCTACCATAGTTATAATATATCTAGATGGCAGACTGCCTCGCCCCCCAGCTATTCATTTCAATGAAAGTTTGCTCAGTGGCATTTGAAGCACCTGGAACTAGGGTTTCAAACGGTAGATGCACGCGCAGTAGCATTTTAAATGCGGAAGTGTTGCTATCCCAGATTTGACCACGAGGCGCCGGCCGCTTCACTGTTCTACCGTGGTTCTGGGGGCTTGGTGTAATATACAGGCAAAATAAATGCATGAAAAAAAAGAAACTGTGGCATCAAAAATTATGATATTTAAAATCTCCCCCTAAATGTCTGTAATGAGGCTTTCTGCATGGGGAGAGCTGCATGTGTCTTCCAGGAGAGCTGAGCTCCCCGTGGATGGCAGCTAGCTCCCCCTGTATTCTGAACCCTGCTGTACATAATGCACAAAGATCAAACACACACCGTCTCTCTCTCCTCTCTCCATGCTGGAGCCACACCAGGTGAATTGTACACTCCTGCCTTCTGCTCAGCTTAATCAACTATGCACCGCGCTATATATCTCAGGAGAGAAGATAGATGCTGCGCTAAGAAGAGTGAATTTTGTTTATGTTGCGATAAATTTGGCTCCGCATAGAAAAAGGTATAAAACTTTATGGCTCATTCTGTGGGTCTTCTAAATAGGTGGTATGAGTGATGGCGTGCTTTGGTTCTCCCAGAAGGGCGAAGCAAACACCTTGACAACAGTAATTAAAAGTGCACGCGACGACTAATTCATTTTCGTCTCTTCCCCCCCTCTCTCTCTCTCTCTCTCCTCCTTTACGCTCGCCGCCGTAATAAATCAGTCATGCTTCAAGGTATCCGCCGCGCCGTATACCACTTTTAACCCATTAAGACCGGGAACGCATCTGTGTGTCATTTTAAGACTTGTTTGGTGCTATTCAAAAATAGCAGATCTACAAGCTCATAGCGCGGCACCGAGTGCCGCGCTATGAGCTTGTAGATCTGCTATTTTTGAAAAATCGTGAAAAACGGGTGCAAATCTTTAAAAATGTATAGATTTCAACTCAAATCTTTGCTTCTGGGGGATTCTACAAATATCTTCTAAATCCTAACAGTTTTTTGAAAAAACTTATGTTGGTATAATATCATTGGTCCTCAAACCTTTTTCATGTCAAGGACCCCCAAAATTATACGTATTTGGCCGCGGACCCCCATCTCAAAATATATTGTTCCAGGGACCCCCCAGAAGCAAAGATTCAAGTTAAAAATGTTCGCTTAAAAAAAACATATATATTCAAAGATTTGCCAAAAATGTTCACGATATTTTCTAAAATAGCAGATCTACAAGCTCATGGCGCGGCACCGAGTGCCGCGCCATGAGCTTGTAGATCTGCAATTTTTTTGAATAACCAAAGTATAAAATATGGATGAAGTGCATGCGTTCCCGGTTTGAATGGGTTAATTCCGCCATTTGCGTTCTGTGAAATAGGCCTTGTGTCGGACATGGGGGGGCCATTAGCAGAGACCCTGTAAGATTGCTGAGGGAATTGCTGGGGTCTCCTGTGTGATCCGGACTGAAGTTTACACTCTGGGGTAAGAACTTCATGCGGCTTCCTCCCCCCCCCCACCCCCACTCAAGCATCTTGAGAGTCTGATCATGTGCATAAGGTTCATTAATTAGTCTGTACAGCCGTCTCCACTCCACAACTCTATGTGGATAAACCTCCCAACGACACTTAATATTATCGATATCATAAAATCTGCGGTGGAAAAAGTACTTTGCATGTTTTATTTAAGTAAAAGTATCAATACTGCAATGTAGAAATACTCTGTTACAAGTAAAAGTCAGGAATAAAAAATGTGCTTGAGTAAGAGTGCAAAAGTACTTAAAGCACCAAAAGTAAAAGGACCAAAATGTTTGAAAATAGCTGATCTACAAGCTCACTCAACTGCTTGTAAATCGGCTGTTTTCAAATAGCCTAGGTATAAAATAGGGCTAAAGTGTTTAATGTATGTTTTATAATGTAATCATTTATATCTGCAAAGTAACTAGTAACTAAAGTTTTCAAATAATTGTAGTAAAAGTACAATATTTGCCTCTGAGATGTAGTGGAGTAGAAGTAAAAGTATTGGGAATTGGAAATGCTCAAGTAAAGTACAAATACCTCAACATTGTACTTAAGTCAGTAAATATACTCGGTTACTTTCTACCAGTGCATAAAATAGGTACATTATTAAGATAGTTCAACATCAGTGAGTTGGGATCAGTTCGACAGTAAAACCCCTCAGTGCTAATGTATACATTATTGTGACTCTCAGAGAGTTAAATTGAACATAGAGGATTTGACTGTGCGCCGGGCGCTGTCTGTCTGTTTGGCGAGGGAGAGGCTCGTGAAAGGCAGCTTTGTGATCAATAGAGCGTCGCTCTGCCCACTCTGTCTAATACCCACACGGTCATTTCTGAAGCAATTATGGGCCGGAAAGCCACTGTTATTTATATGAATATATAACTCCTATTGAGGTCTAGTGACTTCCACCGATCAATACCAGAACGGATCAATAGCCAGCCAGCTAGTCAGCCAGCCAGACAGACAGTCTGTGTACTGTATGGCTTTGTTTCTTGTTGTTAATCTGCAGACATCCCAGTCATTAAACTCTGTTTCACAAGCCACCACAGCCATTAATATGGTATTTCCAGGCTAGGAAGTAATTGTATAATCATTGCCAATTCATGAAATCTTAATAGGGAGTGTAGATTAGACGACAGAGTAATGGCATGACACAGGAACTTGTGGCTCCATTAGTCGTGCTATAACTGTAGGCAGCCAGGATGTGCTCATCATGTCTGATGTCCAGATCAGGGGTGGACTGGGCAACTTTGATGATGGCGAGGGCCGCTATATGTTATTTCCACACTCACTCCAGAGGGCCACACTGTTGGGCCATTCTGTGTAACACAAAAGTAGCAAAAATAGCCAATCTACAAGCTCAAAACGCGTCGCAGTGCGGCGCGTTTTGAGCTTGTAGATCAGCAATTTTTTTTATTGGAAATCAGATTTCTTTGGTGCTATTTTTCAATTGAAATCCTGAAAAGTATTTTTTTTATATTTAATTTCCAATGCATTGCATTAGTTACTTATGTTTATGTTAAATACAAACATGAACTTAAATACAAATACATTTGGAAAAAAGACAATAGAATGTTATATCGTCATTAAGCAACTAAGATAGACTGAAGTAATTAAAGCGGGTCATGTTTGCAATTGTAACAGCCGAAATCAATAATATACTGTATCAGTATTCCGATATTAACCTGCGGGCCGCATTAGGTGAAGGTGGGGGGGCCGCAATGTGGCCCCCGGGCCGCCAGTTGCTCATGTCTGTCCAGAACAGATGATAACCTTTGACGGGGCTTTGAAGTCTTCCAGTGAACCTTGCTCCATGCGTGTTAGGCCCGTTGCATCATTTATGGCTCTGAAGCTGTAATCCGGAACTTCAAAGAATAAAAAGGCTATTTTTAACCGTTCCGTATGGTAGAGAATGTTAATATAATAATAGACTGTATAACACACGGTGCGCTGGTTTGTCTCCCTTTGTCTTAGTAGTACTGCATGAACCTCATAAACGTAATATCTCCCATGGGACAAGCGGGAATTGTCTCTTGGTATGATGATGAGGAAATTTGGTGTTTCACACGTGTTCGAATCCCGGGTAGGACATAAAAGTAACCCCCTTTTTTCGCCCCAATTTAGTCGTTATACCAATTGATTCCTCCCCACACACATTTCTGTGTCGTCACTGCTGTCGTATCCTACTGACTCAGCTGCCAGTGAGGAACCCCCACCGGGAGGACGTGGGGCCTTTGTCCTCCTCCTCCCGCCCACCACTCCCTGCTGACAGGTGCCTCCCCAGCCCGTAGGAGTACGTGCAATGACAAATATTACCTTCCCCGCCCGGCTTCCCTCCCCCGAAACACGAGCCAATGGTGTTTGCACAGACGCCCCGACAAAGCCGGATGCACCACGGTGGATTCAAACCCACGACCTCCGTTGGTGGTGGGCAGTGACTTTACCACTGCGCCACCTGAGCGTTCCCGGATTGCAGCTTTAACGAACATACATTTTAAGGATCCGTTCCCTGCCAAAGAGATCTAACACTCCACCAACGTGTTTCTGACAAAAACAAGGTCAACTCCGAGGCAGAAACATACACATGATGCCACTGGGAATAATGTGGATGACAGCAGAGAGGGGCGGGGCGGCATCAACTTAACCCATTGATACCTGGAACGCATCTGTGTCACTTTTAGATTTCTTTAGGCTATTCAAAAATAGCAGATATACAAGCTCATAGCGCGGCACCGAGTGCCGCGCTATGAGCTTGTAGATCTGCTATTTTTGAAAAATCGTGAAAAAAAATATTTTTTATATTTTTTCCAAAATCTGTTAGGATTTAGAAAATATTTTAAGAATCGGACTCAGGCCTTAATGGGTTAAGTGCGGGTCCCGTCAAGTAGGTAAGCCGTCAAATTACATTCGTGGCTGTGTGTGACTGTGCAAAAAGCGCATGCCAAAAAAAAATCTATGTTTGGAACAAGCAGGCGTTAGCCTCTTATCAAAGGCAAACGCGGTGGCGACGGCACCGCATTGACATCCCCTGCAGTCCCCAGCGGGCTCTCCCGGTGCACCCTGGGAATAAGGAAGGGGGGGGCGGGCGGGAGGGATGCAGCTGCAACGCTATAGTCGCCCGAACAACACAATGCCTTATCGGGCCCGACCGTATTATTTCACCACAAAGAGCTGCAAAGCTGTTTATCTCCCGCCCATCGTCCTGATAAGGTCTGCTGCAGCAAACAAAAATAAAAGAGGGAAAGAACGAGGGAGGGGGTGGAGCGAGGGAGGGATAGAGAACAAAACAAGCCAGCAGATCAAGGTTCTGTGAATGCGACAGACTTTTATTACCTTTCACCGCACGGGGAGATGACTGATAAAAGAAATCCCAAAGACAATGAAGGAGAGAGAGAGAGAGAGAGAGAGAGAAAGACAGCCGATAGGCCGGAGGGAAAAGAGAGGGAATAACAGAGAGGAGATAAAGAGTAATGCTTGATTTAGACTTAAGTCGGCCGGGGATTAGGCGATCTACAAGCTCGCAAAACGCGTCACACAGTGACGCGTTTTGCGAGCTTGTAGATTGTCTGTTTTCGGCGTGCGTAACCCGCGAGCAACTGCGTACAGCTCTGACTTAAAGGTCTGTGTTGAGGGCTCAAACGTTTCATTAAAGGAAAGGCCCATGCGCTGTCATAGGGGAGGCGGAGGAGTTGAAACGAGGAAGTTAATGAGACTAGACTGGAGAAGAAGGACATGTTCCAACGTTCTTAAATGATGAAACTGCCATGCAGGCATCCGGTTATCCAAATTGCCAAAAAAACGGCATCCTAAATTGCGTGAGATCCTCCACAATTTCCTTAGTTCACAGAGTGCGTTTGCATGTGTAACACACCCAAGAGTGCACGCGGTCTCAAATCCAATTAAAAAAAGAGAGGTGCACTGGACATTAATTTCACTTAATAACACTATATTTACTACAGTAATGTTGGCACAGACACGCGTGCGCCATAAATGTGTGCGTGCACAGGCAGTTCTTCAGTCTGGGTTTCTTTTCTACATTTATCCTGTGAATCTATTTCCTGAGCATGGTGTTTGGCAGGGGGGGGGGAGTCGGGGACTGACAGGTTGTCAGACATGCCCTCGTTGCCAAAAAAGCCTCCCTGACCATCTGTTGCAGCCTCAGTGGCCCTCAGTCACACTCAGACAGAGATATTTGCTTGCATGTTCATGTACTGTATGAGTGGTCTCACACATGACTCGCACACCTCGGCATCGCCGGCAAAGTGCGAGAGTAAACGAGAGCTAACTCTTATTTTTGCACCCA